>NC_064560.1:132755462-133455962 GCF_937001465.1 Orcinus orca | reverse complement strand
AAGAGAATTATTTCAGTAGTTTGTGGAGAAGGAAAAATCAGCATATAACATTTTGCATTACTTTTCTCTGGTTAACTGCTACAAAATGTGAACCTAGTAACAGTAAAAGTAGCTTCCAAGGTTTCCCACTTAATTTCAAACTGAAGCAATGACTTAGAGTAGAGCCCTTTCATCTTTCTTCTATTTGACATTAAATATTGACTTTCAGTAAATTGCATCTTGACATTATTCCTCTGTTTTTCAGTGTAAGATGACAGACATTTTTATAAAATAAGAAATAATATTTGTTGTGTATATGTGTGTGTGTTTGTCTGTGCACATCTGTGTGTCATACTTTCTGTTTGTTGCTGTATATTCCCCCTGAAAAAAATGGTGAGAGTTCCAAGGAAAAAAAGGCACTGATAAGGAAGAGTTAGATATGACATTGTAATAAAAATAGTTAGAATCTGAAATACCTTTTGTAACCATTTAAATGGCTTCCATTCTCCCTTTTCCTTTATTTCTAAAACAAAAACTCTAAGCCTAGTTTTTTTTTTTTTTTTTAAACATCTTTATTAGAGTATAACTGCTTTACAAGGGTGTGTTAGTTTCTGCTTTATAACAAAGTGAATCAGCTATACATATACATATATCCCCATATCTCCTCCCTCTTGTGTCTCCCTCCCTCCCACCCTCCCTATCCCACCCCTCCAGGCTGTCACAAAACACCTAGCTGATCTCCCCGTGCTATGCGGCTGCTTCCCACTAGCTATTTTACATTTGGTAGTGTGTATATGTCCATGCCACTCTCTCACTTCGTCCCAGCTTACCCTTCCCCCTCCCCGTGTCCTGAAGTCCATTCTCTAGTAGGTCTGCATCTTTATTCCTGTCTTGCCCCTAGGTTCTTCATGACCTTTTTTTTTTTTTTTTAGATTCCATATATATGTGTTAGCATAAGGTATTTGTTTTTCTTTTTCTGACTTTCTTCACTCTGAATGACAGAGTGACAAATAACTCAATTTCATTTCTTTTTATGGCTGAGAAGATGTGGCACATATAGACAATGGAATAAGCCTAGTTTTTAATTGCCACATTGCTTTTATCAATGTTGAAAGCACATGCCAGGTACCAAATGCCTGCCGTGGGCTGTATGTTTTACTTGCCTGGTTCTAATCATTATTAGCAAGTTAGACATTTTTACTCTCATTTTACAGATGGAAAAACTGAGACTCAGATGTAAATTAATCACTCAGCATACAGAATTTAGGCAGGAAACTCAGGATTCAAGACAATGTAGTACTCTTTTTTTTCACTGAATTACTTCTCTGTGAAAGAAGGAAAGCAAATTAAAAACATTTCTGAGCCATTTATTTATGCATAGGACTCTGTTAGGATTTTTTGAAAACTTTAAAGTTGAAAATATTGACTCTACTCAACAGAGCTTACAATTTAATTTGAGAAATAAAGTGTCCCAGATCATGAACAGTAACAGAATAAATGGCAATCCAGACTATGACCATGAGAGTGTCAGAATAGTGTGGATAAAAAAAAAAACCTCTGGAGTATTAGGGTCATGTTAATCAGGGGTGTTTTCTTTGAAGGATTAAATTATGAAAGGTTCAAAAGATAACAGAAGATGCAAAGTACTGAAAGAGAGAGGGAGAGGATTGGTTTGATTGAACCAAGTTAATAAATAATGAGTAAAAGAAATAGGAAACAAAATAGATAAGTTTTAAAAACTAATCTGACTTCACCAGGGCAATTAGGTAAGAAAAAGACATAAAAGACATCCAGATTGAAAAGAATAAAATAGGAATAAACTTAACAAAAGAAGTACAAAAGTTGCACTCTGAAAACTATAAAACATTTTTGAAAGAAATTTAAGAATACTTGAATAATTGGAAAGACATCCCATATTCATGGATCAGAAGACAATATTGTTAAAATAGCACTATCCCTGAAATTGATCTACAAACTCAGTGTAATCCCTACTGAAATCTAGCTGGCATCTTTGCAGAAATTGACAAGCTGACCCTAAAATTCATATGGAAATTCAAGGGATCTAGAACAAGCAAAAAAAAAAAAAAATCTTGGTAAAGGAGAATAAGGTTGAAGGATTCACATTTACTGATTTCAAAAGTATTACAAAGCTATAGTAGTCAAGACTGTGTGGTACTGCCACAAGGATAGACATATAGATCAATGGAACAGAACTGATAGTCCAGAAATAAACTCTCGTGTTTATAAACAATTGATTTTTGACAGGGTACGAAGACAATTCAATGAGGAAAGAATATTCATTCAACAAATGGTGCTGGGACAACAGGTCACACAGACCACATGGTTCTCTATTGTCTTTCTCTTGGCCCAGTTTACACATTTCTCATACCTGCTTTGTGTCTGTAAGCATTTGATTTTTCAACCTTGATCAAGTCCAACCATTCACCCAGTGCTTGAATTCTGCCTACCATTTCCCCGAAAAGAGGTTCTAGCATATGCTTGAGTATGTCTTATGGCAGGGATCTCCCTTACATTGAGCTCCATTACTTAAACCAGTAGTTCTGGGCTTCCCTGGTGGCGCAGGGGTTGAGAGTCCGCCTGCCGATGCAGGGGACACGGGTTCGTGCCCCGGTCCGGGAAGATCCCACATGCCACGGAGCAGCTGGGCCCGTGAGCCATGGCAGCTGAGCCTGTGCGTCCGGAGCCTGTGCGTCCGGAGCCTGTGCGTCCGGAGCCTGTGCTCCGCAAAGGGAGAGGCCATGGCAGCGAGAGGCCCGTGTACTGCAAAAAAAAAAAAAAAAAAAAAAATCAGTAGTTCTTTACAGGGAGTATTTTTAAGTGATGTGATCATTTTTATTTTTCATAGCAAATAGAGGATGATGTTATTTAGAGGGTGTGGGTGGACAGAGATGGTAGATGTCCCACTATGCATGTGTCGGTTTTACACAGTAGAGAGTTAATGGTACATGACTTTCAAATTTTTGAAATTTGAAATTAATACTTGTGTAGGGGGAAAATCGTTTACAATTATTTGAGAGACTAGAAAATAATTTTACATATTACAACAAAGTTTCTTCCTTACAGTTATAAACTCAAATTTCCAGGAATGCAGTACTGTTTATATCAAGGGAATATTGCACTATGTTTTCTGAGTGATATTCGCCATTTCAGAAAATCACATCAAGAAAACAGTGCCACTCATTATAATTGAGTCATCTATATAACTTACCAGTGTCAGTTGGCCCACATAGCTGCCACATGCAAATATATAACAAAGGAAACCTGAGACTCCTTTTAACAGACTTAGAATTAAAAATTGTTAAATTAGTGAAGATACACAAGATACAGGGATCTTGTTGAATTTTATTAATAAAGATTGTTTTTATATTTTATGTTATTGCCATCACATTTAAAAAATTTTGTGAATAACAATGATAAATCTAGATTATAAAAGTTACATATTGGAATTATTTATTTTGAGGATTGTCTGTTTTTGCCAGTGTACATAGACTCTCTGTCATAGTTTTTCACTGGTTTCTTGTATTACTGCTTCTTTTTGCAGTGCACCCTCCATCCCCCATAGCTTAGCAAAGGATATGATCTCCTGGGTCTTTCTAAGTGCCAGAGACTGATAGCGAGCCTCAACATGTGGAGGAATTCAAGGCAGGAGATATGTTTTCAGAGATACTTTGTCACTATCCCATCATAACACTGGGAATTATTTTGACATTGCGCTTATAAATAAGGCTTATCTTGTTCGTGCTAATATCATGCTTCATCATTTTCTCTGTTTCCAAAGTCTGTAATTTGTCTTGGCATGTTATCCTTATTTCAATTAAGATTATTTCCCTCTTTTTCTTATAGACAAATAAGTCCTGGTCTGTTAGGACTTATTTTTAGTTTAGTGACCATCGGTATCTCCACTCTTTTATCTTCTGAATTTCTTGTGATGATGGGTTTCTGATCATGTTACTCTGCTACTCAAAGACCTCCTATATATATACTGAATGTATATGTATATGTATATATATGTATATATAATGTACATACTGCATATAATATATAATACATATATATATAAATGTATATATTACACCTCTTACTCTTCCTCATTTTTTCCCTGAATTAAGTCCAAATCCCTTATTATTTCACTCATGACTTTCTTGATTCTGATCTCCCAGTATCATTTGCATCAATCTCCTATGCACAGGCTTTGCTTATGCCACGTGGGTGGTTTGCAACTCCCTGAATCCATTCATAGATTTCCAGATCTTCACACTTTTGTTCAGGCAATTCCATTTGCCTGGAATGACCTCTTCATGTCTGTGGGCATCTTTGCTACCCTTCAAATGCACATTCAATTGTTGTTCCTTCTGAACTTTTGCTTGAGCCCCAATCTGATTAACATCTCCCTCCACTGAGTTCTGAAGCCCCTTTTTACTTTTACAGGACTTAGATGACATCACATATATACTGCATATTTTTAATTTCCTTTACAAAATCCAAGTTCCTTGGTGAAGCAACAGGGCATAGAATTAAGAATGTGAATTAAGAATGTGAGACAGACCTACAGGGTCCAAATCTAGATTCAACCACTTATTAGCTTATGTGGCTTTGATAATACTAGTACCGTGCCTCTAGGGTGTGTTACGTACTTATTTTTATTCTGATGATTTGATATGTGGGACCTTACTGGCACTGGAGACTTACCTTACTCCCAGGGCTAGCCAGTTCTGAGAGATAGTAAATGACTAGTCTGTGAGTATGGCTCTTACATGCAAACTACCCAATCCAAAGCCTACACCCTCTCCTACCTCCTCTATCAGGCTCTTACACTGCAAGCCAATACTTCCCTGCCTCAGTCACCCCAAGGCCAGGCATCAGGCAACTTGGGACAGCCCCTACACCCCAGAACTACCTGAAATCATTCCAACTAGCCAATCTTAAACCTTTTTATCATGCCTTGCTTGTTCCTCCCAATGGAAACCACAATAAAAGCTCTTCCCCACATTTTCCTTCTACTCTTTTTATATTCTGATTGATCCTGGTGCTTCTTTGTGTGGCCCTGCACAGTGTGACGAGTCCCCCTCTCTTGGGAACTGTGAGTAACAAACTGTCTTTTCAATGGCAGTCATCTCCTGGTCTGTTGGCCTCATCATACCTGAATAATAATAAAACCTGAATATTAAAACATAGGGGGGCTTCCCTGGTGGCGCAGTGGTTGAGTCCGCCTGCCGATGCAGGGGACGCAGGTTCGTGCCCCGGTCCGGGAAGATCCCACATGCCACGGAGCGGCTGGGCCCGTGAGCCATGGCCGCTGAGCCTGCACGTCCGGAGCCTGTGCTCCGCAACAGGAGAGGCCACAACAGTGAGAGGCCCACGTACCGCAAGCAAAAAACATAGGGAATGTTGGGAGGGCCAAGCAAGTTGATATTTGTAAATCACATAGATCATTGTCGGACACATAGTTGGTGCTATTTGAGCATCAGCTGCTATTGAGAGAAGTGATGGTGTATAGAGCATCTTTGTGTTCTCCCACAGTGTCTTGCACATAGTAAATTCTCAATAAATGACTGACAAATGAATGCAGTTGTTCTTCTGCTGTCATCTCTACAAAGTCTTCATTAATGAAAAGCAGGAGCAAGTTCATGAATGGATTAGAAAACAGAATAATTAAGAGGAAAATAAGACTATAACTGAAGGAAAACATTAGCATTGATAATTTAAAGGGGAGTTTGAAAGGAAGCAAGGGAGCTGAAGAAAGCTGAAATCAGAGAAGTAGACTGCTATGAAGAGAAGAGATAAGGGCTCATGGGAAATAGGAGCTAAGGGATATGGAACATCAGAGAGGGATCCAAAAGAGGAAACTCAACAAGCAGGAAAATTAAATCCAAAGTTATTATTGTTGCAACTTAATTACAAACTCCCTACTTAGGGTGTTCAGGTATAACTTGCCCATCTTCAGACTTTGATACTGACAAAAATGGGGGAATGAAGAGTAGAGCTATTCAGTGCATGTGCTTGGGGCCAAAGTGAGAACTGTGTGAAATGATTCCATTTTCACTACATGAATTTTCACTTTTGAAAAATTAGACTTTTGCAGAAACTATGAATTTGATGAGAACTAAAATTGTGTCATTTCTACCACAGAACAGTAGGTTGTCATAGCACAGAAAATAAATACAAGTGGCAAAATTCCACATCAGTAATACATCCAGAACTCACTAATATTGCCCCTGGCAAAAAATTTACTGAGCTATATAATGGTTAAAGGAAAAAGAACTCTTGAGGGAAAATGACAGACTTTCACCTGTGAGAAGTCACCTGTCATGGCAGAGGGAAAGAAAAACTTAGAAACTTCCAGAAAAAAAATGCAAGTTGATTTTGTTAGGCGTATATCACATTTTTCTCACCAATGGTGAGAATTTTTTCTCACAGTTCTAGAAGAGAAAGCAAAGCTGAACTCAGCCAAAGTGTCCTGTATGAAAAAAAAAAACACACACAAAAAAACTGTGTCCATAAGCTTGGAAAAGCACAACGTTTCATTTTCAGTTTTTTTTTAGGAAATATGACAAATACAAAAACAGAACAGATGTTATGTCTCTAAGCAACATCATCTTTGACACATCTTGAAACTTTGTGAAACCTGCTCTACTTTATTTCTAACTTTTATATCATAAATGGAGGAGGACGAAAATGTTTGGTTTTCATGTTCCCGTGAGCTGTTAGTTAATTCTTTGCTCTTTTTCTACCACACCACAAGCATATACTTGCGCTTAAGCTTTCTCAATCTATAATCAAAGGGTCGTTTAAGTGCAGTTACTCATTTAATTTAATTAAGTGCAGTTATTTAATTTAACTGTGTAGCATAATTATTATTTATAGATTGTGAAGAAATACCTAAAGAAAACTATGCCAGTGCTAAGCATATTCTGGTATGCTATAAATGTATTATCGTGTCACCTCTGTAACCCTTTAGGCAAAATTACTGTTTATTTTCAAAAATAAATTTATGAATCACCAAAAGAAAATATACACAGAAAATTTGAGTCCTTTACCTGGCACAACAAATCAATGCTACAGTCAACAGCTTTGTTCTTTATTTATTAAGATCTAACATACGATGGTGAAATTATTAGACAAAGTAATGAGTCTCTATCAATCTGTCTTTAATTTTATAAAACCCAGCTTTACTCTGTCAACCTTGTCAATGCTACTGAATATTAATGGGAATAAAGTTAATTGCTGGGTGGAGAAAGGTCTTACTCAAAGTGAAAAGGAAGCACCTTGTTGAAATCTGTCATTTTTGACAAGCCATAATTTATTTCTATTTAGTGATATGTACCGACAGGTTTCAAACCTCACTCTTATCTTTACCACAAATCTAATTATTTTCATTCGGGATATTGTTGGATCCTAAGCCTTTGACCACTTTCATCATTTAGAAATAAATTATTTCATGAAAGGTAGTAACGCATTGTTAGTAGAAGGAATTTTGTCTAGAGTATAGGGAAGCAACTTCCTTCTGCAACCTCTAGAAGACATATAAATGTATTTATTTTATTTCAGTAACCAAGGAGAGGAAAGTAATGACTTTCATAACAAGAAAGGGTTATATGTGAACATAATAATGCTAGCATAGCTACATGCTAGTTAAACAATTTCATTCAGAGAAAATGAATGATGAATAATCACTTAAGGTTCATCCTGATTAGTTTGTCACCTGATTGGAAACACAACATTCGGTTGTGTTAAGAATCTTAAGAAGTTTCCATTAACTTTAAACAGTTATAACTTTAAAACAATACATATTTTACTTTAAATCAGTAGCCTGTCAAAAGTAATACCATTCTTCACTCAGTAGAGTTTAGGAAATAAATTAACCTTGAAAATAAGCAGTGGCCAGCTTATAAAGTTCTTATTTGAAAGGACCAAATTAAAATAAGGTGGTAAGATGAAAATGCATTTAATATTGTCCATTTCCCCTTCATATATCTTTGCAGTTGCTTCTTTATGAGAATCTGCATTTATTGTTGGAAACTTTGAATTACATATTGTTAGCTGAAGGTTCATTGTGGTCCTTACACAAATAATAAAGAAAACACTAGAAAGAAGAGAAACAGCTAAGAGGAAAAGGGGTAGCTCAGTGGGGTCAACACAGGATTTTGTTTTTAGAAATTAGACTTTGTGGCCTGATGATTTTGGTAATGATTTAATAAATGAAATCCACCTGTCCTCATGACCGGGCCTCTGATAGTTGGCTGTAGATTCTTCATTATATTTGTCATCTACATCTAGTAACAATTCAGGAACCTGCTCTTTTCCCTTGGCTAAATGTAAGTGCCACATGTGACTGGCCAGCAGATTGGGTGGCGTTTATGTTGTGGTTCTTAGTCATCCCAATTTTTCTCCACCACATCCCAGTCACAATGGGGAAAAATGAAAAGCAGCTGCTAACAGCCTCGCAACAGTTCTGTAATTACTTTCCTGGGCTGGCATTATATGATTTGACAATGGCCTGGGGATGTAACAAATAAGAAAAACCTTGTCATTCAATTTAAAAGGCTTCCTACCAGGCCAACACACTCCCCACTTCATCAGAATGACAGTACCCCACTCTGACACAGCCAGCGTGTTTAGTGCTGAGCGATGTAACTGCAGCCAGGTGGTGCCAAGCACAAACACCAACCTAAATAAATAGGTTGGTGCTTTCCTATTGACACTGCCATTGAATTCAAAGAGGAACCCTAACTTAGGCCAGAGATTCACATCTCAGGTCCAAAAAGCACCAACCTATTTATTCCAAGAAAAAATGCTAATATATTGGAGCATTTTAGTTAAAAGCAAAGGTTTTTGCCAGAGATTTCAAGTTTCCTTGATGCTAACACATGCCATTTTCATAGCTTTGCATAATCAAGTTTCATCCTACCTTTCTGAGACAATATTAGGTACTGGCTCAATTGGTCATGGTGGAATACATATAAAAATCAACCCCAATTATCAGTGCGATAAAACTATAAAGATTTTAGCCATCATTCACGTCGCTGTCCAGTGAAGAGTTTGGTGAATGGTCTTCCACCTTGTGATTCAGAGACTCAGCCTCCTTTCATCCGGTGATTCCATCATGTTCTAGGGCATCTGAATCCTCCACTGCATCCTCTCCTTCCGACCAGGGGACAAGGGAGAAGAAAATCACAAGGGAAACGTAAGGACTGAGCCTGGAAAGCGCAATCCTATTCTGTTGAATTTCTACCGTATTCTACTGTCCAGAACTACACTCATAACCTCCCTAAGACTCCCAGGGCTGAGAAGTGGAGTCCAGCTGTATACCAAGGAAGAGATAGTGTCACCCCTGCCATGCTGCATTGCACAATAAGGTGAAGGACCATTAATCATTGCAGCTTACAACCACTTTAAAGTAACCTATCCAAGACCAATAAATTGTTATGCCGCTTAGCATTACTGTGAAGCTCTTCTCCACTAGTGTCAGTGATGAGGTATATTTCTTGAAGGCAGTTTTTGGTGTTACACTAGTCATAATTATACCTTAATTGGTGAGATCACTAGAGGAAAAAGAAAAATTCTATTTGCCTTCAGAGGCTATTGGTCTAGCCTTAAAAGTTAAAGCATTCATTCACTCAACAAGTATTCAGTGTTCTTGGTGCTTGAAATGCATCAGTGACCAAACAGACAAATTTTCTGTCCTCACGAACCTAATATTGTAAAGGAAGGAGATGATAAACAATAAACATAAGAAATATTGTATAAATAGATGGTAGTACAAAGTAATGAATACTTGGGGTGTGGATGGAGGTTGGGATATGCCTCATTGAGAAGGTAATAATTACTCAGACTTGAAGGAGTGAGGAATTAGAAATGCAAGTATCTGGAGAAGAGGCATTTTAAGCAGAAGGAAAAGTAGTTGCAAGGGCCCGAAGGCAAGGGCAAACCTGACACATTTGATGAATGTTAAGAGGGCAGTATGGCTGGTGTGAAGTTAGTGACAGAGAAAATAGAAGGAGGTTCAAGTTTTCAAGAGGCCAATTCACATAGGGCTTTATGGGCCACTGTAAAGACATTGGCTTTTACCCTGCATGAGGTGAGGAGGCATTGGAGGATTTTGAGCAGAAGAGACATGTTATATTACTTAAATTCTAACAACTTTACTCTGGCTGCTATGTTGTCAATAAATTGTAGGAGGACAAGGGTAGAAGTGGGCCAGTTGGAAGAACATAAAAGTAATAATTTAGGTGAGAGATGATAGTGCATTTATAAGGATATATCAGTGGAGATGGAGAAAGTGGTAGAATTCTGATTATATCTTTTTTTCTTTCTTTTCTTTTTTTTTTTGGCCAGGCTGCACGGCATGTGGCATCTTAGTTCCCTGACCAAGGATCAAACCCTCTCCCCCTGCCGTGGAAGCACAGAATCTTAACCACTGGACCACCAGGGAAGTCCTGATTCTGATTATATCTTGAATGTACTTTATATTTTGAACAGCAAATCTTTGTGGATTCCATATGGGGTGTGAGAAGAAGGAAGAAGTCAAGAAAGACTAAGATTTTTGGCACAAATGACTGAAAGAATGGAGTTGCCATCATCAGAGGTGGAGATGCTAAAAGCAGAGCAGGTTTGGTGGCAGGATGACTTCAGCTTTGGATGTGGTGAGTTCGAAATGTCTGTTACACACTCAAGCATATTGAATTGGCAGTTAGTAATGTAGTCTGAAGTACAGGAGAGGGATCTGGACCAGTGATATATATTTTGGAGCATTTAAGGCCAAGAGATTGGATGAGATGCCAAAAGTGTGTGCGTGTGCGTGTGCGTGTGCGCGCGTGTGTGTGTGTGTGTGTATGAAAAGAGATCCAAGGATGCTTTAGTATGCTCAAATATTAAGAAGTTGAAGAAGAATCACCAAAAAAGATGAGTAGAAGGAGCAACTAGTGAAGTGAAAGGAAATTGAGAAGAGTGTAGTGTCCTGGAAGGCAAGTGTGTCTACAAGACAAGAGTAGTCAACTGTGTCAAATGCTGTTGATCGGTCAAGAAAGATGAAGATTGAGACTTGAACGTTGGATTTAGCAATGTGGAAGCTATTGATAACCATGACCAGAACACTTTGAGTGGAGTGGTGGGGTGAGAGTCAGATTGGAGTG
Source organism: Orcinus orca (assembly GCF_937001465.1). Classification (NCBI taxonomy): domain Eukaryota; kingdom Metazoa; phylum Chordata; class Mammalia; order Artiodactyla; family Delphinidae; genus Orcinus; species Orcinus orca. The sequence continues at coordinate 133,444,830 of NC_064560.1, read as the reverse complement.
TGCAGGAGAGGACTTGGTGAAGGGAATATAGATGTCTTTCAAGGGGACAAAGGGGAAGAAAGGGAACAAAACCATTTGTGCAGGATCTGTCAGATAAAATAGACTCAAGAGTTCTTTTGAGATGTGCAAAATAATGGTATCTTTATGCATGTTGATGGGAATGATCCAGTTGAGAGTGAAAATAGGAAAGTCAGGGAGGGGGGATTTGCTGAAGTATAGGATTTAGGGTACAAAGTTACGGATAGGCTTTAGATAAGAGCATAGATAATATATATCTGGTAACAGTCAGGAATCCAAAAATGTTGGGGAAGATGTAGGAAAATCTTTGGAAATTCTCAGCAAAGTAGGAAGAAGAAACGATAGCACCAAAGAATAATCAAACAAAACTCAACACTATTGAAGAGTTCTAAATGAGATACTTCTAATACTTCAAATTTATGTAGGCTATTTTGGGAAAGACACCTTTCGAATTGATTAATATGGTGTAGCATCTGCACCATGAATATTTATGACCCAGGTCTCATGAATTCCATTTTCATGATTATCCTCATTTTTTCCATAGTACATGTGCTCCATTTCATTCAGGAGTGTCTTAACTGGGCTGTTGTAGATTGAATTGTGTCTCCCAGGAAGATTTGTTGAAGTTCTAACCCTTGGTACCTGTGAATATGATCATGTTTGGAAATGGGGTCTTTGCAGATGTATGGATGAAGTTATACTGGGTTAGAGCCTTAAATCCAATAACTAGTATCCCTATAAGGAGAAAGAAATTTGGACAGACACAGACATGCAGAGCAAAGACAACCATATGAAGACAAAAGCAGAAATTGGACTGATGTAGCTGAAAATCAAGGAACAACGAGAATTGCCAACTATGAGAAGCTAGGAAGAGGCAAGGAAGGATTATTCCCTAGAGTCTTCAGAGGGAGCATGGCCCTGATAATATCTTGCTTTCAGACTTCTAGCTTCCAGAACTGTGAGAGAATACATTTCTATTGTTTTAAGTCACCCAGTTTGTGGTAATTTGTTACAGCAGCCCTAGGAAACTACATCAACCATGATCATTTCAGCCTCCATAATTTTGCTATGCTCTTTCGCTCACATGAAGTGCCTTCTCCTGTCCTCAATTTAATTCTTATGTATTTCCACGCATTAATTAAAATTATATATTGCAACCGTTTATGCTAAATGGTCTGTAACCAAAAATTGAGATCTGTAACAAAGGTGAGATGGAAAAGTTGAAAATAAAACAATATCTAGTATTTGCTATCAAAATAATTTCAGGAGCTCACCCCAATCAAATTCTGAGTGTATCTGCCTTAGAGAAAATCCAACAAAGTTTTAGCATTTGAAGAATAGAGAAAACTCACTTAGGAAGAGTGAGTTTTAGGAAGAAACCAATTATATTGTAGATGTCAGTCATTGCCCTCATTCCCAGTCTATGCGCCTTCCTAAGGAGATCTCCACCCATGACCCCTGCTGAGAGGATCGCCACAGAATATCAGAAGTACTTCAATAAGCTTGACCCACTGGCCCGAGATTACTGATCCAAGATGGATGAATCAGACTCTTTCTTTTGAGAATTGCAAAATGAGCACTAAATGACTAAGTCTGTTGTGGAAGAAGAGCTGTAATGTCTGTAAAGACAGATAAAAGTCAGTTCATGCCAAACCAAAGCCATGTGGCCTTTTGTGGGAGTAGAGAGACCATGGGCAAACAAAGCTGGTTTATAAGAGGAAGAAGAATAATAAGATAAGGGGAGAAGCAGAGACCCACTGGCATGAACCCGCTTTAAAGCCAAGGTGGATAGCCTTGTCCTGACCTTTTGGATCCCATCCTATGAATCCTGGTGGTATTGTTTCCCATTCTTGAATTCTCGTGAGATTGTCTATCAATCCTGAAACCAAACTTCTCTATTGATCCCCCTTCAAATAAAACACCTACGCATTCTTGCAGAGAATAGGCTGGCATGCTGTATTTTATGAGGGATATGTGTTTCTGGAAGCAGACATGGAGCTGAATTAGGACTATTGGGGGATGAAGATAGGTAACCCCAATCTTGAACAAAGGCAATAATCCTTTCTCTTAAAATGATCAGAAATCATGATATTTTTACGTCCATTGTTTTAGCCACCATTGCACACAATTATCGGTCAGGGCTACTAGGTCTCTATGCTCTTAGGATGCCATAATGTTATGGTGCCACTTATAATAACAAGGATATTGTGAATCCCCATTAATAATATGCTGACTGCTTTCTAATCTTTACCTTCCTTTATAGATCATTTAGTAGTCCTAGACCACTGGTAAGGTGGCTTAAACAACTGTAAAATTTGCATTTTGAAATCCATCATGATTCTCTTGTTTTGTTTATTTGGGACAGGTTCAACCCTGTCTCTTGCACCACTGTAGTCAGGCATATGTGTCAAAATTGTTCCCCAGAGCAGAAACTAAATGGTGGAAAAGGGTCCACTGTGGAATAAGGAATGCATGATTTGAAGGTAGAACTTTGGGCCATGGGGGAAGGAAGAAGTCAGCAAATCCTGTTCTCAAAAGCCAAATGTAAAACTGTACAAAATTGTCAAAGCAAATCCCCCAAGCATTTCTGAGCTTTAGAAATCAACGAAAGGCAAACAGTAAAGAGAGAACCATTTATTTATGAAAAGCTGCTAGAATTTAGGTAAAAACAGTGGGAGGCAGCGGCCTTCTTGCCTGAGGCTGCTTCCATCTCTCCTCCACCCCAGCTCAGTTGGCACACCAGTTAGACCAGGATAAGGCTGTCTGTGAAACCAGCAGCTTTGCTGCCAGAGGGAATGGAATTGGTCTGTAGCTGAAAGCAAAATCCCATGGCTGACAGGTGTTTTCAGTAAGAGCAGCAAACTTGGTAAGAAATGAATAGGCAAGCCTGCAGCTTTGCTAGCTTGAGAGTGCGGTCCTGCTTGTGATGGGTGGCAGGCTTACAGACTAGCCAGAAATTTGACAGGGAGATCCTGGAAGTGAGAGAGCTGTAGCAGGGCTATGTACATTCTCCACACATCCCCGACTGACTGGGGACTTTGTGAACACACAGAGGGACTCCAGAGAGCTGAGAGGAAAATAAAATCTGGAACAGACAAGAAAAAGTTGTCTGAACTTTGAATGTCTTCTTCAAATCACACACAGTTCCATTGGCAGAAGATAAGTTTTATGAGCACAAGGTGTTTGAGCACAATCTCTGACCACTAAGCTATGGCTTATTGGCTGGCCACTGAGCAATTCAGAGTGACCCCTAGGAAGCCAGGGTAACAAATAGAAATAAGAATTTAAAAAATCTTAGCAGAGACATTTGTGGTGGCACATTACAGAGGAGACAGCTTCTACAGAATAAGTTCAACGAAGCAATGTATAAAGAGAGAGAGAGAAAGAAAGGAAGTAGGGGGAGAGAGAGAAAGAAGGAGAGGGAGGGAAGGGGGAAAGAGAGAGAAAGAGAGAGAGAGAGAGAAGAACTCAATGAAGAAAATCAGGAAAACCAGGATCCAGAGCTACTACAATATACTACCTAAAATATCCAATGTTTAACAAAAAAACGTATGAGACATGCAAAAAAGCAGGTAAATGTGACACATACCCGGGGGAGAGGGGGGGAACACTAAATAGAAACTGACTTTGAGTGGGCTTTACAGTATTTTGGATCTACCAGATACAGACTTCAAAGCAGCTGTTAGTAATACGTTCAAAGATTGAAGGAAACCATGTACATGTAATATAAATATAAACGGTTAAAAGAAAATATGATGACAGTGATAAACCAGGAATCTCAATAAAGAAACAGACTATAAAAAAGAAACAAGTGGAAATTCTAGAGATGAAAAGTAAAATAACAAAAATAGAAAATTCACTAAAGGGGTTCAATAGCAGATGACAGGAGAAATAATCAGAAAACATGAAGACAGACCAATAGAAAAATCAAATAAACACATTTTTTGAAAGAAGAGAAAAATTACTCATTATGTACAGGAGAAACAATATGACTAATAATTAATTTCTCACCAGAAGCAATAGAGGCCAGAAGATAATGGAATGGTATAATCCAAGTGCTGAAAGAAATGGAAAACTACTGTCAACCTATATAATTCTATATCCAGAAATGCTCTAAAATTGATTCTGGTGATGGCTGCACAACTCTCTGACTATACTAAAAAAAACATTGAAATGTATACTTTAAATGGGTAAATTATGTGGTCTATAAATTATATCACAATAAAGCTGTTAAAAACAGACACAGAAAATTCTATCTACAGCAAAATTATCCTTCAAAAATGAAGGCAAAATAAAGATAATTCCTCAAAAATGTATACTGGAAGAATTCATTACTAGCGGATCTTCCTGACAAGATACACTAAATTTAGTTCTTTGGGCTGAAAGGAAATGGCACCTGAGAGTAACATGAATCCACAGGAAGAAAAAATACCATCAGAAATGGTAAATATGTGGGTAAATATAGGACCATGAAAAAAATTTTTCCTTTTTTTTTTCAATTATTTCTTTAAAAGACGTAAGATTATATATAAAACAGAATGAAAGATGCCAGAGACACTCAATTTAAAAGAGTACAATAGAGCATTCATTGACAGAAAGCAATGGAAACAGGGTGTGCTATACCCATTGCCTGAAAGCTTACATGGCAGTTTGCCTTAAAGTGCTTGTTGGGCTTCCCTGGTGGCACAGTGGTTGAGAGTCTGCCTGCCGATGCAGGGGACGCGGGTTCATGCCCCGGTCCGGGAGGATCCCACATGCCGCGGAGCAGCTGGGCCCATGAGCCATGGCCGCTGAGCCTGCGCGTCCGGAGCCTCTGCTCCGCAATGGGAAAGGCCACAGCAGTGAGAGGCCTGCGTACCACAAAAAAAAAAAAAAAAAAAAAAAAAAAGTGCTTGTTAACTGAGAGAAAACAACACTCAGCAAATGAAAACACATACTATAAATTTTTATGTATATATCTATTTTATTTTATTTTATACAGCAGATTCTTATTAGTTATCCATCTTATACACATTAGTGTATATATGTCAATCCCAATCTCCCAATTCATCACACCACCACCACCCCCACCTCTTTCCCCCCTTGGTGTCCATATGTTTGTTCTCTACATCTGTGTCTCTATTGCTGCCCTGCAAACCGGTTCATCTGTACCATTTTTCTAGGTTCCATATATATGCGTTAATATACGATATTTGTTTTTCTCTTTCTGACTTACTTCACTCTGTATGACAGTCTCTAGATCCATTCACGTCTCTACAAATGACCCAGTTTATCTATTTGATGTGTATATAATTGTTTTATATGGTTGGCCCTCCATATCCACGGGTTCCACATCCTCGGGTTCAAGCAACCACAGACCAAAAATATTCGAGAAAAAATTTTATAAAATTCCAAAAAGCAAAACTTGAATTTGTGGGCAACTATTTATATAACTAACATTGTAGTTACAAACTATTTACATAGCATTTACATTGTATTAGGTATTAAAAGTAATCTAGAGATGATTTAATGTGTACAGGGGGATGTACTTAGGTTATATACGAATACTAGGCCATTTTATATAAGGGACTTGAGCATGCTTGGAATTTGGTATCCGCAGGAGTCCTGGAACCAATCCCACACAGATACCAAGGACGACTGTATTCCAGCTTTGGGAATTGGACTATCTGATTGATTTATCACCGGCCATTTTCTCATGGCAGGGTTCTCAAGGAATGGGACACAGGAACGGAAAATATTGATGGGAGAAAATGCGTGGGGAATGTTGGGAACATGAGTTCCTGCCAAAGCCCTCAAAATCTTATGTGTGGAAGGTAGTGGTGATGGTGGTGGTCATGGCGGCTAGGGGAGCGGCCGCAAATAACGAGGTGGGAGCCCTAAAAACCTGTAGGAGTCTTCCGAAAGTAGGGACAAGCCAAAGAAAAACTCCTCATATTTTATAGTTTTGCCTTGGGATGACCTTATCAATAAAATGTGATGACAATAACTGTAGTAGGCAGGTGAGTAAACAGTAAGCTCCGGTGGGGAGTTGCAACACCTTTTACCCCTCATGAATAGGTTCTTGCACTTTTTTCCCCTCTATGAAGTCAGTAGAATTGACCTATTCAGGGCTTTTCTAACTTTAACGAGTGTGATTTTGTCATACTGTTCTGAATTCTTATTCCTCTCCATACATCCTCCATTGCCTTGGGGAGAAGAAAAGAATGGAACCATTAAATAGGAAAGGGTTTATCCTTAACTACTTCTTCTATTCTTCTCTCATCATCAAAGAACTACACACCTCCCTGCCAAACAACAGGAACAAGAAGGAGTGGGTATGTGCCTTCCGGCCTTTCTGGATGTTAAAAGGGATGGATTGAGCAAAGATGGTTTTATAGCAATTATTTGTCTTTGTTTCTGAGTGTATGTATTTGTTTCCATAAAAGTTTTTTTTTCCCTCTGTGCTGTGAAAGTGTCGTAACAGCAGTCATTAACAATATCTACATGCTAAACAAATACCTAACTAATAGATAGTTAATAAGTATTTTTATTATTGAAGAGGTAGCCTTTCCTTTGCACCCCACTTTAATTTCCTACCCTAAGGCAGATATGAAGTAGCAAACCAAAGGGGAGGGAGATGGGAGAGAACTAGAGGCCTACTCTGTTGAGGAGCACTATGCTATCACCAACGTGATTTAGAAATGCATGGTGATAAGAAGATGTAAGCAGATTTTTAGTTGGTTTTATTATGGTTTTTCAGTTGCCTACAGACAGTGTGCCTCTTTACGACCTGCACCTGGGGCAGACCACACCCCCGCACCACCACCACCTTACTCTGCCACTGGCATTTAGGAGAATAGACATGACATGCATATTGGAGCCCCAAGAAAGCAGACACTTTGTGTGCACCTTCATACAAATGAATATGCATGCAAACATGAAAAGATGATTAAGTTAATATAGGGTCTTGAGCTTCATGTCCATAAATGAATTCTTATTTAGCTATAACCTTCTGGTTCTGCTTCAGAGAAAATATATAATATATGGACACACATATATCTTACATTTGTAACTATACACACATTCATGGTTTAGGGCAAAGTTAACAATTCTTATTCATATCTATCTATCTATCTATCGATGTAACTACGTATCTGTGTAACTATATATCTATCTATGTATCTGTGTATCTATGTATCTATCCATCTAGGAAGAGGAGGGAGATAAGCAGAAAAATAGCAGTCAGATAAACTTCTCCCAGCTCTTCATGTATAAGTTGTATCATTTACTACCCAGTGCCTCATTTTCCTCAGTGGTAAACTAAGGATAATAGGTGTGGCTCCTCATAGAGTTACTGGAGGATTCAGTGAAATGATGCACATGAAGTGCTCACTCCAGCATAAGTCCATGTCCAATAATCATTAACTATTACTATTATATGAAATAGCCTTGTATTATAGTAACCTGGGTATGTTTTTATATGCTCCATTTCTCTTTTGCCAAATTTCCTCACACTGCAAAGGTGAGGTACAAATGTGCCTTTGTGCCATCAGATTTCAGCGTGTATGTGCACGCCCATTCCAGGGGCTACTTCAGTAACACCACTGTTACTAGGAGAAGACAGCATTTTCTGTGAGTCATGTATTATTCTAAGTGTTTCATAAATATCAGCTACTTCAGTCGTCCCATCAATCTTATGAGGATGAGGAAACAGATGAGGAAACTGAAATCTAGGCACAGGTATTTTGCTGGAAAGCATGCTAACACGTGACAGAGGCAGGAAGTAAACACGGGCAGTTTGGCAAAGCCCTGGTGGTTTGGACTAGCCCTCTGCACCACTTCCCACAGTTCTGCACAGATACACACCATGCGGGGACCTGGCTGTTTTCCCAGAATGTGGATGCATAGACCGAGGTACTAATAAGGTCAGGTTAAGTAGTTTTGAAGACAAGTCAGTTTCATAAAGTGAGCAACTCTGCCCTTTTGTCACCTGCGTTACAAGTTGCTGCTTCTGGTTGTGAGAAGCACTGCTGAATGCTTCACCACAAGAGGGGAAAAAATCCCAACTCACATTTCATTATTCCCAGGTGTAAGAAGCACCATTATTGTGTATGAAATAGGAGACATTATTTCATTGACTAGATTCTCCCCTCTTTGTCTTAAAACAGCCTGTCATTTTTCTAGTCATCATTGGGCCTTTTTCTGAGCCTTTCTTTGGGAAGAATTCCTCCAGATTACATCCCCCTCCTTCACTCCCCTAGGGAGGAAAACCAAATAAGAGCAAAACCCTCTTTAGTATTATAAACTAAACTTCAGAAGAAAATCCATCCCCAGAGAGTACAGTAATACAGTAATATCTTACTTTGGGGATCTATTTGCCTTCTCTAGGCTAGAGCTCTCCTAACATTTCAGTTCGGAGTACATTGCTCCTTTTTATGTGACCACCTGCATGGCTCTGTGCACCTTTAGTGCCAAGAAGCATGAGAAGATTTTATAACAAGAGTAATTGTAATAGGATTTAATCATGTTGTTGGCAGCAAAGGGCCAGCAACCCTAATGATAATGTTACAATAGAGAGCCCTGGAAATGGTATAAGTAGGTAAAATACTGTAAATTGAAGGTGCCTTATGCCTGTAATACACACTTAAATAGCCATTCAAAACCAGGCAGCATAAAAATATGTCCAGCGTCTATATCAGGCATTAAACATGAAGCAAACCTCTGACAAAAATCCAAAACCCCAAAGGATGCCCTCATGTTAAAACCCCATCTGTTAGAAAACTGAATTACAATGCATCAAGAACAGTTAAGAAAGCAACAGTGAAACCAAGGAAAAATTACAAATTACTAGATCTTTCAAAATTTTGAACAAATGAAATTTCACAACCCATTCTTTCGCCTCTCTAGATGGAATGGGTAGACTGGCACACTGAGTTTAGAAGGCAAAATAGATATATAGGTATAACCTTTTGGCAAATGCTTTAGGTGTCAGAGAGTCTGGTATAAGCCGAATATCGGGTTGATCAGGAAGCTATCATTTGTAGGTTTTCTGCATGTCTTTAAGGGATAATTTGTGCATTAAGTAATAGTGACACTGTTTATTCCAACCCTTTTTACAGAATGTTGCAAATGTTAATTCATCAGCCTCCACAATACCCTTTTGGAATAACATAAAAAGCAATATTAATAACACTTTAGGCTTATGTAACGCTCTTGTCTGAAAATCCCTGAAGGCATCATAAACATTAATAACATGAACAAAAGTCCTAATAATACTAGCTGGGTCTCAAACAGAAAAGATTCCTAACCTCATTTTGTAGATGCTGAGATTTAGTCACAAATCGGCTAGGAAAATTGCCTCAGACTACAGAAGCAGTCACCAGCTGAGCCAGCAATAGAAATCAATGCTTTTTGATTCTCAAGTCCCCATTCCAGACATTGGACTTTTTCCTATAGAAGCAAGAGGCATTCGATCTTTACTCTTGAACTCTTGAATGTAACATTTTATGTTCACAAAACTATCTAAAACTATCTTGGACTCTCCTCCCTGCCTGCATCTGTTATCCCCAGTATCAGGAACATCAGTTCACTCCAGATGTCTATTTTAGGTGTGGACACAAATATTGTAATGGCTGCCTTTCACGTTCCCAATCATACTTACCTGTACTAGATCTTGTAAATGCTCCCACTTTAACAAGATTAGGAATGGTTTGGTTCTCTTTCACCATACCTAGACTTGGAGGCTTTATTGAATTTGAAACTTGCTAAAGCAACTGACACACACGCACACAAATCTAATTCATTAGATGATCTCACTATTAAATAGATTTTTTTTTCCTACAAACTGGTTGGTAAATATTTACCTTAAACTAGATTTGCGTTAAATTCAGCTTGTACTCTGAGTGTCTAATATCTTTTACAGCAGATCAAAATCTACTCAAAGCCAACTAACTAGTTTCTTCTCCCATTATAGATCTTGATGACTTTTAGTATTTCTCCCTTAGAGCTGCTTTTATGAAATGATGTGGAGCTTTTCAGCTTTACTTTTGAAGGAAGGTGATGCTTTGCTTCCCTTTTATATTTGTCTGAAAGCACCTTTGCCATCCAACTAGCATCTGTGCTACATGTGAACTTTTCTACAGAATCTCCCAAACAAGGTGAAAAAAAATCATTAGTAGTCCAGATTTCAGTCTTCTGCACAGCTCAGGTAACAATAAATGAGTAATTTACCGCCCTTCGCTTTGGCAAGCTGATGCCTAATGATTACCCAGGGACAGGATAATGGTACCATAGTGATTACACTATGTTTTTCTAACCACTTTCAAGGCCTTTGCTTTCAGACCTGCCCTAATGAAAAGAAAGCTCTGAAATTGGGCCAGGTTTTTATTAAAAATGTTCTGACAGGCTCTGCTTAGATAAAATGTATTCACTTCTCAGATTTGAACCTTCTTCAGAGGATCTGGGCTCCAGAGTGGATAGGATTGCCTGATCACTTTCATAAGGAGGAAATGAGGTGTTGGTTAATTCCAAAAGCCACTGGAAAGCTTTATTTAAAGAAGATACAATGATAACCCATCTCTAGACAGTTTTACTGGCTGAGGGAGAACTGTATAAGAAAAGGAGACAGAAGATCATAAAAATCTGGTGTTTGTTTATATTACTGAGTTACTGTGTGATTTTACAAAAGTTAATTAATATTTCCAAGTTTCTTGGTCACTGTAGGCAGTCAGCACAGATGTTAATCATCTATTTTATAGCTAGAAGAGATTGATAGGTGATAATGATAGATAGACAGGAATATAGGTAGACTTACTATTGACAGGAACCACTATCTTTTGCATGCAGTTGTGGCTATAACTAGAACCTTTAACATTTTTATCTGAAGGAAAACATCTGGGCAGCATTTAATCAGCCTCTAGTACATCCTGCACACTGCTTCCAGAACTGTCTTTCTGAAGCACAATATTTTATACAACGTCATTGTGTAATACCTCACCAGTGCCCAGTGTTTATCAGACAATGGTTTGTTTGATAATCACCTGGGAAAATTTTAAAACACGGCTTATTTCTGCCCCCTTTCTGACTCAGTATATTTATGGTGGGAGTGGGGGTGGATAGGTGTACAAATAACAAACCTGTATTTTTAAATAATCTTCCTCAGTCTCTCTGGGTAAATCAGATTTGGAAACCATTGACTACAGTATACATCCCAAACTCTGTGAAGGACTAAAGACCCTTTGCTGGAGGACGCTAGGAAAGTATCATAAGAGTCCACACTGAGGTAGAAGAATACAGATGTAAAAACAGGGGACAGAGCAGGTAGGAGGAGCTCTGGATGTTACTCGGGATTTTGGATTAGGTGATAGGAGGATAAAAACCAAAACAGGGATGTAAAATGAAGTAGAGCAGTGGTCCCCAACCCCCTGGGCCGTGGACCGCTAGCGGACCCGGGCCGCACAGCAGGAGGTGGGGGGCGGGTGAGGGAGCGAAGCTTCATCTGCCGCTCCCCATCGCTCCCCGTCACTCACATTACGGCCTGAACCATTTCCCTCTCCCCGGTCTGTGGAAAAATTGTCTTCCATGAAACTGGTTCCTGGTACCAAAAAGGTTGGGGATGGCTGAAGTAGAGACATATTTGAGGGATGAAGTAGAAAGTGAACGTATGAGAAAAGTGATGAGTTTAATGTGTGCAGAGTCTGAAGCAGTTGTCGATAATTAGCAGCCAGTTAAAATGAGAGATCTGGAGCTCAGGGAAGGCTTCTGGGTTAGACATATTGCTTTGAGAGTCAGCACTCATGGAACATGGATAAGATGACCTAAGGAATATAGCTGAGAATTGAACCCTGAGTAGCTCCAAAATTCAGGGCAGGCAGCGGATGGGGAGCAGACACAGAGATGACTAAAAACAAGAGGTCGGAGAGTTAGAAGAGAGGTGTCCCAGAAGCTTGTGTGTCGGGGGTGAGGAGTTGACAGTGTCCCATGTTCTAGCGGGCCCCAGGAGGATTAGAACTGAAAGGCCTACGCTAGGTTTGATGAGAGCCAAGTTATTGATGTGTGTTGACAGATGTGTTGCTGCAATTCACTGGGAGGGAGTGGGGCTGGAAGATATTTAATTATGTATTTATTTATTTTTATTGAAATATAGTTAATTTACAATGTTGTGTTAGTTTCAGGTGTAATTCAGTTATATATATGTGTGTGTGTATGTGTGTGTGTGTGTGTGTGTGTGTATATATATATATATATTCTTTTTCAGATTCTTTTCTTTATAGGTTATTACAAAATACTGAGTATAGTTCCCTATGCTATATAGTAGGTCCTTGTTGATTATCTATTTTATATATAGTAGTGTGTATATGTTAATCCCAGACTCCTAATTTATCCCTTCCGTACCCCTCGCTATCCTCCTTGGTAACCATAAGTTTGTTTTCTGTGTCTGTGAGTCTATTTCTGTTTTGTAAATAAGTTCATTTGTATCATTTTTTTTAGATTCCACATATAAGCTGTATCATATCATATTTGTCTTTGTCTGGCTTACTTCACTTAGTATAATTTCTAGGTCCATCCATGTTGCTGCAAATGGCATTATTTTGTTTCTTTTTATTGCTAATTTTCTATTATATATATGTGTGTGTGTGTGTATATATATATATGTATATATATGTATATATATATATCTCCACATCTTCTTTATCCACTCCTCTGTAAGTTGTGCTGCAATGAACATTGGAGTCATGTATCTTTTCGAATTAGAGTTTTCTCTGGATATATGCCCAGGAGTGGGATTGCTGGATCATATGGTAGTTCTATTTTTAGTTTTTAAGGAACCTCCATATTGTTCTCCATAGTGGCTGCACCAATTTATATTCCCACCAACAGTGTAGGAGGGTTCCTTTTTTAGGGCTGGAGGATATTTAAATTCTATTCTTCTCTTTCAAGCAGCTTGGCTGTGAGGGGATGAAGAGATGTAGTAATAGTTAAAGGGCCAAAGGCGGGATTTGTTAGGTAGAAGAGACTTGAGCATGTGTATATGCTAAGGAAAAAGAACAACTGAGACGGGAAGATTGAGGATAAAGAGGAGAAGAGAAAATTGATGGAATGAGGCTGTCAAGGAGATGAGAGAGAAAGGGATTCAGAACACAATTATGCGTTTGGGCATGAGAAGCAAGAGAAATGGCCCTTCCTCTGAGGCTTAAGGTAGGATGGCAGTGTAGATAGAATTCTTATCTCAGGTGCTTTGATAAGCCTGACTGGGGAAAGGTTGAGTAGGGCCTTGAGAATAGCAGTGAAATGTGGAGCAGCTTCTCTGCAAATTGAGAGAACAAGGCTCTGAGATTCTAGGCAATATTAATAATCCACTGGCAGTTAAGGACTATGAAAATAAAACAGCACAAATCTCATCCACTTTGTGGTTTTTCTCCCATAGTTCTCAGCAGGGTATACAGTAGATTCAGAGTTGGGTTTGTTCAGGGAGGGTATGTAGAACAATAAGATAGAACTCTAAGGATAATAAGAATTGGGAGGTTGGAAATTATGATTCTGAGCATTAGACTGGAAGTGTAAGCCCTACCATCATAGAGCAGAAGTGAAAGTTCTTGGAGTTAGGAATTAAAGGAATTGAGAGGTGAGATGTGAGTTGGTGTGTGATAAAGCCTAAAATTAAGGCTCAATATGATGTGCTGCCTTGACATCTGGTAAAATAAGAAGGGCCTCAAATACCTTAATCACAAGCTTCCCCCACTCCCACTCTGCTCTCAGAGGTAAGACCCCCCTAGCCAAACAGCCCTCCTTATCATGGGGACCAGGTGCAGTTCTTGCTTATCCCTGAGTAGTGGGTTTCAGTTTCCTGTCATCCCATAGAATTATCCCAGCAAGCCAATCCCCTGGGAACCAGGGGCACCTACCCTCGTGGTACTATAACGCCGCCTCCCACTGCCCCTTGGTAGTTCACTCTGCTCCCAAGCACAAGCCCATGTAGCCTGGCCTGGCATATGGTGTCCTCCTCTCCTGAGCTGTGAGTATCATGAGTATCATGGGACCTTTGGGGCCATCCTCACAACTCCAGGGCAGGAATCCCTCCCTCACCAACAGGGTTCTGAATAGGAGGTGATTAAAACAATTGGGTGTGGTGTTCACCTGCACAAGATGACACCCAGTAGGTGGAAGTAGTATTTTTCTGAAGGAAATGAATGTTCCCACTGTCAGTCATCCAGGGAAGTGATTAATCATGGGGCAGAAATTGAGAAAGCTTTGTATGCCAAGCATTGAAGGATGTAAAGTTACAGAGCTCATCATGGTCATTTATGTGCTAATTGTGTTACCTGGAGCAGTTTTGTTGGGAAATGGATAAAGGCAGTCAAATTTAGATGGACAGAGAGGAGGGAAAAGTCAGCAGGGGCCTGGAAGAGTGTGGCACTCTGAAAAGTTGAGGCAAATCATGACCCCAGTGGGGGAGGCAAGATAGACAAGAAAAGCATGTATGGCATGATGTCAGGACTTGGGGAAGAGGGAAATTGAGAGTCAAAAGCCAGTTTTAGTAAATGCTGGAAAGCAATTTTGAGGCAGGTGGAGCATTAAAGATAAGAGCAGACAGAGACTATCCAGGTAACATGAGCCATGTGAGTGGGGTCTAAGATTGTCAGAAACTGCTGACCTTCCTAATCCTCAAGCTGAGGCGTGTCGGAGAGTTGTAGGAGGTCAGAAAAAAGGACCCACGTCTTCAGAGACAGATCTGTGCCAGATGTTATACTGGACACTAGGCATGATACTTCATTTAATTCTTTACCAAGCCAAATAAGGTGGGTATTATCATATTATCCTCTCCTTTTTTTTCAGAGGTGGTAGCTGAGGACCATAGAAATAGGGGAACCTGGCCAAATTCTCAGAGACAAAGTCTAGTCTAGAACATTGATCTCCTAAGTCCCACTACTGTCCTACAGTGACTCTGTCGGTTCCTATCACTGAACATTTTATTTTGAGATACTATTATGTTCAAAACTCTATCTTAGACACTGAGGATACAGGACATCAGTGGATACAAGAGTTCCTTGCTTTCAAAGAGCCTACAACATAATGGGAAATGTTGTCATAGTCATTCCTCCAGGAGAAACAATGACTTATGCCAAAAGAATTTTTAAAAATTGGTAATGTGAGGTCTGTCTTTACTGCATACTGGATTATAAGTTATTTTCAGACCTAGTGTAATCCTTTTGCCAAACATGAGAAGAGGGATCACTTTTACTAGTGAATATAGAAGCATCTATTTTTAATCACCCTTTTGTTTTTGGATCTTGCACCAGCCCCTACAGCTTAAAGCTGTGTCTGTTTCTCTTATAAGCAGCCCAGTTATAGGCATTGTATGTGCTTCTTTAAGAGACTTATGATTTTTTATTATCCCTTTGTGACAGTTTTCTCAGAGTTATGCAAATGGTATGCCAAGTGTAGTAGACTGAAATTTCTTCCATTTTATCTCTGTCCAAATAGAAGTTGCCTCATCTGCATATAACAGTTCCCTCTGCAACTCAGTTGTAGTAGAAAATTGGAATTCATTTGTATTTGCATTTCCTGGGGATACAGACAAGAGCAGATGCCAATAATGGATGTCATAATTTGCTGCCTTCTCTTTGCTGCCTATAAATCTTTGAATATTTTTCCTACAATAGCAAGTAAAGAGATTCAGCAAGCATAATGGGGAGAGAGGAGATGTAAATCTCAGCAGTGGTGGTGGATTCCAGCTATGAATATTTCAGAAACAAGGCACTCTCTTTAAATGAAACACTAATGGTTTGTAAGATGCTGATAGGCCTGATGTGCTTTTGATTTCATTTAATAACCAAAGCTCCTGACTGCATAACACTAGTTCCAGGTTGGTAGATTCTAAAGGAAGTCTTTTCTCCAGTGCTGGCCTTATTGTGGTGTTAAATCTTGATTGCCTACACACTACACCAGAGATATGCAGGTACGCACAGTTCAAAATTTAAATTATTTATATTTGGTTTTGAAAGGACACATATACAAAAGGTCTCTCTCTCTCATTTTACACACAGGTGTACAAATATGCACACTCACCCACATTCACCCCCAAACACCTAGCCTTGAGCCTTTGCTTCCCTGAACCTTTTTCCAGTAGTTTGTGACTCAACTGAGTGTTGGTGATTATCCAAACATCAATATGAAAGACAGCATTTTTACTCAAATTTTGAGTCCCAAATATAGAGATTTCAAAATGTAATGCTATTGATCAAATGTTAATTTTGTGTGTTTTTTACATCTTATATCTTGCAAGTAATAAATTAGGAAATCCAAAATTCTCCAATCTCCTCCTTTTCTAAATCACTTGGGCCAGTTTTCTACCGTTTTGCTTCATTTATTTATTTTTTAACATCTTTATTGAGTATAATTGCTTTACACTGTTGTATTAGTTGCTGCTGTATAACAAAGTGAATCATCTATACATACACATATATCCCCATATCCCCTCCCTCTTGCGTCTCCCTCCCACCCTCCCTATCCCACCCCTCTAGGTGGTCACAAAACACCAGTTGATCTCCCTGTGCTGTGTGGCTGCTTCCCACTAGATATCTATTTTACATTTGGTAGTGTATATATGTCAATTCCACTCTCTCACTTTGTCTCAGCTTACCATTCACCCTCCCCATGTCCTCACGTCCATTCACTATGTCTGTGTCTTCTTCTTGGATTGATCCCTTGATCATTATGTAGTGTTCTTCTTTGTCTCTTGTAATAGTCTTTATTTTAAAGTCTATTTTGTCTGATATGAGAATTGCTACTCCAGCTTTCTTTTGATTTCCATTTGCATGGAATATTTTTTTCCATCTCCTCACTTTCAGTCTGTATGTGTCCCTAGGTCTAAAGTGGGTCTCTTGTAGACAACATCTATATGGGTCTTGTTTTTGTATCCATTCAGCCAGTCTATGTCTTTTGGTTGGAGCATTTAATCCATTTACATTTAAGGTAATTATCGATATGTATGTTCCTACTACCATTTTCTTAATTGTTTGGGGTTTGTTATTGTAGGTCTTTTCCTTCTATTGTGTTTCCTGCCTAGAGAAGTTCCTTTAACATTTATTGTAAAGCTGGTTTGGTGGTGCTGAGGTTTTGCTTGTCTGTAAGGGTTTTAATTTCTCCATCGAATCTGAATGAGATCCTTGCTGGGTAGCGTAATCTTGGTTGTAGGTTTTTCCCTTTCATCACTTTCAATATGTCCTGCCAGTCGCTTCTGCCTTGCAGAGTTTCTGCTGAAAGATCAGCTGTTAACCTTATGGGGATTCCCTTGTGTGTTATTTGTTGTTTTTCCCTTGCTGCTTTTAATATTTTTTCTTTGTATTTAATTTTTGATAGTTTGATTAATATGTGTCTTGGCATGTTTCTCCTTGGATTTATCCTGTATGGGACTCTCTGTTCTTCCTGGACTTGATTGACTATTTCCTTTCCCATATTAGGGAAGTTTTCAACTATAATCTCTTCAAATGTTTTCGCAGTGCCTTTCTTTTTCTCTTCTTCTTCTGGGACCCCTATAATTCGAATGTTGGTGTATTTAATGTTGTCCCAGAGGTCTCTGAGACTGTCCTCAGTTCTTTTCATTCTTTTTCCTTTATCCTGCTCTGCGGTAGTTATTTCCAGTATTTTATCTTCCAGGTCACTTATCTGTTCTTCTGCCTCAGTTATTCTACTATTGATTCCTTCTAGAGAATTTTTAATTTCATTTATTGTGGTGTTCATCATTGTTTGCTCCTTAGTTCTTCTGGTCATTGTTAAACGTTTCTTGTATTTTCTCTATTCTATTTCCAAGATTTTGGATCATCTTTACTATCATTACTCTGAATTCTTTTTCAGGCAGACTGCCTATTTTCTCTTCATTTGTTTGGTCTGGTGGGTTTTTACCTTCCTCCTTCATCTGCTGCATATTTCTCTGTCTTCTCATTTTGTTTAACTTACTGTGTTTGCGGTCTCCTTTTTGCAGGCTGCAGGTTTGTAGTTCCCATTGTTTTTGGTGTCTGCCCCCTGTGGGTATGGTTGGTTCAGTGGGTTGTGTAGGCTTCCTGGTGGAGGGTACTGGTGCCTGTGTTCTTGTGGATGAGGCTGGATCTTGTCTTTCTGGTGGGCAGGACCACATCCAGTGGTGTGTTTTGGGGTGTCTGTGAACTTAATATGATTTTAGGCAGCCTCTCTGCTAGTGGGTGGGGTTGTGTTCCTGTCTTGCTAGTTGTTTGGCATGGGGTGTCCAGCACTGGAGTTTGCTGGTCGTTGAGTGGAGCTGGGTCTTAGCGTTGAGACAGAGATCTCTGGGAGAGCTCTCACCAACTGATGTTACGTGGGGCCGGGAGGTCTCCGGTGGTCCAATGTCCTGAACTCGGCTCTCCCACCTCAGTGGCTCAGGCCTGACACCTGGCCAGAGGACCACTACCCTGTCAGCCACATGACCCCAGAGTCAGTTTCTGCTTTCCTGGAGCGCCGTCTTCTGCCCCAACTCCTGTTTTCTGTTTAGTTAAGCAAGGAGGCATTAGACTGTGGGGGCTCCAGTGCCATGACAACCAACATAAGCAAACCAAAATCTGTTCCATTTTACTTTAAATGTAAACCTTTGTTTACTACATTGTTTCAGAAATTCTGGAGCCTCTGGCAAGATTACCTCTCATACACAGTTTTTCCTTTTTAACATCTGCCAACTTATACAGCCTTTCTATAAGGTGTCTATTATTACTCTAGTGAGATGTTGAAATACATTAATTAGTGTAATGTTGTACACTAACCCCAGTATACCTCATTAACCAGCTATATTCAGTAATACTACTGCCAGGAAGTATTGGCAGCTTATAGCTTAAAGAAAATTATCCAAAAGAAAAAAAGGAAAAGGGAAAGAAAGAAAGAAAAGAAAAGAAACTAAATAAAAGTTAACACCTAGCCTATTGATGAGCTTCCACTGAGTTCAGAAAAATGTTGAAATCAGATATATACGATTCTGACCACAAATCTCCTCCAGATTTAAAGTCAGTGATCTTGTTGCCTAAATTACTGTTCACTCCCTAACTTGGCTACTCCGTTCTCAGCCTAATTACCTCTTTTCTCTTCCTAACAGGCCAAGTGTAATCTTCATGACAAAATCTTTTCTAATTCCTCAGCAAAGAGTTTCTCATTCCTCCTGTAGGAGAGCTGCTGGTGCCCGGCCCAGATCCCTTTTAGCAGCTCACGTACAATGATTGCCTCCCACCAACAGGAGCCTCCTCACTCAGAAGTGTCTGAAATGTTGCTCTCTGTCCCAGAGCTGATGATACGGGGAGACAAAAGGCTGCCCTCTTGCCTCCAGGTGGGACAACTCGGGGTGCCCTTCATGCTGGAGAGCTCACCAGGGGATCGCTGAGGCTAGACTTCTACTGTATCTCCATCTAGCTTCATCCTCTGCCCTATTCTGCTTTCCTCACTAACGTAAGGTTTCTTCTGAGAGAACTCCTTCATTAAATCATTTGCACTAGAAGCCCTGTCTCTGGCTCTGATTTTAGAAAACCCAACCCAAGATAGTTGGTACCAGGAATAATCCTAGAAAGCAGTCTCTAAGGATGGGAGGCTGGGGTCAGATCATTCACCAGCCAGATGGCAGCAAGGACTTCATTACTTTTGGTTAGTAGCGTACTGATTCCTGACCTGCTATAGCAGTACAGCTGCTGAGACTTTCACCTCTGGTGATCTTGGATGGGATACAGGTGGACATAGCTTGTGTAATGGTCCTGAGGCTTAAGAATTTCAGGGAAAATAATAACTGTAAAGACTGAGGTATTTGGGAGCTGTTGCTAAGTGCTACTAATGCCTTAAAGAGAGAAAATGACAGGCTCAGACTCAGTCTCCAATTTAAAGTAAAACATACTTCCTTGGCTGCAATTAAAGAGACCCGTACCTCTTGTTGCCAAAGTGCAGGCAGATCTGACAACCAGTCACAGGACTTAACTGTTAAGAGTGGCAGAAATTCACAGAAAGCTGAATTCATAGGCTTGGTGAGTCTGTGATAGTCAGAGCCCTGATAGGGATGGGACCAATTGAATGGGCTCCCTCTCAACATGGTTCATCTGGCTACTACCATGGCTGACTGTCTGACCTGTCAGCCACAAACACCAGCACTTATCCTCCAATCAGTTTAAGCAACCTGATAAAAGTGGACCGTTTCCACCCTAGAAGGAGAAACCATTTAATCTGATTGTGATTAACTCGTATTCTGGATATGAGTTTGCATTTCCTATTCACAGTGCCTCAGCCAGTACCAAGATTCAAAGGTCTGATCTACCAGCATGATATCCAATATAATATTGCCATGAAGCAAGACCCACTTTATGGCAAATGAGGTGTGCTGTTCCTACCACATACTATACCATTCAGAAGCGGCCAGCCTGACAGAGTGTTGGAATGGCCTCTTGAAAGTACAGCTGAGGCTTGAAGATGACACCCCGTAACATGGTGCTACGTCTCCAACAGGTGGAATATATGGATCTGGTGATCAGGGCATGGAAGTGGGAGTCAGCCAACACCTATAACTGAAGTAACCCATTTGGAGAATTTGTGCTTCCCAACCCCACATATTTAGGCTCTGTGTGTCTAGAGGCCTCAAGAAGAGGAATGCTCTTTAAGTTTTCCACTGAAATAAAAACTGCAGCTGCCACTGGTCATTCTAGGCTCCTTATACCAATAGACCAGCAGAAAAAAAGGGAAATTACCATACTGGCAGGGGTAATTGAACTCAGATAAGCAGGAAGTAAGACTCGTTGCATCGTGAGGTAGGGAGGAATATTTTTGGCACACGAGTGACTCCATGAGTCATCTCTTGGTAGTCCCATGCTCCATTTTAATAGTGAATGTGTAAATGGTAAGTGGGTTAATATAGCAACCATGACCTAGAATGGTCAAGGTAACCAGAGATTCAGATCTGTCAGGGATGACAGTCTGGGTCACCTTACCAGGAAAGCTACCTGAATCAACAAAAGTGTTATCTAGGGATTTCCCTGGTCGTGCAGTGGTTCAGAATCTGCCTGCCAATGCGGGGTACATGGGTTCGAGCCCTGGTCCTGGAAGATCCCACATGCCGCGGAGCAACTAAGCCAGCGTGCCACAACTGCTGAGTCTGTGCTCTAGAGCCCATGAGCCACAACTACTGAGCCCACGTGCCCCAACTACTGAAGCCTGCACGCCTAGAACCCATGCTCTGCAACAAGAGAAGCCACCGCAATGCGAAGCCCGTGCACTGCAACAAAGAGTAGCCCCCACTCACAGCACCTAGAGAAAGCCCATGTGCAGCAGCAACAAAGACCCAACACAGCCAAAAATTAATTAATTAATTAATTTTAAAAAAGAAGCCGCCTACCAATGCAGGGGACACGGGTTTGAGCCCTGGTCCGGGAAGATCCCACATGCCACAGAGCAACTAAGCCTGTGCGCCACAACTACTGAAGCCTGCGTGCCTAGAGCCTGTGCTCCGCAACAAGAGAAGCCACTGCAATGTGAAGCCTGTGCACTGCAACAAAGAGTAGCCCCTGTTCACCGCAACTAGAGAAAGCCCGCGCGCAGCGATGAAGACCCAATGCAGCCAAAACTAAAATAAAAAAAAAAAAATTTATTTATAAAAATAATTTTAAAAAGTGTTATCCAAGGCAGAGAGGACTCTGGAATGGGTGGGTAGAGAAGGGGGATGGTGAGTACTAGTGCTGTGGGGACTGTGGTTTGTCTCACTAACCCTCCTCCTGTAAGTTTCTCCAGAAATTTTGAACAACCCAAATCTTGGAGAAGTGGTGCCATCATGATACTAATTTAATGTGAGAAGCAGGTGGGGCTGAACGGTGTAAATAGTGGAATGCAGTAGACAGATTCTATTTCCTGGGCCAGTGCACCCATCCCCCACTTGCTGTGAGTGATGGCAGTTAACAGCCTACAGGGATATGCCTGGGAGTTGTCCCTGGTCCACAGAAGCCTGCCCATTTGGAAGTGCCTAGGAGCATATGCCTTCTCCCCAGGGCCATCCTGGAGACTGTGGTTTATTGATATAAGGTCTGGACCTTTATCTCAAGGTGGGACAACTTTATGATGCTGTTCCTGACCCGGAGCTTCTTGAAGAATCAGACCGAAGCTGAACTACTGAACTTACATCTTTGTCTATATTCTTGCTGCCCTCACTGTATGTTATGTTTCACTTGAACACATTGCCTCAATAAATCACTTGCACAAGAATCCTTGTCTCTTAGGCTCTGCTTTTAAGAAACCCACCCTCAGAAATTCTCTTCTGTGTTCTCATAGCTCCGTTCACTTTGTATCAAATACCTCCTATCATATCATTTATTTTTATTTATTTATTTTTGGGCTGCGTTGGGTCTTTGTTGCTGAGTGCAGGCTTTCTTTAGTTGCAGCAAGCAGGGGCTACTCTTTGTTGTGGTACGCGGGCTTCTCATTGCGGTGGCTTCTCTTGTTGCAGAGCACGGGCTCTAGAGCACAGGCTTAGTAGTTGTGGCGCACGGGCTTAGTTGCTCCGCGGCATGTAGGATCTTCCCGGACCAGGGCTCGAACCTGTGTCGCTTGCATTGGCAGGTGGATTCTTAACCACTGTACCACCAGGGAAGTCCCTACCATATCATTTAATACTTTGCATTTATCTTCATTACTAACTATGAGCTCCAGGAGGAATTTGTCTCTGGGTCTCTATTATCTAAAACAATTCCTGACACAGACTACATAAAAGCATATTGAATGAACTGAACAAACAACTGAGCAAATGAGTAAATAGTCATTATTGTAGGGTTTGCCAAATCTGGGCTAGACTATGCTTTGAATCTTTTCATCTTAATTAGAAAAAAAATTCAAGATACTTACTGTGGCTGATCAATAGTTTCAATGTATGTAATTCTCAATTGAATGTAATTTCCAAGTAATAATAAGGTGTTTTTCTTCATTTTTAGCTCTATACCTGAAGGTGGTGAAATTCAACTGATCAAATTATGCTGGTCTCAGGAGCTACCAATTGCTCACTCTGTGATGGAAGGACTATACCATACTCCTGCAGCATAGAGGAAATCCTCTAGGGTAAATTGTTTTTTTACAATTTCTTCTGATGGTAAAATTCCACTAGGCTTTTTCCAATGGGGAAATCCCTTGAGCTTTTCTTTTGATTTATTTAGGAAACAATGGTTCCTGCCTCTTCCAAAATAGTTTAGGCATACATATCAAAAGGAACAAACAGTTCTAAACAAAGGTTTGCAAATTTTCTTCGTATTTCCTCTGTGCAGATTTATAGATGTCTTATTGGAAAATCTCAGAGACTTTAGTTAGCAAAGCTTCCCATGTGGGATATTTCCTGTTTGCTCCTTCGGATTCACTCCTCATTTTCCCACCCTTCTATGTGACCCTATGAGTCTGACCTGTTTGGACTGCATCAATGGTAGAATTTTTTTTATCATTAGTGAGCATAAATGCTTTTCACATACTTATCGGATACGTGTGTTTTATTGATAATCTGTTCATGACCTTATTCCATAGGGATGTTTATCTTTATCTTAATGATTTCTAAGTTATTTTTATGTTAGGATGATTAATGCATTGTCTTACATATACGTTACATTATCCCTAGTTTTCTGTTTATCTTTCAGTCTTTTCAAACAGTACCTGAATCTTTATTTTGATATTCTTTAATGGTTTGTGTGTTTCATAGCTGACTTAGATATCCATGAAAAATTCTGGTTATGAGTCAGATAAACGGAGGATCCCTAATACTATTTCGCTGCTATGCATAATGCCTGTTGTTTTAGGGGGTTACTGAAAATAACTTCTAGCTTGGACACTAGAAGACAAAAGAACATCAGATTTCTTTAATGTTTCTATTGTAGAATAGATCATATTCATTGATTTTCTTTTGAAAATTCTTCCCTCTATTTTATTTGGAGCTGTCTAGTTGCAGAGCTTCCCAGTTACTTTGTGGAGGTTGGAGGCAAGTGCACCTCAAGCATTTCATTCCTCAAGCATTTCATTCCCTAATCCAAGGATTACTAGCAACTTTTCGGGTCACTCAGTAAATGGGCCAATGTGGAATATGTTGCTTCTAAATTCCAAAGAGGCCCACTAGGCATTGTGTCTCTTTTTCGGTTGTGCCATAACTTACCCTTAATCTTAGAAGGCACATCTCAACATGCCCTACAGTACTGAAGCCCTAGAAATTTCACTGAGGTAGAAGGTCCCTGATTTTTTGTCAGATTTATTTCCCACCCTCTGACACACAGACGTCTTACCCATAAGTCTAGAGTAGTTTGTATTTCTTCCTCACTAGGTCCATCAGTGTAATAGACCAGAGTGATATCTTGTGGAAAGGAAAGGCAGTCAAGATTCCTGAAAACTAAATGATGACATAGGATTGGAGAGTTGTTGATATACCCCTAAGGCAGGACAGAGAAGTTGTATTGTTGGCCTTGCCACCGGAAAGCAAACTGCTTCTGGTGGTCTTTATTGACAGGTATCAGAAAAAGCGTTTGCCAGAGCAACAGCTATATACCAGGTACTAGGGGATGTATTAATTTGCTCAAACAATGAAACCCCAACTGATATAGCCGTTGCAATTTTAGTAATTATTCAGTTAAACCTAAAATAATCCACTGTCTTTTGCAAGATCCCTGTCTTCTTCACAGATCCAATAGGAAGGTTGAATGGGGCTGTGGTGGGAATCAGCACACATGCATCTTTCGAGCCATTGATAGTGGTACTGATCTCTGCATTCTCTCCAGGAATGTGGTATTGCTTTTGGTTTACTATTTTCCTAGGTAGAGGCAGTTCTAATGGCTTCCAATTGGCCTTTCCCACCGTAATAGCCTTCTCACCACAGATCAGAGAACCAAAGTGGGAAATCTCTTAGCTGCTAAGTATGCTTATTCAAATTATGCATTCTACAACTGGAGAAATAACTAACCCCAGGATGGATTTGGGGACCCACTGGCCCCACTGTGAGTCAGACCTGAGCTAAAATTACATTGATCACGTCACCTCCATAAGCCCCTACTATAACTAGTGGACCACAGTGATGCTTTAGGTCACCTGGAATCAGTGTCAGTTCAGAGCCAGTGTTCAGTAGTCCCAGAAAGGTCTGATTATTTCCTTTTCCCCAACATACTGTTATCCTAGTAAAAGGCCATAGATCCCTTTGGAGGAGGACTGAAATACAGATTAGCAGTATAAATTTCTGGCAGTGTACCAGGGTCTTTCCTTAAGAGGGCCTCCCTTGCATTTAAAGGGTTCCAGGTCTGTAAACTGGCTCGTCTGGGAACGGATTGAGGGGCTGTGACTCTCTCTTTTTATATTCAAGTTAGACTTTTATTCACTTAACGTAGAATTTTTCTGCTTATACAGGTCAAGTAAGTATTTAGTAGGCTTGCTATTTAGTTCACATTTAGGTGTATACCATGATCAGCTAGTGAATACTGCTTGAGTCAGACTATTCTAATTGCTGCTTTGACTCTGCTGTCCACTGCAGTAACCATACTCACTTTTCTTTTGGCGGTTGAGTGGTGTCTTTTGGACCCTGCCACTCTGGGATTCAGTTACTCTCTTGCATTTAGGTTTCCCAATTCAGTGACTGCAGTTCCCATTGTAAGGTCTGGCTTACAGAGATAAGCAACAAACAGAGCACTTCAAGGCTGTTGGGACTCCCCTTACAAATTGATTCCTCATAGTTGTGGTAAAAAGTGTGTCTTCTGGACTACCCCAGGGTGGGTGAGTAGGTCTTAAGTGACAAATCCACTCTAACATTTCAGTTTCCCTAAGCCTTTGAATCCCTTCCTCTACAGTAAAGCAAGGTCGGTCCAGCATTTCCAACTTGCTCACTGTGGGCCACCTTTTGGTCCATGCTTTAGCCAATCAAGCAACCAAATTGTTAGATCCCTTTCTAACCCCCCAAGATGCAAAATTAAATGCAGAATCACTGCTTAGTCAGTCCATATTAATGAATTTGGCCTGATCCAACTTTATATTCCTGATACCATTATCCCACATCCTTATTATCCATTCCCACACATGTTCTCCAAATTTCTGTCTGTACAAATTGGAAAATTCAGGTTCTTTTTTTGGAGTATATTGCACATCCTCATGGGTCACACTTTCTACCTCGGCCTTAGGGACCTATTGGGTCTTTAGCCTGGTTGTAGGTCTGGAAGCACAGAGGAGTGGAGGACAGTCAGCATTGTCTTGCGTGGCATCTGCCTCAGGGTAGGCCATTACTCTTTCATCAGGCATTGCAGAGTTAATCCCCCTCAGATGGGGATGAAGAGGCTGCTTCTACTGGAGGTTCCACTGGGGATGAAAAGACCTCTTCCATTGTGAGTAGAGAGGCTGCTTCCATTGGCAAAATGATTCATCAGAATTTAGGGGCTCAGTGTCTGTAGCTACAGCAAGGGCTTTTCATGTGTCCTCATTCCACTTTTCAGGATCCCAGTGCCTTCCCAATCAGTGCCCTTTAATAGTAGACACCTTACCAGGCTGGGAGTTCAACATGCCTTGTAAGTCAGCCAGCTGCAGGTTGAGATTCTGCTTTTGATTTTCAGCATTTTCAGCCCTGCAGCTATAGGAGCACACATAGAGCTTTCAGGTCATTTATGTGGCTCTTGAACTGGGAATGTGAATCCCTGAGCTCCTTTTCTTCTCCCACTTTGTCCACCAGTGAGTGTTAG
Source organism: Orcinus orca (assembly GCF_937001465.1). Lineage (NCBI taxonomy): Eukaryota > Metazoa > Chordata > Mammalia > Artiodactyla > Delphinidae > Orcinus > Orcinus orca. The sequence continues at coordinate 133,418,137 of NC_064560.1, read as the reverse complement.
GAGCAATGAGTTACTCTCCTTATACTTGTTAGTTTGACAGAAACGTTCAAAAGTATCATGTACACAGACACTTAGATCCTTGCTTCTTGTAAGTGGTTGTTTAGGAGTCTCCAGTGGTGATATTTTGCTTATCTCTGTTGCCAGAGGTTGCCTGATCATGAACTATCAGTGCTTTCTTTACTACTGGAAATGGAGTCATTAGCATCTTGAAACCTAATCAAATTAGAAAGCCAATTCCAGAAACCCCAGAACCAATTCAGAAAACTCATAATTCTATTCCTCTAGAATCACTGTTGGTAAAATCTGTTTTAGAGTTCCCCAGAGAAACAGAGCCAGTAGGATAGAGATAGAGAGGGAGATAAAGATGGAGATAGAGGTACAGCTAGAACTAGAGTGGGAGTGATAATGAGAGCAAGAGAGAGAGAGATTGAGAATGAGAGAGATTTATTGTAAGGAATCAGCTCACATGATTATGGAGGTTGGTAAATCTTAGATCTGCAGGGTTCATCAGCATGATGGAGGCTCAGGAGAGCCAGTGGTTTAGTTTCAGTCTCAGTCTGAAGGTCTGAGAGCCTGATGGTGTTGTTCTAGTCCAAAGCCCAGAAGGCTTGAGACCCAAGAAGAGCTGATGTTTCAGTTTGAGTCCAAAGGCAGAAGAAAGCCAATATCCCAGTCCTCAAACTCTCAGAAAGAACTCTTTTACTCATGGGAGGGTCAACCTTTTTGTTCTAGTCAGCCTTCAACTGATTGAATGAGGCCCATCCACTTTAGGGAGAGCAATCTGCTTCACTCAGTCTACTGATTTAAATGTTAATCTCATCCAGAACTATCTTCATAGAAATATCCATAACAGTGTTGACTAAGTATCTGGGTACCCTGTGGCCCAGTCAAGTTAACACATAAAATTAAATCATCACACCAGACTTCACCCCCACAAAAATAGGCCTCAATCTTTAATACCAAGTATTACTACTCCACCTTGTATGTTATGTTTGTTGGGTATTTAAATCTCAATTTGTTTGTTTCCTCCCCAAATTAATCATTATTATTCTTGTTATTTAATGAAATCAGTACTTTTTTAGATTTATCTATTTTTTACCAATTTATTTGCTCACCTCCCCTTTTTTCATCTCAATCCTTCTTTACCAATTCAATATTCTTTTTCATGAAGAATATTCATTAGGAATTCCTTCAGTGATAGTCTATTGATAGTAAATACAATTCATTTTTATTTGTGAAATGCCTATTTTGGTCTCATTCTTAAATGATGTTAAATGAGCACAAAATATCCATTTTTAGGAGAATTTTCTCAGCTCATCGAAGAGGGTAATTTACTTTCTTCCCTTTTTCATATTGTTACTGAGAAACATCTATGTCTAATTGTTGATTCTGGTCTGCCTCTTCTCTTGGCTTGGTTTAAAAATCATTTATTTGCCTTTGCTCCTTTAGAGACTGCTTGGGATTTATAAGATTTCTTGAATCTGAGGACTGGAGTGTTTTATAACTTCTGGAAAATTCTCAGCCATTCTTTTAATAGATAGGCTTTTTACCATTCTCTCTATATGCTCCCCTGAAATTACTTTTGAATATATGTGTGACTTTCTCATTTTACCTCATGTCTCTGAACCTCTCTTTTTTTTCTTTTTTACATCTTTATTGGAGTATAATTGCTTTACAATGGTGTGTTAGTTTCTGCTTTATAACAAAGTGAATCAGTTATACACATACATATGTTCCCATATCTCTTCCCTCTTGGGTCTCCCTCCCTCCCACCCTCCCTATCCCACCCCTTAAGGCGGTCACAGAGCACCGAGCTGATCTCCCTGTGCTGTGCGGCTGCTTCCCACTAGCTATCTACCTTACGTTTGGTAGTGTATTTATGTCCATGCCTCTCTCTCACTTTGTCACAGCTCACCCTTCCCCCTCCCCATATCCTCAAGTCCATTCTCTAGTAGGTCTGTGTCTTTATTCCTGTCTTACCCCTAGGTTCTTCATGACATTTTTTTTTCTTAAATTCCTCTTTTTGTATTTTTCTATTTCCTTGGTCTCTCTGTGTTTCTTCACATTTATCCTTCTATTCACTAATTCTATCTTTAGCCATATCTAATCCCTTTTTTAAAAATTTCAGTGACTAAATTTTTTATTTCTAAAAGTTATTTTTCATTTTTTTTTCAAATTTGCCTGGTCCAATTTTTTCATTAGTAATAATCTTGCATTATGTTTTAAAATTATAGGAAACAAAACAGTTAACTGGAATCAGATATAAAGAAACTGAACATCCTTTGTGGAGAAAAGGGAACTCTTATGCACTTTTGGTGAGATTGTAAATTGGTGTAACCACTGTGGAAAAAAGTATGGAGGTTCCTCAAAAAATTAAAAATAGGACTGTCATATGATTCAGCAGTTTTACTTCTGGGTATCTATCTGAAGAAAACAAAAACACTAATTCAAAAGATAACATTCAAAGCAATGTCCATTGCAGCATTATTTACAATAGGCAAGATATGGAAGCAATCTAAATGTCCATTAAGAGAAGAATGGATAAAGAAGATGTGGTATATATATGTATAAATATATATATGTATATATGTGGAATATTACTCAGCCATAAAAAATGAGATTTTGCCATTAGCGACAACATGGATGGATATAGAGAATATTATGCTAAGCGAAATAAGTCAGGTAAAGACGAATACCATATTATCTCACTTTTATGTGGAAATAATGTTATAATAACTTCGTACAGGGACAGATGGTTACTAGACTTATTGTGGTGATCATTTCATAATGTAGGCAAATGTCAAATCACTCTGTAATACACCTGAAACTAACATAATATTGTACATTAACTATATTTCAATTAATTTTTTTAAATAAAAAAGAGAATGAACATCCTTAGAGCAAACACACAGTGCCTTTTCAATTCTTTTAAACAACAATGGATTTATACTATATGATGCTTTTGTAACTAGCTTTTTTATAAGAAAATTTGGAGATCTTTATATATCAGCATATATAGATATACCTAATCTTTTTTTAATTGCTGCAAAGTATTCAATTATATGCATTGTTGATAGTATTGTATTACTTTCTTAGACTTTTGAGTCCTTCCTCTATTTATTTTAGTCATTTTAAACGTACTTATTTTTTTTAGTGTGTCTCAATCTTATTACCTAAAGCTCCCAGGATCTTATTCTGCTGTTTGCTTTTTCTGTGGATGCAAATTTTTTATAGACCTTTTTTTCCTACCTAGGTCCCAGGACACCTCAACAACGTTTCTCTCATTTCACTTTGCCAGTAGATGACTTTTTCCCTAGCTACTCTTGCCCTGAGGACATAGCCCTTCATGTATCCTGAACTTATATATGTGTCTTTGAGGGGAGGGTTTGCTAGTCCAACTCCCCAACTCAAGCAGTTCCAGTGCCTTGGTTTTTGGTCCATAATGTTCATTAAATTCCTTTCAATAACAAGAGTGACTAATATGCCCCACCCTCTCAAGCTGCCAAACTATCAGCATCAGTTCACTAATCTGGTTTTCAATTTTCTCTTTGCTTTTAGCCCCTGGGGATGTTACAACTTCTCTGTGAGTTTGACTATGCATTTCAAACAATGTTTGTTATGTTATTATCTCATACTTATAAGTGTTTGCTGCTGAAGATTTTCAGGGTCTCTAATAATCTGTAATGTTGCTAGACACAGAAGTCCTACTGTTTTGTCACTCAGCCTTAGAAATGCCTGGGTGCTGCTTGTCTCTGAAACTCTCTAACTCTGAATTCCTTGTCTTCACGTGTTCTTATTGATATATTTAAGTAAAGTGGGGCTAATTTAGGTCTGAAAATTTGACATGGGCCTTGTTTGAATTTCGAAGTAAAAATGAACATGCCTAATTAACAATGCCAAGGACATATCTGGCAAATATCTTTATTCTTCGTCACCTCCTTCCCTTCTCTCACACAACAATAGCTCAAACTCCCTGTTTCAATTTCAAGTCCAATATCAATTTTATAATTACATTCGAGGCAGTGCAAGGTAGTAGAAATAATAGTGACTACAGTGAAACAACCTGAATTATAGTTTAAGTTCTACCACTAAATTGTATGCCCTTGAATTAAATTATTCTACCTTTTAGTGCCACTGTTAATCTGTATGAAACCCTCAAGCTCTATCTATGATCATGCAATTCTAGAGCTTATTACTTCTAAGAATTACTTCTAGCCACCAAAAGTATAGAAAAATTAAAAGCTGGAAGGTTTTATGTTTTTACGTTTTTTAAGTTATAATTTTTAAAGGCATTCATAAAAACTGAATGAAAGGGTAATTCTTAGTTTCTGGGGTTTTCCCATAAATCAGGAGAAAGTGGTCATTAGATACATTATATTAAAATTATTGAGGGTAAGAAAATAGACTGACATGATTTCAATAGGAAAAGTCTAGGCATCCCAACCTGTAAGTGTCTAGGTTACATGTAGGGCTGGAGCTAACTATTCTGACCCAGAGCATAATTGAAGGAATTAAATATAGTCACAAAGCATGTAATTAAACAACTGACTATGGTGTTTCAGTCTTTGAAGTAATTCAACATTTCGTCTACAGTGTCAGTTTATCCTGTCTTCTCCCCTGTTTACTCTTACCCCTACTCACACAACCCACTGAAGCCCAGAAATAGACAGAAGTCACTAGAAAAGGTCTCAGAATGCTGACTCCCTCGATCCTAAAAGCTATTTGTAATAGTTAGGAATTATATACACATATTTCTATGGTCAGAGCACTTCCTTTAATAAAAATGCTGGGAAGGAAATTTGTAGATCTTTTTGCTCGTGGCCTTTTAGTACTTTTGACATTTCAGAGGTGAATCTCTCTTGTGATTTTGCCTACTCAAATTTATATGGGTTCCTTCTGTACCTTCACCAGCGATTAATGAGATTATTTTATCTTCAATTTTCTTTAACAGTGGTAAAGGACCTCCAAACCTGTGGTATGATTTCCTCAAAAAGCACTGATAGCATTTTTTAGACTCACTCTCTGGAGGCCTTAGTTGATAGCAGGGAAATGTACCTCCCATAGACTTCCAGTAGATGGCAGGTACAGTATTTCAAACCTCTCATAACATGAAAAAATCCAATAGCTCAATGCGTAAATATAGATTGTTATTGTGTTTTAAATCTCAAGAGCAATAAAAAGAAAGAGTAAAACTTTTGTTTATGGATCTAGTATCATATTACCATATAAGTATCTTCTTATTTTTGTCTTCTACTAAAAATACAAATGCAACAAATGAAAATACATCTTTATCAGGGAATGCCTGCAATTCCAGATTGCAAATTAAGCATTTAAATGTTGAATAATATAATCACCATGTTATAGTTGTTAATTAAAGTGCTTAGTGAACAAAGATACATTTAGCAATTTTTAAATATAAGTTTTGGAGGACGAGAACCTATTGTTTTATAGCAATTATAGTTTAATAGGCTTCCATTTTACACTTTATTTATTCAGTTTTTTTTTTACAGATTCATAGATGTCAGAAGTACAGACATAGATAGATAAATACATACAGATGTACATACATACATACAGACAGATTTCTCAATCTGTTCCTTTGTTTTCTTTGACTAATTAATCCCGTAGTGTTTCCTTCAGTTTACTATAGAAATGACTTTCTACAGTGTGGTTGGAAAGAAATTCCTCTCTACTATCTGTGGTAAGAAACAAAGAACGTTTAAGCTGGCCCCTTATAGATGGGAAATGAGCACTCGGTCAGACCATATATCACTGGATTAGTAAGACAGATGTTTGTTCTGAGAAGGATGACTGTGAAAGCTACAAAATATTCCATTACACATTCAGATACACACTTTCATTAAAAATATGTCCAGGTGTGACACAGCTAAAGTTCCCAGGACTTTCTGAAATATTTTTTATTAACTCAGTAAAATACTTTCAAAGGATTTAAAAATAGTTTTAGCTTCAACATATATCTTGAATTCCTTATAAATTTATCATATTTGTGTTATACAGAAGATGTTCAATGTGACTTGTTTGAATGAAACTCAGCCAAAGTAGATTTTGGGCTATTTACTTGACTTTCCCAACTTTAATACTATGTTTTACTTATTTTGTTTATTTTCTGTCCTTCCCTTGAAATTATAAGCAAAGGTTTCAAATTTTATTTTATAGTTTTATTCATTACTGAATCCACAACATTTAGAACAATGCCTGTCACTTAGTGGATGCTTCGTACATAAGTGTGTAAGTGTAGACTAAGTGAATGAATGGATTTACTTTATATGGTTAGGTCGCAGGATAAAAGAAAATAATGAACAGCAGTCACTCGATGAATGTTGGATTGGCTCAATTTCCCTTTTCTCTCTCTCCTGTCTACTATAGCACACTAGAAACCTTGGAGTCACCTTTGACTCTTATTTTCCTTCGTCACACTGGATTAGATCATTATTTTCAAAATCTTGTCTTCTTAACGTGTGGTTCACAGATTAGCAGTGTGGGTATTACCTGGGAGATTGTTAGAAAGTCAGAATTCTGGGCCTTAGCCCAGAACTACTGAATAATAACTTGCATTTTTAAGAAGATTCTCAGGCAATTCATGCATACAGTAAAGTTTGAGAAGTACTGATCGAAGTCTGTTTCTTCTCCTACATCTTAGATTTTTTCCCCTCTCTGTAATCACCGTCAGAGAGAAAACATCTTCCAAGTTAGTTTACTTGCCTCTGAACTGTACAGTATACCACAACCAGATTTAACTTTTTACACAAACATTTGGTCACAATACACCTCTGCTTAAGGATCTACAACTCCTCCTTTTACCTAGTTACAGGAAGTCCAGGTAACTCCTCTTCTGCAATTCATGCCTCTCCATCATCTGGTACCACACTCCCAACCCAGTATCATCTCTTATCACAATTTATTCTTCCGTTGGATTTCTGTAGCTTCTACAGTCATTCCTGGCTACTTTGTCTCTTAATCTAGAACACATTTTTTTTAACCAAACTTTTTATCTAATCAAACTCTACTCATCGTTCAATGTTTAACACGAAGAATTATGCCTCCAAGATCTTCCCTCCTTGCTAGAGCCCACATGGATTTCTCCATTGTCTACTGCACATAATTATGCCACCTAATGCTCATTGTGGAATAAGCTGCATTGTTTTGGAGAGTTTTGTTATATGTGAAGGTCTTGTTTCCCTAATAAGATTTTAAGTTAATCAAAAGCAGAAAGTTTATCTTTTTATTTCTTTGGTATCACTCATAAGTGATTTAGAAACTTAAGTAAATGCTTATGTTCCATTTTAAACTAGTCAATTTTTAGGAATCTCTGGGTTTCCAGTAATACAAAACAAAGCCAGTTGGCTTAAGCATAAAGAAGTATCTCACAGACTCAAAGGGCAGAAGTTCAGTAGAGCCTCAGAAGGTACAGGAATTAGAGCGTGCAAAGCTGTGTAGAATTCTTTCACCACTCAGATCCCTTTTCCTTCTGCCTGGTCTGTTAATTTACACATATCTGCTTCATTCTTTTCTTCTTTCTCTCTGAGTATTTGCTGTCTCTGCTTCTCTGATCTGCATGGAAGGCAGATCACACTCACCAGTAGCTCTGTCTTTGAGCCTACATATTTCAGGACTCAAGACATTGAGTCAGGCTCCTCTCACCCCAATCTCAAATTCCTGATTAGTCCAGCTTAGACCCATCCAGTCAATCAATGTCAGAAAGGGAAATCATTACTGCCAGGGCTTCAATGTTTTTGTGATAAACAGTTAATATGGAGAGAGGGGAATCATAACTTAGGAAATTATTCCAAGTTTGTACATTTTAGCCAGGTAAAATAGAATCTTAGCCCATGTCTATTTAGGTCAGATGAGAAGAAAGCTTTTTTCCCTCAACAAGTACAGAAAATATAATTAATTCAACAGTATAGCCTTCGCTTTTCTCAAAAACTTCCATGATAACTTTTGTTTAGTCATTTGATCAGTAAGATAGATGTTTCACTCTCTACTTCAACAGGGCCGTAGCAAAAGAGTTTTCCAGGAGTTATCTTGCCATCCTGCTTTTATTCAGGAAAGGCTGCAATTTTCAAAAGCTCTCTAGGGTTGAAAATCTTTCAGTTCCAGTTAAGAATCTATTGTACAATTCCAGTAACCCTAAATATACACTTCTGCTAGTTAAAAAACAAATGTGGCAGAAATACTTCTGTTCACAAAAACTGCTGTAGGAAGATTTTTATAATCATTAGAAGTTTAAAATAGGTGAACTCTTTTTCTTTCTGACTTACACACACACACACACAAACACTGAGGTCACTGAATCTATGTGAAAAAGAAACAAGAGCAGAGGTAAACCCTAAAGTGTAGACTTTTTTTATTAACTAACTAACATTTTTATTAACTAACCCTAAAGTGTAGTCTTTTGACTACAGTAATTATGATTTGAAACTGTAGTCAAAAGAAATATTTGGGGATGATGAAAAGCTTCTAAAATTAGATTATGGTGATGGTTATATAACTCTGTAAATATACCAAACGACACTGGATTATATGCTTTAAATGGATGAACTTCACAGTATAAAATTATAACTCAATAAAGCTATTAAAATACATTGCATAAGATTAAAAACCAAATTTAAAGAAACCTGAAAAGCACAGGTACAATGTTGTTTAGATCACTGTTTGGACACTAAAAATGTCTCTTAGTATGTGTGACTCATCATTTTGACAATGTTGTATGATTATAAGCAAAATCGTTGAGTTGGTTTTAGGTTATTGAATATTTGAATAAGGTGAATTATTAAATAAAGTCTAGAGATATAGGAAAATTATAGTTGTGCCATTGTAATGGGTGGTATAAATGAAGCAATTCATTTGTAGCAAATGACTTGTAGTTTTCATTTAAGTGATATATGAATAAAGCTAAGTATAAGGTTGAGGAGCAGTAGGTTGTCACTATCTGGATATTCACTTGAAGGTCGAATATCAGGGAACATTGAGCTAATCATAAAAACAAGCTCTTCAAGAAGAATTATATGCAGGTTTTTTTGTGTATGAATTATCCTGAATAACCAGCTACCTTGAATTTGGTTGATTGATTATTCAGTTTTTCATTTCACTTTGCTCACATAGTGTCAACTTTATTTCAGTAATCAGCACTCATAGACTAAGAGAAAAAGACCTTAACATCGGCACTTACTTAATGCTTCAGTGAAGCTCTAACAAGACTGTTACACTGGGTCTGTCTCTGGATCATTAAGCAGATCATACAACCTTTAATTCCAGTTATCAGTGTAGGCAAATGAAAAATCTTGCAGACAAATGTAAAAGAAAAATAAATGTCACTCACTGTCCTGCAAAATGTCTTCTAGTGTACAGTATAGCGGTGCCTTGTTCTCATGCCATGTTCTTCAACTCTGTAAAATGATTTTCTATTTTCTCATTGTTCACTGGGGATAATCCGGGGTTTAGTGATTTCCTGTGCCTTCTGATAGCATAACCCCTAATTGTCACCCATTACTGCTTTCTCAGCAGGTTCCTCTACATTTTTCTTCCTTCCTCCATCACTTTGTAGAGCAAGCCATATTTACTTGTATGCTACAGCCTGTATTTCTTACATGTCTACTTTATCAGTTTCTATGGATCATGCTATCTGTCTTCATCTGTTCCTTCAATGGCCAATTCTCTGTAGTCAGTCAATTCACTGACTATAAGGGCCGAATTCCTCTGTGATCAAGAAAAATGTGATGCCTGTGAAAATTTATTCAAATACTGTATTTATTGCGCTATTTTTATTGTAGCTTTATTTTTAATTGTTTAAAACTAGAACAGAGACAAAGAACCCAGTAAAACAGATAAATTGTGTTATAGTCATACGATGGGATACTATACAGCAATGAAAAAGAATGTATGCCTTTCATACACAGGATCATTGTGTACAAGCATACTATTAAGTGAAAGATTATTCCATTTATATGAAGTTTTAAAAGAGTCAAAACTAAGCTATGAAGATAGAAGTAAAAGAGGTATACTGTTTTTCCATTGGGTAATAAGGGCAAAGGGACATGAGGGATGTTTCTGGGTTGCTATTTTAATATTCTATGGCGTGATCTTGACAGAGGTTTCACAGGTGTATCACTTTGTAAAATTCACTGAGCTGTACACTTGACTTAATATTTGTGTACTTTGTGTGTATTATATTTCTTTTTCCTACTCTTTCTCTTTAATATTATTTCATACAAATAATAATGTTATTTTTATATTCCTCAAGATGGGCCACAGAACTGTTTCAGATAGCTTTTTAGTATTAAATTTAAATTTCCTTTTTTTTAACCTTTTGACCCCGTTCACTCATCTCTTTCACCTCCCACCCCCTGTCCCCATCTGGCATCCACCAGTTATTCTCTGTATTGATGAGCTTGGTTTGTTTGTTTTAGATCCACATGTAAAAGAGATAATATGCTATTTGTCTTACTAGATGCCTAGACCAGTGCTTGGGAAACAAAGGTAAATTGCATAACCCCTACCCTCAATAAGTTCACAGTTAATTGGAGGAGACATTTACAATCAGATAATATGAAAATAAGTGTCACGACTTCTGGTTCCCAATTCCATGACTCTCTGTATCCTCCTTATGCCTTTAGGTGTGAAAGTACAACCAAATACTTCTTGCCTTTAAGAGCTGTTAGTCAAAAAGCATAAAATCCCATATGATGGGAATGTTACCACATGAGAAAATTCCTTAATCAGCTAAAAGAGCTTAGCATTCAGAACTATCCAAAGTGACTAATCAGACATTTTATCCTTTGAAAAAGCAAGTGATAAAGACAGTCATAAAACACTACTTCTAAGAACTTTGTCAGAATTAAAATAAATATCCTCCCCAAATTTGGAATAAATGGTTACTATAGTACAAATAGATATAGATGTCCTAAGTAAGAGTAAAACAATTTTTAATTCAATCATATGAATTTTAAAGGTAAATTTGGGGCAGAAAAATCACATAGATGTCGTTTTTAGGCATTTAAGTAGTCTGTTTTATCTGTCCCCATTATTATTGTCTGCAAATGCATTGCCTGTCTTTAGTCTTCAAAAGCATGAGCATGATATCTAGGTAATTTGGGAATATTCTCCTTTTTCATTCAGTAAACTATTCTAAGCCTCCAACCTGGTGACAAGATGCTCTTCACCCTCTGACTAGTCATCTTTTACAACACAGCACAACAGCCAGGATTGCGCTAGACAGATTCGCTCTATCATTGTAAAGAGGAAAATACCCAAGTCTGCAGGAATCACTGCAAGGAACAAACTGGTTTACCATAAATAAAAATGCCAATTTAAAAAGGTACATAACAAAAATTGTTTTTAAATGTCATTTTAGCACCCTTGTTTCATATAGGCCTCTGGACACACAAGTTCACATCATTTTGTGTTACTGGGTTTGTTGGAGGTTTAGTGTGTCCTGATCACAAGGGCTTTTTCCAGAGTCCATGTGACTGTAAGGGTTAGAGTTTTCTTTGGTAAATTTTTGCTTACTTACTAATTAATTCAATTATACATTACCTGATTTCCTATTATGTGCTTTATATAGTTTCTACAGAATTTGCCTTGTAAGTGGTAGACAACCTGGAAAAAAATGAATGAATTATTGAATAGAAAACATTATATCCTAACCTTCAAGAAACTGGCACATAGGGTGAAAGTACTTGTGCCTCCCCCATTCCCACCCTCTATGGCCTGATACCCTGTGCTTCTGTTCTCTCTGACCAGGCTCTACCCACCCACACAGAAACTTTGTGGGAATTAGAAAAACACACTTCTTCCTCAAGGAAAAAACACATATGACAGTATATTTTCTCATTTATCAATAGCAAATTTATAACAAATTAAATTGTTACCCCAATTGGATTTTGTTACAAATGGATTATTAATATTAAATGTTAGTTATGAAATATAATTATATGTGAATCATGTCTCAGTGAAAGAACGTGTAGATTTAAACTGGAAACTCAGCATACATTCTGGTGGAGTAAATGTAGATGATATTAAATGCAAAATGAAACATTAGAATTATCTAGATTAAACCATCAGGCTTTTTTTTTTTAATGTAGAGATATGCCCCCTAACTTGTACATCTGTCAGGAAAGAAGCTCCTCTTTTAGAAGCACAGGTTATGAAAACGTTGTTAGATCAGCAAGAGTTTTCTTGAATTCACATCACTTTTGTAAGTCAAAATGGAATAACCAAGACCAACTATATAGGAACAAACCTAATCATTTCATTTATTTACTATGATAAAAGCCAGAAAATGGTCATAAGTATATAAATTGCCCATCTCTGGATTCAACAATTATAGTGAAAAGATGCAAAAGTGAAAAATGTGAATTATGACCCATTGATAATGGTGTTTTTGTGCAGTGCACAACCTAAACAAAGGTGTGCTGCAGACCTGTCCCTGACATATGACTCTTTCTATATTATCAGTTTTCATATGCAGTCCCCTCTATTGGAATGCCATGGCAACCTTCATAATTCTGACACAAACTTCTATTCACTTTTTGACCAAGTCAAATTGAACCGATCTATGAGGATATTCTGGAACTTTCTCCTCCTGATTGGTTGAGTATTGCCTATGCTTCTACAACACATGCTTCATTTTGTATTGCAAAACACTCATCGGGTTGTTTTATGATATAGTCAGTAGTGTGCTAATAAACAAGCTCCCTGGAGGGTATGGAGAAACGCTGATTAGTAGTATTTGTTGATTTCCATGGTATAAGTACTCCCACCGTGGCCACTTTGAAGTTATCAATGGTTTAATGGTTTAACAACTGGCTGGCAAAAATTCCCAGAAGGAATCGGGAAGATGGCGGAAGAGTAAGACGCAGAGATGACCTTCCTCCCCACAGATACACCAGAAATACATCTACACGTGGAACAACTCCTACAGAACACCTACTGAATGCTGGCAGAGACCTCAGACCTCCCAAAAGGCAAGAAACTCCCCATGTACCTGGGTAGGGCAAAAGAAAAAAGAATAAACAGAGACAAAAGAATAGGGATGGGACCTGCACCAGTGGGAGGGAGCAGTGAAGGAGGAAAGGTTTCCACACACTAGGAAGACCCTTCGCGGGCGGAGACTGCGGGTGGCAGAGGGGGAAAGCTTCAGAGCCGCGGAGCAGAGCACAGCAACAGGGGTGCGGAGGGCAAAGCGGAGAGATTCCCGCGCAGAGGATCAGGGCTGACCGGCACTCACCAGCGCGAGAGGCTTGACTGCTCATCCGCAGGGGCGGGTTGGGCTGGGAGTTGAGGCTCGGGCTTCGGTCAGAGCACCGGGAAAGGACTGCGATTGGTGGCGTGAACACAGCCTGCAGGGGGTTAGTGCACCACGGCTAGCCGGGAGGGAGTCCGGGGAAAAGTCTGGACCTGCCGAAGAGGCAAGAGACTTTTTCTTCCCTCTTTGTTTCCTGGTGTGCGAGGAGAGGGGATTAAGAACGCTGCTTAAAGGAGCTCCAGAGATGGGCGCGAGCCACGGCTAACAGCGCGGGCCCCAGAGACGGGCATGAGATGCTAAGGCTGCTGCTGCCACCACCAAGAAGCCTGTGTGCGAGCACAGGTCATTGTCCACACCTCCCTTCCGGGGAGCCTGTGCAGCCCGCCACTGCCAGGGTCCCGAGATCCAAGGACAACTTCCCCGGGAGAGCGCACGGCACGCCTCAGGCTAGTACAATGTCACACTGGCTTCTGCCACCGCAGGCTCGCCCCGCATCCGCACCCCTCCCTCCCCCTGGCCTGAGTGAGCCAGAGCCCCTGAATCAGGCTCGCCCCGCATCCGCACCCCTCCCTCCCCCTGGCCTGAGTGAGCCAGAGCCCCTGAATCGGTGGCTCCTTTAACCCCGTCCTATCTGAGGGAAGAACAGATGCCCTCAGGCGACCTACACCCAGAGGCGGGGCCAAATCCAAAGCTGAACCCTGGAAGCTGTGCAAACAAAGAAGAGACAGGGAAATCCCTCCCAGCAGCCTCAGGAGCAGCGGATTAAAGCTCCACAATCAACTTGATGTACCCGGAATACATGAATAGAGAACGAATCATCCCAAATTGAGGAGGTGGACTTTGAGAGCAAGATTTATTATTTTTTTCCCCTTTTCCTCTTTTTGTGAGTGTGTATGTGTATGCTTCTGTGTGAGATTTTGTCTGTATAGTTCCACCATTTGTCCTAGGGTTCAATCCGTCCTTTTTCTTTTCAAAAAAAATTTTTTTTCTTAATAATTATTTTTTATTTTAATAACTTTATTTTATTTTATCCTCTTTCTTTCTTTTTTCTTTTCTTTCTTTTTCTTTCTTTCTTTCTTTCTTTCTTTCTTTCTCTCTGTCTCTCTCTCCCCCTTCCTCCCTCCCTCCCTTCCTCCCTTCCTTCCTTCCTTCCTTCCTTCCTTCCTTTCTTTCTTTCTTTCTTTCTTTCTTTCTTTCTTTCTTTCTTTCTTTCTTTCTTTCTTTCTTTCTTTCTTTCTTTCTTCTTTTTCTCCCTTTTATTCTGAGCCGTGTGAATGAAAGGCTCTTGGTGCTGCAACCAGGAGTCAGTGTTGTGCCTCTGAGGTGGGAGACCCAACTTCAGGACACTGGTCCACAAGAGACCTCCCAGCTCCACATAATATCAAATGGCAAAAATCGCCCAGGGATCTCCATCTCAACACCAACACCCAGCTTCACTCAACGACCAGCAAGCTACAGTGTTGGACACCCTGTGCCAAACAACAAGCAAGACAGGAACACAACCCCACCCATTAGCAGAGAGGCTGCCTAAAATCATAATAAGGCCACAGACACCCCAAAACACACCACCAGACGTGAACCTGCCCACCAGAAGGACAAGATCCAGCCTCATCCACCAGAACAGGCACTAGTCCCCTCCACTAGGAAACCTACACAACCCACTGAACCAACTTTAGCCACTGGGGACAGACAACAAAAACAATGGGAACTATGAACCTTCAGCCTGCAAAAAGGAGACCCCAAACACAGTAAGATAAGCAAAATGAGAAGACAGAAAAATACACAGCACATGAAGGAGCAAAATAAAAACCCACCAGACCTAACAAATGAAGAGGAAATAGGCAGTCTACTTGAAAAATAATTCAGAATAATGATAGTAAAGATGATCCAAAACCTTGGAAACAGAATAGAGAAAACGCAAGAAACATTTAACAAGGACCTAGAAGAACTAAAGATGAAACAAGCAACAATGAAAACGCAATAAATGAAATTTAAAATACTCTAGATGGGATCAATAGCAGAATAACTGAGGCAGAAGAACGGATAAGTGACCTGGAAGATAAAATAGTGGAAATAACTACTGCAGAGCAGAATAAAGAAAAAAGAATGAAAAGAACTGAGGACAGTCTCAGAGACCTCTGGGACAACATTAAACGCACCAACATTCGAATTATAGGGGTTCCAGAAGAAGAAGAGAAAAAGAAAGGGACTGAGAAAATATTTGAAAAGATTATAGTTGAAAACTTCCCTAATATGGGAAAGGAATAGTTAATCAAGTCCAGGAAGAACAGAGAGTCCCATACAGGATAAATCCAAGGAGAAACATGCCAAGACACATATTAATCAAACTGTCAAAAATTAAATACAAAGTAAACATATTAAAAGCAACAAGGGAAAAACAACAAATAACACACAAGGGAATCCCCATAAGGTTAACAGCTGATCTTTCAGCAGAAACTCTGCAAGCCAGAAGGGACTGGCAGGACATATTTAAAGTCATGAAGGAGAAAAACCTACAACCAAGATTACTGTACCCAGCAAGGATCTCATTCAGATTTGATGGAGAAATTAAAACCTTTACAGACAAGTAAAAGCTGAGAGAGTTCAGCACCACCAAACCAGCTTTACAACAAATGCTAAAGAAACTTCTCTAGGCAAGAAACACAAGAGAAGGAAAAGACCTACAGTAACAAACCCAAAACAATTAAGAAAATGGTAATAGGAACATACATATCGATAATTACCTTAAATGTAAATGGATTAAAAGCTCCAACCAAAAGACACAGACTGGCTGAATGGATACAAAAACAAGACCCATATATTTGCTGTCTACAAGAGACCCACTTCAGACCTAGGGACACATACAGACTGAAAGTAAGGGGATGGAAAAGATATTCCATGCAAATGGAAACCAAAAGAAAGCTGGAGTAGCAATTCTCATATCAGACAAAATAGACTTTAAAATAAAGACTATTAGAAGAGACAAAGAAGGACACTACATAATGATCAAGGGATCGATCCAAGAAGAAGATATAACAATTGTAAATATTTATGCACACAACATGGGAGCAGCTCAATACATAAGGCAAATACTAACAGCCATAAAAGGGGAAATCGACAGTAACACATTCATAGTAGGGGACTTTAACACCCCACTTTCACCAATGGACAGATCATCCAAAATGAAAATAAGTAAGGAAACACAAGCTTTAAATGATACATTAAACAAGATGGACTTAATTGATATTTATAGGACATTCCATCCAAAAACAACAGAATACACATTTTTCTCAAGTGCTCATGGAACATTCTCCAGGATAGATCATTTATTGGGTTACAAATCAAGCGTTGGTAAATTTAAGAAATTGAAATTGTATCAAGTATCTTTTCTGACCACAACGCTGTGAGACTAGATATCAATTACAGGAAAAGATCTGTAGAAAATACAAACACATGGAGGCTAAACAATACAATACTTAATAACGAAGTGATCACTGAAGAAATCAAAGAGGAAATTAAAAAATACCTAGAAACAAATGACAATGGAGACATGATGACCTAAAACCTATGGGATGCATCAAAAGCAGTTCTAAGAGGGAAGTTTATAGCAATACAATCCTACCTTAAGAAACAGGAAACATCTCAAATAAACAACCTAACCTTGCTCCGTGCTTTGTGACCACCTAGAGGGGTAGGATAGGGAGGGTGGGAGGGAGGGAGGGAGATGCAAGAGGGAAGAAATATGGGAACATATGTATATGTATAGCTGATTCACTTTGTTATAAAGCAGAAACCATCACACCATTGTAAAGCAATTATACTCCAATAAAGGTGTAAAAAAAAAAAAAAAATCCCAGATGTTTAACAGTTGGCTCTCATAAGCCTGTATCAGCCCGCTCTAGCACACCAGTGGATATCGTTGTTTTATATATCAGTTTCATCTACTGGATTGTGAATTCCGCAAAGCCAGGAATCCATGTAACCCTATGAGCTAATATTGTGCTAGGTACAAGATAGATGCTTAATACATATATTGAGATGTTAGCTTATGTTGTTTTCCGTCGGGTGTTCCCATTTTCTATTCCACAGTTAAAGCAATTGTCTTTGAGTTCATTGGTTCAGAGAATATGCTGTAGGGTAGAAAAGAGAAATAAATGCATGTGTCTTGTTTTTGTAAACAAAAAACCTGAGCCCCAGAGAGGGGAAAGGATTTAGAGTATAGATCAAATGTTAAGACATTCTATTTGGGTAAATTTTATAAACATTTCTATGTGCTCTAATTATTGGTTACAGTTATTAATTGTGTCATCCAAATTTCCTATATCCTCAACTTTTTTTCCTTGATTTATCAGTTATTGGTAGAAATGTCCTAAAATTTTCATCATAGAGAATGGATTTGCCAATTTCTCCTAAAGGTTTTATCATTTAAAAAATAAACACCTTTTCAATTGTATAATGTAAATAGAGGAAAGTGTATTTATTATTCATATCAAGCCATAGTGTTCGGGCTGATGAATTATGACAAAGAGCCTACACCGAGGTTAAGAATCCCGGAAGTCCCCTTTAGGCCACTCCTTGTCACTAGCCCATGTTCTTTCCCAAACTACTCTCCAAACTTCTAATTTCACAAGTTAGTTCTGTTCATCTTTGAGATTCATATAAATGGAATCTGTTTTATATACTTGATTTTTCAATCAAACTTACGTTTGTGAGACTATTCATTAATGCAGTTGCATGTAGCTTTATTTTTTTAACTTTCACCATGGTGTAATATTTCCTTATATGAACATACTATAATTTATTCATTCTACTGTTGTGAGCATTTAGGTTGTTTCCAGTTTGAGAAAATTAAGAAAAATGTTTGTCTTTTGGAACACATTTCTAAACATTTCGGCTGGTTATATATCTAGAAGTGAAATTGCTGGTCATATGGTGTACATATGTTCAACTTTAGTGGGTAATGCCAAACAGTTTCCCAAAGTGGTTACACCAATTTACAATCCTACCTGCAATGTAATGAGAGCTTACATTGTTTTATATCCTTAGAGACACTTGGTATTTTCAGCCTTTTTAGTTTTAGTCATTCTAGTGTTACGTGGTATTCTCTCATTGTTTTTTTTTGTTGTTGTTATTTGTTTGTTTGTTTGTTTGCGGTACACGGGCCTCTCACTGTTGTGGCCTCTCCCATTGCGGAGCACAGGCTCCGGACACGCAGGCCCAGCGGCCATGGCTCACGGGCCCAGCCGCTCCGCAGCATGTCGGATCTTCCTGGACCGGGGCACGAACCCATGTCCCCTGCATCGGCAGGCGGACTCTCAACCATTGCACCACCAGGGAAGCCCTCTCATTGTGTTTTTTAATTAAACTTCTTATTTTGGGATAATTGTAGATTTATGTGTAGTTGTAAGAATTTGTACAGAAAAATCCTGGGTTCTCTTGCCCAGTTTCCCCCAGTGGTAAGATCTTCCAAAACTATAATATTATATCACAAACAGGGTATTAACAGTGATTAGCAGTCAAGACAAAGAACATTTTCATCACTATAAGTGAATTCCCATCACTACTCATTTTGCACTTTTACAGCCATGTCTAATTCCTTTCTACTCCACCTGCTCCTTAACCCCTTACAACTACTAATCTGTTCTCCATTTCTATAATTTATCATTCCAAGGGAGTTATATAAATGGGTCATACAGTACATAATCTTTAGGGATTGGCATTTTTACCCAGAATAATTGTCTAGAGATTCATTCAGATTGTTGCACATATCAAATATCTTCCTTTTGGGGGGGATGAATAATAGTTCATAGTACAGACGTACCACAGTTTGTTTAACCATTCACCCATTGAAGGACATCTGAGTTTCCAATTTTTGGCTATTACAAATAAAGCTGCTGTAAATATTCATGTGTAAGTTTTCATGTGAATGTAACTTTTCATTTCTCCAGGATAAATGCCCAGTAGTGTAATTGCTGAGTCATACGATAGTTGCATACTTAGTTTTTTAAGAAACCAAATTGCTTTCTAGAGTGGCTATACCATTTTCCATTCGCAACAACAATGTATGAGTCATCCAGTTTCTTCACTCCCTTGCCATTGTTTCTTGTCATTATTGTTTTTCAATCATACTGATTTGTGTGTCGTGATATATCATTGTGGTTTTAATTTGCATTAACCTTAGTGATTAATGATGTTGAACATTTTTCATGTGCTTATTTGCCATCTGTTCCTATTCTTCAGTGAAATATCTCTTCAAGTCTTTTGCCCATTTTCTAATTGGATTTTTCCTTTTTTATGGTTGAGTTTTGAGAATACTTTATATAGCCTAGATACTTTGTTGGATATGTGGTTTGCAAATACATTTCCCCAGTCTGTAGCTTATCTTTTTATCCTTTAATAGGATCTTTCACAGAGAAAAAGTGTTTAAATTTGATGGAGTCAAACTTTTCAGTTCTTTCTTCTACAGATTGTTTATTTGGTGTCAAGTTCAGGAGCTGTTATCTAGTCCTAGATCAAATATTTTGTCCTATTTTTTTTTGGTAGAAGTTTTATAGTTTTACACTTTACATGTAAATTCATTATCAATTACAAATTAATTTTTGTATTAGCTGTGATATTTAGGTTGAAGTTCTTTTCTTTTTTTTTAAATCTATGGATCGCAGTTGCTCTAGCACTATTTGTTGAAAAGGGTTCCTTTCCTTCATTGAATGTTTTTTTTCATGTTTGTCAAGCATCAGTTGGGCAAATTGGTATGGGTCTATTTCTGGGTTCTCCATTTTCTTCCATTGATCTATGTGTCTATCTCTGCCAGTTGTACACAGTTTTGATTATTATAACTATATAATAAATCTTGAAATTAGGTAGACTGATTCCTTCCACTGTATTTTTAGTTTCATAATTGTTTCAGTTAGTCTAGTCCCTTTGCCTTTCCATATATATTTTTGGAATAATTTTGTCTGTAATATATATATAATTTTGTCTTTAAAATACTTTGGGGATTTTGATAGCAATTGTGTTAAACCTATATATAAATTTAGAGAAAATCAACATCTTTACTCTGTTGAGTCTCCTAATTCATGAAAATAGTTTTTCTCTTCATTAATTTAGATTGTCTTTGATTTCTTTCATTAGTGTTGCATTGATTTTAGTATATAAACCCTCTACATTTTTAATATTTACATTTAAATATTTCATTTTTTAGTGATTGTAAATAGTGTTGTATTTTTAATTTCAGTGTCCACATGTCCATTCTAGTATATGGAAATACAACTTGTTTTTGTAAGATTATTTTGTAATCCCATAACCTTGGTGATCTTACTTATTAGTTCCAGGAATGTTTTTGTAGATTCCTTGAGATTTTTCTATGTAGACAGTCATGTCATCTGCAAAAGGGAAAGCTTTATATCTTTTTTTCTAATCTGTGTGCATTTTCTTTTCTTTTCTTTTCTTGTTGCATGGGCTAAAACTTCTAGTACTGTTTGAATAAGGGTAATGAAAGCATAGATTCTTGTCTTAGTCCCAAGCGTAGTGGAAAAACTTTCAGTCTTTCTCCATTAAGTATAATATTTTCTGTATGTTATTTGTAGTTGCTCTTTATCAAATTGAGGTTGTACCTAGACCAATGTTTAGATACAAAGGTAAATTGCATAATCTCCATCCTCAAGGAGCTCAAAGTTTAATGGAGGAGACAAATGCAAATAGATAACTAAAATACAATGATGAAAATACGTGTAAGACATTACAGGAACTCAAGAAAGGGGGAAATAGCAATGTGTATCCTAGAGTGGGGATGGGTGTGAAGGTCATGAAAGATATGTCAAAGAGCCCATGCCTGAACTGAGTCTCCCCCACAGTCAACATTTTATTATGGAAATTTTAAGTATACAGCTAAGTTAAAAGAATTTTAGAGTTTCCACATCAAGAACCTAGAAAAAGAAGAGCAATATAAACCCATTGTATTCAGAAAGAAGGAAATAATTAAGATTAGAACAGAAATCAATAAAATTTAAAACATAAAAGTAGAATGAATCAATGAAACCAAGATCTGGTTCTTTGAAATATCAATAAAAGTGACAAATCTCCAGCAAGACTGACAAAGAAAAAAGAAAGAACACAAATTACCCATGTCAGGAATGAAACAGGATATCAGTACATACCCTGCATACATCAAAAGGATAATACAGGATTACTATGAACAACTCTACACACACAAATTTGACAACTTAACTGACATGGATCACTTCAATGAAAAACAGAAACTACCAGGCTTCCCTGGTGGCGCAGTGGTCGAGAGTCCTCCTGCCGATGCAGGGGACACGGGTTCGTGCCCCGGTCCAGGAAGCTCCCACATGCCACGGAGCGGCTGGGCCCGTGAGCCATGGCCACTGAGCCTGCACGTCCGGAGCCTGTGCTCCGCAACGGGAGAGGCCACAACAGTGAGAGGCCCACGTACCGCAAAAAAAACAAAACAAAACAAAAAAAACACAAACTACCACAACTCACCTAATATGAAATAGATAATTTGAATAGACCTACAACTGTTAAGGAAATTGAATTAATAATTTTAAAACTACCAGAAAAGAAATCTCCAGACCCATATGGTTTCACTGGCGAATTTTGCCAAACTCTTAAAGAATTAACACAAATTCTACACCATCTCTTCCGGAAAATAGAAAAGGAGGGAACAATTTACAATTTATTTAACAAAAAGTATTATCATATCAAAACCAGAGAAAGACATTTCAAAAAAAGAAAACTATAAACTGGTATGCCTCATGAATATAGATATAAATATTCTTACCATAGTATTAGTAAATAAAATCCAGCAATATATAGAAAGGATTGTACACAATGACCAAGTAGGGTTTATCTTACTGAGGTCTTAATCTGTATTTTCCTGAAGAGTAAGGTTTAAGGACCTTCTTAAATATTTATTTTTCTATTGTATTGTCTGTCATTTGCTTATTGATTTATAGAAGTTCCTTATATATTCTGGTTACAAGCTGTTTACCATTTAAAGGTGTTGCAAATATGCTTCTCCTTGTGACCTGCCTTATCCCTCTCTTAATGGTGTCTTTTGTAGACGAGAAGTGCTTACTTTTAGTTTAGCATAGTTTGATAATCATTTTCTTTATGATCAGTATTTTTTGCGTCCTATTTACAATTTTTTCCTATTATTAAGATATGTTCCTTTATTATCTTCCAGAATTTTATTTTTACTTTACCTTTAATATTTAATTTGCAATCCCTTGATTTTTGTGTGTGGTTTGAAATAGAGATTATATCTTTCTTTTAAATGAACATCTAATTGGTCCAGCACAGTTTATTGACTATACTACTTTACTCCCACTGCCTTTGAGGGCTTCCTTTGTCATTATGTGCATGGGTCTATTTCTGGATTCGCTATTCTATTCTACTCGTCTATTAATCTATCCTTGTGACAATTCCACAAAGTCTCTCTGTTTTTTTTTCTTAAAAATGGCTTTGCTATCCTTAGTCCTTTACATTTCCATGTGAATTTTAGGATTATCTAGCCGACTTCCACACAAAACAAAATGTGCTTCTGTCACCCGGATTGGAATTGCGTATAATCTACAGACTAATTTTCAATACAATTCATGAACATTGTTTATCATTTCATTTATTTGTATCTTCTTTCATTTCTCTCAATAGTGCTGGAGTATATCTGGAGGTCTTGTATATTGTTAGATTTATTCTTAGGTATTTGATTTTTTGTTATTATAAATGTATCATTAGTCACTTAAATTTTCAATGTCTTATTTTCCGTATTTTTACCCTATGTGGTAGGTACAGCTACTTTAGATGAAGAAAGTAAAACTTAAAACAACAACAACAACAATTTAAGGAGGTTAATTATCTTATGCAAGGTCACACCTCTAATAATTGGTAGAGCTGGGATTTAAATTCAAAGCAATTTGACTCTAGAGCTTACAGCCTTAACCACCACCTTGTTAGGCCTCATCAGTCATTGCTTATTTCAGAAATACCAGTGGACTGCGATGAGACGGGCCACAGAGAGTGCTACAAAATGCCCTATAACTCTGGGCACATGCAGGATGGCAAGCACAAAAAAGAAGAAAAGGAAGTGCAGCCTTATCAATTTGCTGACAAAATTAAATTCTCAGATTCCCAAGAAAATACCTAAAAAGAGAAGGGTTAAAGGTGATTTTTAAAGTCTTATTTTCAACTCTAAGTTTTTTTTCAAAAAATGAGAGGTAGATGATTCCAGTGGTACCAGCTCAGGTTCTAGTACTTAGATGGACTCTTACTCAGTTAAAAGTCCTAGGTGGGGGCCTCCCTGGTGGCGCAGTGGTTGAGAGTCCGCCTGCCGATGCAGGGGACTCGGGTTCGTGCCCCGGTCCGGGAGGATCCCACATGCCGCAGAACAGCTGGGCTCGTGAGCCATGGCCGCTGAGCCTGCGCGTCCGGAGCCTGTGCTCTGCAACAGGAGAGGCCACAACAGTGAGAGGCCCGCGTATCGCAAAAAAAAAAAAAAAAAAAAAAAAAAAATCCTAGGTGGCATTTTGCTGGCTTTATGGAAAGGTCTGGTGGAGCAGCCACAGACCTTTCAAAGCTGATCCAGGGCAAAGGAACCCATGGGTTTCTCCAAATGGGCAAACACTAAATTTGCTTCCCATGAGGTAGCCTGGGACCCAAATGGAGAAACTAAGACCAAGGGTAGAATTCCTACTGGGAACACTGCTCATCCTGATGGGATAATGTTTCTAAGATTTAGGGAAGCGTAAACACTCCTCTTTTTGTTTTGATTATGGAGAAGATGGATTTTTTTATGGTCAACAGGCCTCTTCAAAAGACTGCAGGGCTGCAGCCATGGTGAGTTGGCTGGTGAACAGACTCTAGTTGCTGCAATTTCTGATCTGCTGATACTGTAGTTGTAGGGTCTGAAGAAACCAGAGCAGGACCAGAGTGTGGAGCTCCATTGGCCCCACAAGAGCCAGGCTCAGCCCAATCAGTTTGCTTTCTTGTACCAGATGGCTGATCTATGAGGAAGACAAGGTAATGGGTGAGGTCAAGTTGGAGAACTACCCATTGTTCTTCTCCAATTCCCTGCTTCACTGCCCCACCAATTATGTGAGGCCTGCTGGAGTTTTATCTCAAACAAAGAACTTTCCATCTGCACCACTGGCTTAGCTTCCTGGAGGGCAGGACTGAGACCCTCCTGAGGGAACACGTAGTGACCCACAAACAAAGGAAGTAAGACATCTGTCCTGTAATGAGGCTCCCCAACTCCACACTTAGGGAAAGATCGCCACACAGCCAGCCAGTGCTATTAGAGTGGGAGTTACTGTCCCCAGAACCCTGTTGCGGACAAAGACACAAGTCCTATACTCTAGAGATGGGTAATATCTGGATGAAAAGTAAAATTTCTTTGCATAAAAGCAGAGAATTTCTAGAAAAATGTATCAAGATGATATTTTTCTGATATTGATTTATATTTCCTGTCCTAGTATTTCCTCCCTCCCGTTGCCCCTATTCAGACAGATAAAAATACTCCTCATAGCTTCAGAGAAGCAATGTGAGAGGTTTTAGGGCACAGATTAAATAGCTAAGACAGAAACATGAGAGAAAAACAATGCCCAGAGACCAGAAAAAGTTTCGTTGGATCAGGCAGCTGGGAGGAGAAGAGGAGGTTACTTTGAATAGCTTTCTCAGAGTGTATCTGAAGACAGACAGGACCCCAGGCAGTCTCACACATAAGGATTCCCAGGTTCCAAGAGTAGCATGGAAGCTGAAGGGGTTTCCTGGACCTTAGGGCCTTGCTTGACTGGGTCAGTGAGTGTCTTAGCAGTAACTGGTGTGTCCCTCTCCTTTGCCTTGTTGCCACATCACTTGGGACATAACATATCCCTGGACAGGATTGATGAGACAGATGCTAGGATTTCCAAACACAACCCAGTACGGCAGAGCTAAGACAGTACAGTTTTATTTCTTGGACTCCTGAGTTTTTGACCTGAGGTGCATTAACTATCACCTTCTATTCTACCATACCTAAACAGATTAACATAGTATTTCCTAAAATGTGTTTTCAGGATACAAATGGGGGTTCCTCGATTAAACAGTTCCGTGGGATGTTGTTCAAACTGTTCAGTGGTTATTTCTATTGTTCAGAGCAAGAAGTTAGAGGATTAGTGCTGGAATTGGCCTGGGGTCCACAGCAGAGAAACAAAGGCACTAAAAGGCCACAGTCTAAATTTAGAGAAAGCTATCGGGCCAGCTACCTTTCCAAAGGCATACTGAGAGCTGGCTCTCAGCAGAACAAGGGGAAATGGGCCAGGACTTTACCTTCTCCAAGTTACCAGTTCCCATGGAAGACTGAAGCTGAAGAGTTGGCCACAGCATGTAGATGAGGTTGGGGCTTCAACCTTGCAGGGGACTGTCACAACACAGCACAGAGAAGCGCCTGCTTCAGAGGAAGACAGTATGATGTTGCCTTCTACCAGTCAGCACAACGATATAGCTGAGTCTCATGGGCCACCAAGGCCAGGGGCTGCTGGGTGTGAGTCCCTCACAGAGGGGCTGCCTACTGGACCCACCACCTGTTTTACATCAAGATGATGAGAATAAGCTAGAACTGAAGTTATAGCCACTTGCCCAGGCAATGTATTAAGCAGCTATTAGTATTTTCCTTCTATTTTTTGCCCCATCAGAGTAGCAAACCTTGTAATGAGGAAGGAAAATGGTGTGAAGACAGACTATGTCTTTCTTAAAGAAAAATTTTCATGGTCAAAGACATTTGGGAGACATTATATTAAACAAACTAAGTTTCTTTATTGCACTGCTTCTTGAAGCAATTAATCACATGAAATCCTGAGAAAGGGAATGTTATGCACAATGTACCCAAATTCATTTAGCCACCTATTCCTTTTTTCACAGTCTGGTATAAAGGTATCGTCAACTCTGAACGCCTTTTTTTTGGGGGGGTGGGTAGGAGTTTATTAATTAATTTATTTATTTTTGCTGTGTTGGGTCTTCGTTTCTGTGCGAGGGCTTTCTCTAGTTGTGGCAAGTGGGGGCCACTCTTCATCGCGGTGCACGGGCCTCTCGCTATCGCGGCCTCTCTTATTGAGGAGCGCAGGCTCAGTAGTTGTGGCTCACGGGCCTAGTTGCTCCGCAGCATGTGGGATCCTCCCAGATCAGGGCTCGAACCCGTGTCCCCTGCATTAGCAGACAGATTCTCAACCACTGCGCCACTAGGGAAGCCCTCTGAACACCTTTTGAGAAACGTTGGGTTATTTGTCTGCACACAGTCAGCAGGAGGGTTGGGGGAGTGGCATTCACAGAATACAAGGGAAATATCCAAGTTCATTCTAAACCAGTGCTTAAGTAATACCCATATTGCTTTTTAAATATAGTTATGCAAGTATTTTTCTCTTCACAGCTGAAATGGTAGTAAATATCAAAAGGTTGAAAGTCCTTTCATCTATGTATAGGCTACAAATATTTTAGGTCTTCCGTAGGTGTTTAAGTGTTTATATGACCCTGTTTTCCAGAACAAAACATTCGGAGAAATATTTCTTTGTGAGCCTTTGGCTACTGTAGAACAAGATAAACAGGTTTTATTGACAGAGAAAAAAGATAACTTTTATTTCAAGAAGTAACCACATTATTCAAAAAAATAAGTACATTTGTCATTAAAAAATGTCTATTTAATTGTATTCTGAACTTCAGTTTTACAAACGTTTTCACATTTCTATTTATCCCATTGGCTTTTCCACCCTTCTGTGAAACACACTCATTTTTTAAGATTAAAAAATTTTTTGCAATCATTCCCCAACATACTTACACCCACACACAACCACACACCCACACACCCACACACCCCCCCACACACACACACACACACACTTTTCTATCTCTCTCTCTAAAACTACATACAAGGTCATTTCTTACCATCAAATCTTTTGCTAATAAGAATCAGGTGTGTTCAGTTGTGTTCTAACCTGGACAGACATGTAATTAAAAGTGACCGTTTATTAATGATTGATTCCTGAGAGGGGAGAGTTTATCAGTGTAAAGCCTCCCATCTAAACTGTTGTTAAGACATCTGAAGTACAACTTTGTTGCAAAAACTTGAAGTCAGGCTGCAGCCATTAATTTGTTCTCATTCCCTGAACTTCTGGCATCCAATGGGGGTGAAATTCTCTATGTACAGCACACTTTTCAGTTACTTGAACTCTACTCCTTGTCCCCATCAAAGTACACAAAACTCTTCTCAAGGAAAGGAGTTTTTGTTGGAAGGACAAGTCTTCTGGTACCCAATGTCAAATTGGGTTTTTTTGTTTGTTTGTTTGTTTGTTTTGCGGTACGTGGGCCTCTCACTGTTGTGACCTCTCCCGTTGCGGAGCACAGGCTTCGGATGTACAGTCTCAATGGCCATGGCTCACGGGCCCAGCCGCTCCGCGGCATGTGGGATCTTCCTGGACCGGGGCACGAACCCGAGTCCCCTGCATTGGCAGGTGGACTCTCAACCACTGTGCCACCAGGGAATCCCCTCAAATTAGTTTTTATCAGTGAGTGACATATATAACTCTGAAAAATATCAGTGTAATTTTAGTAAGCAGGATTGGGAACCTAACAGTTGCCAAGAATGATAAACAGACCATAACATACACATTGTGTATGTTCACCTCTGATTTTCAGGCGAAAATATCAGAATAAGGTGGAGAATGCGCAATGCAGTGTATGAGGTAACTGTCAAGCGTCACGTTTGTCTTGGGGCAGCACCTCTCTTATGTAGCACCTCTATCCCTCCAGATAGGCTCAGCTTCTGAGCCATCTTAATAAACTGAGACATATTCAACACACAGGAAAGGGCAGGATTTCAGACATGGGGACCACCTTCCCACTGTTTCTCTGTCACACCATAAATATACACAAGGCCTGATCTAGTGATGGAAAGATGGAAATGGGTTACACATCTTGTTTATCAATTGTTATTTCTTGTGCTTTTCTTTGATTTG
This sequence comes from Orcinus orca, assembly GCF_937001465.1. Classification (NCBI taxonomy): domain Eukaryota; kingdom Metazoa; phylum Chordata; class Mammalia; order Artiodactyla; family Delphinidae; genus Orcinus; species Orcinus orca. The sequence goes on along the minus strand of NC_064560.1, from coordinate 133,389,868 downwards.
TCTTTAATTTTTATAACTTGCTATAGCAGCTACTCAATTATTTAATAGTCAAGAAATAAACCACCACTGGAAAGAGAAAACACTAAAAAGATCATTAATATCCAAATTGACTTCTTAACCCAGCATGATAGATTTTTTTGACCATTTTAGAGTGGTAAGGGAAAAATCAAAGTGGCATGTAACAAGCTGACACATTGAACAAGTCACATAATATTAGGTGACCATATGAAATTCAACACACAAAAATGGCTGTTTCATAGGGCTCGCTCTAATAGCAAAGCACACAGACCTTGTCTAAACTGACTTGCTGCTGCCTTTCCAGGTCCCAAAGGTGAAGTTTCCATGGGTAAACGAAGGACTTCCTCATTTGCTGAAGCTTTGTAATGCTGAACCATGGTAAGAACAATAATAATGGTAGCTACCACTTACCACGTACTGAGTGCTGCTCTGTGAAAGGAGTCTTATATTATTTATCATATTGAATCATTACAAAGAAAACACTGGCATAACCATTTTGCCAATAAAGCTCAAGGAGGCTAAAGATTTTGCCGCATTCACACAAGCAAAGAGGTTGTAGTGCTGGTGGTTTTTGAACTTAGTTTTGCATAAAATGTGCACGTCACATCCCCTCCCATTAATCATATAAGTTTATTATTGTTTTTTTTTTCCTCAAAGACAATCTGTTTTACTATGTTTTCAAGGTGTCAACTTGAAGTTAAAAATAACTACTTTCTCATTCACTGCTATAAAGTTAACAGGAAAAACAAACTACAGTTGAAATATATGAGTTCAAAATGAAACTAATAGTTGGAAAACTTATCTAACCAAACTAAAAGGTAATAGCAAGTGAGAACAGCTTGAATTTCCACTTTACTGCCTGGTTTCCTCTAACTGTGGTTAAACTGTCACTTGCAATTCTTCAAATGACAAGTAATAGAGACCAGCCTAAACAAACCCTTTTCAAAAAGTACTTTTTAGTATAGATACTGATAAGCTTAATGGTTTTAAGAAACAAAAACTCTCTAGGTGTCAAGGGTAGCCAGGTGAATGCATCTTTCAAGTTTACTTTTTTCTTTAGATCTAATACTTTAGAGAAGCAGCCGGGGAGCTTCTGTGCATTCTGCTGTCTGGCCCAAGTGTGATCTGTCAGAGAAAGTACACATCACAATTCCTGCAAAAGTGCCTAAGGAGGGAGATACAGAGAGCCTGCATCCACATTTCAATCAAATGTATACACGCTTTATTGCACAAATTTACCTGGGAATCTTACTAAAACATTATATCACATAGTTTAAGGAAGCATATGTTCAAAATGTCCACTATCACTCATTCCTCTATAATATTCTGGGAGTTATGCATAACATTTGTGTTTCTAGTGAGATAACGACAATTTCATTTGAATGTTTAGTATCCCTCTGCTGCCTATCTTATTTAATGTCAACATTACCATATTTCGTCAATTCTAAAGCGCACCACCACTCATTTTAACATCTCTGTAATCAGGATGCATCTCATAATTAATAACTTCTAACTGTTGTTGGCCCAGGACGCAGTTGTAATATAATTTTCATTGCTGGTGCCTGCATGAACATCTTAATTATTCCTCTTGCTAGAGCTGGACAATGGCAATTCCCTGACCTTTTAGTCAAGAAAAATTTTAAGGATCACTTGAAGGCATATAAATCCTAGACATTGTCTAAAAGCCTCGCTTTGACATGCTCTTGTAAGATCAACAGAGTGCCAGCTTCAAAGCTTACAACTTCAAAGAAAATCTCAGAAACAATAGTGGAGAACTCTTGTTGGCACAGAGGACAATACTGTGTGAAAAAAAATGGATTTTGACAATTCTGAGTAGAAAAATGACTTGGAAGAGTTAAATTCTGAATGTGAAAGAAGTTTTAGGAATGCTATTTTGCTTATGTTTTCCTTTTCAGAAGAGTAAACTATGATCTTTAAAATTTCTGTCTAAGTAAATCTAAAGTAACTTTTTCAGTTGGTTCAAAATAAAAATTCTAAGAGATAGGAAAACATTATGTTATAGTTTAATAGAGTTTTTCCCTTTCTTAGTAAGAGGTCAAATAATGGTGCATTCTACAATCAAAGTTGACATAGATTAGTAATAATCTAAGCTAAAGATGATCAGAGGCTTCCACAGCATCTTCACTCCTTGTATCCAATTAATTACAAGACTTTGTCAATTTTGCTTGTGGAATGTAATTTTAATCTGACTGCCCTCCACCATTTCCATTGTTTCTTCCCTAATTATGATCATCGTAATTTCTTCCAAGATTGTTAATAGTGTTTTATAGCTCCCTTTGTCTTGGTCTCTTCCCAGCCCAATTCATCCTTAACAACTGAGTGATCCCCACAAAATACAGTTATATTCAGGTCACTACTCAGGTTGCAGACCCTCAATAGCTCCCTATTTCCTAAAGCACAGTTAATGAATGTACTGTGTGTCTTCTTCCCACATGTCCATGGCTAATCAATCAAGGTGTTTTTTTTGTTTTCCCTCCTTTAGTTTCTATGCTCAGTAAAGACAGGTTTGTGTCTACCTTGCCAACCACTGAATTCCAAATCCTTAGCATACCACTGGCATATAATATGATCTCAATAAATTTTTGGTGAATGAATAAGTAAGCCAAATTTGCTTCATAATCCATCTAAACACCAAACTCCTGGAGGCAACTATCTATCTCTTGGAGTTGGCGCTTAAAGTTAACAATCCCAAACCTTCAGGACAAAATCCTAAACTCTTTAAGATAATAATCAAGGTCATTAAAAGTCTATAACTCTGTTCTTCTACAGTCTCATCTTTTGTTTCTCTCCATCACGAATCCTTGTACTTCAACCTCATCATACCACTTGACATTACTTGAATAGTCTTGCCAAATTTCATAACTTCTGCCTCTGTGCTCCCCTCATACTGCTAACTCAACATTATTACCCCGAGTTAATTGAATGTGTCCTTTTGCCCTTTTAGAAAGTGAAGGAATTATGCCATAGTCATTTTTTATGCCCTGAATGCCTAGCATCATTTCCATCACAAAAATGTGCTGAAGTAGAATGTTTATGGATGACCGTATTTATGTTTCCTAGGGCTGCCATAACAAATCGCACAAACTTGCTGGCTTAGAACAGCAGAAATGCATTCTCTCACAGTTCTGGAGGCCAGAAATCTGAAATCAAGCTGTTTGCAGGGCTGTGCTCCTTTCAAAGGGTCTAGGGGAGAATCCTTCCTCTCCTCTTACAGCTTCTGGTGGCTCCAAATACTTCTTGGCCTCCATAATCACCGGTCTTCTCCTCTTTTTTGTGTCTCTCCTCTGTGCCTCTCTTATAAAGACGCTTCTCATTGGATTTAGGGCCCACTCAGATAATCTCATCTTGAGATTATTAGTTTAATTACATCTGCAAAAATCCCTTTTCCAAAATAGATTACATTCATGGGTTCTGGGATGTGGACATATCTTTTTGAGAGCCACCATTTAACCCACTAAATGACTGTCTAGCATACACACTTTCCCCACAAATTATTCTAAAGGTGTGAACTCAATAAAATGTAAAGGTAGACCTTACAGGGACCAGGTACAAAAAGACCACATATTTTAAATAATACTAATATGTACTGATGTTGCTTAAATCTCAGGCTAATGTTGACATTTGCATTATTGCATTTTTATTGATGTTAAAATTATGGCCATTCTATGGTGTATCACTAAAATGCAAATAAGTGGTTCTATCTATTACAGACTGACAGATTTTGAAATATGATCTCATCTCTCCACATTCAAAGTAAGCATGCATTTTATTCATAGACTTTCCAAAGATAAGTCAATGATTCTAAAATATATATATGTAGTTATACAGATACCTATCTATCTATATATCTATGTATCTATGTATCTATCTATGAGTGTTATCAGCTTCCTGATATTGCTAGCCCTAGGGAACATCTCCATCTCTTGTTGGTTTCCTTTAACCTTGCCCACAAATTTTAAATAATCCCTCCATTAATTTCTCTTTAATCTCTTATTTTGAGTTTGACACTTTTTTCCTTCTAGGATCCAAAAAAAGTGATTTGGCATCAGGAGTGACTGCAGGAAATTAACCTTTCAAATGGGATTCTGTAATTGAGTTGCTAACACGTTCGTGAAGGATGCAGATAACCTCCCTGCCATAGGAAAATATGACAAGTCATTGTGGCATGTAGTGGCACCACTATTACTCAGATTATCACCTATCATGGCATAGAATAGAGAGTAGGTCGAGGGCAAAGTATTTTAAGATCAGGTGACTGTGACACTTCATCACTTTGGAGACAATGGTGATTACAAAATTGTGGCTTGAGCTGGTTATTTCTGACTATTCTCTAGTGTGTAAAGAGAAGAGGACAAATTGAAAGGCTTGAATGCCAGAGTCATTGCAAAGAGGAAAATCACAAAGCCCTTATGGTTAAAGGAACGTCTTATCCCCTATTGCTGCAGAGCAGATATGGCTGAGCATCAAGCCAACGGCCTGACTCTAAGGGTTGCAAAGTTGTGGTGCCAATTAAATAGGCCGCCTTGTCAGGTCTTTTAGGCCCATTTGATCTGGTGAATAAGAAGTAGCAAGCACCCTAGATGCTTTACTAAAACACATACATGCCAAAGGATGGGAGGTAAACCCCACAAAAGTGCTAGTTTCTTCGTATAAGTGAAGTTTGTAGGCCTCCTCTGTGTTGTCTGCAGTGTGTGGTAAGACCCCTTCTAAAATGAGAGGTACATTGTACTGCCCACCACAGAGAAAGAGGCACAGTTTGACGGATCTCTTTGGATAGCAGGGACCACATACGTTACATTTGGGCATGTTGCTCCAGTTTAATTACTGAGTAATCCATAAGGCAGTTTTGAGTGGTACTAAGAGCATAAAAATGTTCTGCAGCAGGAACCGGTGTGGTGTAAACTGCCTCGCCACCTAGGCCTGAGGACCCAGGAGACCAGTTTGTATTCAAAGAGTTTGTGGCAGATGAAGAGGATCTGTGGAGTATCTGGTGAGCCCTGATAGGAAAGCCCTAGGATTTTGGAGTAAGTTCATGTCCTCTTCTGCCATTAACCATTTTCCATTTGAAAATAAGCTCCTGGCTTGCTTTAGTAGAGACTGAAGAACTGATCGTGGCACACTGAGTGACTGTGCACTCTGAAGTACCCACATTATAGTCCACAGGGTCATAAACTTGTATATGTACAGCAGTATTCCTATGTTAAGTGAAAATGGTCTGAATAAGACAAAGCTTTAGCAGATCCAGAAGTCTCTACAAAAATGAATGAGTGGGTAGCTCAGAATCCCATGGTATCTGTTTCTACCGCTTTGTCACTTCTTTCTCAACTTGCATCCCTGGCTCAGCACTGTATGCTAACACATGCCTGAAAGTTGATAGGCACTGCATTACAGTTCCACTCAGAGGTGGCCCTGAAAGACAGTGGCTAAGGAAAATCCTCCAAAAGAATAGAACATCTAGTTGTCTAGTTGGCAGGGAAGGAGAGATGGCCTGAGACGCAGATCTATGCAGATTCATAAGAATAACTAGCAAGTTTATGACATCAGTTGGTCAGGGACCTGGAAAGAACAACGTTGGAAGAATGGTAACAAAGAGTAATGGGGAGGAATGGAGATGAGCTCTTCACAATTTGATAAGTAAAGCTTTTCATAAATCAGTGAGTAAGATGACCTGACCCATGAATATCAGTCAGTTTTTAATCCCAGCCACTCTTAATGTTTGTTGAATGAGCCCATGAACAAAGTGCCAAGGGGGCAGGGATGGAGGCCGTACATGAACTCCACAATATGGACTTTCCCTCACTTATGCTGAACACTAGCTACTCTATTCCTCTACACCCCACATACGGTCTCTCAATTCATCCCTGAACTTCATCGCATCCCTGGGAGAAAGGCCTACCACTGCAGATAGGAAAAGTTGAAGCAACAGAAAGACTGGTGCTTGAAAGACAAATGTTACCCACTTTACACGTGTGCCCAGAGACTTATCTCCCTCCCTGCCAAGTCCTTACAGTGATATTTTATAATGATATGGGATTGGTTTTCTACTTGTTTCACATTTTACATAGAAGATAAGAATTCAGGTCTTTCTAGAAGAGAGGCATTTTTGTGGAAACAACTCTTTGCTGAGTTGTCATTTTTAAAATTTACTTGACTTGATGCTGTAAATATCTGAAAAATTCAGCAAGTTGCAGAATACAAATATTTCTGCCTACATGAACCTTGAAGGTGTTCCAAATATCCGCTTAGCTTTCTAAAACCCATGCTCTTACCTTGCATTTGTGTCAGTTGAAATGCCTTTATCAATTTAGAAAACTTTAGATTGGGAAACACCACCTTAGAAGTAATCTAGATGATCGGTTTCATTTATAAATAGAGAACGTGGATCTCAGTTAGATACACTGATTTGATGAAAGTCACACAGACCTGAGAGTTAGGACTTAGACCCACTCTCCTGTCTCCCGGCTACTCAGATAACACAGGCAGGGATGTTTGCCTGGCCTCTCTGGAGCATACTCCACAGCTGTCATGAACAAACCAACAAATCTAATTAGTCAACAAAAAATTAATAAAGAAAAGAAAGCGCCAGGTCTTTCTTGGCATTGTGAGGATCCAGTTTCACATGGTCACTGAACACATCAGAGTAACTTTGTTCTTTCTCTTAGTATATAACGCGTGTGGATGTTAGAGTCTGATGTGTCACCTGCCAGCAGCTCTGCCCCTTCAGAATTCAGTGCTTTTCACATGAACAGAACTATCCATGAAATCTACTGATAGATGGCCACAATTCATTCATTTACCAGGAAATTAGAAAATTAGAGTTTGACAGCAGGTGGGGGGCGTTAAACCGTCACTGTCACTTTTGTCTGTTGAGTTCCAGATATATAGTGATGCTAGCCTTGCATAAATTTATCTTTCATCTTTTTATTAAAATTCAGTCTTATAAACTAGCAAAAGAAGAGGAAATTTTTTCTATCTATGTATATATGTATTTTTTAAATTCAGCAGCAGAAATTTCAGGCCAGTTTCCTCTCCTTGAGCCTTAATTTATTGGTCCCATAACATATTCAGTCTCAGTTTCCTTATTTAGGTTTCCACAAGTTAGTCATCATTTAGAGTCTGCATTTTTACTTTGTAAGAAGGTTCTATGATCCTTTTAAATTTAGGTTGTTTGAGCTGTGAAGATGCTTACAAAAATAAACATGCTTTGTTTAATCTGCTCTAGTTGTCGGAAAACTGCACGCGATTCATGCTTTTGTTTTGTTCATTGTCTTTGCCTTTGTTTATTTTTCTGATGGGGTAAAGCCTATGATTTCTAGTCTAAACTTTTTTATAATAAGCTTGTGATTATTTTAACTTATTTCCATTATAGTCTATGCCTATCTCATTTAACTTGCAAAGGATCTTTGGGGATACTTAGGGGCTAAAAACTAAAGATTAAATGAATTCTTGAAAACTAAAAACTAAAGGAAAACTAAAAACTAAAGATTAAATAATTCTTGAATTTATTGACAGAATATCATAGCTAGATTATTTTTTATTTCCCTATGTCCTAGTCAAGTAATTAGAAAAATTTAAGTCATTGATTGTGTCCATTTGAGCCATATAAACTTAGTTATGTATACTTTTAAATGAATCTCTTTATCTGTTAATCCTTGATTGAAGTAAATATATTAAATCAATTCATTAAGTCACATTATTTAACTTAGCATCAGCAATACAAACCAATTTCCAGAAAGACTGCCTTGCTTATTGCTTGGTGCCAGATAGCCTCTTAAGTACATATGGAAAAGTCCACCTGATTTAGTCAGAAAATTTGTTTCTAACAACTTTATGTCTATTTAAATTGAAAATCCATTACTATTCATATTTCTGAAAGTAATTAAGAATGATTCCCTCTAAGATCATATGGCTTCAATTCCATCTTTTTTTCCAAATGCACTAGAATATTAATATTTATTTAAAAGAATTGTTGAAATAGTAGTTTCTTTTAACTTAGCTTTCTAATCCATTATTAAAGCATGCATAATAATCCAAATATTAGCATATGCAAATTTGAAAATGTGGCAGTACAGAATAAGCCATTTACTCCAACATTTGGGGAGTAATGCATGTAAGACCTGGTGCTAATTCTAACTTGATTAATATCTGGCTCATCAGTCTATGCATTTCCATTTTCAGTGTTGATGTGTATAAACAACAGGTGTTATGCCAATCCACATCCAATAAATGTTTTTTCTTTACACCATTACTTTCATCATAGGAGAAGAGTTGTGTCTGTCTACATAAACACATACACATACACCAACCGTTACGGAAAATGATTTTAAATCAACTAAAATACAGAGACCCCAAAATCCTTTAGTAACAGGGTCTGAGATAAAGAGGACACATTAAAAGAAAAGTGTTCTACAGATTACCAATTGCACCGTTGATCAATGAACATTTTTTTAACAGAAAAATGTACAGAATAAAAACAATGTCTCTTAGTTTCTGTCAGTATAATGGTAATTCTCTTTAATTACCAAGTTAAATGGCAGAGAATATATCAGGATCATTTCTGGATTCAAGGCTCTCATGCTCATGGTTAATAATCAGAGATGAGAATAAAGTCATCAAAACACACCAGAAATCAGCAGGTGAACAAAACTAACTTGTCGTTATTTTATTCTCATCACAAAATTTTAGGCATTTTTTTTTTATTATTCCTTTGGGAAAGTCTGACTAAAAAAAGTAAACCCTGTTTCAAATTTAGAAATTCTGAGGGATGGGGTTTGCCAGTTTACTCTAGAGACTTACAAAAAGACAGACTTTTGTGAAAAATCATATCCTCGGCATCTCAAAGAATATATTTGGTAATTGTATACTGACCCTAACCTCTTTGGTCCTCTTTGAGATATTGCCTCACACAATAGTCCCCATTCTTGGGCATTTTCAACCTATTCTGCTCCAAGAGCTCCTTTCTCTTTTCCTTCAGGCATGTATAAGCCACCTTCATTCTGAAAATAGCTTTCCACAACCAGTCTCCTCTCTAGCTACTACTGCTCCTCTCTTGTTCCCTTCTCCAACCAGCCTTCTTGAAAGAATATCTATATTGGTTGACTTTTTCCTCAATATTTATTCTCTCTTTACCCCCTTAAAAACCTGGTTCTACTTCTACCACTTTACTGAAAACTGCTCTCATTAAGGTCACCAGGAAGATTCTTCAAGAGGTTAGGAGGAGTAACTGTGTTAAAGGCTGTTGAAACCTCAATTGGATGGTAATTGAATCTGGACCTCCAAATGGGGCAATTAGAAGAAAGGCAATCTAGGCTTTTCACTGGGGCATGTCTAGAGGTCATGAAACAGTCGGTGCCCCCCAAAGTGAGGAGGCCCTTTTAACATTCTGAAATGTATGCCCTCTGATTCAAAGAGAGGTTAAAACTCAAGAATGTCACCCAGTTAAGGCAGCAGAGAAACATTCTGAAATAAACAAGAAATCTGGAAATTTCACATATTTTAAGGAAAAAATATTACCCCAAATGTACATAATTCAGCTGAGAAATGAAGCAACATTAACAGCTCAAGAATAGGGAACTTATAAGAATTTATATAAAATGACACGAATGAAACAAGGCAAAAATAGAAAAATAGTCTAAAAGAATCAAAATTTCATTACAAAACTAGTATCAAAAATGAATATTGAAAAAGAAGCTATGTAATATAAAGATTTTTTTGATTTTTTTTTTTTTTTTTTTTGCGCTACACAGGCCTCTCACTGTTGTCGCCTCTCCCATTGCGGAGCACAGGCTCCGGACGCGTGGGCTCAGCGGCCATGGCTCACGGGCCCAGCCGCTCTGCGGCATGTGGGATCCCCCCAGACCGGGGCACGAACCTGCGTCCCCTGCATCAGCAGGCGGACTCTCAACCACTGCGCCACCACGGAAGCCCTAAAGATAATATTTTAATAAATCATCTGGGTCAAAAAATAATAGATTATGCAGACAAGGAGCAGTACATGAATGCGGTACCCAAAAGGAAGAAGGTTGTAAAGTTCAAGCTGACCAAGGAGATATGCAAATAAGTCATGTCTAAAAATGTATAAGGGTTTAAACCTCCCAATAAGGAGAAAGATTTTCATATGGAATAAAAAATTAATATAGATACAATTACATGCTTTTTCCTACAGCTACCTCCATAAATATATAATTCACATATTTTGGCCTCTGGGCCAAGATGGTTCCAAGTAATAGAAATAATAGATAACTCCCTATTATAGAAACTGAGAGTTTGTTTTTTTTTAAAGGTGGAGAAATATATCAAATAGTACAAACTTTTAAAAAGTACTTTTTTTAGTTTGAGTAGAATTCAAGGCAAAACAAAAAAACAACAAACAAATATTGAAAAATACACAGCCCACAATGAGGACGTTAGTTATGGACATTTAAGTGCAGAAGACATAAAAATATGTAAAGCAAAATGTCCTAGGAATATAAGGATTCATTGATTAAAAAGGCAGTAGAAGTAGGAGACCACATTACTCTATGAATCTTTGACAAATTAAAGCAAAGCATGAATAAAGGTACAGATGTGAAAAATATGATTAGAAAATTTGATTTCAGAAATTGCAGATGTGTCATTTTGTCCTACAATTGAGAACACCCTCTTTTCAGAATCCATGGAACATTCGCACAACCTAACATTAAAGTAAGCCGTAAAATACATAATACAATCCATATATATTCTGACTACATTGCTATAAATATAAAACATAATGTTTACAAGTTTAAACGCAGCAACTTGAAAACGAAAAATTACCCTAGTGCTTAAATTACAAAGTATTTAAGACAGGAATTCACAATAGAGGGAGGGGTTTTATTTCATTTGTTTTGGAATTCAAATAAAATGTGTAAGTGTAAGATTTTCATATTTGTTGAAGAGATATGACTTAAAATTTTGAGAAACACTGATTCAGAATTTAATTTAAATGAATATACTATGTATGAAAACTCATAGGTACAAAGTCAAACTTGAAGCGATCCTTAAATGTTTCTATTATAACCAATAAGAATTAAAATAGATTATACATATACTTAAAAAGGTAGAAAGAGAACACAACCATCTAAAGAAATTAGGAAAAGATAATTAATATATTCACTTATGGATATCAATTCAAAAGTCCTAAGTAAAATGTTCAACAAATTTAAAATATACTTCAAAATGATTAATGAAGGAAAGGATAGATTAGTGGGAGAAAAACTACTGCCTTTGTATTATTAAGTCAAAGAAGAACAATGTTGAAAAAAATTTTACTAAACTGGAAAGATAAGTTATCAACATTATCAAGAATTTCTAACTAACTGCTGGTCTTATACTTAATGGAGCATTTCTATTAAAGTTAAATTTAGGAGTGAGGTGGCCTGGCATCACTACTTCCATTTATTTACATTTTTTTTCCTGGAATTCAAACTAATACTATGAAACAAACCAAAAATGAGGGAAAGAAGGAGGAGAGGGAGGGAGAGAAGGAAGGAGAGGAAGAGAAAGAAGGACACAGTAAGAGAACAAGAAAGAGAAAATAAGTGGTATAGATATTGGGAAAGACAAAAATCTAGTTGGAGTTAATGGGATTATCATGTCAGTGCCCTAAGAACATGTTAGCTATTAACACAGCAACATCAAAGAAACCACATAATTTTTATGAAAACAAGAGCAAACTAGAAAATATTACAAAGCAAAAGATTAAATAGATAGGCATTTATTTTCTACTGGGTTTTTTGGTAAGATTCAGTATGGTAAAAATATAAATTCCCCCCAAATTAATTTATATACTAAAGTTAATTCAAATAAAATTCTTAACAGAACTTATAAACAATCTTAAAGTACTTCTGTGGTGCTTCTGGAAGAATACATGAACAAATATTGCAAGAAAAAATATAAATAAAAGAATATTGAGAAGGAAATTGCCTTACTGATATTAAAACATATTTGTAAAGTGGCAGTGGTTAAAACATTGAGGTATGAGAATAGTCAAGTCAGTGTTACAAAATTAAAAACCTGTTTTTAATGTTTGTATTTTTGTATTTTGTATTTTTAATCATATATGAATCATCAGAGGAGAAATTTATTCTTCATCCCCAGGAACTTGCAGTGAGGTGAACAGTTGTGTCTGAAACATTAGGCAAATCCAAATAAGGACCTTCTGAACAAACACACATACAAAAGTAATCATGTTTCTATGCAAGTGAAGGAATGAAAGCACTTAATGAGATTGAGTAAAGGATGAATGAAGTGTAAGGAGAAAAATTCAAAATTTAAATATATAAAAAAGGGCACAAAAAGTAATCCTATACTTCTGGTAGATGATGAGCAAAGGAAATTTGCCAAATAAGAGTTACTGGTAAAACATTAAAGTAGTAAGATGTCTTTAAAATTTTTATTTTTCAAATATTTGTGGTACAAGTAAGTAAACAGGATAAAAGATCACCTTTTAAATGATTTGATCATTTAAACAAATGCATCTCCTTTTTATTATTTAACTTTATTGCAAGTAGCAGCTTCTGAAGCATTAGCTGCAGGATTGTGTTATAGTCTTTGGTAGCTCTTTAAAGTGAAAACAAGGCTGACCTTGGAATGTAGTAATTTATCATTAAGGGCTCTCTACAAAATTAACTTTAAAAGTCAGACATGAAGACTTATGTCCAAAAACTTATCAGAAGATAAGCTTTCGGCCTAAGGACTTCATAGGAGAAAGCATTGACCTTGCTCTGGCAGTTTTTAGATAGCGCTTCACTTATACACAGAATAAATGAAATATGGTGCTTGTCATATCAGAGTTTATTTTGCAACCTTAAACACTACAGGTGGAGCATGACTTTTTTTTTTGGAAGATTAAAACATGATCATGAGAATTGTTCCAGAGACGATTCTGGTCAGAAAAATTATTCTAGTGGGAACCCTCTCCACAGAATCCCTTTTTCTCAATGTTTTTCTTGGCCTGGGACAACAATTTTTCAAATCAGTCCTTGACTCACCTCCCAAGTCGCTTTTCAAAGACTTCCCTGGAGGCAGGATAGGGGAGTGGACAGAGGCCCAGCCAGAGGAAAAGGAAACTGATTTTGATAATAGTGTGTTATATAGCTTTGTATAAGTTTATTTCTTTCTCTAAAAAGGGAAGATGATGCCATCTCTGCCCAGCAGCCCAATATGCTGGCTCTGATTTTCTTCATTCAACATTTACCTACCCCATAATATTACTTAATTATTTCAATGTGTTAAGAATGAGGGACCAATATATTTATTTTATATTCCCCACAGTTTTATCATGGGGCTAAGAGCTATAGTAAGGTACTTAATACTTCTGTGGATGTCACAAACTTTGAATTGAATGAGAATTATAATTGCATATTATTCATGTGGAATTGAAACACTTCTAAGAGTCTAAGTTGATGAGCAAATATAAGATTTTATTGCTATATTTACTCTCACAATAATAGAAGTCAGAGGTTCACTATATCTTATGTCTCTCTCCTTTGTTTTGTTTATCTTACTTAGTCCAAAAGTATCGATGCCAAAAACTCGACCTTTGTGCACTGGTGCCAAATCGAATATCAGAGACAGAGTTTTGGGTGAAGTAGAGAAGAATAGCTTTACTGCTTTGCCAAGCAAAGGGGGACACGGCGGGCTCATGACTCAAAAACTGTGTGTCCCAACCCAGGAGGATTTGGTGAGGAGTTTTATAGCAGTGGTTCAAGGGCTGAGTTGCTGATAAGGATCAGAGTGTGTGCAGGGCCTGCACTCCTTTAGTCTCGTCTCAGGTGGTCTCCTGGTGAGCTTCTCTGGTTCCTTTAATCTGGCCTTAGGTGGTCTCCTAATGAGCTTCTCAAGGTTATCAAACTGTGACCTTCTCTGGAATGAAGAATGCTAACATCGTCCATCTGTTGGGGGTTTTACTTCTGTAGAGAGCTCAAAGATATTGTTCTGTGTATCCCTGGAGGGGGAGCCAGGACCCTGCCCCAAGGCTGCACTATTGTTTCTTGGCTGTTCCTCCCTTGTCTCTGCATCCCCTTCCTTCCCTGATTAGCAACTGTTCAAATCTGCCATCTGGAACTCAGGGAAGTTCATGGAGGCTGGAATCTATTTCCTACAAACAAGAAAAGAGAGACACAGAAAGGCTTCCATGCCCAGGAGCCCCACAGGGTCCTGCTCAGTTTCAGTATTAGGGTCCAAATTCTATGATAGTAAACTCTTAGGGGGTGATCTAAATTATATCGTTTCCTTAAATTTTTTGTTGTGTCCAGTAACACTTCAAAGTTGACTGAAGGCTGGATATAATTTTGTTATACATAACTTTAATATTTTATTGATAGAAATAATTTTAGATTTCACATTAGGATAATATCAATCATGAATGCTAACCCTCAGGTTATTTTCAAAACAGTCCAACATATTTTTTGTTAACTTGATCTTAAGTACAATAGTTTTTTTTTCCCCAAGCCAAAGTATATTTTCTTTTAGACATCATGGATCTTCAGCCACAAGCCGTCTATTACAGGTGAACAATATTTTGTCCACATTTATAAAATTCAAAAAACTTTGAAAACAGAACACTTTTCATGACTCATTTAGAGCCAGAATCCAACCTAGACCAACTCATTAGATGGCACAACTTGACTTGGACTGACATGAAGCTATTTGTGTTTTTATCCGTTTTTGTACATTTTGTTACAAAATACAAAAATATTAGCATGTTTGATTACAGAGTGTGGCCGTAGACCTAGATGGGCTTATTAAGAAATACATAGTAGATGTGATGCATTGCTTTCTAAATTTCAAAAATAATTTAAATTCCCAAACACATCTGGAATTTGGGGACTGCATTTGTGTTTTCATTCATGAAAAGATTTTAATCAGGTCAGAAAAGATCACAGCACTTATTTTTTGGTTAATCTTTGCAGGTAACTCTTCATCCTATTGCTGTTTGATTGTTTATTTGTTTGCTTTAACTCCCCTGGTTGTGCACCTCATGGTTCATTCTACCTTAACCATCATCCTCTATTCAGTGCTCCTTTGTGTCCCTTGGACTAAAAGGCACTCTTGCCATGTCTCTCCACTGTCACTAGCAACCCTTCTTGCTTGTCTCTGGGGAAAGAGTTCCTAAAAATCACTAAAGGAACCCCTTGACTTGTTCCAACTTTCCTTCCTCCAAACTCCAAATTTCTGTCCTTATTTACCCTTTTCCATTATTAATTGCAAACAGTCGACTTTGGTGATATTTGAAACATTTTTGTTATTCACAAAATGGGAAAAAAAGCCAGTCGAAGAGGAATTTATTCCAATATATTTTAAGCTCAGAGATTGATATACCAAATAGTACTTAGCATATATAAATTACTGAAAAAATAAATGAAGATGGCATGGTGTTCTGGTTACCTGTTGCTGCATAACAAACTGCTCCAAAACTTGGTGATTAAAAAAACCCCAATTTGTTGTTATTTTATTTCATGATTCTGTGGGTCAGGATTTTGGACAGGCACAAAAGAGGTGGTTTTCTTCTCAACCATGATGTCTAGAGCCTCATTTTTTTAAATTTAATTTTATTGAAGTATAGTTAATATACAATGTTGTGTTAATTTCTGCTGTACAGCAAAGTGATTCAGTTATACATATATATATGTTCTTTATTCTTTTCCATTATGGTTTATCACAGGATATTGAATATAGTTCCCTGTGCTATACAGTAGGACCTTGTTGTTTATCCATCCTATATATACTAGTTTGCATCTGCTAATCCCAAACTCCCAATCCTTCCCTCCCCACCCATCCCCGCTTGGCAACCACAAGTTTGTTCTCTATGTCTGTGAGTCTGTTTCTGTTTTGTAGATATGTTTGTGTCATATTTTAGATCCCACATGTAAGTGATATCATGTGGTACCTGTCTTTGTCTGACTTACTTCACTTACTATGATGGTCTCTAAGTTCATCCATGTTGCTGCAAATGGCATTATTTCATTCTTCTTTATGGCTGAGTAATATGGATCATTGTGTATATATACCACATCTTCTTTATCCATTCATCTGTCGATGGACATTCAGGTTGTTTCTTGGCTATTGTGAATAGTGCTGCTGTGAATATAGGGGTGCATTATCTTTTCAAATTATAGTTTTGTCTGGGTATATGCCCAGGAGTGGGATTGCTGGATCATATAGCAACTCTATTTTTATTTTTTTGAGGAACCTCCATACTGTTCTTCATAGTGACTCCACCAATTTACATTCCCACCAACAATGTAAGAGGGTTGCCTTTTCTCCACATCCTCTCCAGCATTTGTTATTTGTAGACTTTTTAATGATGGCCATTCTGACTGGTGTGAGGTGATATCTCATTGTAGTTTTGACTTGCATTTCTCTAGTAATTAGCGATGATAAGCATCTTTTCATGTGCCTATTGGTCTAGGGCCTCATCCTGAATGACACTGAGACTTTAATGGTTGGGAGCTGAAATAGCTAGACACCAAGCCAGAATTTCAACCTCTCTCTCTCCTGATCCACTGCCTCTTCATATGGCTATTTTGGACTTCCTCATAGCATGATGGCTTCAGATAGGCAGACTTCTTACAGAGTAACTTGAGGCACCAAGAGGTAGGGAAATGGAAATAGAGTTCTCTTAAAGGCTAGGCCCAAATCCGGCATAGCGTCATTTCCACCATACCTTACTGATAAAAGCAATGAGAGACTTGTCAAAGAATTTGTGGCCTTCTTTAATCTGCTGCAGTGGGTCAGTCAGCTTCCTCTGTTCTCTGGAGTTCTTCTCTTTCCCTTTATTTTCTTTATTCTATGATCATATGACCTGATTCCATATCACACTTAGTGGATTTACAAAAATTTTCCTAAGTTGTTATTTTTAAAATCCAATTTGTTTGCATTTTCTGTAATGTTTTTGCTTCCTCCATTCTTCCTATATGTATTACAAGAAGGCTAAAGGAGGTGATGATTGCTCTAGCTGGGACTTCACATTGCAGTCTAATATTTACTTGGAAAAACAAGCAATGCCAAGAAAGACAGAGAGTAGTCCATCTTACCTTTCCTCCAAAAAAGCCCCACAGGGAAAAAGTTGTGGATACCTCTGAAATCTCATTTTATATAAGATTAGCAATTAAAGAAATGAATTTAGAGAGTGCTACAGAAAAGATCAAACAAAGGAGAGGTTTTAGAAGTCCTTTATTTCTCCCATTCAATACCACATGTTCTTGAAGACGAGCTCCAAAAAAGTATGTATTTTATAGGGTATTATTAAAGTTCTTAACTGCAAACAAGAGAATCCACTCCAGCTAATTTACAGAAAAGACTTGAAGGAAAGGAGGAAGAGATAAAGAAACTATGCAAGCTCCCAGAAACAATGAACAGGAACACACCCAGAGAGAACACACCCAGAGGAACACACCCTGATGAGAAATCTGTCACCAATATCTGAAGAATGATAGCACTACCTGCAGTAAGAAAAAAAATCACCACACAGACTTTTCAGATAGTTCACTTCTGAATCATTGTCTTCTATGAATGTTTCTGATCGATGGAACCATGGCCATGTGTCCCACCCTAGCTATTAGACTCCCTAGGACCTTTAGGATTGAAAAAAAAAAAAGGCTAAGATTGTGGCAAAATATCAAAATGCAAATTGGGTGTTTAAAATTTATTTGAAAGCAGACATATATGAGAAATATCTATCTCAGTCCATCTTTCAGTTGACAAACATCAGTGTACATTTTTTCTACCATATTAAACTTATAAAGAACACAGCAGCAATATTCTCCAACCTGATATTCTGTAAATATCGATTATACTTTAAATATTCTTACTCTTTTCCTGAAAGGACTACCCAAATTCTTCTCAATCCAGCTCCAAGTTGGAGATTTAGGTAATGTCCTTTCCTCCTCTGGTGTACAGTAGTCCCCCCCTTAACCTCAGCTGCACTTTTCACAGTTTCTGTTATCCATGGTCAACCTCAGTCCTAATATATTAAATGGAAAATTCTAGAAATAAACAATTTATAAGTTTAAAATCAAATGCCATTCTGAGTAGTGTGATGAGGTCTCATGCCATCCCGATCCATCCTGCCCACAATGTGAACCATCACTTTGTCCAGTGTATCTGACCTATTAGTCACTTAGTAGCCTTCTCCAGTTTGGTATCACAATGCCTATGTCCAGTTAACCCTAATTTTACTTAATAAGGGCCCCAAACTGCAAGAATAGTGATGCTGGCAATTTGGACATGCCAAAGAGAAGCTGTTAAGTGCTTCCTTTAAGTGAAAAGGTGAACTTCTTGAATTAGTAAGGAAAGAAAAAAAATCGTATGCTGAGTTTCCTAAGACCTATGGTAAGAACAAACCTTTTATCCATGAAATTGTGAAGAAGAAATTTATGCTAATCTTGCTGTTAACACCTCAAACTCAAAAGTTACAGCTACAGTTCATGATAAGTCTTTCATTAAGATGGAAAAGGCATTAAATTTGTATAAGATATTTTGAGAGAGACCACATTGACATAAGTTTTATTACAGTATATTGTTATAATTGTTCTATATCGTTATTGTTGTTACTCTCTTACTGTGCCTAACTTAGAAATTAAACTTTATCGTTGATGTATATGTATGGAGAGGAAAAAAAATAGTATGTATAGGGTGCAATACTATCTGCAGTTTCAGGCATCCACTGGGGGTCTTGGAAGGTATCCCTCGGAAAAGTGGGGAATACCATATTCACAATTCGGTCTTGATGTACTTTATAACTTATGGACTAAAATATAATAACATTGGGAAAGGTGGGGCATGGAAAATGTTATAAGTTTATATATGACCATCAAAAAATAAAATGTGTCTGCAAGCATCCTCCTTTTTTGAAACTAATCATAAGGCTGTAGTTGACATTTACAACTCTGTGCTTTCACTACACATTCCAAGTTCCCTTTTCCCTCAACCAAATCTTAGTTGGTTACGGTTCCTTACCTTGTAGGGTGATACAAACCTTTATTTTTGAGGGAGCTGAAGCTCATCTCCCTTGCCCTGAGTTGGAACAAACTCTGAGGTCCAGTTTATGCTCCACAGATCCCTCAGGGTCAGGCTGAGGCTGTTCCTCTTCCAGGTCCAGCCTCCCAACTCCCTTCCTGGCTTCTCTTAGGAGCACTTTTTAAATACGTCATTTGGGCAGGAATCCTCACTTCAAGTCTACTTCTGAAGGAACCCAATCTGACAGTGTTGTCATAGGGTTCATCCTCAAGAATTCCCAGCCTACTCTGCATTAAGAAATTCTGTGCTGTGAATTGACTGAGGGAGCCATGGCATGGAGGCTCAATTCTGGACTCTGTTTTCTGGATGGAGTTGTTGATGTTTGTTTGTTTGTTTGTCTTGCTTATACAGATAAAGGGGGACTTTAGTGAGTGCATAACTTTTTCAGAGCTGAGGACCTCCTAATCAATGAGCAAGGCAAAGTGATGTGTGTCAGATGACTCTGATTATCACTATGTGGGTTAAGTGCTGCTAATGAGGCTCATATTAATGGTAGCATCTCTCACCATTGTTTTAAGCTTGCAGAAAATAGACACTGCATACTTTTCAAAGATGGTTGTGTCTTTTGTCAGTTTTTTTTTTAATCTCATACTTTCCTTTTTCTAAACCTGTATCTAAAACTTTGCCTCAATAGATAATTATATTCCATTTGTTCTGATTCAGAATCTCAGTATCCATTCCCACATATATTCCTGCAGGTCTTTGGCAATATAATTTGGCAATATACGACTTTCTTTTTGGTGTATAAGCTTTTTATTCATGGGTTTGATTTTGCAGTGGCATCTTGGAGCATGCTATATACTCTGACACTAGTTATGAGCCTAAGGCATTGAAGGGTATCAGGAATAGGTTGTGAGGAAAGTTACACCACCTTGCAAGGTAACTGCCCCAGGCAATGTGCCTACATAATTTTCAAAGACGGCAGGAAAAGCTCATTAAACAGTGGTGAAAAAGCTATTTCTTCCAGTAAGAGATGTTTAGTAACTTAAAGTATTCAAGATGCTCTGAGTTTTCAGGGTTTTCCCATTTGTTCCAGTTAGGATTGGGATTTCAATGTCTTAACTTTCAACAAGAGACATGATACCAACTGAATTCAACAGACGTAATTCATAAGCCACAGGATTAGACTGTGCATCTAATTATTAGTTTCATCAGTCCTGCAGAGTTGAGAGCTAATTTTAGGCTAATCATTTTGTCACCCTGGCTTTTTTACTTTCTTGAGTTGAAAATTTTAAACTGTAAGCTTGTCATTTCCTTTCTTTGGAAGAGCACATTTAGAAGTAGTTGACTCACCCTGAAGCTCTTGCATTCTTCATGCCCATTATACTGTTCTAAGGCAGTGACCATTCATTCTTCCCATTCCTTGCCTTTAATAGTCACTTTATTCCAGGGGGCCAATAGCACAGATGATAAAATAAGCAACTGTTTCATTACAGTATGCACTGGGTACCAGTGCTCTTCTCTCTAAGACTCACTGGACTCAGAGCTTTCACTCTCAACTTGCCAGATAATGAATCCCAGATATCCATTTCCTTGAGGGCTCCTTGCACTTCTGATACAAAGTATTCTATTGTTAAGAATCTTAGTTGCAAGCAACAACATTCATTCCATTTAATTTAAGCAGAAAAGGCATTTATTAAAGATACTAGGTAGCTTTTTTAGTCATTGAGAGGCCTAGAGGAAGAAACAGGATAGCCTCACCAGAACATTACCCATAGTCTACTGCCAACTTCTGAACTGCTTTAAAAACAGTCCCAAGGGAGAAACTGCCTATGGCACTGCCAATGCCACAATGACCAGAAGAAAATGGATGCTCTCCAGAGACTGTGCTTACTTAATTGAAGACATCCCAGCCGCTCGGCATGTGGGATCTTCCCGGACAGGGGCACGAACCCGTGTCCCTTGCATCGGCAGGCGGACTCTCAGCCACTGCACCACCAGGGAAGCCCTAGACCATTTATATTTAATGTAACTTTTGACATGTTAGGGACTAAATTTTCCATTTTATTATTTGTTGTCTTCCTTTTTCCATTTTTCATCCTTCTGCTTTCTTTCATTATCTTCCTGTGAGTTACTTGAACATTTTTGAGGACTCCATCTGGATTTACTTTGGTGTTTATTAATATATGGTTTGTATAATTTTTAGTTATTTCTCTAGATAGTGTATACATACATAACTTAACACAGTCTACTGTTATTGACATTTTACCACTCTGAGGGCAGTGTGCAAGACTTACTTCCATTTAGGTTCCTCTCCTCTCAAGTTTTAAAATATAATTGTCTCAAGTATTTCCCCTATATTTAGCGAGTACCACATCATATAGTCTTATAATTTTTGCTTCAACCATAAAGTATGATTTAAGAAACTCATGACTCAAGCCTCAAGTAATATATTCTATTACACTGAACTTTCTTTTTTCCATCCTGGTGTTCTTTCTGTTCTGAAGTTTTGAGACTTCAGTTACAGTGTCCTTTCTTTTCAGAGAACTCCCCATAGCCATTTTTTACAGGTAGATTTAGTGGAAACAAATTCTATTTTTTCTTTTTTCTGAGACTGTCCCCACTCCCCCTTCATTCGTGAATGATATTTTGACAACACATACCACCCTGTTTTTGTTAGTTTGCCTTTCTTTTTTTTTTTCCAGCTTTAGTGAGGTATAATTGACAAAATTATAAAATATTTAAAGTGAACAATGTAATGATTTGACAGTTGTATACATTGTGAAAGAATTCCCACAATTGCGTTACAATGCTCAATTGAAGGAAAACTTTCAGTACTTTAAAAATGATGTACCACTTCCTTATGGCCTCCTTGGTTTTTGATGGAAAATTTACTGTCATTTGAATTGTTTTTCCCCCAAGGTAAAGTGTCATTTCTCTCTGGGTGCTTTCAAAATATTTTCTTTGCCTTTACTTTTCAGAAGTTTAATTATGACATGTCTTGGTATGAAATTCTTTGGTTTTATCTTATCTGGAGTTCAGCTTCTTGAATCTGTAGTTTTATGTATTTCACCAAGTTTTGGAAATTTTCAGCCATTATTTCTTTGAATACTTTTTTAGTTCCATTGTCTCTTTCTGGAAATCGGGTGATTCAAATAGTAGCTCTTTTGTATTGTCCCATCAGTCTCTGAAACTTTATTATTTCTTCAGTCTGTCTTCTCTTTGTTGTTCAACATAAATTCTCTTGATCTGTCCTCAAGTCCACTGATTCTAGCCTCTCTGATCTCCACTCTACTACTGAGCCCTTCAAGTAAGTTTTTATTTCTGATATTGCATTCTTCAGTTCTATACTTTCCATGGGGTTTTAAAAATAACGTTTATTTCTTTGCTGAGATTGTCTGTCTTTTCATTTGTTCCAACAAAATTTATAATAGCTTGTTGAAACATTTTTATAATGGTTGCTTTAAAATTCTTGTCAGATAATTCCAGTATCTGATTCTCCTCAGTATTGGAATCTGTTGATCATTTTTTCTCATTCATGTGATTTTCCTGGCATGATGAGTGATTTTCTGTTGTATCCTGGCCATATTGGATACTATCTAATCTTCTTTTAGAAGATAATCCCCTGGTGAGGTATAGCCCAAGGGTTGGCTGGATGTGTACATTCAGCTTCTTGCTGGCCTTCACTGACACCACTCAGGCAGAAGAGGAGCAATGACTCACACTGCCCCATCTGTCAAGCCAGACTTCTGTTTCTAGTGAAAATGTCCTTCAGGAATTAAGGTAAATAAAGATAGTCTCCAGTGAAGGAAGACTAAGAAAATTCAAATGTGGGCAGTAGACTTGCTCTAAAAGAATTGCTAAAGGAAGCTCTTTAGATAGAAGGGAAATGATACCAGAAGGAAATGTTAAACATTTGGAAAGAAGGAAGAGCAATGAAATTGCTGAAGTTACACAGTAGCTGGGGATATGGGGCAGTAAGAGAGAGTGGAGCCACATGTAAGTACAGGCCAGTGATAAGGATGTGAAACTTGAGGAAGGGGGAGAGGGTGAGGGCATGAGCCAGCAAGCTTTGCAAGTATGATTGCAGGCAATGAAGAGGGGTGGGAGGGTCCACAGAGATACAGGCCAGCAGGCTTAATGACCAAGGACACAGAATGGTGTTGGTGGTACTGTGTGGAGGTGGAGGGTGGGCCAGCATTGTTGAGAGATTGGTTACATTGAAAAAATAGGTAAATTACTTGAGCAAATGAATAAAAATACTGAGGATGATGGGAACCAAGTTTCTCATGTTGAAGAGTATATTAACAAACTCAGAAAAGGAGAAGGCTAGAAAACCCTGAATGCTAGAAAAGTGGATTACAGTTGGAGATACAATATCAGTGTGAACTCCTTGTTTTATAATATATACAGATGGATATAAAAATAGTTATAGAAGTATTAATGTGCATACATTCATGTATATATAAATATATACATACATATATTTCCTAGCTCCATCTGCTGAGAGGGACTAGAAGGAATGACCCATCAGTAGCAATGGGCACTACTAGGCAGGGCCCTGATCTTGGTTTCTGGTAACTTATCCTCCACTAAAGGAACCAGAGCCTCTTGGGGAAATGACTGCTCCAGGGCTGAAGATGGAGGACAACGTGAGCCTGGGATATCTTTTTGTGCCAGAAGGTAAGACTAGTCAATGATTGGGGTACATCATAAGGACACAGAAGTCAGCTGGAAAGGGCTCACTGGCCAAGTACAGGGAAATTTCAGCATCAAAATAAATAATAATAAAATATTTCAATATCGTAAACAAATAAGAATCCATGAGCTCACAGTCATAAATTTAAAAAGTGAATAGAGTACCTTCTCAGAAAAAGGAGAAAAGAGAACATGGCTAACAGTGAGCTTTATTACCTTTTGGAGGAAACCTCCACTTCCTGAGGTCTCCAGATCTGAGATAAACTTCTTTTACATCTTAGATTTGAAGTTGGCAAAAATGTGACAAATACATTCCATTTCTCACTCTTTAATATATAGGAATTCTTAATTTGGGGGGGCAAAAATTTTAGCAAATTTCAGGGCTTCTCTTAGATGCTTGACTTTGGCCACCCTCCCTGCTTTAACTTATAACTTGTCCCCTCTCCCCATTCCCTGTCACAACCAACATTAGTACTACCAGTTAATTATCTAGATTTTTTTCTCACCAGAACTCAACCTGATCTTCAACTTCCTAGCCTCCAGAACTATGAGAAATAAATCTCTGCTGTTTAAGTCACCCAGTTTATGGTATTCTGTTACAGCAGCCTGGAATGACTGAGACAGTCAGGCTTTTGGTGTCATATCTAAGAACTTTTAAAGTTATGGATTTACTGTAATTTCCTCAATAGTTAAAGATGATTCAATTACCTATTCATTATTGAGTGAGTTCTGGTATTTATGCTTTTAAAGAAATGCTCCGCTTCATCTAAGTTGTCAAATTTATGTTTGTAAAGTTCACTATAGCATTCCTTTCTCATTTTGAGGTCTGCAGGGTTTTGTAGTGATATCCCCTGCTTCATTCCTGATATCAGAAATTTGTGTCTTCTCTCCTTTTTCTTGTCAGTTTTACTAGAGTTTTTTTCAATTTTATTGAAAAATAAAATTCAGCTCTTTAAGAAGCTGAATGGATTTTATTTCATTGATTTTCTCTATTTTTCTGTTTTCAATTTTATTAATGTCTGCTTTTTATTATTTCCTTCCTTCTGCTTGCCTTGGGTTTATTTTCTTCTTTTTCTAGGCTCTTGAGGTAGGAATTTAGATGATTGATTTGAGATTTTCCTCTTCTCTAATGTATACCTTTAGTGCTATAAATTTCTCTCCCAGCATTGCTTTAGCTGCATCCCACAAATTGTTAGATATTGTATTTTTTTCATTTAGATCAATATATTTCTTGATCTCCCTTAAGACTTCCTCTTCAGCCCACTGTTTACTTAGAAGTGTGTTGTTTAGTTTCCAAGTGTTGTGAATTTTTCCTGTCATTGTTCTGGAATTGATTTCTAGTTTGATTCCATTGTATCAGAGAACACATTCTGTATGATTTCACTTCTTTTAAGTTTGTTGAGATTTGTTTATGGCCCAGGATATGGTGTATCTTGATAAATGCCCTATGAGTGTTTTAAAAGAATGTGTATTCTGTTCTTGTTGAGAAGAGTGTGTTATAACTGTGAATTCAATGTTGTTGGTTGATGGTGTTATTTCTTTTACATACTTGCTGATTTTATGCCTAGTTGTTCTATCATTTGTTAAGAGCGGGATATTGACATCTCCAACTCTCTTAGTGTGAATTTGTCTATTTCTCTTTTTACTTTTATCAGTCCCTCCATCCCACTCATTTTGCAGTTCTGATGTTTAGGGTCTCTACATTTAGGATTGCTATGTCTTTTTGGTGGGTTGACCTTATTATCATTATGTAATGTCCCTCTCTGTCCCTGGGAAATTTTTTCACTCTGAAGTCTACATTATCTGATATCAATATAGTCACTCATGCTTTCTTTTCATTAATGTTTGGATAGGATATCTTTTCCATCCTTTTACTTTAAATTTTTCTATAGTGTTATATTTGAAGTCATTTTTGTAGAAAGCCTATACTGAGTCATGATTTTTAATGCACCCTGCCAATCTCTGCCTTTTAATTAGTATATTTTAGATGATCTATATTTAAGGTAATTATTGATGTATTAGAGTTTACATTTGCTGTTTTATTTCTTATTTTCTGTTTATTCCTTCTGTTTTTCTTTTCTGTTTTTATTCCTGCCTTCCTGTGTGTTACCTAAACTTTTAAAAAATAATTTTATTTTGATTTATCGGTAGTGTGTTTGAGTGTATATATTTGTATATTTTTTAATGATTGCATTAGGTTTTACTTTATACATACATAACATACTACAATATACTGATATCAACATTTTATTCATTTGAGTGAAGTGTAGTAACCTTATCTCCTTTTAACTCCCCTTACCTTCCACCATTTATAATATCGCCTTAACAATTTCCTCTATATAGACTGAGAACAACATTATATAATTTTATAATGTTTCTTTGAATTACAAATCTTATTTTAAAACCTCAAGAGGAGGAGAAAAGTCTATTGAATTTATCTGTGTATTTATTTTTCCCTTGCTCTTTCTTCCTTGTTTATGTTCCAGGTTTTCTTCTTTATTTCCTTTCAATTGCAACAATTTCCCTTAACCATTCATTTAGGGTAGGTCTGCTGGCAAAAAATTCTCTTTAGTTTCCCTTCATCTGAGAATGTCTTTATTTCCCCTTTTTTCCTAAAGGATATTTTCATTGGACATAGGACTCTGGGTTGACAGATCTTTTCCTTCAGTACTTAAACAATATTGTGCCTTTTTCTTCTAGCTTCCATGGCTTCTGATGAGAACCCACTGTCATTTGAATTGTTTTTCTTCTAGAGGTGAGTTGTTATTTTTCTCTGGCTGCTTTCAGGATCTTTTCTTTGTCTTTAGTTTTCAGATGTTTGATTATGATGTATCTTGGTATGGAATTCATTGGGTTTATCCTGTTAGGGATTTACTCAGCTTCTTGAATTTGTAGGTTTATATCTTTTGCCAAATTTAGAAAATGTTCAACCATTATCTCTTTGAATACTTTTTAAGATCCACCCTCTTTCTTCTCTCCTTGTGTGACTCCAATGGTATAAATGGTGGAGCTTCATCTCTTTCCATGGATAGCTTAGGCTCTGTTTATTTATTTATTTGTTTCAGTTTATTTTTTCTCTGGTTTAGACTGGGTGATTTCTATTGTTCTATCTTCAAGTTCACCAGTTCTTTCCCCTGACCTTTTCATTCTGTTAAGCTCATTCAGTGAGATTTTACTGGATATTCAGTTATTGTTTCTTTCAGTTGTAAAATTGTCATTTGGCTTTTCTTTATTTCTCCTCATTCTCCTCCTTCCTTTTTGTTGTTCTTTTTCTGTTAAAGCTTTCTATTTTTGAGTCTTTCTATTTTTTATTTTGTTTCAAGCATGTTTGTAATTGTTCATTGACACATTTTTATAATGTCTCATTTAAAAATCATTGTCAGATAACTCCAACACCTTTGACATCTTGGTGGTGTTGTCTGTTGATTTTCTTTTCTCATTCAAGTTAGAATTTCCTGATTCTTGTTATGAGAGTGATTTTCAGTTGTATCCTGGACATTTTGGATATTGTATTAGTATACACTGGATCTTATTTAAATCTTCTATTTTAGCACGTCTCCTCTGACACTGTGTGAGAAGAGGGAGGGGCAAGGTAATTACTGTCAGGTGGAGGTGGAAGTCCAATTCCCTGGTCTGTCTCCATTGTCACTAAAGTGAGGAGGCTTAGCTCATTGCTGGGTGGGTGTGGAATTCCAGACTCTCCACTAGGCTTCTGCTAGCACCACTCTAGCGATAGGGGAAGGGATGCCTCGTTACCATTCAGAGGGTGTGGAAGTCTAGACTCACCATGTGCTCTCTACTGATAGGAGATTCAGATCCTAGAAGGATTGAAAGTCCAAGCTCTGCACTTGGCTTTCTCTGATATTATCCCAGGGGTAGAATGATGGGGTATTTTATGTGTGCTGGGTGTGGTGCTTGTTCCTGGGGGTTGATGAGAGTTGAAGTCTAGGCTTCTTGCTCAGCCTTTGATGATGGGTGTGGATCACAGTTTTTCCCATGGCGTTAGGCTGGAATAAGGTAGTTATTATCTCAAAGTTTTCTGTCTTACTGGGCTTCCCCTTTCCTGGTCCTTTGGCTACAGAAAGCAGGCTTTCTTAGGGCTTTTTTGTTTATATCTGTTGGTATTTCCAGGCTGTTGGCCTCTCTAGCACCCAGTCCAGACATATAAGGCAAAAATAAAACACAGTGAACTTAATTTTGTGTTATTTCTTAGGTCTCAAAATCCCTAGTTTGCCTGTCTTCTTCTCCCTACTTTTCAGAGTCCCCCTTTGTTTCATTAATACAGTGTGCAGGGTTTTTAGTCGTAACAGGAAAACTACAGAATAAGTGTATCTGCTTCATGTTATCCAGACCTGGAAGTCCTGTTTGTAAATGCTCTTCTGAATTTCTATTTTTGTATATATTTTTACCAATCATATAACATTAATATAATTATACGTATGTTAAATTACAAGTAAGTACACAAACACATACATAGAAGGTACATGCTCAACTTTTACTCAACTTTTACTAATGGGGTACACAGTCAAATTCAGATTGCAGACCACTGGTGCAATGAAAGCACTGTTGACTCATTTCTTGCCTGGCTCGTCTACTAACTTATGCTATTTGGAGTATTCCTTTTTTCACCTCTAAAATGAAGCAATTGGATAAGATGGTCTGTAATACCACTGCTACCTCTAAAATTCTACAAATAAGACCAGCCAGTATCCCTTTTTAAAGATATAAAATACCACATGAAAATTGTTTCCCTTATTTATATTTTATTTAAAGCACTTTTTAAATCCTGAATAATATTCATTCCCTCAAGTGTAATTTTTTATACAATTTTTAATTATAGTAACAGTCAAGATTGATGTCAAAAACAGCAAAATTGATTTGATTAAAAAGAGCCTATTATTCTGTTCAGTAGCTTCTCTTTTTGTTTTGTTGATGTTTTGTTCTCTTTTTGCTTTTGTTTCCTTTGCTTTAGGAGGCAGATCCAAAAAAATATTGCTGTGATTTATGTCAAAGACTCTTCTGCCTATGTTTTTCTCTAGGAGTTTTATAGTATCCAGGCTTATCACTACCTTTAGTGATAAGTGATGGTCTTTAATCCATTTTGAGTTCATTTTTGTATATGGTATTAGAGAAGGTTCTAATTTCATTCTTTTACATATAGCTGTCCAGTTTTCCCAGCACCACTTATTAAAGAGACTGTCTTTTCTCCTTTGTATATTCTTGCCTCCTTTATCATAGATTAATTGACCATAAGTTCATGGGTTTATTTCTGGGCTTTCTATCTTGTTCCATTGATCTATGTGTCTGTTTTTGTGCCAAAACAGTACTACACTGTTTTGATGGCTGTAGCTTTGTAGTATACTCTGAAGACGGGGAGCATGATTCCTCCAGCTTCTGATATTTGCAAATGATAAATAGCTCTTACAACTCAACATCAAAAAAACCAAACAACCCAATTAAAAATGGGCAGAAGAACTGAGCAGACATTTTTCCAAAGAGGAAAGGCAGATGGCCAACAGGCACATAAAAAGGTGCTCAACGTCACTAATCATCAGGGAAATGCAAATCATAAACATAATAAGATATCACCTCACACTGGTCAGAAAGGCTGTCATCGAAAAGAACACAAATAACAAATGTTGGCAAGGATCTGAAAAGGGAACCCTCGTACACTATTGCTGGGAATGTAAATTGGTGCAACCACTGTGGAAAACAGTATGGAAGTTTCTCAAAAACTAAAAATAGAACTACCATATGACCCAGTAATTCCATTCCTGGGTATATATCCAAAAAACCAAAAACGCTAATTGAAAAAGATACATGCACCTCAGTGTTCCTAGCAGCATTATTTACAATTGCCAAAGTGTGGAAGCAGCATAAGCATTCATCAACAGATGAATGGATAAAGAAGATGTGGTATATATATACTACTCAACCATAAAAAGAATGAAATTCTGCCATTTGCAGCAACATGGATGGA
Organism: Orcinus orca; assembly: GCF_937001465.1. NCBI lineage: Eukaryota > Metazoa > Chordata > Mammalia > Artiodactyla > Delphinidae > Orcinus > Orcinus orca. The sequence continues at coordinate 133,360,170 of NC_064560.1, read as the reverse complement.
CTTGGAGGAAGACTACTGTATGATATCACTTATATGTGGAATCTAAAAAATACAACAAACTAGTGAATAAAAAAAAAAGACGCAGACTCACAGATACAGAGAAAAAACTGGTAGTTACCAGTGGGGAGAGGCAATATGGAGATAGAGGGAAAAAGGGTTATTATGGGATCATGTGAAATCATGTGTGTGAAACCTTTGAAAATTGTAAAGCGCTATAGAATTTAAAGAGTCTTACATTCAATTAAAAAAAAAAGAAAAAAGAAAATAAAAATAATCTATTATCCTAGTTTTCTGTGAATTGTTAAGTTCAGGGTTATATTATCTTATTAAGCAATTTCATACTTTTCCTTGACATTTTTCAGTAATATGCTCCCCTCCCACACTTTTCTGATGAAACTAAAGAAGGTCAAACATCAGAAAGAGAGGCTATTGTACTCTATGTCTAGTGGTCCAAGAAAATAGACCTTTGTCTTTTGGCTCTGTATGTATACTGAAATATATTCATTCTACCCTAACATATTATACGTGACTGTGTTAGTTTGCTAGGGCTAGCATAACAAAATACCGTAGCCTGGATGGCTTAAGCAATAGGAATTTATTTTCTCACAGTTCTGGAGGCAGATGACTATTCCCTTGCTGCCTCTTCACATCGTTGTACCTCTGGGCATGAATGCTCCACAGTCTTTCTATGTGTCTTAATCTCTTCCTCCAGTCAGACTGGAGTAGAGGCTACCCTAAAGGCTTCATTTTTAACTTAAAGGCCCTATGTCTAAATACAACCGCATCCTGAGGTCCTTGGGGTTTGGGCTTCAACATAGGGATTTTAGTGGGGACACAATTTAGCCAATAACAACTACATTCACCATTCTGCCATTAAAAAGTAAATTCTTTAAGATTTTGAGATTATGCTAATGACCATAGTTTCAGTTTTGCTAATACAGTACAATGGAATGTATGTGTATGTGTGTGTATGTGACATATTTGTTCAAAAGAAGCTACCTTTCCTCAGGTTATCTCAAGGCTGTGGGCTGTCAAAGTGCTCCACAAATATGCAGTTTAACAGTTACTAAGAATATAGGTCAGTTAGAGATACTGTACTGACATAATTTGGGGACAAGCCAAGCAAATTTTATAGGCCCAATAGAATAAAGTTGCTTAATTATTTTTTTTTAACTAAAAACTAGATGATTTCATCAATTGTATCATTAACCAATAATCTGTGGCTTTGTAATCTTGAAAACGGGATTGGTTTGTTAAAATAGAAGTTTTTTAAAACATAGTTTTACTAGGTTTTAAAAATCAATTTTAAACATCCTTTATTCCATCTACTTTTGAACCATGTGCTTATAATTTTTAAAGTATTATACTTTAGCATTAAGAAAATTAGATTGGCACTTATATTTCTAGCCAATTAACAAAAAGTATGGTTGGAAAGTAGCAAAGCAAATACTTTACAATTTCACTTGTCAATGATATTTCATGAAGTTAATTAATTTCTGTCATAATAAGATACAGTAAAAAAAATATATTCTATCACTTACTTTCTAAATATAGCATACATCACTGTTTTGATTTCTGACAGCAGAACTGATATTCTCCTGAGGTGTCAAATTTGATTTGATTATTCAATTTAAAAACCTACAAAGTGTCTTGCTGATTTAGAAAAAATGCTTTTTCAGATTTTATGTCAGCTTAATGTATTTCACCGTTACGAGTTCTTTGAAATTTTGTGCATTTTTAAATGATTCTATTTTAATTAAAAGCCTCTAGATATTATCCTTGTTAGCAGAGCCAGTTCCTCCCAGAATTTATTAGTCATATTTATGTTTTCTTCATGCAGCTGCATTTCTAAATCTATATTTCAATTTATGAATATCTTTATTGCCCAAGCAATAGTGCTATTATTCACATTTTTTAAAGTGTCCTAGCAAAAATAAAGTAAATGTCACAAAAGCGAGACACAAACCTTATTCTAGCATACTCTGCAGCCATTCTAAATGATGTTTCTGAAGAACATTTAATGACTTCAGAAAAATACTTTGGTATATTAAGTTTAAAATCAGATTTAACAAACAATATTTTATTTATATTACTCCATACACACACTCACATAGGAGAAATAGAAGATTAACATTAACTCTGAGTTAGTTAGGAGCTGATAGATTTTGTTTTTTCCAGATTTTCTAAATTAACACATATTACTTTTATAATCAGCAAGAGAACAATGTATGTTATTCCAAAATAGAAGCACAGCTGAAGTAATTGATTTGGGGAAAAGCTAGGCCATTAGATTATGCAATCCATCTTTTTAAGGCGTTTTAGACTCAAGTCATTGACTCCTTCAATAAACAATTATTGAACTATTACCAAGTATCAGCATCTATTCTATATCAGGTTTAACAGTTGATTCTGGAGACACTTGAGGAGGGCTATGTTGAGATGATTACAAAATGGTTCCCACAGGTATACGATGCAAGTAAAATCCATATAATGTGATAGATACTATAGCAATAGCCCTAAGAAATGCTATAAGCATATCAGGCCAGGGGAGCTATGTCAGACTACATCACAAGAATTGAATTTATCTGAACCTTATTAACTGAGTCCCTCAAAGAAATGTCTGTCTGATTTAGAGTTGGTTTCTGTGACTTGAACTTTTGAGCAGGGTGGATATAAACGACTATTATCTTGAAAAAAAAATTTGCAAATTTTTAATCTAACTGTAGTTGAACAGTTTTATTCAAAAAAGCACATTAATAAACATTTGCTATATTTGGGTGCTAAGCGACAGAAGGTGAGTTAAAACAAGAGTCTTGCCCTCAGGAAGCTCCGGTTCTAAATCAAGTGTTTTTCTATGTCTTGTGTAATATGGACACTTGTGATAATTTCATTTAAAATTTTTGTTTAAAATCAGACAATAAGAATTAGAAAATACATTGTTTTCCTTCTTTTGTATTGACTGTGAGGAGGGTTAGAGCTAAATGTTTCAATGGAAATCGTGGATATTAGTTGAGATATTTGCACTACTTTGTTTTAATAAAAATGTTTCTAATCATTAAAATGGCTTCATTGTTTTTTGAAAAGATGCAGGTGATATATCATAAATTAAAACCATGTAAATCCATTTATCATTTAATTATGAAGTATTTAAAATTTTATATAAAAGCAAAGAAAATATTGGTAAAGGAAATAAAGGTTAAAATGAATCTTCCTCATAGGTGACTTAAATTGTTGTATTTCTCCAAAGCAAGTGAAATTTATTTCAATAATTAAATTTTTTTCAAGTTCAACTTGCAAGGTTAGATGTAGATGGATATGTACTGAAATAGAATAAAGAGAATACAAAGATGTGCTGGGAAGTGATAGGACTGCTGTGGCATGGACAAACTAAACAAGCATTCAAAACTAATTATCTATACTTGTCAACTTCAGCATTCAACCACAGCAGCAAAGTGCAAAGGTTAAGGCACTCTAGAATGTTCTTCCTTTATCTAAAAGAGTAAGTACATAATTCTTGTCTTGAATATATTCTGAAATAAGTCTGAAAAATAATGATTTTTTCAGTTTATGAGGACTCCAATTTTCCTAGACAGTCTGGATGACAAACTTATTGAACAAAACAAAATATATGTATAAAAAGTATGTATAATATCATATAAATATAAAGGATTTATATATTTAAAATAAACACAAAATTAATATTTAATTCAAGAAGTAAATATTCTACTTTGAGCTGTATGAGGTAGAGATTTTTACTTCGAATGTATGTGAGATCAAATGTGTAAATTCAGTTTAAAAATAGTAAAGTATGGGTAAGAAGGTTTACTGTGGTTGCAATAATATGATTTTTTAGGATGGTATGTTTGAGGATAAGAATTGATAAAGAAAATGCAGCATGATAATTAGATAAAATATGGCTTTAATTCCATATAAATGACCTCATTTTAACTATGCAGACTTTCATCCTAGTGGAATATGAATTTTATAATAAATGAATTTTAGAAATAATGCCATTTAAAATTTTTCTAAGCCAAGAAAAGCAAATTATTTTTTTCTTAAACTATTAAAACTATTTTTCCTGGTTATGTCACGAAGAAATAAATCTGCCAAATTCTTTCCCTTAAAAAGTTCATTTTCCAAATCAAGCATCAGAAACCACACACGAGAAATTTCAGCTCAAAAAATATTTTTTTCCAGGAAGGAACCCAAAAAGCAACTTTGGATTAACTGTACCTCCTTTATTCTTTCTTATTAGTTTTTCAAGATTTAGCCAGTGTTTTATAAAATGTACTGAATAATAGCATGTAAAGTATCACAAAATAACCTGTACTAAAGAGAATAAATCAGGTTACGGAATATTATCAACTGATGGAATGTATTTGATATTCACAGTTGGAAAATATTTGGCTATGAAAACATGTAAGATCCAACAAGAATGGAGGAAAAGTTTGTATCCCTGGAACCAATGTACCTCAAAATAGGATTAGAAGAATTGAATCTTTATTAAAAAATATATATATGTGCTGCTGTTAATAGTTTCTGAATTTGAATGTTGGATTGACTTAATAAAAGCTGTTGTGCACAATTAGAGTTGGCAACTCTAAGCAATAGCCTTCTGAGTATACTATAGTCCAAGGAAAAAGTGTTTCAGTCTGTTTTCTACAGGGGACCTGAGCAAATTTTATAATACCTTGGAGTCAGCAGATTTTAGTTCTTATTACAACAGCAGAGTCAGAGTGATTACTGTCCAGGAAGGAATGATGTTTAGGAAATCAAGTCTAAAGAAAGAACATAGTATAAAATAGAAATGTAAATGTAGGTATTTTGCATGTGTACAAAAAGTAAAACCTTCAACATTTTGGACAAAAAATTTTAAAGTTCACTTCACTCATGACTTTAAGCATTAGAGAAATGTAAGTTAGAAAGTACTTAAAAAATTTTAAGCTAAACACTGGAAGCTGGATCTATTTTTTCTAACCCATTGATGAATATGAAAGCAAATAAAAATGTCCTCCAATAGCTGAGACAATTGACATTTTAGAAAAATATAGGTCTAGAAATCAGTACATGTACTCAGCTCCCAGACTGATTAAAGTTCTTAAAAAGCAAAATAATAGAGTAATAATGGAAAGTAAAAACTACAGATGAATATTTTTCTGATCTCAGATTAGAGAATGCCTTTCTAAGCAATATAAACAAAGGCAGAAAAAGACATTTATAAAGCAGCTTGAAAGATATAACCCCATAAAAAATTAAAAGATGAATGACAAAAAGCATGTGCCTTTATATATAACAAAGGAATGACATTCCTTATATATGACAATCTCTTATTCATTAATAAGCAGAGAGCAAATATTCCAATATAAAATATATGAGGAACTTAGAATGTAATATTCAAAAAAAGAAGACATACAAGTGATCAATGAGCACATTAAAACGTTTAACCTTGCGTAAGTAAAAATTAAATTGAAAAATTTAATTATTGCCTATAAGTTAATTTCTGGGCGGGGCGGAGAATGTTTAAAAACTTGGTGCTCTCACATATAGCTAGTGCATGTTATTTTTAGCTTAAAATAACCTTTATTTTTATTTACTCTTGCTCATATAGTTTGTCTATCTTCGTTCATTCTCTTTGCAGATCTGTACTCATCTAAAGCTTCAAGTGTAGTCACACTGGTGTCTGAGTTTATTGCTCACCCAGATCATCTGTAATTTTATAGTTAAATGCTTCTCTGAGGGCCTCCTGTCCTTTTGAGAGTCTCTGACTCTAGGATCATATTTGTTTTTTCTTTGAATTTTTGAAATTTGCTTTCTTAAGTAAATCAGTTTTTCTTCTTGGTGAAAATTAATTTCAGTTCTTTTCTGTTTTATTTTCCATGAAAGTATCGGCAAGACAAGGCAACATTTTGTCACATTCTCAGGTTTTAGCAGAACAGTATTTTGGCAGATGACTGTATAGTTGATATCTCCATTAGGATATTATTTTTCTGTTGTGCCAGTTTTGTGTCATTAACTTTATTTAACCTGGTCTTACAGACTATCATTTGTGAACACTCTTAAGGAAACAAACAATATAAAATGGTTATCATCTACATTAATCATCTATCATCCATCCATGTATCCATCCATCATCTCATCCATCCATTATCCTCATGCTCACAACTTTCAGTGATTAATTGTATAAAAAGGAGGCCATTCTGGGACCATATTTTCAAAATTTCCAGTTTCCACATTGGTATATAATTTCTCTGCTCTTCAGTTTTTTAGGCTGTAAAATGGTTGTACTAGGTGTAGATAGGATCCTTTCAGCCATAGAATTGCACATGTTTTCTACTCATTTTTCTTTCTCCACCATCTGTTTCATCTGGACAAAGCATATAGTGCTTCCAGACTGTCTTCCATTCAAATTGGGTCATTCTCAATCCTCTTTCTGATTACTGATTGTGAACTACTAGACACTAAATATGCATCTGTTTTTGCCATTCATGCTCTTCTTCAAAGTGTCTGCTTTTAATTATCTGAGCAATTTTCTTTACCTTCAAATTTTAACTTAAATTCTTTTACATTTGTTGTATAGTCCTCCATTTCCCAGAGTGTGTTCTGTGGAACACTAGCCATGTGAAATGTTAGGGTATGCCGTGTGATAGAAACAACAGCAGCAGCAGCAACAACAACAACAGCAACAAATGATAGGGGTTCTGAGATCAAAAATGTCTAGAAAGTAGTGGGTTAAATGCATAAAACTTTTGTAGGACTTCCAAGTGCCTTCAAATGGCTAGTTTATATCGAGAATTTAAATGCTAAGTTAATTTATAAGCTATAAAGAAAAATAAAATGTATGCACTTATATCTAAAACTATTTCAACATCCAGCCCTCTTTTGAAGGCCATCCTAAAGGATTAACATTCAGCTTTGGAAATTGTAAGTACCTCCACATACTTCTGTACACTCAAATCAGTTTACAAGGAGTCTTGATTAGGGTAGTGAACCTACTTTCCAAGATGGTATTCCTTGACACTGCCAGAAGTCCATTATTCCAGTAATGTTAGCCAAGAGTAAAAAAAAAAAACCCAAAATTCATGAATATAATTTATACAAACAGCTATTCACTCTCTACATCCTTTTTTTCTTTTCCGAAGTTCAAACACCCAGAAGGGATTAAAACCACTGAATTCTTTCAAATCCTTCAAGTTTTCTATGTATAGTTTCAAAGTCACCAGAGATGCACGTCAGGTTTCTTTTAGGTATTATCTGTTGTTCATTCTCTTTTCACTCAGCAAAAATAGGGAGCAGTTGGCAAACTGTCAGATCTCAGGTGCCTACTATTCAAATTGCAATAACCAACTCCATAGCATTTTCTGCTTGTTATGGGGGAGCTCCGGTGGTTCTGAGATTTTTTTTTCTTCTTCTTGTTTCCCTTTATTCACTCCCTTGCATTCAGTAATTTACCAGCCTCTTAAAAGTGATTCTAATTCTCCAGAATTAAAATTCTTTAGAAGTCTCTCTCCCTCCCCTGCTTTCTTCTCAATTATTTCCAACATCCTACAAGAATCTTTTATACTATTGAGAAATCAGAGTATAAGCAGCAGTTATTGTCCCACAGCTTACTTTCTTCCTATACAGGACATCTAAGTTCCTGTCTCATATAACTGATGACTGCCTTAAGCCCTTCCTCTGTAGCGATCCCATCTAATCTCAGTTTGAAACATCTTTGCATTACTTATTTCCAAATGTATTTCTGACCCTCCTCTCTTTCCTGAACTCTGGGCTCAAATATTCAACTATAGCTATTATTTCTAAGTTGAATGTCTAGAGGCATCTCAAACTCAACATGGTCAAAGCAGAAATCTTATTTCTCCCCAAACTTGCTTCCTCCTTGTCTTCTCGGTCTCAGGCATCAGCACTACCATTTGGCTAATTGCTCAGAAATTTAGGAGCCTTTCACAACTCTCCTGTTCTCTCACTCCCCATAAACCTCTGATTCATCAACAAGACCTTCAGTTCTGCCTCCAAATTAGATCCTGCATCTTTACATTTTTTAGTATCTCTACTACGACCAGAGTCGTCCAAACTATAAATGTCTCTAGACTGAACAACAGCTAATATCCTACCTGGTGTCTCTGCTTTGACTCTTTTCTCTTACACACAGAGGCAGAGAGTGATTTTTAAGAAATGCTAATTAAATCGTATCACTCCCCACTTTAAAATCTTCAAGTGGTTGGACAGTGCACTGAGAATAGAATGAAAGGGTCTTTCAAGGGTCTTTCAAGACCCTTTGTGATCTGGCTTCTACCAGCTCTCCGACCTTATCTCAGGCACTTGCCCCTCTGTTCCTGTGCCTTGAAAATGCCAAGTACATTCCTATGTTAGTTCTTTGCACTAGCTGTTTCCTATGCCTAGGGTGTAATTCCCCCAGATCTTCTTAAGGCTGGCCCTTTTCTTTCATCCATGTTTTGGCTCAAATATAAAGTCAGTGAAAACTTCTCTCATCTTTAGTTCAAAACTTCTCTCATCTTTAGTTCAAAGTTGTGCTTTTTCCACCATCCCCCTCCACAAGTCACTCATTACTATTGTATTATTGTTATTCACTGCAATTATGATTATCAGAAATAATCTTATTTATTGTTTTCCTTTTTTTCATTTTAATATGATCTGTTATGGTAGGAACCTTGTCTGTCCTCGCAGCTGCACACCTGGTGCCAGTAGTGCCTGGCACAAAGAAGGCCTGAATAGATCATTGCTGTATCTACAGAACACGAATGTCTTCATTTCTCCTGAATCTCAAGCTTTTTGTAAGGCCCTTGTAAACTGACCAGCAAACTTTTTTTTTCTCGTGATAGGAAATTGTGGGAAAATTGACTTATTCCAACTTTAAAAGAAAATGAAATACATTTTCTGACATTAAAAAAAAAAACCCTCAGAGAATTCCAAAGGGCATTCATTGCATTAAGAATAATTCCACTATTCTCCTAGTTTAGCTGAATCTGGTACATTAAGGAAATTACACTTTACCATGGATGAAGCGAATCACTTTTTAAGTTAGTTAGGACGGAAACTGCCAACACACATGTAGACCTTCTCAGACCATCAAATCCAGGGAGAAAATCAGGTCTCTTCTAGAGCAGTGAATGACACAATGTTTTTGGGGACATTCAAGACTCCATTACTGACCCTGGGAACAAGGCTCAAAGAGAAAATCACCTTGCAATGTCATGTCCTGGGTCAGAAACAGAGGTGAAGACATAAATAAACAAATATTATAAACAAAAAATGCAACTGAGTGCAAAATAAAATATGCATATTCGTTTGCCTGTGTGTGTGTGTGTGTGTGTGTGTGTGTGTGTGTGTGTGTGTGCTTGTGCTGTATAAGGGGAAGGACTAGGTAAGTGCAGAAGTGGGCTACATAATTTACCTGGCCCACTGCAAAATGAAAAAAAAAAAATTATTACGCATTCCAAGATGGTGACAGGCAGCAGATCGAGGCCCTGTGCAGCTACCTGCACAGTTACACACCTTGCGCAGTGTGTGAAGCACGCCCAGGTGGGAGGAGAAGATTAGAGTTCATCTGCAAACACCACACCCCTCATCTCCCCACCCCCGCCAAAACTACAACAACAAAGGCAACAACAAGAAACAGCTATCAAAACTAAAGCAGATGGTGTCCAACTTTGACGGTGGCGCTAGTGATGGCGGTGGCGGCTGAGAGCATCACTCCTAAAAAGCAGACTTTAGAGTGATGGCAAAGGAAAGAAAACGGTTTCTGAGGCTCCCGAAGTAGAAACGTCAGACACAAAGAATAAGGTAAAGGGAAAGAGGCCACATCAGACCTTCCTCCTTTGTTTATGTAGACAATGCCTTCTCGTTCAAAATCCTGATTTCAGTGACTTGTGTTTGGTCTGGTGCCTTGGTAGCTGCGGTGGAGCGTGTGGGATTGGGGATCAGGGTGTGTCAGAGTCAAAAAAGGTAGAGACAGGTTTAAATACATTTCCGTGGACTGGCTTCCTACCCTGTTTGGCAACAAACCCAAGGGCTCCTAAAAGGAGCCGGGATGTACGTGGGTTCCCAAGGTCCCTCTATTTTCATCCTCCCTCGACACTCCGAAGGTAAGACCCACGGAGAACCGCAGGGCTGGGCATTCTTGGGTCCAGCACAGGTCACCTCACTGGTAGAAGTGCGTAGTCCTCGGACATTTGGAAGAGGTGGCGGGGACTGTGGGGACCGTGAAGCTCGCGGTCCGGGGCAGCGGGTTGCAGGAGGTGCGCCCCGTCCCCTCCGTCGGCAGTCGGGAAGCCGGGCCAGCGGAGAGCGGAGTCTGGGAGGGGAGGGTCGGACCACGCCCGCGGAGGCGGCCCCGGGCCCTGCCGCTCGGTCCTGCTCCGGCCTCGGGAGGCTTAGGCCCCAGGAACCTCGGGCGGAGGGGGCGGCGACCGGGAACCCTGCGGCCACTGCGGCCGCACGGCCGCGGCTCTTGCGGCTCCGGTGCCTGCCGGGTGGTGGCTCCGCAGTGCCCGCCCCCAGCTCCCCATCCCCGCCCCTCGCGCCCCCTTCCCCGCCCCCGCCCGGCGCCCTGGCCTCGCTGACCCGCCGCCCCGTCCCTCCGCGCGCGCCGCGGCTGCTGCTCCTCCGCGCGGCGACGCCTCCCCCGCGCGCCGCCCGCGCTCCCGGCGGCGCAATCCTCCCGCCTCGGCCATTTTCCCTCCACCCCCTCCCCTCCTGATCCTCATCCCCTCGCCCTCCCCCCGCGCGGGGACTTTTCCGGAAAGTTTTTATTTTCCGCCTCGACTCTTGAAGAAAGAAGCTCCCGGCTCGGCGGCAGCAAAACTTTTCAGCTGTCCGGACCCGCGGCCCTCGGCGCGCCCGGCCGAGCGATGAGCGCCCCTCCGGTCCTGCGGCCGCCCAGCCCGCTGCTGCCCGTGGCGGCGGCGGCGGCGGCCGCGCTGGTCCCGGGGTCGGGGCCGGGGCCCACGCCGTTCCTGGCTCCCGTCGCGGCCCCGGCCGGGGGCATCTCGTTCCATCTGCAGATCGGTCTGAGCCGCGAGCCGGTGCTGCTGCTGCAGGACTCGTCGGGGGACTACAGCCTGGCGCACGTCCGCGAGATGGCTTGCTCCATCGTCGACCAGAAGGTAAGGCGCCGCGCGGCTCCGAGCCCGGCGCCTCCCAGCCGCTCAGGGGGCGCTGCCAGCCCGGCCGCCCCCTCGCCGCGCCAACTTTCCGGCTCCGGGGCCTCGGCCGGGAGCCAGCCTCGCCGGCGCGCTGGAAGGGTCTGGCACCCGCCGAGGTTGGACGCCCGCATCCGAGGCACTGCGCTCCCTGTTGTCCAGTTCTCCCCTTGCCCCATCCTCTTATATTCCCGATATATCTAGGGTCTGCATCCTCCTCACCCATTTCCATCCCTTTCAGGACATTCCCAGGTATCTTGCTCTTTTCGGGTCGCGCCTCTCCCTTCCCCTTAAGACTTCCCGGCTCTCCCCTCTCTTCCTTCTGCACCCTGGACCAGCACATTCCTGGCGCCGGAATCCTCCTTCCTGCACTAGAGTTCCCCCGGGGACACGCTCAGCACGATTTCAGCACCCCTCCCCTCCCCTTCAGGCCCCTCTCCCAGCTCAGATTGATGCTGAGGAGTTCCTGGAATGATCTGGAGAGGAGGAATTTCTCACCTGTCAAATAAGCTTTGAAGAGAGAATGATTGACTCGGCCAGCTGTGAAAACAACTGACCAGACCACGACTACCCACTTCCTTGTGGTCTTTTATTCCCAACCTTTTGTGAACATAGGAGCAAATTTTTCAACGATAAATCTGAAAGTTGCAGTCTTCTTGATTTTGATTCCTAGGGTACTGATAGTGGAGCGTTGAAGCTGGGACACAGATATGTAGATGGTAGGGGTACTGTCCAGGAGCACCCGAGGCTGGCTGTGCCCTTAAGTTTGAGGCTGTGGGACTCTGGACAGCGGCCACCAAAGGCAGGGTTGAAAAAGGGCCATTATCCTGGACCAGGCCACCCGAAGAGGAGACTGAGCCCGCCCACCAATGTTTATAGTGCAATTCTGAATTTCAGGTTGTGTCTGTAGCCATCCAGAGGGATGTTGCATGGAAGGGGGTGATAAGAGTATAAAGGAAAGGGGGCCATGGCGCCAGTCTTCTTAGTATAAACAGCAAGTGTTTAGGGGTGGAGACAGAGGTCTCTAAAGGTGCTGAATTTCAACCCCTGGAGGACTGACTAGTACTTACCTTATGAAGATCACTTGAATAATCATGAAAGCTTTCTTTAAACTATTTGGAACAGAATTTGCTAAACCTGCCTGTTGCAAATTGTGGCACTGAGCCCAGGAATATTAGGAAAAGCCCCAGGGAAAAAATCACTAATCTAAAAGTTGTGAAAGTTCTAGAGGCCAGACTAAGGTAACAGCGAGTGCCAGGAATTTTTGTTTATTGAACGTAGTGACATTTTGTAATGCGTGTTACTCTTAAGTTTTTGCAACTTCCACAAAAATTAGACAAATTTTGTCTAATTCTGCTACGAGTCATATCATATGACTTATCATCAGTATCGTGGAGTGTCTGTTGCAGGTGAAAAGGAGCATTCTCCTAGGCACTGAAAGCCTTCCCTTAATGGCAGTTGTAGTCTACAACAATTTTCACTGGGGTGCAATCCAGTTAATTAAAGGACAATACTGAATAAGCATATAAGCAAGGTAAATTAAAATTTCTTTAAAAAGCTAATGTAATTGTATAGAATTTTAATTGAAAGCGAGTGATAGAGTTACAGGTAATATTAAGTTAATATAGACAGACTGTTTTTGACCAGCTTTAAAACACACACACGCACATACATATACACACACCTTGATGGAGTTTAGGATGGGGAGAAACATGTATGGTTCAAGAGGTTTACGACTGAAAATTGATTAGAGAGCGAATTCTTATCTCAGTAGCTACCAAGAGGGATGTTATATGGAGGGGGTGATATGCGTGCAGAGGAGAGAGGCAGCAAGCACCTGTGGAACACAGTGGACCTGAGGGTAGTGGCTAAGATATTTAGAGAAAGTAAAACTGTGAAAAGGCCTTGCAACTAAGATGAACTCAGATTACTAGGAGTCTCTGTAATCGTCCACATAGAGATATCAAACCAAGGACATCTGAAAGATGGATTTGCTGCGTGGAATATGTTTTAGAATGCCAAGAATTTTATGGCAGAAGGAAAATTGGAGTTCATGAGCTAATGGAGTCCTGAGCCAAAGCTCTTGGGGAGAGACCTGGAGAAATACTGGAAAAGGAAAATCATCAGCCCTGGTGACTGAGATATAGGGGGAACCCCTTCCTTCTATATTTACTCTAGTAGTTCTGTCCCGAAGAGTTTGAAACATTTGACTACTTGGGATAGCCAGAATAAAGATCTCACTTACACTTTTTTTTAAGGTTATGGCAAAGGGAGAGTTAGATTTAGAGATGTGGATTTGACAGTTATTTATGTACAGGATATTGTAAGTAAGTATTTACTGGATTGTGGGTCTAAATAGGAAAATTTTCATCTATTTATCTGTCTTCTGTCATCTATCTTGAGATACAATTATGGCCCCAACAAGATTAAGAGGGCTGAGTATCCATCACAGGATAGCAGAGATCACTTTGTTTTGTGACGGTAGAAATGGAGGAGGGGTCAATGTGTAGTTAAGGAAGTAGGAGGCGGTCCTTTGTTCCTCATTTCAGGTTCTCTTGAAGTACTTTTTCAAGATACTAACTCTGAGGAAGGATGACAGGAGAGAAAAAGAGAGAGAGAGGAAGGGAGAGAGGGAAGGAAATGGATGTTTTAGGAGAGTGCTGGGAGTTTGAAGTCATTTATAATTTACTATGTAGAACGGAGTCATGTTGAACTCACAGCAGAATTCTCCAGATTTTCTGAGCCCTCCACATTCACTGTGTTACAGCGTGTTAAGAGGGTTTTCATATGATATGGTTGAGAGTTTCCTAAATACTAACAGAGATCAGACTAGCTTAAATCTTTGGAAGTATTAGCTGACAGTTCAGTTTATATCAGCAACATCCATGGGACATTTTCTGTGGGATGAGCGCTTGAGGTGTATAGAGCTAAATAAGAGAAGTCCTGTCCCTGAGAAGCAATCTTTAAGTGATTATTGTTATCATTTAGAATTCAGAGTATAGTTTTCTTTTTAGTTATATAGGTTTGAAAAGTGGCAGACATATGATTGATTGTACTCGAGAACTTTTGATGGCAATTGATCAAAAATATTCTTAGTTTAAGATAAATGTACCCCGGATATGTACTGAATTATATAGCTAAAGAATTTTAAAAAATTTTTAAATTATTTTTTAAGTTTAATTTTTATTTTATATTGTAGTATAGTTGATTTCCAATATTGTTAGTTTCATGTATCTAGAAAAGTGATTCAGTTATTTTTAAAAATATTTTAGTTTAGATGAAAAATCTAGTGTTCCATTTCTGTATATAACAATTTATGAATGTAGAGATAGAACTAATTCCTTCTTTTTTTAAATACTAGCTTAAGGTTTTATTTATATTATGTTTATTTCTTTACTTTGCAAGCGTGTAACCTTGAAGGCTGGTTGTATGTAAAGACATGTATCATGTTAGTTAGTATACATGATTATTATTTTCTGGAGGGTAAAAAAATAATAACAGTAGTTGACTTCACTTTGAAACATTGTTACTTTCTACTATCAAAAGAACCTTGAATATATAGACTAAGAAGGAATTGTTTTCAAATAAGGAACAGTATTCCAAAGGAAGGATTACTTTAGTTTCATAGTACATCATCTATGTGTCTACACACACACACACACACACACACACACACACACACACACGTTTTTAAAACAAGCAGTATTAATTTGGGGATGTGGGATGCAATTAATATGACTATCCATTCATTTTGCCTGTTATTTTATTAGAGAAACGACTCATATTTCCCTTTTTTTTTTTCCCCCGGTACGCGGGCCTCTCACTGTTGTGGGCCTCTCACTGTTGTGGCCTCTTCCGTTGCAGAGCACAGGCTCTGGACGCGCAGGCTCAGTGGCCATGGCTCACGGGCCTAGCCGGTCCGCGGCATGTGGGATCTTCCCGTACCGGGGCACGAACCCGTGTCCTCTGCATTGGCAGGCAGACTCTCAACCACTGCGCCACCAGGGGAGCCCCATATTTCCCTTTTGAATTTACTTAAATGGAGTAATAACATCTATAAGACTCCTGGCATAGTTTCACTTTGCATAGTCGTTTATCTGACCAAAGAAACTAAGGAGTGAGATTTTATAGACGATAGCTCACTAAAGGAATAACAAAGTTTAGTGCCTTGGTTTGAGAGCAACTGTGCTCTGCTTATAGTTGTTTTGCTTTCTTTTTTTTTTTTTAAAGAAGATGTTGGGGGTAGGAGTTTATTAATTAATTATTTTTGCTGTGTTGGGTCTTCGTTTCTGTGCGAGGGCTTTCTCTAGTTGTGGCAAGCGGGGGCCACTCTTCATCGCGGTGCGCAGGCCTCTCACTATCGCGGTCTCTCTTGTTGCGGAGCACAGGCTCCAGATGCACAGACTCAGTAGTTGTGGCTCACGGGCCTAGTTGCTCCGCGGCATGTGGGATCTTCCCAGACAAGGGCTCGAACCCATGTCCCCTGCTTTAGCAGGCAGATTCTCAACCACTGAGCCACCAGGGAAGCCCCTGTTTTGCTTTCTTAATTGTAAATTGTTTTTCTAACACTTGTAGTGTCACTTTAATTTTTATTGTTAATTTTAGCTATTCTGCTTCTACACAGATTGAGGAAACTGGAAGTAAATAGCTGCTTGATGAGGCCAGCATATGTGGACTAACAAAATCCTTTTAAGCTAATAGGTGTTTGGGTCTTAGGTATATTATTTTATTTATATTTTATATTTGTCACCATTATATGTTTATTGATTTCTGATTTAATGATGAAGTATAGAATGTATCAGTTCATTAAGTGATTCTTAAAGTAATATAATGCTTTAATACTGTATATCTAAAATTTTGTTTTCAAGATTAGTTAATAATAGGATTATATTTTGATATACAAGTAATTCCTATGTAATATATATCTAATATATACATACATCTGTAGTATATTATCTAAATATCTGTGTTTTGAAGCATAATTTCGAAAGTCTAATTATTCACAGCCTCCAGATGCTGAAGTGTTGTTTTATATTTTGCATTGTAGGCTGCAAAACGTGGGGCCTTGTTATATATCTCATAATCCAAAAGAAACTCTGCTTTATGATTTTTCTATCAATACACAGAACTAAAAACCTTTTCTTATCGGTGTATACTGTTTAACAGTTTTCCCAAGGAAATACCATTTGAGTAAGCCTTCCAGACTTAGGGCTGGGAAGAATTGGACAAATATGTGAATTACTTTAGACCTTTAGATTCAGGATCAAGATAAATTTGAAGGAATTTTCTGCAGCAACTATAGTGTGTGTGTATGTGAGAGTGGAGGTTGAAAGTAGGGAGTGGAGCTGGAAAACTATTAATGAAGTCTGAAAATTTGTCCCATACTTCATGACTGCATTGCTCTGTATCACCGGACCCCTGTCATAACTATTAAGGGAGATTTAAAACTTTATTTTGCCAATTATTATTATGCTTTTTTTTTGACAAGATGATTGTATGTAGGTCTTCACTATTTTTGCATACATGACTTTTTTTTAAACATCTTTATTGGAGTATAATTGCTTTACAATGTTGTGTTGGTTTCTGCTGTATAACAAAGTCAATCGGCTATATGTAGACATATATCCCTTTATCCCCTCCCTCTTGCACCTCCTTACCACCTTCCCCATAAATGACTTTTAATGACCTTACTAGTCAACAAACAAATTTATAATCCTATGAATGTATGGTTGTCACTTATCTAAGATTACTTTGAAGAATAAAGATAATATGTGTAAAGGATTAAATACACTGCCTGGTAGATAGGTGAATAATAAATAGTATTATTGATGTGTCAGGCTTTATGAATTAGCATACTGTTTTGTTAACAAAGAAATGTATATTCTGTTATCTCATTCTTATCTCAATATAAAATTAAAATTGTATTAAAAAGCAATATAGCTGTATGGTCAAGGTAACTCTTTTTTTTTCTGCCCTGTATAATAGAGCAAATCTTAGGAGTAGCTGCATTTTGATACTGCCTCTGAAATTCAACCTCAGAATTCCTCAAGGAGTAATTTGATTATTGCTAAATGAAAAACACATATGTTGATGAACTAAAGCATCTTTTTATTGCATTTTATTATTTTTGACAAGAAGTTGATTTAATTGCTTTTCAGTTTCAAGTGGCATTCCAATGATATTTCAGTTGATAAAAAAAAAAAGGGACATAAAATAGGTAATTGTGCAACATTTGGCAACATAATGGTTCTCAAACATGGTCCTCAGGACTGAAATCAAAAGTTCCTTTGTAGATTGACCCTTGATGTGAGGAGGAAGGCGCTTGGAAATGACTTACGGAGATCACATTTTGCTGCGGTGCTAGCATATAGAGCTTATTTGTTAAACTGTTGCATCTGATGAACATCTAATATAACGTGGTTGGTTGTGCACACGCAGAAGTGTTATATTGGGATGAGAGGCGATTTTACTGGGAAACGATTGAGACAACAGTTTG
Source organism: Orcinus orca (assembly GCF_937001465.1). NCBI lineage: Eukaryota > Metazoa > Chordata > Mammalia > Artiodactyla > Delphinidae > Orcinus > Orcinus orca. The sequence goes on along the minus strand of NC_064560.1, from coordinate 133,342,515 downwards.
GCTAAGCCAACCACAAGTCTTTTTCCAGGTCTTTTCACTAACTACCACTTACCACTCATGGGAGTCCATGCTCCTTTAAGACAACAACAATCAGTAATTATTCATCCATCTTTTAAAGAAGAAAAATGGAATGGATAATTACATGAAACCTGTGTGTGTGTGTCTGTGTGTTGTGTGGTGTGTGTGTGTTTATATTAGATTGGAATCATTGAATAAGCTCTCAAACTGTAGTGAGAAACTAGTAGTATAATCAAGATAGCAAAGCCTGGACTCAGATTGGATTAGAAGTGAATAAAATGCAGTTCCATTGGAGTTGATCATAACATGAGAATTCTTTGTTTTATTTTTATATTTGTTTGTGTTGTTTCTGTGTGTTGAGGATAGCTAATGCTTTTGACCTCTGACCTCTGATAGTCACCTTGGTTCATCTGAAAGCTCTAAACCCAAATGTGAAAATAGAGGTTGAAAATATAGGGTGTTTTTAACGATAGTGCTCATCTTTTAATTTCCCCAGTATTATTCTAGAGAGGTTTTGAAAATGAGATTTCAGTTTCTTAAATCTTTCCTTGGTGTTGGAATATGTTAGAACAACAAGAAAAATAATGCATCAATTTTTCTCTTTCTTCTGATAGCGTTTAGATACAGAGAAAATGGTTATTTTGCTCACAGATATTAAAAATTCTTTTCATATTTTCTACAAGAATATGTGAAATTTCTCCCAGGAATTCCTCTGATACTGTCAAACAAATATTTTTGTACCATTAAAAATCGATAATGACAGCACTGCTTGACGTTGCTTGGCAGCAGAGAAACCCACATTATGCTGTTTCTTATTCTGTCTTTCTAGTCTCACAGAAAATAGATAATTAAATAAATAAAGCCTTTAATTACATGGCCACTGTGGCCATTATGGAATATCATACAATTTATATAGTTATAAAGGTGAGAGTTGGGATAAAAATCTCACATATTGAGACACAATTATGCTGGTCCAAATTTATAATTTCCTATATAGAAGTTTCTTCCAAAGTTGCAAAAAGGTTTATTTGGCTAAAGCTAGACAGTTGATACAGCAGCTAAGCAGTGTTGGCAAATATGAAGATTAGATTTTTAAATATGCAATCATGCACAAATTTTGTCCAACTTATTTTACTGAAAAGAAAAAAAGTTATGTACCCTTTACTGCTTCACTGGATTTTATTCTGACTAGGCCACTAATTGATGAGGAATTTGTTGAATTTAGTCACAATTTCAAAAATTTCTGAATGCCTCTCTCCCTGTCCACAGCCATTTTTTTTCACATATATGTTATGAAATGAATGAAAAGTATGAATGTGATAATGAAAATATGAGCCACAAGCAGCTGTGGCTTTCACCATTGTTAAAAGCAGAAAAGAGTTGAGGGGAATAGTGGGGACAAGAGGGGTGGCAGTTAAGCTTTGGTGATGGCTTTGAATCCATGGTGGCTGAGTAGACTTGAGTAGGCTACCGTGGGCGAGGCCGGTGGGATTTTGAGACTAGTGGCACCTTCGGGCAGTGAAGGAGAATAACAGCAAAGCTCTGACCTCTTATGGATTGAATTAGCAGGAATGGTCCCACCAAGTAAAGCCTGCATAGCAATCGGGAGAGGTATGGAAGTGGCTTTTTACAAACAGAGTTGGTCCTCTTGGGAGGTTTTCAGAGTGCCACAGGCGAGAGGTTCAAAGAGCAACCCCACAAGGATTTGACTGTGAGAGTTTCAGGAGGAGCTTGTCCTGGGAGCCTTGGACCCTGCTCTACAAGGTTCTCGGGCCTCATGGTAACAGTGACCTGCAAAGGGGAGCCTACAGGGCAACACCTTCCTGTCAGTGACTCTGTGTGCCTGTCTGTGTCTTGGCTTCTTTGCGTTTGTCGGGTCTGATTTTCCCAGTAGCCCTTTGTGATAGTCATTTTCTCTCCATTTTAAGGATGAGGGAGCTAAATAAGGGTCAGAGAGGTTAAGTCGTTCACCCCAGATCATATAGCTGCTAAGTAAAAAGCAAAACCATCCAATTCTTTCTTCCCTTCATTGTAGGTAACCCTAAGAACAAGGAGGGCTGGGAGGGCCATAGGTCTATATACAGAGTTTGGAATTATCAAATTGAGGGGGAGGGGAAATGTTAAACTCCCTTATGTTGGGTGAAATTTATTTAAAAACACTTCAGCTTTGACAGTGTGATATTATTTCTGTTAGTTTAAAGTATTCCTTAATCTGGAAGACTTCCCTTATGCCGGATTCACATCCCAGTTAGCGGTCAGCTGGAATTCTAACCACTTTGAAGGCTACCAAAGTGGTGGCACGGCTTCTTTCATCTGTGGCAAGATACCTACCCCAGCTATTGATAATTAGCATAAGGGACATTAAATATGGACTCTCATTGGGGATATTAGGGCCATTAGAGATATGTGATTGCCTAAAGTATTTTAGAGACATGCATCACCCTTGAGGAGTCATATGAACTGTAATGTATCTACTTGTTAATATGTTGGGTTTTATTAAAATAAATATCTGTGCGGCAGGATCTGGTTTGGTATTTGCTTTCAGCCAGTCGTCACCCATCTTTAAATTTCCAGACACCACTGTTATTTATCCAGAGAAGTTAATTACCTTATGTGATTAAATTTCCTGGGTTGGTTCACCACCCTTCCTTCCAAGGAAATATGGACACAGAGGTGTTTTGGAAGAAGTGATTATGTTAAGAACGTCTATTGATTAGTGTGGCTCAAGACTAGTGTATGTAAAGAATTTTAGGTACCCGTGAACATCAGTGAATCATTTCTTCTTGAATAGTATATTGATTCTGAGCAGATTTTGAGAAAGTAATTTAGGGTCTTAAGAAAAGTGCCTGTCAGTGGTTGCTTTTCATTTGAGAAGTATTTGGATTGCTTGTATGCATATGCTTAGGATTATGCTTTTCAAATATGTTTCCTATTTTTATAAATTTTATGTATTTGTTTACTTATTTTTGGTCAATTATAAATTAGTCCCCACCCTAAGGTAAACTTAGTCTCACTTGTGCATAATCAATTACAAGCCATGTGGAATTTTTCTTTCCACTTCAGTAGTGCTCACCAATCTGGATTGTGAATTGTCTTGTGTTCCTCTGCATTGTCTGTGTACAGGGCTAAGGCCAACACTTACCATATAGACTAATTGTACTGTTTTTACAAAAACATAGTTGTATATATAGGTAGACATGATTTGATTTAAAGTATTATCATAACTCAGTTATATCCCAAGGGTTCCTGCCCTGAATGACCATTGGGAAGCCTATAGTAAAGTAGGTACTCAGCCCTAATAGATTAGAAAGGTACCTGAAATATTGCGTCTTTCTGATATATTTGGAACTTTGGAGCTTTAGTACAATGGACAGGTTACATAGAGAATTATCTTTTTTTTTTTTTCGCGGTATGCGGGCCTCTCATCGTCGTGGCCTCTCCCGTTGCGGAGCACAGGCTCGGGACGCGCAGGCTCAGCAGCCATGGCTCACGGGCCCAGCCGCTCCGCAGCATGTGGGATCTTCCCGGACCTGGGCACAAACCCGCGTCCCCTGGTCCCCTGCATCGGCAGGCAGACTCTCAACCATTGCGCCACCAGGGAAGCCCCTGGGAATTATCTTTTGATATGACTCACTGATAGTCTCTTGGCTGACAGAAAGGGAGCAGAGCTGTCCAGCTGTACTAGAAATCTGAATTTACTGGATGTCTCCTAGTGGAGTACTTACTGTTCTTGTAAGCCTTATCTTCAGATAACCTGTCTTGAACTAGGAGGGCACGGCATCAGTTGTTGCTCGAGGAGTAGTGAGGTGGATCACTCATGCCTGGCTCTCCTCTACCAACCATCAGTGCTGAGAAAAAATTGCGTAGCTTTAGAGTGCTCTCCAGACAGCAGGGTTCTGTGCCCTTCCCTTTGACACATGCTAATTCCATCTATTCATGTGGCATGAGCTCTTGTCACCTGGGATGTAGGTTTTTAGAGTATTTAAATAAATCCTGTAGCTTGCATAGATTTGCAAAGAATGAAAGACTAGATATTGCATGATCTTTGCTTTTATTCAATTCTTTGGGAAGAATAGGGAGCAAAAGTGAACATAGAGTGAGGATGGACTAATTAGTAGAGTTAAATACAGTGACCAGATGCCCACTTGTCTGGGATAATCCCAGTCGTGTCTGTTTTCCAAGAATTCTTTTTTTTTTGCGGTACGCGGGCCTCTCACTGTTGTGGCCTCTCCCGTTGCGGAGCACAGGCTCCGGACGTGCAGGCTCAGCGGCCATGGCTCACGGGCCCAGCTGCTCCGCGGCATGTGGGACCTTCCGGGACCAGGGCACAAACCCATGTCCCCTGCATTGGCAGGTGGACTCTCAACCACTGCGCCACCAGGGAAGCCCTCCAAGAATTCTTTTACATTGTATGTTTACTGATAAAGAACTGTGGAATTTTAAGTTAAAAACAAACAACAAAAAAAACAAAGAAAAATCTTACTTAGGACAGACATTTTATTGCCTTTTGGCCAAATGTCCTTGTATATTTAAATATAAAAGCAAAACTTACACTTAGAATTTATTTCGTGGAGTCACCAGATTATTTATATTAACCATGTCACATTGAGTAATTTTTCTAAATGGAATCTTAAGCTAAAAACAAAATGAAAACCTTACTGTGATTAGAATATTATCCCCTTTGACCAAAAATTAATGTATAACTTAAAGATGAAGACAGTCAACATTTAGAATTGATTTCATAAACCAGTTAATTAGATCTGACTTTGAATATAGTATCTAAAGTAATTTGAGCTCTATTTTTTCCAACCAATCAATGTAAATCAAGATATTGTCATACTTATGTATGTTTTTTGTTTCAAGCAGCAAATAATTGTACTTATTCTGGTAGTTCATACTACCCTTATTAATTCAAGTAAGTAAATAGAAAGGCCTGCCTTGAAGCTCCAGCACCCTTGGCAACCATCACAAAGGTAGAGTACACTGACTTACATGCAGAGGGATAACATTGTCATAGTTTCAAGGTGTACTTTACTGTATTCTCTGGTCTGCAGAAAATATAATGCGGTTAGCCAAAAAGGAGAGAAATTACACACAAATATCCTTGATTACTTAGAAAACTTGTCTTATATTTAAAGAAAAATAAGGCGAATAAGAGAGATAATTTCTTTGGAAATTATATTGTCCCACAATAACAATGTGTAGGCTGTAGCTCATATTTTCTTAAGATGTTCACAGGCATAGCCTGGAAGAAGCAAATATATGAGTTATACCTGTTCTTCTATGCTTGATTTCTATTGATGAATATACTGTTGAAGTAATATTAAGAATTTTAAATTCAGAAATTATAGTGTTGAAAATAATGCAAGTCAGTGGGGTCTAAAACCACTTGAAAAGGAACTTGATTTTGCATAATCATTTCTGTTTAGAATTTTCCTCACATGGAATATTATAATTTTATACTTGAATTAAATAATTGTTTTTCTTTTACTTTGAAAATTATAAAATTACCACATATAATAAGGCTGAATAGTGACCCTCAAAGGTGTCCACATCTTAATCCCTGGAACCTGCAAAGGGTACAGCAAAAGGGACTTCGCAGATGTGATTAAGTTAAGAATTGTGAGTTGAGGAGAGTATCCTGGATTCACTGGGTGGGCCCAGTCCCATCATATGAGCCCTTAAAAGTGGTGAATGTTCCAGGTTAGGTCAGACAGGTGAGACCGAAAAGCAGGAGAGATTACAAGTATGAGAGGGACTGGATCCCCTTTTGCTGACTTTGAAGATGGAAGAAATGGGCCAAGAGCCAAGGAATGCTGGGATCACTATGAGGGGGAAACAGGAGGAGTCAGATGATAGTAGGAGGAGGAGATGTGACAGCAGTAACTGGAGCTGATTCAAGAAAGGGGTCATGAACCAATACAGCTGAAGCTAGAAGCTGAAAAAGGCAGGAAAGATGATTCTCCCCTAGAGCTTCCAGAAGGAACCATACCTTGACTTTAACTCAGTGAAACTGATTTTGTACTTCGATGTACAGAAGTGTGAGAGAATAAATTTGTGTTTTTTAAAGCTGCTGAGTTTGTGGTAGTTTATTACAGAAGTAATAGGAAACTAATATACCACATTCGCTTGAGAAAAGGCAAGAAATTCAGATATATCCCCAAAAGGGAGCTCTATTCATTCTATAAATGAATATGCTCATCATAACGCGCATATAGTTCTTTTTCTCTTTTCATTCGATACTGTCTTTCTGTGTCAGATTTTAAATATAAAATGTTCAGTGCCCTTGGGGTTAATTTTTGTGTGAAGAAAGGCTATTCAGATATTTACTTTGGTTTTAGAATTTAATATTCAGGGTATTAAAGTTACAGATTCAGATGTTAGTCTTAATCTTTCTAGTGCAACTTATAAGTAGTTTAATTTTTTAAGTCTAGTAGATTTTAGCAGTCACATTTAAGGACGTTTGAAGAATTAGTATCCTTTGCAAATGTAATTATTTAAATACTTTCAAACATTTCAAAATGCATTTCTAAATTTAATATGTTCTGTTTTCTTTAAATACTGCAATCACCTGCTTGATAAACCTTTATATCTTCTTTAGTAATTCTTATACATTTTATAAATGAAACTTATAAATATGCAAATATGGTAAAATTTAAGTTCTTAAATGTTCCATTGCCATATACATAAGCCAAAATTAATTGATTAATTATATTTATATAATATGCACAAAAGTATTAATATGATGGTTTTGACTCTCAAACTTTTCTATATTTAATTTCAACTATTCCCATTTTTGAAAGATGTTTTTCTACCTGTGAAATAATTATGTGATTCCACACAGTTTGTGGAGTTCCCTCCCCATATAAATTCTGCAGTTGTCTTCTGGGCTTGGTTAAGGTTGCATAAACACCAGTGCTTTTAGCTGGGATGGAGATTGGATTCTTGCTGGAAGTATAGGTCAGTTCCATGGAATCCTGTTTCTGTGATTCCATTACTTCAAGAATGGGGGGTAATCATGTATCCCATCCCTGGATTCAATTTATGTATTACTTCTGAGTGCTGAAAAGTCTCAAATTCCTATCCAGATTGATCATTTGATTGGATTTTGAATCACTTTACGTCCTAAGATAAATGAATCCCTTTTCTGTCTACACTAAAGAGCTTTGAACCTAACGGAATAACTGCATTTTCATATTTTTTTCTTAAGGCTCTTAAGGCTGCATTATTCTTAGAGATATTAAGTATGTGATTGAATGTTGGCCCTCTCTCAGGGCCTTGCCTGACCATCTAGTCACAACTCATAAGATGATTCTCCTAACTTGGTATTTTCCCCTGTAAATAAAAGAACACTCAGGGCACCACTTTCTAATATCTGAATAGAATTGGTATATGGATTTATCACAATATGTTTAACTTGTCTCCTACTCTTGGATATTTAGGATTCTTTCAATTTTGGGTTTTAGTTTCTTTTTTTTTAAGCATCTTTATGCATATGCCATGGCAGAAATTTTCCCACTTACATATATAACATTTATATTTGAACTTATCTGTTAAAATTCCTAAGATTAATATTGTCTTTTAATATTGTCTGTTAATATTCCTAAGATTAATATTTAGATTATAGTTTTTATTTTAGAATTATAGTGATTCTTTGCTTTCTTCAATTTGAAAAGTACAAATGCATAGGGTTTTGGGGGTTTTGCTCTGCTTTTAGAGAGAAAAATCAAGTGGAGCAAGCAGCAAGATGCAGAATAAACTTATTTTTAATAGCCAACACTTAATCCATCATTGGGTAGACTACATATGGACTATATCTAGCAAATTCACAGTGAACAAATAATAAAATTTAAAAAAAGAACACTTTCCTTTTTCCTGTTTTCTTTTGTAACAACTGGCCTGATATTTTCTCTGTATATCCAAATTCACTTTGATCTTTTAAAAAGCAGTTTGAAAAATACACATTCCTATAAAATTTCCATAGGATAATTTCTTAAAGATTAAAATTTCATCCTAGCTTGCTCTTACAGTTCTCTATAATGTTCTTTAGATACCTGAAATGCAAAGAAGAGGTCCTTAAAGACCTAAGTGTGAGTGTCATCTTTACATGTCTGTTTTTTTCCCAAAAGTCTTTTCTTTTGCAAAAGAAGCAATTGCATTATTTATTCAATACTGTAGAGCTGTCTTTGATAATTTAAAATACGTTTTGATTGATAAAACTTTGATTTACACACAAAGGTTCAGGAACGTCTTTATTGAGTAAATTGAATAAGATTGAGTAAATCACATGAGAGTGTAAATACCATACAGGCAGCCATCTTTGCCTGTTTCTCCTTTGTTACATCCCAGGGATCTAGAATAGTGCCTGGCACTGAATGATTTGAAATAAAGATTTGTCCCATTATTTACTGGTTAAGTTTCTAGAAGTAGAACTGTGTGATCAGTCTGTATGCAAATTTGTCTTTAGTTATATCTGGTCTATTTGCTTTCTAGGAAGTCCTCATTTCTACTTTTGATCCGTAATTATTATTCAAATCATTGGTTTTTTAAAAAGTGAATTAGAAATATTTTGGGAGATAAGATGTACTTCCAGAGAAAGTTGGGCTGTTATTTGAGGAAACAAGCAAACACAAAATTCTGGGATTTGAGTGTCATCTGAGGAACTGGTATTCCTCTCGTCTAACTGGGCCAAGAATTTGAAGCCAGCGAAAGCTTTCCTGAAAACGTTTTATGATTGGGCCTGAATAAATATTTGTTGAATTGAATTGAGTCTTTGGAACAGAAGGAGTCTTTTGTGGTTGTTAGTGGATACCTAGTTGAAATATTATGAAAGGCACTTCAGTGTTTTACTTGTCAAATCTCAGCCTAATTTACCTGTAGATTTTAAGAACATAATTATGAAAATAATAAAAAGTCTGACATATAAAATATAGTGGTAGGAGAGACAGTGATGGAGAGGAAAGAATAATGTCTTTGCGGGAGTGGGGGGGTGAATCAGAAAATAGCAGAAATTCAACCAATGTTAGCTGGAAGTCCCTTTGCTTTTTTTTTTTGTTTTGTTTTTTTTTTTGTTTTGTTTTTTTTTTTGTTTTTTTGCTTCCCACTGGCTTGTGGAGTGAACTTGAGAAGCTCGGATGGGCTGACAGGGAACAGGGAACATTCAACAGAGTGGCCTCAAGCAAGGAACTTTTTTAATAGTTAATAGTTACTAGTTTGGCTGCTTTGATGTGTCAGTAGGATTACAGTTTAAAAACATTTACCTTTTCTTTGTTTCCTGCCAATTCTTAACCTTAGTTACTTTAATTTCTTTACTTTTTATGTCACAATTACTGTGTTTTACATTTCTTAAGTCAGATTTTAGCTTTTTAAATGATATAAAGTTATGCTTTTTCTTGCGGTATGCGGGCCTCTCACTGCCGTGGCCGCTCCCGTTGCGGAGCACAGGCTCCGGAAGCGCAGGCTCAGTGGCCATGGCTCACAGGCCCGGCCGCTCCGCGGCATGTGGGATCTTCCGGGACCGGGACACGAACCCGTGTCCCCGGCATGGGCAGACGGACTCTCAACCACTGCGCCACCAGGCAAGCCCAAAGTTATGCTTATTTTTGAAAATCATTTTTATTCATACTTTTAATACTTATTGTATACTAGATGGCAGATGTTAAATTATATATCTATATCTGTCCATCTGTATGTGTATATGTTTGTGTTTCTTATTTGGGGGGATATTTTTTAAAGTCTTATCTTATTTGGGGGGTATTTTTTAAAGTCTTTTCTTAATTCTTTTTATTTTCTGTTCATAATTTTAGCTCTTGACAATCCAGATTTACACCTCATATGTTTTAAATTTTCTGTCCTGCTGTTAGTATCTTTTTTTTTTTTCCTTCATAATTTACGTTCTCATGCAGTTTTAAGACTTCTCGGACATTCTTAAATGTCTGAGTTGATTTTCTCCTGAGTCACAAACACTACTGGGTGGATATCATATTTGATTTTCTGCAGCCCTGTTGCTTTTTAACATAACATCCAGTCCTTGGATGAGGAATCTGTGATCACCCAAGTACATAACCACTCTATTTGGGCAAAGAGTTGCGTGCTGTCAGCCAGAAGTTTGTGTAACTTCAGCAGTCACTCCTGGGGAGGGCTTCTCCCAGCCCTTGGTGCCAAGCCAGGGAAGATGACACCCTCATCAGTCATTCATAACAGGTGGAACAGTAGTGATTTTGTACCCGTGATTCTGTTTAAAACGATCCTGCTTCTAGGCTACTTATACAAGGATGGTCCCCACCTTTCCTGGCAAGATTTTACAAAGAACGAAAAAGCTGGTGAGAAGAGGAGTTATCTCAACTTGGCTTTTTCACAGTGAAAATTTTCTCCACTGGAAAACAGTTGTTTAAAGTCATCAAGTGTATCTTTTATCCAGCATTTTAAGAGTCGAGCTCTTGATATTGAAAAGAACTTTCTTCCTGTTTATTTTTGGATTAGTGACCCTACCCCCCTCTTCCCCCCAATTCCTTGTGGTGCAGGGATATGGAAGACTAAGATTTCCTGGAGAGAAACTTGTTAAATTTCATGAATTAGGCCAAGTTACAACACTCTTGATGGTGTAGTGTGACCTTCCTGCCTTTCTCCTCTAAGAATTTTCTCTCTGACTCCCTTGAAGGTGTGCTCTTTCATCTTGATGGGGTTCATCTCACACAGTCAGTGTGCTGTGCATATGCAAATCAGCTTTAGAGGTGACATCAGTCATCTGGCAGTCCCAGAGTACAAGTAAACTGTCTTCAGAAAAAGTACCATGTGTTCTCCACAAATTACTGATTTATTGGCCTTTTGTCCAAACTGATTTCCAATTAAAAATCTTAAGTCTTGTTGAGGCCACTGATATTTTATACTAGGAACAGTCAGGAATTGGATGCTATTTTTGTACCACCTCTTTTAACTGGAAATAATATCAAATTACTTTTAGGTTTTATTAATTTCACCTTGGCCTTTGAATCCATGAAATAAGAATCAGTTGTGATTTAACTTGTTTGAACTCAGCACACAGCCCTGATCATTTAAGCTCTATCAGAACCTGCTCAGTAAGGGACCATTGGCATAAACATCAGTAGGAATCAACTTCTGATAGGTCACTTAAGATAATAATAGCAATTATTATTATTATTGTGAGTATTATCCCTAGTACAGCTAACATTTGTCAGCCATTACTCTACCACTCTTAAAGGGCCTACCTCGTCTAACTCATTTACCCCAGAGGTAGATAACAACTTTTACCCTCATTTTACAAGTGAGGAAACTGGGTCACTGGAAGAATTATCCAGTATTACGTAGGCAATGACAGAGTTGGGATTTAACTTTAGGCATCTAGGCTCCAAAGTTCATGTACTTAGCCTCCAGACTATATCTATAGAACATCTTGAACATTTCCAGGCAGATTAATAAACCTGAAAAAACAGTGGCCCCTCATCCCTTTAGCTTGTGTCTTAATCATTTGATAATACTTTTGAATGCGCTAGATGTCTGTTATAGAAAATACAAAGAAAATATTCTTTTCTAAATGGATAAGTTTTATTATTTGAAAGTACGAGGAGCCCGGACTAGAGACTGATCCTGTTAATTAATTATTGCCATAAAGACAGGTACCTATAAACTTTTCTAAATCTAAACTTATTATGTTTCCAAGCTTATAATTGATTTTAAAGAAGCGATTATATATATGCGTGTGTATTTGTACATGTAAAATATATGTATTTGTTAAAAGCATATATAATTAATATAAAATGTAGATGCATATTTAGGTTTCTTGGTATCGTCACAAATAGTTTATCTTAAAGAGTACATTAAGACTAGTACTGTACAATGTTAGGCTTTCTTTGGATACTTTACTAGATTTTTATTTTCACTTTTTAATTATGGACTCCATATACCTATAACCTAACTTCAATAATTACAAAATATAGCCAGTTTTGTTTTATTAATAATTAATTTCTTGTTCCCCAGTCATTATCCCTTCATCCTCTTTTCCCCAGATTATTTTGAACCTAAATATTAATATTTATTTTTAATTAAAGTTCTGGAAAGTCTTCAGAATGAGTTTTGGAGAGAATCTGGGTGTTGTAACAGTACTTTCTAAGGGGGGATGCCTTGCATTTAAGTGCTCAGCTCTGTATGGCTCCTTACATTTTAGTTTTATTGTCAGTCAGGATATGTGTTCCTTTGTTCAACTAGCAACAAAGAAAAACTGTGCTCCAGGCATTATACTGATACTTGCTCCTTAGTAGTATCTTAGGTGAGAGAGATGGGCTTCAAGGGGAATTGCTTGAAGGACACAGAGTCCATCCATTCTCCCAGATCTTTGAAAGTACATTCCTGAATCAAGTTATGTTAAACAGCTGTGCGCCAAAAGGCATTGCATTAGTGAAACGTAGAATTACTTGTCGTGATGCCATTAAGCGATTTCTAGGTTGGTTAGTCCGCATGATCCTATGAATCTCAGGTCTAGGGTGAGGCCCAATACATTGTTCATTATGATGTACAGCCGCCTTTGTAAGGAACCTACAGAAGAATTTCCTGTTAAACTTTAGTTCTGAGAATAGTTGTTCGTCTCTGGAGCTGTTCCTAGGCTTCTAATCTCACTGATAGTGTGAAGTGTGAAATTAACATTTTTCAAACTTGTGATGACTGCCCTAAAAGTTAGAGCCAAAGTTGAGGCCCAAAGAGCAGGTGTACAGGACTTTATGGTATGGATTTTAAAATTTGTTCCTGCCTCTCCTTTGTCCTCACACTTGTTCTTCTTTTTCCTTTTTCAGCTAAGACAAAATGTAAACAAATGAATAAAAATCCTAATAACGGTTATCTCTGTTTTGGGGTAAGACAGATGTTTATTATTTTCTTTTTACTTTTCTTAATTCTTTTACGAAAATTGTGGTTGGAGAGCCAGGGTCATGTGAGAATTGGAGGACTCTTTGAGTGCAGATTTTATTTTGTCATTTTGAATTAGACCTATTTGAAATGACCAGATCTTTATAGAACAAGGCTGTTATGTTGAGTACTTTCAGAACAGTACCTCATTGCATCCTTGGAACATCCATGTAGGAGAGAAATATTCAATCCCTCAAAAATACCTTCTGAAGGAAGTGACAGCGGCTATTAATTTGATGCTTTAGCTTTACTCTGTTTGCCTCACTTTTAGAAGGCTTTGGTACTGTTTTGATGATCCATATTATTGATAAAAATAATTTATTCCGGTAAACGTAATGTGTTTTGAATGAGTTTCTTGCCGTGAACATGAATTAATCACAATTCCAACGCACCTTGCTCCACGTTGTGCGTTGTGTCCCGTGAGAGGAGTGACAACATGACAGAGTGGAAAGAGAAATCTGGCTTCCGAGTAGAAGACCCGGGTTATGGTCTTTCCAGACATACACCCGGTACTTAACTATATGCCAACCACTGTTCTAAGCACTGGAGATGTAAACTTGAACAGCATTGGGATCCCTGATAGTCTCCTAACTTCTGAATCCTGAGTCCCCACATTTTTACAATGTCTTATCTAACAGGGATAACAGTTTCTCTTGTTCCTACTACAGGGGTGGTCGTTGAAACAATCAAAAGAAAAATGTCTTGAGTGAGTGTTTTGAAAAGGGCCCAGCAGTGTTACGATGGGAAGATAATTTTCTTGATGAAATAGTTTGACATTTTCATGTTACTGTGGATCAGATGCCAGTGTAAGTTGATTAAATGATACATGTGGAGTTGAAAACTCATAGAATTAATGAACTTAATGCTTTACCTTTTAAAGTGCTTTATAGTAGGGTTATTATAAGAGTTTTCTTTTTCCCTTTCCAAAGCCAAAGGTTTTTAATTAACACTGGCTCTCACTTGGCCCGGCTTGAATACTGTTTTTGCTACATGCTTTCTGAGTAACCTTGGGCAATTTACTTATTATCTCAATTGCCTTTTCTGTAAAATGGGGATAATAAGTGTCTATGCATCATAGTGACTTTTTATTTAACATCTTTATTGGAGTATAATTGCTTTACAATGGTGTGTTAGTTTCTGCTGGTGATTTTTTAATAATATTATCATGCAGGTTAATAATGTCTATAGGACAAACAGTGCTTTGCACATTCTAAGCAGTCTATGCTAGCTATGATGACATCTCATTCATAGCATTTATTAAGGTCATAAATTCAGGCTTGTATGGGCAAAATCATACATGGTAAATTATTATTTTACATGAACAACCTCTTCATGTTTAAGGGTGTATTATATAAAATAAATTGATTCTGCATTTTTTTTCAGTTTCCTCATTTTATTATTTTAATTTTTTATTGAGTTATAACTAACATACAATAGTATATTAGTGTTAGGTGTACAACATACTGATTTCATACCTTTATACGTTATGAAATGATCACCACAATAAGACCAGTTACCATCCATCACCATACAAAGTTGTTACATCATTGACTATATTCTCTATGTGTACTTTTCATTCCTGTGACTTATTTATTTTATAGCGGCAAGTTTTTACCTCTTAACCCCCTTCACCTGTTTCATCTGTCCCTCCCACCCTTTGGCAACCACCAGTTTGTTCTCTGTATCTATGACTCTGTTTCTGTTTTGTTTTGCTTGTTCAGCTTTTTAGATTCCACATATAAGTGAAATGATATGATATTTGTTTATCTGACTTATTTCACTTAGCATAATACCTTCTGTGTCCATTTGTGTCATCACAAAGGGCAAAATTTCATTCTTTTTTATGGTTGACTAGTATTCCAGTGTGTGTGTGTGTGTGTGTGTGTGTGTGTGTGTATGTATATATGTGTGTGTGTGTATACACATACACACACATACACACACACCCCTTCTTTATCCATTCATTTACCAATGAACATTTAGGTTACTTCCATAGTTGGCTATTATAAATAGTGCTGCAGTGAACATAGGAGTCCATACATCTTTTGGAATTAGTGTTTTCATTTTCTTTGTATAAATACCCAGAATTGGTATTGCTGGATTGTATGGTAGTTCTATTTTTAATTTTTTGAGGAACCTCCCTACTGTTTTGCATAGTGGCAGCACCAATTTACATTCCTACTAACAGTACACCAAGGTTCCCTTTTTTCCACATCCTTGCCAACACTTGTTGTTCTTATCTTTTTGATAGTAGCCATTCTCACAGGTGTGAGATGTGGTACCTGAATGTGGTTTTGATTTGAACTTCCCTGATGATTAGTGATGTTGAGTGCCTTTTCATGTGCTTGCTGGCCATCTGTATGTCTTTGGAAAAATGCCTATTCAGGTCCTCTGCTCGTTTTTTGTTGTTGATTTATAATGTTGTGTTAGTTTCTGGTGTACAGGAAAGCGATTCAGTTTTATATATATGTAGTTTTTAAGATTCTTTTCCATTATAGTTTATAACAAGGTATTAAATATAGTTCCCTGTTTTATGCAGTAAGACCTTGTTGTTTATCTATTTTGTATATAATAGTGTATATCTGTTGATCACAAACTCCTCATTTATCCATCCCCCCTTTCCTCTTTGGTAAGCGTAAGTTTGTTTTTCTATGTCTGTGAATCTTTTTCTGTTTTCCAAATAAGTTCATTTGTGTTGTTTTTAAGATTCTGTATATAAGTGATATCATATGATCTTTGTCTGATTTACTTCAGTTAGTATGATAATCTGTTAGGTCCATCCATGTTGCTTCAAATGGCATTATTTCATTCTTTCTTATGGCTGATAAAGAATAAGAAAGTGTGTGTTTATACCACAACTTCTTTATCCATTCATCTGTCAGGGTACACTTATGTTGCTTCCGTGTCTTGGTTATTGTAAATAGTGCTGCTGTGAATATTGAGGTGCATGTATCTTTTTGAATTAGAGTTTTTATCTTTTCCAGATATATGCCCAAGAGTGAGATTGCTGGATCATATGGTAGCTCTATTTTTAGTTTCTCAGGAACTTCCATACTGTTCCCCGTAGTGGCTGCACCAATTTGCATTCCCACCAACATTGTAGGAGGGTTCCATTTTCTCCACACCCTCTCTAGCATTTATTATTTGTAGACTTTAAAAAAAAATTAATTTACTTACTTATTTTTGGCTGCGTTGGGTCTTTGTTGCTGCATGCCGGCTTTCTCTAGTTGCAGTGAGCAGGGGCTACTCTTTGTTGTGGTTTGCGGGCTTCTCATTGTGGTGGCTTCTCTTGTTGTGGAGCACGGGTTCTAGGCATGTGGACTTCAGTAGTTGTGGCATGCAGGCTCAGTAGTTGTGGTCCATGGGCTTAGTTGCTCCGCGGCATGTGGGATCTTCCCAGACCAGGGCTCGAACCCATGTCCCCTGCTTTGGCAGGTGGATTCTTAACCACTGTGCCACCAGGGCAGTCCCTATTATTTGCAGACTTTTAGATGATGGCCATTCTGACAGGTATGAAGTGATACCTTATAGTTTTCATTTGCATTTTTCTAATTGTTAGAGATATTCAGCATCTTTTTATGAACCTGTTGGCCATCTATATGTCTTCTTTGGAGAAATGTCTATTTAGGCCGTCTGCTCATTTTTTGATAGGGTTGGTTGCTTTTTTGATATTGAACTGTATGAGCTGTTCGTTTATTTTGGACATTAAGTCCTTGTAGGTCACATCATTTGCAAATATTTTCTTCCATTCTATAGGTTGTCTTTTCATTTTGTTTATGGTTTCCTTTGCTGTGCAAAAGCTGATAAGTTTCATTAGGTCCCATTTGTTTATTTTTATTTTATTTATTTTGCATTGGGAGACTGACCTAAGAAAATATTGCCATGATTTATGTCAGAGAATGTTTTGCCTATGTTCTCTTCTAGGAGTTTTATGGTGTCATGTCTTATAGTTAAGTCTTTAAGCTACTTTGAGTTAATTTTTGTGTGTGGTGTGAGGGAGAGTTCTAACATCATTGATTTAGTCCCATTTGCTTATTTTTGCTTTTGTTGCCCATGCCTGAGGAGACATACCCCCCCAAAATATTTCTAAGTCCAATGTCAAAGAGGTTACTGCCTATTTTTTTTTCTAGGAGTTTTGTGGTTTTAGGTCTTTAATCCATTTTGAATTTATTTTTGTACATGGTGTAAGAAAGTGGTCTAGTCTCATTCTTTTGCATGTAGCTGTCGAGTTTTTCCAAAACCATTTATTGAAGAGCATGCTTTTTCCCCACTGTATATTCTTGCCTCCTTTGTTGTAGATTGATTTACCATATGGGCATGGGTTTATTTCTGGGCTCTCTATTCTGTTTCATCTATCTAGGTGTCTGTTTTTGTGCCAGTACCATACAGTTTTTATTAGTATAGCTTTGTAGTATAATTTCAGATCTGGGAGCATGATACCTTCAGCTTTGCTCTTCTTTCTCAAGATTGCTTTGGCTATTTGGGGTCTTTTGTGGTTCTATACAAATTTTAAGATTATTTGTTCTAGTTCTCTGAGAATGCCATGGGTACATTGATAAGGATTGCATTGAATCTGTAGTTTGCTTTGTGTAGTATGGACATTTTAATGATATTGATTCGTCCAGCCCATGAGCATGGTATATCTTTCCGTTTATTTGTGTTGTCTTCTGTTTCTGTCCTCAGTGTCATACAGGATTCAGAGTACAAGTTTTTTACCTCCTTGCTACTCCTAGGTATTTTATTTTATTTTATTTTTTGGTGCAATTGTAAATGGAATTGTTTTCTTAATTTCTCTATCTGATGGTTTGTTATTAGTGTCTATATTAATTTAGTATCCTGTAACTACTGAATTCATTTATTAGTTCTAATAGTATTTTGGTGGTGTCCTTGGGGTTGACACTATCATATATGACACTATCATATGACAATATCATATCATCCTCAAATACTGATAGTTTTATTTTTTTCCTTTCCAATTTGGTTGCATTTTATTTCTTTTTCTTGCCTGATTGCTGTGGCTAGGAGTTCCAATAATATTTTGATTGAAAATGGAAAGAGTGGAATCCTTTTCTTGTTCCTCTTCTTAGATGAAACACTTTTAGCTTTTTCACCATTGCGTATAACATTAGCTGTGGGTTTGTCATATATGATTTTATCATGTTAAAGTATTTCCTTTGTAACCACTTTGTTGAGAGTTTTTATCATAAATGGAAGTTGAATTTTGCTTTTTCTGCATCTGTTGAGATGATCATATGATTTATATACTTTGTTTTACTAATGGGGTGTATATCATTGATTGATTTACAAGTGTCAAACCATCCTTGTATTCTTGGAATGAATCCCATTTAATTATGGTGTACGTACGGTCCTTTTAATATATTGTTTTAGTTGGTTTGCTAATATTTTGTTGAGGGTTTTTGCATCTAGGTTCATCAGGGATATTGACCTGTAATTTTCTTTTTTTGTGTATTGTCTTTGTCTTGTTTTGAGATCATGGTAATGCAGGCTTTGTAAATTGAGTTTGGCAGTGATGCTTACTCTTCAGTTCTTTTGGAATAATTTGAGAATGATAGGTGTTAACTCGTCTTAAAATGTTTGATAGAATTCACCTGTGAAGCCATCTGGACCTGGAATTTTGTTTGAGGGGAGTTTTTTGATTATTGATTTAGTTTTGTTTCTAGTAATTGGTCTATTCAGATTTTCTATTTCTTCATGATTTAATCTTGGAAGATCATATGTTTTCAGGAACCTATCCATTTCTTCTAGGTTATGTAATTTGTTGGCATGTACCTGTTCATAGTATTCTCTTATCTTTTGTATTTCTGTGGTGTTGGTTGTAATTTCTCCTCTTTCATTTTTAATTTTATTTATTTGGGTTCTCTCTTTTTTTCTTGATGAGTCTGGCTAAAGATTTGTTGATTTCATTTATCTTTTCAAAGAACCAACTTAGTTTCATTGAGCTCTCCTGTGGCTTTTTAAGACTGTTTCATTTAATTCCTCTCTAATATTTATTTTCTTCTACTAAATTTGGATTTTGCTTGTTCTTTTTCTAATTCCTTTAAATGTGCATTTAGATTGTTCATTTGAGATTTTTTCTTGTTTCTTGAGGTAGGCCTATCTCACTATTAATTTTCCTCTTAGAACTGCTTTTGCTGCACCATGTAGATTTTGGGCAGTTGTGTTTCCATTTTCATTTGTCTCAAGTGTTTTTTTTTTTAAACTTTCTTTTTGTTTCCTTTGTTGACCCATTGGTTGTTGAGTAGCATGTTTACTCTCCATGTGATTATGTTTTTTCTATTTTTCTTCTTGTGGTTGATTTCTGGTTTCATACCATTGTGGTCTAAAAGATGCTTGATATGATTTTGGTCTTAAGTTTATTGAGATATGTTTTGTGGCCTAAAATGTGATCTGTCCCTGGAGAATGTTCCAGGTGCACTTGAAATGTTTTTCTTTTGTTTTTGTTTTTGCTTCTTTTGGATGTATGGTTCTCTGTATATCTATTAAGTCCATCTGGTCTAATGTGTTGTTTAAGGTCAGTGTTTCCTTATTGATTTTCTGTCTCAATGATGGATCCATTGATGTAGGTGGGATATAAAGTCCCCTATTATTATTGTATTACTGTCTATTTCTCCCTTTATTTCTTTAATATTTGTTTTATATATTTAGGTGCTCCTATGTTGGGTGAATAAATATTTACAGATATTATATCCTCTTGTTGAATTGACCCCTTTATCATTATGTAATACCTTTCTTTACCTTTTGTTATAGTCTTTGTTTTAAGGGATGATATGATTATTGCTACCCTGGCTTTCTTTTGGTTTCCACTTGCTTAGAATATCTTTTTCTGTCCTTTTACTTTCATTCTGTGTGTGTCTTTAGATCTGAGGTGAGTCTCTTGTAGGCAGTATATAGATGGGTCTTGTTTTTTAAATTAATTCAGCCACCCTATGTCTTTCAATTGAAACACTTGGTCCATTTATAATTGAGGTAATTATCGATAGGTTTTTACTTATAGTCATTTCGTTCATTGTTTTCTGGATATTTTTGTAATTCTTCTTTGTTCCTGTCTTCTTCCCCTGGTTTCTTCTCTTATGGTTTGATATATTTCTTTAGTGTTATGTTTTGATGCCTTTCTCTTTTTTTGTGCATGTATTCACTGTAAGTTTTTAGTTTGTGGTTACCATGAGGTTCATATATATATCAGCCTGTATATATTGCTGCCTGTTTTAACCTGATAGTTGTTTAAGTTTGCACGTATTCTAAAAGCAGCACCTTTTTATTACCTCCTTCCTTCACATTTTCTGTTTTAGAAGTCGTATTTTACATCTTTTTATTTTGTGTATCCCTTAGCTACTTATTGTAGTTATAGTTAATTATAGTATTTTTTCTTTTAACCTTCATACTAGCTTTTTAAGTGGCTGATGCACTGACTTTACTATATATAAGTGAGATTTTTCCTATATTATCCTGTGTTTTCTTGTTTGTAGTTGTGGCCTTTTCTTTTCCACTTATAGAAGACCTTTTACCATTTCTCATAAAGCTGTTTTAGTTGTGTTAACTCCTTTAGTTTTTGTGTCTGAGAAGCTTTGTTTCTCCTTCAATTCTGTTTTTGTTTTTTTTTTGCAGTACGCGGGCCTCTCACTGTTGTGGCCTCTCCCGTTGCGGAGCACAGGCTCCAGATGCGCAGGCTCAGCGGCCATGGCTCACGGGCCCAGCCGCTCTGCGGCATGTGGGATCTTCCCAGACCGGGGTACGAACCCATGTCCCCTGCATTGGCAGGTGGACTCTCAACCACTGCACCACCAGGGAAGCCCCTCTCCTTCAATTCTGAATGATAACCTTACCAGATGGAGTATTGTAGGTTGCAAGTTTTTTCCTTTCAGTACTTCAACTATATCTTGCTACTGCCTTCTGGCCTATGAATTTTTACTGAAAAATCAGCTGATAGTCTTATGAGATTTCCCTTGTATGTGATTAGTTGTTTTTCTCTTGCTGCTTTTAAAATTCTGTTTTTAATCTTTAACTTTTGCCATTTTAATTAGACTGTGTCTTTGTGTGCATCTGTTTAGATTCATCTTGCTTGGGACTTTTGGTGATTCCTGGACCTAGATGTCTGTTTCCTTCCTCAGATTAGCAAAGTTTTCAGCCATTATTTTTTCAAACAAGGTTTCTGCCCCTTTCTCTCTCTCTTCTTCTGGGACCTCCATGATGGGAACATTAATATGTTTGATGTTGTTCCTTAAAATCTCCTTATTTTTAAAAAATCTTTTTTTCTTTTGCTGTTCTGATTGGGTTATTTGCACCATTCTGTCTTCCACATTGCTTATCCATTCTTCTGTATCATCTAATCTACTGTTGATTTCCTCTAGTGCATTTTGTATTCTTCAGTTCCAATTTCTAATTTCAGTTCCATTTTCTGAGTTTAAAAAAAAATTTCATTGAGTTTCTCCATTCTTCTTCCAAAGAATAAGCATTCTTATGACCATTTCTTTGAACTCTCTATCAGATAACTTACTTATCTCCATTTCATTAGGCTGTTTTCTGGGAGTTTTATTTTGTTCTTTTGTATGGGACATATTACTCAGTCTCCTCATTTTGTTCAACTTTGGATTTTTATTTCTATGAATTAGGCAAAACTGCTACCTCTCCTGGTCTTGAAGAATTGGCTTTATGTGGGAGTGTTCCCTGTGTAGACTCCTTGTGCTGGTGGCTTTGACAGGCCGGCTGGAGCTGGAATGAGCCCTGGCTGGGTGTAGTCTTTGGGTAGTGTGGTTCCTCAGGGTGGCTGGAGATAGAGCAGGCTGGGCTGGGGGCAGTCCCTGGGGAGCATTGTGCCTGTGTCCACCCTGACAGGAAGGCTGTGGCTGGAGGGGGCATGGGCTACTGGTAGTCCTGAGGGTCCTCGAACAGTGGTTCTTGCTGGTGCCTCCAACCTGGGAGAGGACTCCAATAGTTTCCTGCCTGTTTGACAGAAGCTCTAGTGTTAGTAAATGGACTTCCTTCCTGTATAGCCCAGCCTTTTAAACTGCTATTTTATCACTGTGTCCCAGGGCAAGTGAGTCTGCATTCTGGCCCCTCAGCAATATCCCTCCCTATTGTAGGTCAAAGCACGAGGAGTTGGGTTCCTCTGGATACTGTGTCTCTGTCCTCCTACCCGTTTCTGTGTGGTCCTTTTATTTGCAGAAACTGCACGCAAAAATCAATCAGCCCTCAGGTCTTCTTCAGGCAGAATTGCTCTGTATGTAGGTGGAGATTCGATGGGTCTGTGGAAGGACGTGAGTTCAGGGTCTTCCTGTGCTGCCATCTTGGGACCCTCTCCGCTGATTCTGTAATTTTTTGACAAGGTTTGAAAACTAGAAAATTGATTTATATCATAGAAACTCTCATCAAGAGATGTTTGAATTTTATTTACAAATGTGTCTAAATTCAGTGTTATGAAAATACTGTATTTATTTGATGTAAACTGCATTCTGCTGGTGTGTGCTTGTATTGATTCTTAGTGAACTGTGGATTGAATTCAAAATAGCAAGTGCTAACCTTGGTATAAATATTTTCATATTTGCATCATAAGTATGAGAATTTGCACTTTGAGCATTTCATAAATATTAATCAATTAAACTTCAGAATACTCCAATGATCAAGATATTGTAAATCAACCTTCTGGATGAGTATTAAAATTTTCTAGCCCACAGAGGTATTCTCCGCCTTATGTCCTCTAAAATACCATCCAGATAAGAGCCTTAATATTGATTTGTTCTTCAAAATATATCTTTCTTTTTATTTTAAAAGGAATATTTTAAAATATACTAAGTGTAGCAAAGGAAGGCTCAGGCAGTTTGTATCTGTGGGCACACCTGATTATTTGGAGTGAATTGGAGCCTGTTTAGTCCAGTTTTCAGCCAGCTCAATTAAAAACAAAACCAACATGAGTAGTGATAACAGTGTCCTCTGTTTTGCTCAGAATTATTAATCTAGTTATGTTGGAAGATATAATGTTGATGTGCTTTGTCTTAAGAAGTCTAATAACCCAGTGAAGTGATGAAATGTGAAGTAGATTACATCTTATCCATGAAAAGCACCAGTATTTGAATAATGTGGGATTCATTTATTCAATAAACATTTTATAATGTGTCTTTAGTGCACTAGGCAAACATAGACCTGTTGATGTAAAAAGAGAAAAAGACCATGCCTCACCCTGAGGAGATCACAGACCACTCCACGGCTTCCTTAGGCACATTAACTAAAATGTAGTGAAATTTTTTTAATCCTTTAAGAAATGAAGTAGCCTCTTTTTTTTTTTAAACTTAGATGATTATTATATCTAATGACCTGCATAAACATTATAGAGTGAGTCCCTGACTTTCTTAATGTGCAAAAATACACATAAATGTAGAACTGCATCCAGGATTGAAAAGTTGGATATATTACTTTTGCAAACACGATGAATAATAAAAAACTTAATTTTTTTAAATTTGTGAAATTAAGAAACAATTAGTAGTTTTAGGATAAATTTACTTCAATTTTAACTTGTTTTAAATTTAAAGGGGTGCATAATGTATGAGATATGTCCTGTATTCCTTTACATTTCAAGAAACATAGGTAGCTTTATATTACTATACAAGATTGTTTTTGAGAAATCACTTCAATACATAAGAAAATGCTAACTACTATTTCTTGAACATTAGTACTCAGAATTTATCTTTTATCAAAAATAATTGAAAAGAATGATTTCTACTGGAGAACTTACCAAATTATTTTTTTAAAAAATCTTAATTTTCCCCAGATTTTAAAGTATTATATGTCTATCTTTAGTGATATAACATACATGACCAATATCTGTTCCATTACTTTGGCATTTAAGCTTATCTCCTCAAGAAAGGAAAGCATTATTATTTAAGATTTTTTTCATGTGGACCACTTTTAGAGTCTTTATTGAATTTGTTACCATATTGCTTCTGTTTTATGTTTTGGTTTTTTGGCCGCAAGGCATGTGGGATCTTAGCTCCCCGACCAGGGATCGAACCCGCACCCCCTGCACTGGAAGGTGAACTCTTTACACTGGACCGCGAGGGAAGTCACAGGAAAGCATTATTAGTTTTCTACTTTTGCATGAAATGCCCTCCAAATTAAACTTCATATGCAGATAATATTTTGAGTATTGCAGAAGTCTTTTTTTTCACTAACTATACATCACACTCTCTTCAGCAATAACTAAACTTTTCTTTGATGGTTTAATAGACTTGTTGGTGGGTCCTGTTTTGCTTGATTTTCTACCACAGCTATTGTGCACTGAACAGTTAGTTAAGCTGTCAAAATACTATGAGATCATAGTTTCTGCCAAGTTAGAAAGTCAGTCTTTCAGAAATGCAACTCTAATTCTTAATCATATCTTTAGAAAAAATTAGAGTAACTAGGCACCTGCCAGATACAGATCACTTTACTTATTTTCTTTCCATCTTCATAAAAATGCTGTGAGATTGTAATTGTTCTTATTTTACAGATTAGGAAATTGTGACAGAAAGAATAACTAGTAAATGGCAAAGGTCTTTTTGCTCCAAAACACTTGTTCTCCCACTGGATCATGGTTCCACATCGGAGATCATTGCACTGCAGTGCACAAGGTTGCTTTAATATGGCATTTGTCGCCTGGTCATAGAAAATACTCCCCTTTTCAACATGCATTGGATCTGTTATAGCTGTTTGTGGGGTTCCATCAGTGTAGAGAGTTACTGAGGGTTTTGGACCACACCGTCCTCCCCAACACATGCTTCATCCTTGTTTTCTCTATTAAGGTGTTTCTTTTTAATTCCTTTCTAAAAATACCAGTTTGAAACACAAAAACATTACATAGTGCTTCCCTATGTGTTGAATTTTAACCTTAAGGTTAAATGGGAGTTGGCTAAGTCGCACAATTTACTACCAAATATTCTCCAACTTAAGATGCGCAATTTTAAGGTTTCTGAAATTGGAGAATTGGAGAATTTCTTGTCTTTGTTTTGTAATATTATGAAGAGTTTTCTCTTTTGTTAGCTGTGGGGCATTGGAGAAGTTATTAAGCCTCTCTGAGTCTTTTTCTTTTAAAATTTCTGGAAGTATCTCCAGATCTTCCTGTTCTACCTGCTTATTGGGTAGCTCTATTGAGACAAAGTAAGCCAAACCTTTTGTAAGCTGTTCAGCACTGTAAACATTTAACATATGGGCTAGTGATTATCAGATTTGAGTGTTCATGAGAATCATCTCCTGAGCGTGTTAAAAATGCAGTCCTGGGGGCTTCCCTGGTGGCACAGTGGTTGAAGGTCCACCTGCCGATGCATGGGACACGGGTTTGTGCCCCGGTCCGGGAGGGTCCCACATGCCGCGGAGCGGCTGGGCCCATGAGCCATGGTCGCTGAGCCTGCGCGTCCGGAGCCTGTGCTCTGCAACGGGAGAGGCCACAGCAGTGAGAGGCCCGCATACCGCAAAAAAAAAAAAAAAAAAATGCAGTCTTGGGACCCACTTCCAGTGATTCTACTTCTGTGGATTTGGAGAATAGAAACAGGTCATTAGAAAAAAAAGATCTTGCCAATAGCTTATGAAATTTTGTAATAAAAATGCACACAAAACATCTTTCAGAGACTGGTTTTCACCTTTTAAATTGGTAAAGATGAAAACAATAATAATTGATGTCAGGGAATGACTGTTCTTGTATGTCATTGATGTGAGTATAAACTTGGAATCACCTTTCGGGAGAATAGTTGTGGAATATGTATTAAAATACGTAGAAATAGGGCTTCCCTGGTGGTGCAGTGGTTGAGAGTCTGCCTGTCGATGCAGGGGACACGGGTTCGTGCCCTGGTCCGGGAAGATCCCACATGCCGCGGAGCGGCTGGGCCTGTGAGCCATGGCTGCTGAGCCTGTGCATCCGGAGCCTGTGCTTCGCAACGGGAGAGGCCACAACAGTGAGAGGCCCGTGTACCGCAAAAAAAAAAAAAAAAAAAAAGTAGAAATATTCTTGCCCTTTGATCTAGCAATTCCATTTCTTGGATTTTTTTAAGCAGAAAATCTCACATGTACACAGTCATATGTGCAGGAATATCCAAGCATATGTGCAGGAATATCCATTGCATAGTTGTTTATGAAAGGAAACATACACTCGACAACTGAAATATGTCACAATAGGAATTAGGTAAATGAATTATGTTATATCCACATTATCAAGAATTATGCAGACATTAAAATGTGGATGTAGAACTATATTTTTATTTACGTAAAGGTGTCTGTGATATGTGGTTAAGTGAAAAAAGTTTATAAAACACGTATAAAATGAACCAATTAAAATTTGTATATATACATATAAGTCTAGAAAGATAATCTGATCATCTGAAGTGGCAAATGGTTTTCTCTGGCTGATGAGATTGTGTTTCCGTTTTTGTTGTGTTTCATTTTTAATAAAATATGAAAATTTACAAATTTTTATAACCAGATAAATAAAGGAAAGCAATTTCTCTGCTTTTAAAAGGAAAAACCTTTAGGGGACTTATATTACTGATTAATATCATTATTTTCTCTCATATTGTGTATCTATAGCCCCTTCCACTGCCCATTCTTCTTCTAAACATGATAGTATTGGGTTGTTTTCTTCTTAGGCTCTGACAAGAATACTCATTTATGTGTTAGTTGTGGTTATAGAAGCCAATGAGTTTCCTGCCCCCTCCTCGACTTTTAAATTTAATTCTCATGATAAATTGAAACATCAGCATTTTTGGACCATGTGATGTAACTAAGGCCTGGCAACCGTGATATAATGTACTTTTACTTGGTTGCCACATGTCTTATTTGTTTCGTATTATGTTTTCCCAGCTTTATAACCATATCTAAAAGTTTTGCTGATGGAGGGAGAAATAAGTTCTCTCTTTCTATTTTCCTGATGGATTACTGATTATCAGGGAGAGAAAAAACATTGAGTCTGCTTCCACTCCTGTCACCTAAGCAAATATTACTTGTAGAAGGGAAAAACAAACCTCTGTTTAGGCTAACAGTTTTGATGGGGAATGTTTGTGAGTGTGCGTGCAGGTGCATGTGTAGAAGCATTAAAAACCTGATTACTCTTATAAACATGGCATTGAGCCAGAGGGTAGCCACTTCTCAAAGTTTTTCTTCAGGGCTTTGAATTTAAATATGTACTGTTATTTGAATGTACACATTTTAATATCATATGTATAGAAATTAAATAGGACATCTTAGTTTTAGAGTGATTTAACTAAAGCCCTGGGGAAGAAATCAAGTTTCAAGCACAATAAAGATTGCCTTTGTTCTTCCTTTGACAGTACATGGTCTGGGGTGATTCAGTGTTGCCCTTGCTTATTTCAGAAATTGAGAAGGCATTCTCAACACCACCCTCTCTCTGTCCCCTCTCTACTTTATAATCACCATGTCTTGTCCATTGTGTTTTCATATGTTAATCTCTCACCTGTTTACTTCTGTACATCTCCACTGTTATCCCCACAGTCCTAGACATCATCAGTTTTGCTTGTACTGCAAGTATCCTCATCTATCCTTAGCAAACAGAGACTTTTGTATAAACACAAGTCTCATCAAATCACAGCCCTGTGTAAAACCATTCAGTGACATCTTCTATAGCTTATTCTCTACAGGCCCCTGTCCCTTCTCTGCCCTGCTCTGTACCTCAGAAGGCACAGACAACATCACTGGAACTCCTTTGGCTTCTGACTTCCCATTGAAGGTGGTATACTTCTCCTTGCACCTAGGATGAAGTCCACAATCCATGACCCTGACAGTAATCTGCAAGGCCCTGTACCATCTGACAATACACCCAGGACACTCATCTTGCCTCTTTTCCCATCTCTGGCTCTAATGGTTCCCTTTCAGTTCCTTAAAGACCCCAAGCCCCTCCTACCTCCTTGGGTTCATACATCTCATCCCTCCTGACTGGACCTCCCTCCCCCTTCACTTCTCTCACCCTTGCTCATCCAGAATGTCTCAGCTTTAATGTCTCTTCCTCAGAGAAACCTTCCATGGTTATACACTTCCATTTCTCACTAAATTTTTCCTTTGAAGCAGGTGGCATGACTGTATATAAATATTCATGTCATAATTTGCATAATGTTTCTTTTCTCTGCTGGATTCCAGGCTTCATGAGGTCAAAGATATGAAAGTTTTTGTTTATCTTTTGAATCTCGGCCTCAGATGCAGTACTTGGTAAATAGAGAGCACTCACTAACTGCCTGATGAATGCATTCAGAAAGTGAAGATAGCTTCACAGGTAGTTTTCAGTAATTATCAAATAAATTTTAATGTGTTAGTGTAGGGTGAGACCTAGGAGCAGAACTAGAATTCAGAATTACAAGGCGACCTCCAACTAGAACCTTGGTGTGGCATTCTTTCCTGTGCTGAAATTGATACCCATGAACCCAGTGGTAACATGTAAGACACTAAAAATCGTGTGATAAAGAAAGTAATGTCAACAGGTATTTCCCATCTTTCAGTTTTGAAATGGAAAGAGTATATAATTTTTTTCATTACATGTGCTTATTATAAATTTTGTGACTGGAATTATTGACATGTTTTCTAACTTTAATTAAGAGCAGTTATATGTAACAAATGGAAATGAGGGAGGGAAAACTTTGGCACCATATATGTGGGTGAAGACAAAAAAAATGACATTAATAAGATTTGAAAAACAAACCTATAAAGCTATGTTATAGATAATTCTTGTTCTTAAAAAATTCCAGTTATTTTTAAAAACATTAACTTTGGTCATTAACACCCTCAATAAAATATAACCTTTAAACATAAAATTTGTTTTTGCCAATAATGAACTACTCTGTTACATGCGTTAAATATTTTGAAATCTTATATTTTACATTTTTGTCATTGTGAAACTTATTTTCTACTAGAAAATGAAAATCTACTAATCTCAGTATTATAACTTAATTTTATGTCATTGATTAATTTTTAGAAGTTTGAACTGTACCCTGAGATAGTGCATCAGTAGCCATTTCAGAAGTAAACAGATATGTCATTGAAGTACATATGGTATTCTAAGCATTTCAAGTTCATAGAGCTGAATGGAACTTATTTTTAACTTTATGAAGAAATAGTCTTTGATGGACATTTTTAATGGTGCTTCTATTCCAAAATAAGTTTTGTGGCTGTAACATTCTAGAAATAGATGTGTTTGATGGAAATGTTGACAGATAACTTATTTGTAAGCAATGAATAAAGCCACCTAGAATTTTCGTGACCTCTCCTTCAATGAATGGCTATTCATATTTATTATTATCAATTCTAATAATAATCAGTTTTAAAGTGCCAGCTGAGCACTGTATAACATTTGATGTGCTCTCAGTCTAACAGGTCCACTTTTAAAGTACCGTGGTTCAGCACACTAAAGCCAGTGCACAGCAGATGGTTCAGCTTTGAGCCTCTACCTTTTCCACGAGTTAATATATGACAGGAGGTCAGGATGTATATGTAATAGACCTTGTAGCGTTAAGTCATTCTTGGCACTGCAAAAAAAGGTAATTTGTGTAAGATTTTTATTGTGAGGTGGAAACTGCAAAACAAACTCCTGAAAGAGATGATGTCTAATACTCTTTTGTCTTTTATTTATTATTATTGTTTTCTTGGTATGGATGGCCAGACATGATTCCAAATTTAGTAGAAAAAGGCACAGAAATTTGTTCTAGATACACAGATAAACTTCCTCAATAATTTGGCTAAGGTATTTGGGAAATTTGAATCCTTAAATGAAAAGAGAAAGCCCAGTTAATTATTTATCTAGTATCTACCATATACTTATTCAAGGTGTTACACGCAATACACTGGTGTGTTTTAAATGAAAGAAAGAATGGTTGTATGTATAGACATGGACGATGAGATGAAAGAAAGGTGCTGAAGAGCCGTGTGTAAAAAAATCATCTGGAGAATGTGACCTGTAAGAAGTGTGTGGTGTAACATCCCCCATATACTAAAAGGACATGTGGTTTCATGAAATTAAATAATTCTTAATTTATAACAAAGTGAAGTCATTATTGTTAATACCAACACCATGATTTAAGTGACTTATTTGTCAGCATCAATGGGCCTTAAAACTTTTGATGAAAATATTTTAGAAATTTTAAGAGGTAAATAGGGAAATCCTTTAGAAGTTTTTATAAAAAATGAATTTAGATTATTTTGGTATTTTATATATATGTGTGTGTTTATAAATAGCTAGCTACATAGTAAACTCTGTTTCTGAATTTAATTCCCCAGATATCTCTCAAGTACCTTCTATTTTTCAGACAATGTATTTTTTTCTGTAAAGGCTAAATAGGGGTAAGGTACACACATTCTTTGAAATTTACCACATATATGGCAAACAGAACAATCTAGAAGGAGATTTAAAAAAAAAAAAAACAACACTAAAAGTGTACCATCTAGTAGTAAAGGCAGTTTGGAAGAAACCTAGCCTTGGGAGAGACAAAGAAGGACAAGGTCCCATTCACTTGGAGGGATCAGGAAGGCTTACCTCATGGAAGGGGTAAGCACTGGAGAAGACCTTGAAGAAAGAGGCTTCTTTGTATATATGAAGATGGAGGGGGAAGAGACATCATGACTTTAGCTAATAGACTGTAATAATATAATAGTGCATGGGAGGGAGGGAGAGGCAAACTGGTATCTAACCAGACAGTTCACTTGTGGGTTTTGGTTTTTGCTGCTGTATTGGCCTGAGGCTGTTGCCATCCATGGTGGCTCTGCTTTATATGCGAAAAGGTCGCTCCGTTTTTGAGCAGCCAGTACCTTTGCCACACCAATGATATTTATCCCCTTTAAAGGAGTTTTCCTGTCCACTCATTTTGCCTTTCTGCTTATTACATAGCTGTCTATTGGGCATCCTGCCAGCATCCCTTGACCATATGTGATAGGAGGTGTTGTGCATTGGTGTTTCTTCCTTGATAAGTCCCCAGTGTCTAGAACAGTGCCTGGGATATAGCAGGCACTTGTTAAATATTTGGTTAATGTGCTTGGTATTCTTCTTTTTTAAAAAAATATTTATTTATTTATTTGATTGTGCTGGGTCTTAGTTGCGGTTCGTGGGCTCCTTAGTTATGGCACGCGGGCTCCTTAGTTGTGGCATGTGAACTCTTGGTTGCGGCATGCGTGTGGGATCTAGTTCCCTGACCAGGCATCAAACCTGGGCCCCCTGCATTAGGAGCACAGAGTCTTATCCACTGTGCCACCAGGGAAGTCCCTGTTCTTGGTATTTTCTTATATTTAGTATCAGGTATACTGAAATGCAGATTAAGCTCATCACAAGAAACTGTGACTAGTAACTGTGGTGATAGATACAATTTTCAGTCATATGAAGCATCTAACACGAAGCATCACAACAGTGGATCAGTTTCATAAAAAATTACACATCTTTGTTTGTCAGAGTATGTGATGTCAAACAGCTGTCAGGTTTCTTTGATAATTGGTTTCAGTGTTTGCACTCTTATCCATCCATATGCTCTCTAGGCAGTGTCTTCTCTTGGAGGAATTATTGTATTGGAAGATTCCCTTTCCTTGGAAGATACTTAGAATATATTATCTTTAACCACTTTATTAAAAGAAAAAAGACAAGTCAAGGAGCTTGTTTCAATCCTGTGATAGTCCTTAAAGTATATCTGAATTTTCTAAGGTTATTGACAAACTCACCTTCATTCTTTAGCTTGTCAGGAGTTTCCTCATCTATCTTCTATCTATATCTACATACATACACACACACACATATGCATGTATTTATTTTGGGGTAACATTTATTATGTCAGGTACTAGGCCACATTTGTTATTCCTCCCAGCATATTTGCTTTATAAATGAAGAATTGAGAATTAAGAGGCTTAGCTCTCTTGCTCAAAAGTAAACTATTAGTAAGTTATGGGAAGGGATTGACTCTGAGAGATTATTTGATGGGGTTCTCACTTTCGGACGATGCCTTTAAGAGATTTATTCTTCTACTTACACAGATTGGGAGAATTAATAAAAGTTCTCAACAGTGAGAAAAAAGAAAACACTGAAATATCTGAGCATATCAGAAACTAGCAGCTCCTTGCTTTTTATCTTAGGAGAAACAGAATGGTGTCTGGAGAGAACTACATTTGATAAAATATGGGCAAAAATATTAACTTACTATGGTAATATAAATAATCGTTTAGGGATTTAAGAAGCTCAAACGTGTAATAAAAATGGCACAAATTATTTGAGAACCTTGTTAGAGAATTACCAAGAAAGGATTTTTAGTTTAAGTGATTCCCTGTATTTTTCAGGGCTAAGATTTTTCCAAAAGTTTCCCTTTTGAAGAGTCAAGGAGAAAGGACAGGATTGAAGTATATTTCTGAGCACCTTAGTGGTTGACTTCTTCAGATTAGAATTCCCTAAATACCTGAACTATTGCCAGCTGTTATTGGCAGTATTCTCAGTTTGCAGTCTAAGGTATACTTTGTGCTTCTGATAATTTGGGGGAGTGGGTATGACTGTGTCGTATTATTTCATCTGCAAAGTGAGCAGTTTTAATAGTAAAATGATCTTGGTCATTTTATGTTAGAGTAGCATAAACTTTTTACTTTTTCTATGTATCTCTTTTTTTTTTTAAAAGTAGCTTCATCACATTGTTGTCTTACTACAGTGTAATTTTACATTTATCTGTGTGATTCTCTAAGTGATGTCTGTCTTCTCTGTTGGACTCTACATACAAGAATACTTTTCTGCTTCCTTCTATATCTGCAGAGCCTAGACGAGTGTCTGGCATACAATATATGCTCTGTAAATTCTTGTTGGATGCATGAAAGGACATGTGTAGGCTTTTTAGAGTAGGCTAGATAATCCGTTTTTCAGGAGCATCACTGACTGCATTATTTTCTAAATGCTCAGGAAGTATTTGTAAAGGATGGAATTGTCATTTAGCAGTCTATAGGTTTTATTTTATTTATTTTTTATCTTTTAAAATTATATTTGTACAAAGTAATTTCTTATATTCAAAAATGGTTACTTTTTCTCATCAAACATACCTTATGTTATTTTTTAGAAAAGTTTTAGGTTTGCAAAAAAATTAAATTGAAGGTGTAGAGATTCATATTATTTTATTTAATTTTTATTAGAGTATAGTTGATTTACAATGTTGCGTTAGTTTCAGGTGTACAACAAAGTGAATCAGTTATACATATATCCACTCTTTTTTAGATTGTTTTCCCATATAGGCCATTACAGAGTATTGAGTAGAGTTCCCTGTGCTATACAGTAGTAGGCCCTTTTTAGTTATCTATTTTATATATAGTAGTGTGTATGTGTCAATCCCAATCTTCCAGTTTATCCCTTCCCCTGCCCTTCCCCATGGTAACCATAAGTTTTCTACATCTGTAACTCTATTTCAGATTCATATTATTTTAAAATGATACTTGGACTACTGATTAACCGGTGAACCATTTGATCATACGCATTATATATTATACATATAAACTGATGTGCTGTTATAAAACTCCATAAAAGCAAACTTTTGTCCAGTAATATTCTAGATATCTCTTAATTTATTAATGAACTATTGGACCACCATAGGAATAGTTTTTAAATTTTGAAACTTTTCTGTTTTGAAAATATATGATATATTTGAATTTATTCATAATTAAAACCACTTAGACATGTTGACTTCTTGTCTGATTTCCCAATAGCTTTTTATTCCTTGAAGGAAATAGTAATGCATATTAGATACTTTTGTCTATATTTGCAGATGAGGAAGTCGAGGTGGAATGATTTTTTTTATGATCACTTAGCTAATAATTAATAGGAAGTTAGAAAGAATTATTTTATCTATCTTTGTTGTTGTTGTTGTTGTTGCAAAGAAGAAAATAACCATTCATGGGGTAGTTTTTCGGTTGCTTCTCTATTTAGATGTGCTGTTATACTCAAATGATGATACTGTCATTTCATTTTTAATACATAAACTCTTTTATTTCTTTTTTTAAATGTCCATGGCATTGGGCAAAACTTCAGAAAAAAAGTTTAAAATGTGAACAACAGTATTTCTAGAAGAATACTCCTAATGTGTCATTATTAAGTAATGATGTCAGCTGTTGTTTTGTATATATTTTCATGTAAATGGAAACTTCTTTTTATCCCTGATAAAATAGTTGTTAGTATATTACTTGAAGAAGCATCGGTAGAGATCATTGCAACTACAAATCCTTTTAAATTTAATTTTTTTATTGAAGTATAGTTGATTTACAATGTTGTGTTTCTGGTATATATATGTGTGTGTGTGTATATATATATATATATATACACACACACACACTATATATATATATATATACACACATATACACATATATATTTGTATTCAGTTTTCATATATATGTATTCTTTTTCAGATTCTTTTCCATTATAGTTTATTGCAAGATATTGAATATAGTTCCCTGTGTAACTACAAATCTTAAAACAATTTTGGTTTGGGAATAGTCTTTCTAATTTAGATCTGAAACATAATTGCCTTTAAAATCACAATTTTGATCATATTAGGATAACAGTATTTATAATTTTTTTTGTTTTTTTGGCCACTGTGAGGCATGCAGGATCCTAGTTGCCCGAACAGGGATCGAACCGTTGCCCCCTGCAGTGGAAGCACAGAGTCCTAACCACTGGACCGCCAGGAAATTCCCAGTATTTATCATTTTAAATTGCATTAAAATTAAAATGAGTTTAAGAAATAGTATCGAGAGCTCAAAGGCTAGAGGATTACTGCTTATAATTTTATAGTAATCTTACTCTGAGGAGAACCCGAACTCAGAATGCTTGGGAGGTGTTTGCACACATTAGGAACACAGCGACTCAGGGGATAGGGGAAGACAGATGTTTCAAAGGTTTAGGTCACTATCACTACTTGTATAATAAAAGGTTGACTTTGCCCAGCTTTACTCACCAAGTTATTTTCACCTTATACATTGTATGCTTTCTTTGTGAACTCTTTTAAAATCATTTTAGAAACAGGGTTGAGTAGGTATCAGTAAATACTGGGAATTTTGGAACTAGGTGAGCTATAAATAACTTAGCGCAGTATAAATAAATTATACATTACCTAGGAACTGAATTTCTGATTTGTATGGTGTACCTGCTCTTTTCATCACTCCTCTAATTTTTTTTCTATTTCTTTGCTATGTGGAGTTTTATTTCCATTACTCACCTGTGTTAACCCTGTTGGTCAATATGGATGTCACAGATTTCCTTATATGCCACTTGTGATTTGCTGTCTTGTTACCCTTGAATGAAACCATTTAGGTCTGGATTTTTTCTTCTTCTCTTGAACATGTTGCTTACTAAAATACAACCTATATTCCAGGTCTTGAGCATATGGTATCTCCCTTCATGAGATCCCTTTCTAGCCTATTCCATGTAAAAATTGATACATCTTTTTATAGGCCTTCTTGTGTTATTTTGTTTTATGAGGCATTTATACATTGCCTCAAGTCATATTGAATAGGACTCATGTCACTTATGACATATGACACCATAAATTAATAACTTGAGCTTTTCTTTCTTTCTGATTTTAAAGTCATTGAGGAAAGGCTCTTATATTCTTTTATATCTCTCAAGGAGCCTAGTGTTGTTGCTTTTATAAATTGGGTGCTCGGTTTTTCCCTATTCTTATCCTCACAGAACATATAGCTTATTTAATGCTTATTTGAAAGAAATATTGCTCCTACTGCAGTATGGATATATCAAGTACACACACATACAGGTACAACACAGATCAAATCTTCATGCATTATAGGGGGCATGCATTGTGTTAACTCCCTGTTGTGTACCTGTCACACCCCTAGTGGGCGACTTGACCATCTTTGTGCAAGATGAAGAGAGAGCAATAGTGGCAGTGGGCTGTCATAAACGTTAATTCATATCCACCCTCCCAGGGCAGTCAGGATTGCTTCCTGAGTTTTCCCGTGTAGTTTGAGCTGATAGTAAGCATTAGAACCGTCTCTAGAAGATTTTATATTAACACTGGCAAGAAACAAACAATTGACATCAGGCATAAGTCTTATTTTGCGTTATGCTTTTGGCGCATCGTTGCTGGGAAAATTATGCTAATCCACACCATCTGCAGATACCAGATGTGCCATTGAGAGGTGCACAAGTTCCTTTCCAGAAAACTGCTTGATGTCGAATGTCAATCATTCATGTTAAAATGACAGCATCTACCATCAAAGGAGGGAGAACAACTACAATTCGTGTTTTATCTTTACCATCACATACCAATCTGGATGATTTATACTGTAAATTAAATGTGGCTGACAGGGGTAAAGTAACAAATGCAATTGCTCAGTCCCTCTTTTGTTCTTTTGCAAATAGCTATAGAATCTGTTAAAAACTGTCTCATTGGGTACACGTGTACAGTGGGTGTGGTTACAGCCTGCTGACAACCTTACATTTCTTGACTTGGATGGTTTATTATATTAAAAGAATTGCCTGGAAGGGTGTCAGCAGATGGTGCTAGGCACAGAGTAAGTTTTGTCATTGCGTGGTTGCATATGCTTCCAGGAACTCTCTCCCAAATACGATTTTTGAAAATAAGTTCGTTCATTTAAACACACTAATAAGTTCTTCATTCATAACATTATGTCATAAAAGACATTGCCATCAATTCAGTGGAACTATGAATTCGTGTCTTCTGGTTGGGGGAGGGAGAGGGAGAGAGAGTAAGAAGCAGTTACAATTGACTTTCATCTGAAATCTTTTCATGTTCTACCTGGGTCTGGGTGTATCTACATTTAGAGGTAATAGAAATCCTTTACGTTCTCTTTTCATATCTTTTCAGTTTTGCTAGCTACTGTTAAAAGAATGTCAGGGCACAGTTCAGTCTGAACTGTTGAACATGTCAGGTACACCCTAAAATTCCATTAATTTCTAGGATATTAATGAATAGCAGTGTTTGTCAGCAGCTAGAACTTACTGTAAGCGTTCCTTGTGTAGTAATGTGTCCAAGTGGGGAGCAAGTCTTTTCCTCTCCTTTTTCTTGTCCTTCTTCTAAAGTTCCTGCAGCCACACTGCACTGTCGCCTGAAGGGGCTTTGTACGGACATCAGAGAGAGTTTCTCATAGGTCAGGTATTCTATAAACATGTTGCAACCATTGTATCAGAAGAAAGTGTGGCTTGATTGAAATTCCCCCTTAACCCTGCTCAATGCTGTTCTGATTCAGATTTTGCCAGGAAATGAAGCATTTTTTTTTAAGTTATAATTATTTCCACAAACTGTCTTGGATAAATATCTAAAGTCACTCTTTGGTCCTATAATTGGTATATGGTGTCATTCCTAAGTCTTGAGTAAATGGGAATTTATAAAAGAAAATGAATGAAGAGCCAGCTTCATCCAAAAAATAAGGGGTCCCTGTGGATAAGTAGGAGATCATAATGTTAAAAGAATTACACTGTTTTGCTTTTTTGAATAACAGTGCCCATTGAAAGCTCATCTCATAAATAAATAAAATTGTACGTTTTCTTTTCTCAGGACTGATAACAAAGCCTATAGAGAAAAATATTTTAAACATTTTTTACTGGCCTTTGTGCCTTTGTCCTCCTCGTTCCTTCTACTTAGAGACTTGTCACTTTACCCATGAAACCCTGGGCTCAGCCCCAGGTGAATTTACCAGTGAATTATTTACTAGTCTTTGCAGGATGCTTTTTTTTTTTTGACTTCTCAGGGGAGAATTCTGTACTTGTTCCATCCTGTACCCCCAGTCTCCTTCCCTTCCACTCTCAGTGAACTGCTTATATGCTCTAATAATATGCTAACTTTTGTCTTTGTCACCTAACTAAAGTCCTTGATGTGTTGAGAATTTCTTCTCTTCTCCTTTTTTGTTAGATATATCTTTGAATCTGTCTTTGGGATATAATGAATGTCTATTAAATGTTTGTTGAATAAATGGATAGATGAATAATTTAATATTCTATTATTTTTAATTGATGTTTAGTTGATTTATAATGTTGTGTTAGTTTCAGCAAAGTGATTCAGTTATATATACATATATCTATTCTTTTTCAGATTCTTTTCCCTTATAGGTTATTACAAAATATTGAGTAGAGTTCCCTGCGCTATACAGTAGGTCCTTGTTGGTTATCTGTTTTATATATAGTAGTGTTATATGTTAATCCCAAACTCCAAATTTATCCCCCACCCCTTCTCCTTTGGTAACCCTAAGTTTGTTTTCTATATCTGTGAGTCTGTTTCTGTTTTATGCATAAGTTCATTTGTATAGTTTTTTTAGATTCCATATATAGGTGATATCATATGATACTTGTCTTTCTCTGTCTGGCTTATTTCACTTAGTGTGATAATCTCTAGGTCCATCCATGTGTCTGCAAATGGAATTATTTCATTCTTTTTTATGGCAGAGTAATATTCCACCATATAAGTATACCACATCTTCTTTATCCATTCATCTGTCGATGTACACTTAGGTTGCTTCCATGTCTTGGCTATTGTAAATAGTGGTGCAGTGAACACTACTGGGGTGCATGTATCTTTTCGAATTATGGTTTTTTCCAGATATATGCCCAGGAATGGAATTGCAGGATCATATGGTAGCTCTATTTTTAGTTTTTTAAAAATAGTTTTTTTAGCCTCCCTACTGTTCTTCATAGTGGCTCTACCAATTTACATTCCCACCAACAGTGTAGGAGGGTTCCCTTTTCTCCACACCCTCTCTAGCATTTATTATTTGTAGATTTTTTGTTGATGGGCATTCTGACCGGTGTGAGGTGATACCTCATTGTAGTTTTGATTTACATTTCTCTAATAATTAGCGATGTTGAGCATCTTTTCATTTGCCTTTTGGCCATAAGAATGTTATATTATTCTTATATACAAACCTTTCATATATGGAAAGTCATATTTGCCATCTTTATCTTCAAGGTTCAAGAGGGTATAAAATTGTGGACCATGAATTGCAGATAACATAATTAATATCTCTTTTTATTTTGAAAAATGTAATAACATAATGTGTTAAATTGATCATCGGTATTGCTAATATTAGACTTGACATATTAATACATCAGTGTACATTTGAAAGTTTTTTATAAAGTCTTATTAGTTTTCTGTGTTTTAGTTATTTTAAATTTGAAATATTATTTGTTTCATATTAAAAAATAACTTAGCTGATAAAAAATCTTACCAGCCAAAGTTACTGTTACACTTTTATTCATTATACAAGCAGAACATTGCATATAGTTTGAAAAAATTGTTTTAATCCTAATGTCAGTAAATTATTTTTGAAATGTTTGTCTATAGCCCTGCAGACCTTTTAAAATGTATTTGCGGCAGACCTTTTAAAATGTATTTGTGTACAGACTTTAAAGTACAAAGAAGATCACATGTTGTTCTTTAACTGAGCATCACTTTTGAGTTGACCAAATTACCCAAAACATTTTAGGGTAGGAGTTGCCATTTGATGATCATCTCTGCAGATGATGCTCACATTGAAACTAGAAGGTCAACCATATGGAGAGGTTAAAAATAAAATCTGCTGGCCTTCAAAATCCTCTTATCAGCCACCTAACGGGGTCAGATGCTGACAATGATGCATCTGAGAACAGTGAGTAAAGACAGATTGCAGAAGTTTCGTAATTGTGAATTGTGTTCTCAATTTATTTAATTCTGCTTATCTTTGTTCCCAGCCTTGGAGTCTCTGGACTGTGCAAATTTGGTGGCAAATCTCAGATGCAGCCCCAAAGGGCCCATAGTTGTTTACATATTTATGCATGAAGTAAAGTATTTTATGCTGTGTCCATCAAATATACGCCAAAATCAGAAAACAGGTGTTTTCCCAAAGTAAGTACCTTCTAAATGTAGCTAAAAAGAGCTACTTTATCATTAAAGTGAATGAGTATTCATTTTTAGAACAGACATGATATTTGGATTGTGTTAAACGTATATCTGTTAGTGAAAGTGTGAGTCACAAAGATACAATTTCTTCTAAAAATAATATCAATAGAAAAAAAGCAATAAGTATACACATGGTAAAATATTTCTCTTTTCTGTAAGCTTTTACTTCTTTATTTTTTTATTATTTATTTATTTATTTATATTTTTGCGGTATGCGGGCCTCTCACTGTTGCGGCCTCTCCCATTGCGGAGCACAGGCTCCGGACGTGCAGGCTCAGCGGCCATGGCTCACGGGCCCAGCCGCTCCGCGGTATGTGGGATTCTCCCGGAGCGGGGCATGAACCCAGGTCCCGTGCATCGGCAGGCGGACTCTCAACCACTCCGCCACCGGGGAAGCCCTACTTCTTTATTTTTAATGATTGTGATATTGTTTATTTTCTGTTATTAAAAGAAACTTGTGGGACTTCCCCAGTGATGCAGTGGTTAAGAATCTGCCTGCCAATGCAGGGGACACGAGTTTGATCCCTGGTCCGGGAAGATCCCACATGCTGCAGAGCCATTAAGCCCGTGCGCCACAACTACCGAGCCTGAGCTCTAGAACCCATGAGGCACAGTTACTGAGCCCATGAGCCACAACTGCTGAGCCCATGTACCACAACCACGGAAGCCTGTGTGCCTAGAGCCTGCGCTCTGTAACGAGAAGCCTGCAATGAGAAGCCCGTGCACCACAACCAAGAGTAACCCCCGCTCCCCACAACTAGAGAAAGCCTGCACACATCAACAAAGACTCAACACAGCCACAAATAAAGAAAGAAAGAAAGAAAAAAAGAAAGAAACTGTGACCATGTTCATAGTAGTGTTTTTCACAATAGCCAAGAGGTGGAAGCAACGCAAGTGTCCATTGATGGATTAATGGATAAATAAAACATGGTATATACATACAGTAAAATATTATTCAACCTTAAAAGGGAAATTATGACATGTACTACAAAATGGATGAACTATTATGCGAAGTTTAAATATGCGAGTCACAAAAAGACAAATACTACATGATCCCGTTTATGTGAGGTATCTAGATTTGTTAAATTCATAGAAACCATTCGGTGGTTGCCAGAGACTAGGGAAACAGGAAATGAGGAATTGTTGTGTAATGGGTACAGAATTTCAGTTTTGCATGATGAAAAATTTCTGGCAATTGAATATACCTAACCCTACTGATACGGACAGTTAAAAATGGTTAAGATGGTAAATTTTATATTAAGTATATTTTACCACAATGAAAACAAAGAAACAGAAGAGAAGATATAACTTTTAGACCAAAGCTTATTTATTTTTAGTCATAATTGTTTCTACAGAATAAATACATAGGATTGGTCTTTGAGCCTTTACAGGGTTATGATATGTTACATGATTACAAATCAAATAGAAATATACAATGGATATAGTAAATTATTATTTGTAGAATAATTAAAAGCTAACTGAAATACTGAAATCACTATGTCCAAATATGTATTTAATAGATTCTTTGCTTTTATGGTTATCAGTTCATAATTTGAAAACATTTGTTTATTCAAATATTTATCAACTGCTTACTGTCATGTCAGAGACTGAGCTGGGTTCAGATATACAATGCTAATAAGTCTTGTCCTCAAAGAGTGTAAAGGCAATTGCAGTGGAGCAGGGGGAGAGTTTACAAATAAACAGAAAATTAAAATGAAGTACCATAAAGATGATGAAAGGGGTAAATAAAGAGTGAAGTGGGAAAATGGAAGTTTAGGGATTTCAGGGTTTCTTTTCTGGGGCTTCAAGAAAAATTTTATGAAAGAAGCAACAGCTTAGTTCAATGAGAACTGGAAGTTAATTAGATGAAATGGTTGGAGGCGACCTTGGAGAGAACAATAAGGGCAGAGGGCTTGTGGGCTGAGAGAGCATCTTCCAGTTTTCCTGGGATAGTCTGTTATGCCTGTTGTTCTATTTGGATGGTTTTTTTTCACTCTCACAAGTCCAGGTTTGGTGATCTGCCTGTAGAGCTCAGAGAACCTGCCTTCATAACTGAGAGGAGTTTACTCTGCTTGGAACATTGAGTTTGGTGGTGGGGAGAGAAGAGATGCCATAGATAAAAGGAGGTTATATAATGAAGATATATGTCACCTTTTACCATGATTCTGATGGCGTGGAGGAACCATGCAAGAGTTTTGTAGAGGAGAAGAGTATGGCAAAATATGTACTTTAGAAATTTAAGTCTGGCTGCATTGGCAAGAAGAGATTGGAATGGAACAAGAGGCACTGCTGTCACTTACTAAGTACATTACAGTGAGGGCAATAACTGGCACTGATTGTGGGCATAAAAAGGAGTAAATGAATTCCAGAGCTATTCAAAAGCTGGACTTAACAAGACTTAAGAACATTGCATGTGAGTTTATGTGCATGTGGGGTGGGGAGGGAAAAGCAAAGGATGACATTAGCTCAGACTACTGAGTGAATGATGGAACGTTTCACCAAGGTAAGGACATAAAAGGAAGAGGAGATTTTGGGAAAACACATCCGTTTTCACTGAAGCCTTGGGAGGGGATGGATAAGCCTAGTGAGAGTCCATGGAATGGACTCAAGAAGTCTAAAATATGGAACCAGAGGACAAAAATTAAAGAATTAGCAGAGGGTGAACAGCCCACAACCAAACCTAACCAAACCAACAAAAACAAAAAACAAATAGCAAAACTGGGCAGGAGTGGGTCAGAGAGGAAGAAGGAGAACCTAGTGTGTCATTTAAAGAAACTGAGGGAACACGGTGTTTTTAGTATGAGGCAGTGGTCAGTGGGCATGTCAGGGAAGGATTTGGCAGTGAGGTTCTGGGCGGTGTGCTTGGTGAAGGCATTTCAGGAGCCCTATGGGGCCCAGGCCAGGCTGAAAGGGGTTACGGAGTTAGATCAGAAGTGGGCGCCATGAGTGAAGACAACCCTTTCAGTAATTTTTACTGTAAAGAGGAGGAGACTAGAATAGAAAGAATTATTCTGGAGAGGATGTGATAGTATCATTTTATATTTATTTATTAAAATGTTTTATTGTGGTAAAATGAACGTAGCATAAATTTACCACTTAAATCATTTTCAAGTGTACAACTTAGTGGTATTAAGTACACTCATGATGTTGACCAACCAATACCACTATCTAAATCCAGGACTTTTTCATCACCCCAAACAGAAATTCTGTACCCATTAAGCAGTAACTCTCTGTTCCCTCCTCCCTCTAATTCCTGGTAATTTATAATCTTTCTGTCCTTGAATTTGCCTATTCTAGATATTTCACATAAGTGGAATCATATAATGTTTGTCCTTCTGTGTCTGGTTTATTTCACCTAGCATAATGTTTTAAGGCTCATCTAGGTTGTAGCATGTATCAAAACTTCATTCCTTTTTATGGTTGAATGATATCCCATTATATGTATATGCCACAATTTGTTTATACATTCACCTATGGACACTTGGGTTGTTTCTACCTTTTGGCCGTTGTGAATAATACTGCTGTGAACACGGATGTACAAGTATCTGTTTGAGTTCCTGTTTTCCATTCTTTTGGTATATTACCTAGGAGTGGAATTGCTGGGTCATATGGTAATTCTGTGCTTAACTTTTTGAAGAACTGCCAAACAGTTTTCTACAGTGGCTGCAACATTTTACATTCCCACCAGCAATGTGTCAAGGTTCCAGTTTTTGCATATTATTGCAAACACTTGTTACTTTCTGTTTTACATATGCCTCCTGGACCTTAATAATGTTCATACGAACTAACATCCTGGCTTTTGTGGACCTCCCCTCCCACCCCTAAAAAAAGATCTGTGAGGTATTATCTCCATGTTATACATGTAAAAACTTAAGTTTTGGAAAGTTCAGAAGTTTGCCTAAGATTCATGCATTGCATTTCTCAGGGTAAAAATCTTTACAGCTATAAAGACTTAATATACTTACTATAGACATCATTTAAAAAAATTTTTCCTCTCCATGAATATTAGCTAAAACTTGAAGTTGAAATGTGTGTGATTACAAAGCAGTCTGATTATTCAAGATACATGGAGCTTTTACTATGTATACTACCAAGCAATGAAATATATATTAATACACATGCCAGCCTAGTTTGATAAAACTGTTAGACCTGTAGCAAATAAATCTTAATAACATATAAAATAACTGCATGAATTAAATCTGCGAATGAAGAGTTTTTGTGTAGTCTTCAAACTCTTTTGAGCACACACACCATTGGTGAAAACAAATTGGATCATATATTCCAGATCACATATTCCACATAACTTTATTAATGAAATGCATATATTATAAAATTTAAAATAATACACATTTTATAAAGATAAGAATAGCATTAATATGAAATTATTTAATATGAACATATTCGTTACTGTTCTCTCTCTTTACAGTGGTTTTTCTTGCCCATTTCTGGGGTGGGTGCCCCCCTATTTGTGTAAATTACTTATTAAAAACTGGCGAACAGCCATCTTGTATGATGTGTTCAGGCACTTTTTTTTTTTTTTT
This sequence comes from Orcinus orca, assembly GCF_937001465.1. Lineage (NCBI taxonomy): Eukaryota > Metazoa > Chordata > Mammalia > Artiodactyla > Delphinidae > Orcinus > Orcinus orca. The sequence goes on along the minus strand of NC_064560.1, from coordinate 133,298,150 downwards.
TTTTCCGCGGTACGCGGGCCTCTCACTGTTGTGGCCTCTGCAGTTGCGGAGCACAGGCTCTGGATGCGCAGGCTCAGCGGCCATGGCTCACGGGCCCAGCCGCTCCGCGGCACGTGGGATCTTCCCGGACCGGGGCACGAACCCGTGTCCCCTGCATCGGCAGGCGGATTCTCTACCACTGCGCCACCAGGGAAGCCCCATTCAGGCACTTTTAAAAACAATATTTAAAAGTCTTTTGCATGGGAAGGGTATTTACTCACATCAGTTCACAAATGCATGTTGAATATTTATTAGGTATAAAGTATTTTTGAAAATGTCATGATCTTGCTTTGCTGTCTTCAAAATATACAATATAACAATGAATGCTGTTTTTCCCAATCGGTAACCTCTCGTAAAATCTAATTTTAACTTAATAATACATGGCTAAAGTTCCAAAACCTTGTCCTTGAGAAAGTGCCTCTAATTATGAGATGATAATATAAATAACACCAGATTCACTTGTAAAGCAATATTTGCAGCCTTCATCTATAACTTGTATGTAAAATTGTCTTTGGAAAAGTGAACAAGGTAATAATTTATCTCATGAAGTCATTTATGCTGGTACCTTGACATTTTGAAGAAAAACACAAATATAAAACTAATAGATGCCAAGGGGAAACTGACAAATGACTCTTTGTGATCTCAGGGAAGCAACATCTAAATACATATATAGTTTTTCATAGCCTGAATTCACGTGACTGTTTCCATTTTGACTGCTTTTGTACATTGATTTGCTCCATAGCAACTAACAAATAGAAATATTCCAAAGGGAAGGAAAAAAAGGGAAGGTATTTGGTGTGGAGATTGTTAAATGTTTTTTGAGTCAGGCCAGTCAGATGTTTTCCTTTTGATTGTAGTAGTTATTTAAGAAGATTTGAAATGTATTTTTGTGGTTACATTGTAAGTACATTAGAAAGTTTTTCCTGAATAGTGTGTTTTTGTTTCTTCGTTGGATAAATAAAATGAATTTCCTCTCCTGAAACAGTATCAGAATCAAATTTTCAAGGTCAGAATGTGTAAACTTTTTCCCCAGTGGCTCCTGAAAATCTAATGGCTAACTAGAGGTGACTAACTAGCTAAATTCCAGAGACTAGATTAATGAATGAGAATAAAAACATCACGGGAACAGTTTATCAGTGAATACAGCTACTGTTATATTAGGTCTGGAATAAGCAAAAGATGACAGTTTTGTATTTGTTCAGAGTCAAGATCAGCCTTTCTAAGTATGTGTCCTATCTTTCACATACTTTTTTCATCCTTATTTTACCAGGATTAGTAGATGGTAATTTGGGCCAAGAGCTTTACCATCTCATGCAGCACTGGCTTAATTTCCAAACATGTTATCATCTCCTTTAGAAAATAGGTTAATTTATGTAATACATGAGGACCCAGACCTAGAAACAAACACTTGGCAGACAAGTTAGGTAAGAGTACTCACTGCCCTTTGAAATGATGATGCTTATGCTGGTGATGCTGATAAAAGTAGCTAACATTTATTAAAAATTGATGAGAACCTGTTTTGGTAAGAACTTTGCATGTATTATCTCATTTAATCCTCAGAATTTTGCAGGTGTTAATTATCTCACTTCACCCTGAGTTAGGTACTCTCATAACCCCCTTTTTATAGATGAGGAAACGGAGACATGGTGAGGACAAGTCATGTTCAGGGTCACATATTTAATGGCAGAGTCAACATAAGAACTCAGGCTTTCTGACTGCAGAGCCTGTGTCTACTACACTCTACTGCCTCTGATTTTGGCAAAACTTTTTAGCAGGTGGTGATCACAGAAGTTGCTTAAAGTCACAGCTTTTAAGTACTGTTTTTTTCTAAAGCCAAATTGTGTAACTTTTATTCCCCCCCCCAGATCATATTATCACTTTCGTAGTTTTGAAGAGGAAGGTGTGAAAATTTGAAATGTTATCTATTCTCATTCAATTTCTTACTTTCCATGGAGAACATACCATACCCAGATCTAAATGTCATTACCGATTGTGTCTCACACTTAACGAAAGGGAAAGGGAAAGTGTATGCTCAGTTTTGAGCAGAGGCTCCCTTGTAGGTGTGTGACAGTCTTCAGCAAAGTTTTGGCATTTGTGTTTGGCAAAACATCCTGGGCGGATGAGTGATTCATATGGCAAGAGTATTGCTCCTCGAAAAGGTGCATTAATATGAATATTAGCACCTCTTAGTGCTTGTGAAATAACCTTAATGGAAGGACTAGAATATTGACAAAACATTTTCAAAAAATTGCACTACATCTACTGGTTAAAGATATAGACAAAGAGTAATTTATTGCAGAAGTCTGTGATGATCCAATTCCAAGTTGTATGTGATGTCTGTAATTATATTTTAGAGGAATATTAAGCAATATGGATGTGATATCTGATTCTTAAATATCATCATTAAACTGAGTTCTAAATATAATCCACCTATAACCATACTTAACGGATGTTACTATGTGACAATCAAGACTTAGATGTAACAAGAAAAAACAGAAATTTCAAATTTACATGATTTCAAAATAATTCTAAATAATTCTTAGAATTTCTTCAAGGATTATTAAGGCAAATGAAAGGGATTTTTATAAGGTGTAGTTCAGTTGCAGTTTTCCTCTTCAGAATTCACATTATTGCCACAGTCTACTAGTGACAAACATTTGTGGACTATGGCAGCAATCTGTTGGGTGTTTCAATCTATTTTGAGCTGAAATTGATTAGCACTTTATGAAAAGTATACAGAAAATTGCCATGCTTATCAAGGCAAATCAAGCCATAATTCTGCCTTTTTTTTTGTACACCTGCAGCTATGAATGTTTTTCGGTGGATACATTGAGATGTGCTCAAGAATATACATATTGGACTGCATATCATGCAATTTATTCTGATCTTACTGACAGTTTGCAAACAAAAACTCAAAACAAGATGCAACTGTGTACAGCTTCCGAACTGTAGGTTCTGATTTTGGCATCCATGAATGCATGAGGAAAGGGGCTACAGCTGAAGAGGGAGGTGTGCTTTTGCTCATCTTACTGTGAAATATAATCTGGGCAATTGTTTGATGGATTTCATGAAATATGGAGGGAATCTGAACTAAAGGTTTTACCTGATTGCCTTTATTTTGTCCCACCTTGGAAATAATGAGAAGTTAAAATAATTTGGGATTGATGATTGTAGTGACATGAGTTGACCATATTCAGAGAAAGTTATTAAGAGTGAGGAAATGAGGAAGTGAGCAATGATGGTGAACTTCATATTTTGAGAGGATGAGCCCTCTTGGTTAGTAATACCTTCAAAGAAAAACAAATATCAAGCCAAAAGAAAAGGAGGGAGACCATGGGCTACATTTGAAATCTGTTATTTGATAGAATTTTACAAACAAAAATAATGTAGAAAGAGACTAGTCTTTATGCTGTCACTCTGGGGCAGAATTGAGAATAAATACTGTGAGATTAAAAAAGAAAGAAAATCATTGAAAATTTGCATGTGCTATGGAGTAAGCTATTCACCTACAGCTCATTTTAATTCCACCAAATGTTGTAAATTGCTACTTAAAGTAGCATATTGTGTGCAAATCTTTTACTTTATGCCTGGCTCTATCTAGAAAAACATCGTGAATCATCTTGCTAAGTTCTGTATCTGCAATCAGTCCATTCTGATAAAATACTGTATTTTACATGAAAACATTTCTAATAAACGTTATCTTAAAAATAGATGTTTGCTATGAAAACTAAGGAAAAAGGAAGAAAATTTAAATCACTCATGATCCTAACACCCAGAGACGACACTGCTAACATTTTGGAGTACATCATTCCAGTCTCTTTTATTATAAATTTGATACGGTAAACTGTTTGGGAATTTGCTTTTTTACACAGTACACCGTGAACCTATTTCTATGTCATTAAATATTCTCCTCTAATATTGTATTTAGAGAATATACAGTTTTTTAATCATATGGACTTTCCAACATTATCATATAGATTTTCAACATCCGGTCTCTACATGGCTGGATGTTTAGATATTTCCAGTGTTTTTCTAATTAACGATAATAATAATTTTCATCATCATCAACATTAACAAAATGTGAAATTCACGTAACATAACATTTGGTTTTGTGCATCCATTACCTCTTTCTAGTTCCGAAGTATTGTCATCACTCCAAAGACCCCTTACCCATTAAAGGGTATTTCTCTGTCTGGCCCAGCCTACTCTCCATCATCGTTTCCAGTCTCCTCAAAATTAAACTCTCAGGTCTTATCAGGGCCCAAACAAGCCTTGTAAATTCCTGCCCTATCACCTTTGTCAACTGTATTCACTTTTCTGCTTCTCTCCCTCCATTGTTTTTCAAGCCCAAGTCAATTGCCATCTCTCTTGTGAAAAACTCTGACAGACTAAGCCTAAATCATCTCTCTGTTATGAAAACCCTTAGCACACATATCTGTACTGTTCATTTGGTCCATTTTTCATCTTATGCCAGTTCAGTAGCATGTGTTGCCCATAAATTATATTGCAAACAATTTCTGTTTTGCTAGAGTGATGTCTCATCTATTTTATATCCTCTGATGATTATCTTAGTACATGGCACAACAGAAATGCACAATAAATTCTTGTCAAAATGAATTAAAACTTAGGTTTTTTCCTTACAGACCTTACCATAGTGCTTAGCACATAGTAGAGTGCCAACAAATATTTGCCAATTGATTTTTTATGTATTTATAGTTTTATCTAATTCTCTGCCTGGAGGTTACAAGTCCTGAATAACTAACAGATTTGTAAAAAAAAAAAAAAAAAAGTATGTACTCTTATTTATATGACCTCATTTAGGAGATTGGTATTCATTTTTAGATACTGAGATTTATTGAACAAGGCCTTGTTTGTCACATGTATTGATAAATCTTCCTCCCTCCCTCCTTTCCTTTCTTTGAGTTTGGTGTAGTCTTTTCTCAGCCTTAATCTTCCTATGTGTGATGTTTATTTGCACATGGCAAATTCCAACTGTGGGATTCTAAAATGTAGGATTATGTTTTTGCTTTTGTTTTCATAATGGTACTGGTGGCTAGTAACTTAAGAGAACATTCCACAGTGACTTTGGGGTCCTTTGTGGCTATTATTTCTGATATCTCAGAGCTCATTTTACTAGAGTTATTTATTATATGACTTCTCCCTAATGTATTTGCTTTGTACTTGTGTCCATATCAATTGCCTTCACTTAATTGAATGCATATTTCCATAGGAACTAGAAATAATAAATTGGTATTACTGTGCTTAGAGTTTCATTGTACCATGAAGACATTTGCAAAGCAAGAGAATGTGAATCTGTGTGCTCAGTAATCTATCTGTTTTGCTTTTAAAAATAATATGTTTTTGAAAAGCTCCACTTCACTCCAAGAAAATATCTTTTTCTTTATTACTTCTGAGGAAAAATTTCTACTAGGAACTGATGAAATTTTCACCTCCTTTTCCCCCTTTTATATGATTCCATGAAACGCAAATGAAAAAAAATTCAATGAAGATGAGATTCACAGCTAGATCTCTCAAAGTGTACCTCCATATGTTTCTGATAGACTTTTTATATAGCATAAGGGCCACCGTTTATTTTTATTGTTCTTATAATCAGTGAATAGGTTGAACTTAATTTTATTGACAATTCCTTTTTAAAACAATTCAGCCGGATTTCAGAAGTTACACCTTTTGCATCAGAGAACTAAACTATGCAGAGTGGTGTCCTTTGAGGAATGCTCATGACCAGAATGACATCAAGGAACTCAGCTCAAGCAGTTCCTATGGTGATTGCAAACTGGCTCATGTCCCAGCTCTTAACAATTTCAGCTTGGGTTTTTCTTGATCAATCATCAGTCTTCAGCATCTCTAAACACATTATATTACACACACACACACACACACACACACACACAGTTGGCCAGACACAAGATAAATAAAGATTCTTATTAAACTTGAGGAACAGCTTACACAGACTGATTTAATCCTTTTTGCATAAATAAGATCCCTGTTCTGTTACGCTGTTCTTGGAAATCCTATAAAGCTTGACTGAATTTTCAGAAGGCATAGTCAACTGTAGAATGTTTTTTAGAAGTCCAGATAGTCAGGGTATATGACTAACGCTCTCCCAACATGGATTCTTCTGTAGTCTAAAATGCATTGCCAGACTAATCATTCTAAAACTAATTGGTAACTACCACTCCCAGCTTTAAAGTTGTTGACTCATTTATTCGTTAATTCTGTCATCTATATTTGGGACATTTACCATGTGCCGGTTCTGTACTAGCTGGAGTGTCCGAAACTTCCCTGCAGCGACCCCATGCCCATCCTGCCTCTAGCACCACTTCTGCATGCCACAGTCATGGTCATCTTTTACCAACAGATTTGACCATGTTACCCTCCTGCTTCAAACTTTTCGATGAAATCCCATTACAATTTGCGTAAGTTACAAACTCATCACAGCTCACAAAGCCTTGTGTCATGTGGCCCCCGTCACATTCTCTGACCTCCTTTACTTCTGTTCCGTCCTAGATGAAGCCAGGATCTTTCTCTTCTACAGGCCTCTGTATGTGCCGTTCCCTCTGGCTGGAGCATCCTATCCTCTGTTATTCCCAGGGTTGGCTCCTTCTCCTTCATGTCTTATCTTTTTTTTTTTTTTTGCGGTACGCGGGCCTCTCACTGCTGTGACCTCTCCCGTTGCGGAGCACAGGCTCCGGACGCGCAGGCTCAGCGGCCATGGCTCACGGGCCCAGCCCCTCCGCGACATGTGGGATCTTCCCGGACCGGGGCATGAACCCGTGTCCTCTGCATCGGCAGGTGGACTCTCAACCACTGCGCCACCAGGGAAGCCCTACACTCTGTTTTTCGTATAGAACATTCAAAGCTCTGAGTTTATATTTATTTGCTTGCTTTATTATTTTCTTCCTCGCCCAGTAGGGAATGATGTCAGAAGGGAGTAAAGTTTCTGTCTTACTGAAGGTGTAGTGGGAATGGAGGTTTGAGACAGCCAGAAAGATGGAAGATTGTGGCCAGATTGGCTTTTAAGATTTTAAATGTGTAGCAGTTCTCAGGACAACTTTTGGGGTTAGGTTAGGTGTGTAGGAGGCCAATGTCAAGTGGAGAGGAAGTGAGGGTTGCTAGAGTTGAGTGTCTGCCATGGACCAGGCTTCACTAGGCATTGGGTACATAAGCCTTAAACCAAAATCGAAAGCTCAAGCCGACTACAGTATTTTCTTACTGTTTTTAACTTCATTCCCCAATGGTACTGTTTTTTAACCTCCTACATCTGCCACATTCTTTTCCTTAAATCCAGTCTAAGCCTATTCTCTGCCTTTCCTTTTTGCCTGTCTAAATTTTGTCCATCCTGTAAGCCTCAACTCTTAAAAGTCCTTTCCAATTACCTCTTGCTGCCAGCTGCCCCATCTCCCACTAGCATGCGCCATCTATTTTTCCCCTAGGCATGTAGAGAGTTGTACCTCTCTTTGTGTTGCCAGTTTGTTTATGTCCCACCTAGACATAAACATCTAGAGTGCATAATAGTTTCCCCTATATCTTTGTAATATCATGTCTCAGTGAAGCATGTTAGGGAAAACATTTGATGATAGTAAACTGAGAATTTCTTCTCATTATATAGCTACCAAAGTGTTACATGGTGCTAATACATAGCTGACTAAGAAATTAACCATTTGACCACATTGTATATGAAATACTTGTATTGTCTTTTATTTCAGTAAGAAACTGATGGAGAGAGACATGCTAGACCTCTAAATGACATAGTTGCCACAGTCAAGGCTAATCCTTTCCTTTTTCTTTTTTGGTCTGAAATAATATCAATGTACTTTTAAAAGTTCCATGTCTTGTTTTCTGTCCATCACTTTATCTTATCATGTGAACTTTCACAGTGATTAATGTATAATGAACATCATCATTCAACATGGTTGAATAATAGTACTTTTTGTTCATTTTAACTTGGGGGTAATGCAAAGTTATGGATATTTTAAAAAACTAAATACATTCAAAGAGTATTGAGCACAAGGTAACCTTTGCTGTTTAAAAAGTAATTTAAGGTCTAACAAGCCATAATTATCAACAATTATTATTGTAGACCAGGTGTATGGAAGTTCATAGATAATTCTGTTACATAAATACGGAATTAGTAGAAGGTTTGTTGTAATCTGGAGAGTAAGCCAGGAAAGTGGAATTTGGGGTTTCCTGCCATTACCAGAAAGCAGCAGAGAGATATGGCAAATGGTAAGACAGATAACTGAAACAACTGTGGCCATTTTAATTTCCTCATTTGCAGCATTTTTGAAAACTTATTTATTCAGCAAATGTTTATTCAGTGCCTGTTCTGTTGTGTTGGAGGCTAGAGATAATTACAAAGGGAATAAGATAAGCACAGTCATCCACCCTCATGATGTTTACGTGATCTTCAGTATGCAATTGAGTGTGCAATTTTTTTGGCTCCTACCTCCCTTGCATTTTGTATATTAATTTTGTATTATCACTGAGTACATCCTGACTGATTGATATTATCATAAATATATGTTGGCAGCAGTTTTGTGTATATTTTTCTAATAAGATGGTGCTTGTACATGTGACTTGTGTCCCAGGAAAATACAGAAAATAGTTGAAGACCTGAAAAGACTACCTTAATATTCAGTTCAATAAAGATACAGCTATTTGAGGAAAACCTGAGGAAATAATCTGAGCATGTGACCTAAAAGATCAGACCTAGAAAGGATTCAAGAGCGTCTACCAGCAAACAGGATTCAGAGACAGAAATCCAGTAGATCTGTGCTGTTTATTCACATGGACTAACTCCACTACTCTAGTTCCTTTATTTCCCTGTCCTTAATTCCAGGCTCTTGGTATTTAAACTAAATTGCTTCTTCTTAAAGTCATCTTCAAAATGATTCGTTTTTGGTGCCAAACTGTCCCTCAATTCGTCTACACACCCACACTCATACTCCCCCTTTGGCTTGTCTGTATGATAGTGGACATTTTAAATGTGTGTTCTGAGCCTTTGAAATGAAAAAATGACAATAGCTGTTGATAAAAAGGAGTGACATTCTTAGAGAAAAAGTAGCTGTGCTTAATTTTTTCTTTTCTTCATGCTGTCAGTACTGAGGATCTATGGGAAAGAATAGGTATTGAACTCAGAGCTTTGGGCTGTTCAAGGTGTACTTTGGATATACTTCAAAATCAGACAGAATGTGTCTTCTTTTTAAGGTCAGAGTCTACAATTAAAAAAAAAGAGAATTGGATTAATTGACTGAGATTCCATATTCAGGAACCCTTGAAGACTTTTAAGTGCAGGCTCTACTCGTTGAATGTCGGAGTGAAACTTTGCACATGTATTTTCTTTGATTCCTTCTGTAGAGTTATATAACAGTGTCTTCTGACCAAGTTACGTTGGCAGGAACATTAGTATGTCACCAGTTTAATTCACATATAGTCACTGCCCAGTAGTGATAAAAATGTCCCAATTAATGTCATTTGGTTCTGCTTTTTAATTCATAAAATAAATATTCTCTTTAGTATCTTGCTTTAGAGATAGATTCATTGCTTTAGCTGATACCATACATCTGTATTTTAAAACCAAGCATTTTTTTAAACTGCAAAACGGTATTATGCCATTTGATTTTAGGTTTACCTTAAAATTATTTTGGCTGTTCTTGCATCCCTTCTGTTTCCTAGAAGTAGCTAAGTACTGTTATTCTTTTGTAGTTTTTTGAGATCATATCGTCTTACCTTAGATTCTCTGAAAAACTCTGTATGCTTTACTGATTTTTGTTAGGGAAAAGTGTGCATTTCAGGACATAGTTCTCCAGGGTAATGGACATGTTATCCAAATATGAAAAGTAGTAAGAATGCCCCCAAGAGCCTTGAAAACAAAGGGCAAGAGAATGGTGGTCACATTTTCTTTGCCATGTATTTTGCTTGATTTTTCACTATATATTAACTTATTTATGTTTCTCCTTTTTCTCTGAATTATAAGAAGTCACTTTGTGACCAGAGCAGATAGGAATATCCTTAGGCCTCATTTAGCTTTCAACAGTTAGTTCTAAAAGCCACATTGGGGAAGGAGTCAAGATGGCAGAATAGGAGGACACGGAATTTGTCACTGCTCACAGGTGCATCAAGAATACATCTACAAATGGAATAGTTCTCATAAAGTACCTACTGAACATTAGCGGAAGATTTCGGACCCCTAAAAGAAAAAGAAAAATCCCCTCACAACCAGGTAGGATGAAAGAAAGAAGAAAAGAGGAATCAAAAAAGGGACCAGCAACCCTGGTGGGAAGCTGAAAGTGAAGGGAGGTCCCTGTACTCAGAAAAACTCCCTCAGGGTGGGGAAATCAACTGGGACAGAAAAGAACCTTCAGGGGATCAAAGGAGAATGCAGCAGACAGTCTGTGGAAGGCAGGACAAAGTAAGAATTGCGCACATGGTCTACACTGCAGCTCTGCGCATTCCAGCCTGAGTTGTGAGTCACCTGTTGCAGAGGGGGGCTGGGTGCTGGAAAGTGGGGTTTGGAGCGTAGACCCAGGGAGAAGACAGCTATTGGCAGTGAAAAGACAGCCTGAAGAGACAGGAGTAAGGAGCTCCACAACCAGGAAAGTCTGCAGAGAAATCCCGGGACACCATAGAAACAAGGCATCAATGTTGAGTGGCGCACAAGGGGCAAAGCCGCCATTACAGCCCCTTCCAGCATCTACCAGTTTCTTTGGGCCATGGGAGGGGTTCCCTTCTGAGCCGTGCCCACCTGCCCCTCAGGCCGGGGTCCACTCCACCCGTGAGGGCTCTGGGGCCTGAGCACCGCTCATCCCAAAGCCTCCTTGGGAATCAGCCCTGGCAGCCCTGCCTGGGACGAGAATCCACCAGTGCTGGCGGGGGCTGAGTGCTAAAGCATGGGGGTGGGAGAACTGATGCGAGTAGAGGAACGCTATTCGCTGCACAGATACAGCAGAGGGGCCGGGAGGGATGGGATGCACGGCTGGGAATGCCCCTAGAGGAAGTGTGGTCTGCCTGGAAAGCGAGGCACCACGGTTGAGAGGCACGTGGAGCGTGGAGCCACTACCACTGCCACACACCAGCTCCTGCCTCCACGGGCACTGGGAGGGACTCCCACCAGAGTGAGCCACTACAGTTGGTTACAACCGCCTGCTGGCTTCTGACGCTGCAGGCAATTTGCGCACACCCTGGTCTGAGTGATTAAGTGTTCCCCAAGCAGCCACAGCTTTTGCTCCCTCTCACCTGGGCAGGGAACAAACACCTGAGAGTGGCACACAGAAGTGGGGTCAAAACCAAAGCTAAACCCCAAGGGCAGTGCGACCAAGGAAGGGGGACGGAAGTCTCTCTGTGCAGCTGCACAAGCCACAGGTTAAATCCTCTAGATTGGCTTGGTAAGTCCTGCGCCTGAGGAATAACTGAATAGACAGTGAGTGTTCCCACAATGGAGAACGGTCTAGTCTTCGCAGCAGTGGCCTTAGGGGACAAATACATGCAGGAATTGGGCCAGGTCAGAGTCTGAGCTGGCCCCACAGTGCCCACGGCAGGCCCAGAGACCTACCTGGAGGTATTGGAAGGCCTCCTGGGGAGGTGGGGATTAGCTCTGCCTCACTGTGGGAACAAGGACACTGACAGCGGAGGCCCCAAGAAAATATTCTTATTACTATTATTCTTTTTTCTGTTTCTTTCATTTTGTTCAGTTGTTGCTGTTGTTGCTTTTATTATTTTTTATCTTTTATTTATTTTTTAATATGTATTTTTATTTTAATTTATTTTTTTACTTTTCTAGTTTTACTTTAGTTTTTTGTTGTTTTGTAGGTTTTTATCTTGTTTTTACTTTATTTTTTCTCTTTTTTTGATTGGTTTTTATGTGTATATTTTATGTTTTCTTGCTACTCTTGTTGTTTGTTTGCTTTCTGATTTTGCTTTAGTTTTCATTTTTTTGTTAGTTTAGTCCTTATTGACTGTTCTCATTTTTTAATTCTTTGTTTATTCTCTTTTTTTTTTCTCTTTGTGTGTGTGTTGTTGTTGCTGCTGTTTCTTTGCTGTTGCTTTTGCTGTTAGTCCAGCGTGTTGTTTTTCTGTCTCTCTTCTTTCCTCTTTTCTTTTCTTTTTCTCTGGCTGCATGGTGTGGCTTGTGGTCTCTTGGTTCCCCAGCCAGGGGATGGGCCTGGGCCTCTGGGGTGGGAGTGCTGAGTCCAGGATGCTAGACCGCTGGAGAATTCCCAGGCCCAGGGAATATTAATTGGTGTGCGTGCTTCCAGAGGTATTCATATCAACACCAAGACCCGGCCCCACACGACTGCCTGCAAACTCCTGTGCTGCACACCTCACACTAAACAGCCAGCAAGAAAGGAACACAGCCCCACCCATTGCAGACAGTCTGCTTAAAGTCATACTAAGCTCACAGACACCCCAAAACACACCACCTGACTCAGACCTGCCCTTGAGAGAAAAGATTCAGCTCCACCGACCAGAGCGCAGGCACCAGTCCCTCCCACCAGGAAGTCTGCACAAGCCCTTGGACCAACCTCACTCACCAGGGGGCAGACAACAGAAGCAAGAGAAACTACGACCCTGCAGCCAGTGGAAAGGAGACCATAAACACAGCAGGTTAGACAAAATGAGATGACAGAGAAATATGTTGCAGATGAAGGGGCAAGGTAAAATCCCACAAGAGCAAATAAATGAAGAGGCAATAGGCAATCTACCTGAAAAAGAATTCAGAGGAATGATAGTAAAGATGATCCGAGATTTCGGAAATAGAATAGAGGCACGGATCAAGAAGATACAAGAAATGTTTAACAAGGACCTAGAGGAACTAAAGAACAAACAGTCAGTGATGAACAACACAATAACTGAAAAGAAGAATACACTAGACGGAATCAATAGCAGAATAACAGAGGCAGAAGAACCGATAAGTGAGCTGGAATATAGAATGGTGGGTATAACTGCCGACGAGCAGAATAAAACAAAAAGAATGAAAAGAAATGAGGACAGTCTCAGAGACCTCTGGGACAACATTAAATGCACCAACATTCGAATGATAGGGGCCCCAGAAGAAGAAGAGAAAGAGAAAGGGCCTGAGAAAATATTTGAAGACGTTATATTTGAAAACTTCCCTAACATGGGAAGGGAAATAGTCAATCAAGTCCAGGAAGCACAGAGTCCCATACAGGATAAACCCAAGCAGAAACATGCTGAGACACATATTAATCAAACTATTAAAAATTAAATACAAAGAAAAAATATTAAAAGCATCAAGGGAAAAGCAACAAATAACATACGGGGGAATCCCCATAAGGTTATCAGTTGATCTTTCAGCAGAAACTCTGCAGGCCAGAAGGGAGTGGCAGGATATATTTTAAATGATGAAAAGGAAAAGCCGACAACCAAGATTACTCTACCCAGTAAGGATCTCATTCAGATTCAATGGAGAAATCAAAAGCTTTACAGACAAGCAAAAGCTAAGAGAATTCAGAACCACCAATCCAGCTCTACAACAAAGGCTAAAGGAACTTCTCTAAGTGGGAAACACAAGAGAAGAAGAGGACCTACAAAAACAAACCCAAAACAATTAAGAAAATGGTAACAGGAACATACATATCGATAAATACCTTAAATGTGAATGGATTAAATGCTCCAACCAAAAGACACAGTCTAGCTGATTGGATGCCAAAACAGGACCTGTGTATATGCTGTCTACAAGAAACCCACTTCAAACCTAGGGACACAAACAGACTGACAGTGAAGGGATGGAAAAAGATATTCCATGCAAATGCAAATCAAAAGAAAGCTGGAGTAGCAATACTCATATCAGACAAGATAGACCTTAAATTAAAGACTATTACAAGAGACAAGGAAGGACACAATATAATAATCAAGGAATCAATCCAAGAAGAAGATACAACAATTGTAAATACTTATGCACCCAACATAGGAACACCTCAATACATAAGGCAACTGCCATCAGCAATAAAAGGGGAAATCGACAGTAACACAGTAATAGTGGGGGAATTTGATACGCCACTTACACCAATGGACAGATCATCCAGACAGAAAATAAATAAAGAAACGCAAGCTTTAAATGACACAATACACCAAATAGACTTAATGATATTTATAGGACATTCCACCCAAAAGTGGCAGAATAACTTTTTTCTCAAGTGCTCATGGAACATTCTCCAGGATAGATGACATCTTGGGTCACAAATCAAGCCTCAATAAATTTAAGAAAATTGAAATCATATCAAGCATCTTTTCCGACCACAATGCTACGAGATTAGAAATCAGTCACAGGAAAAAAAAAACTGTAAAAAAATACTAACACATGGAGGCTAAACAGTTTGCTACTAAATAACCAAAAGATCACTTAGTAAATCAAGAGGAAATCAAAAAATACCTAGAAACAAATGACAATGAAAACATGATGATCCAAAACCTAGGGAATGCAGCAAAAGCAGTTCTAAGAGGGAAGTTTATCGCATTACAATCCTACCTCAGGAAACAAGAAACATCTCAAATAAACAACCTAACCTTATACCTAAAGCAACTAGAGAAAGAAAAAACAAAACCCAAAGTTAGTAGAAGGAAAGAAATCATGAAGCTCAGAGCAGAAATAAATGAAATACAAACGAAGACAGCAATAGCAAAGATCAATAAAACTAAAAGCTGGTTTTTTGAGAACATAAACAAAATTGATAAACCTTTAGCTAGATTCATCAAGAAAAAAAGGGAGAGGACTGAAATCAATAAAATTAGAAATGAAAAAGAAGTTACAACTGACACTGTAGAAATACAAAGGATCATAAGAGACTACTACAGGCGACTGTATGCCAATAAAGTGGACAACCTGGAAGAAATGGACAAATGCTTAGAAAAGTACAACTTTCCAAGACTGAACCAGGAAGAAATAGAAAATATCAACAGACCAATCACAAGCAATGAAATTGAAACTGTGATTAAAAATCTTCCAACAAACAAAAGTCTGGAACAGATGACTTAACAGGTGAAATCTATCAAACATTTAGAGAAGAGCTAACACCTATCCTCAAACACTTCCAAAAAATTGCAGAGGGTGGAGCACTTTCAAACTCATTCTACGAGGCCATCATCACCCTGATACCAAAACCAGACAAAGATATCACAAAAAAAGAAAATTACAGGCCAATATCGCTGATGAACATAGATGCAAAAATCCTCAACAAAATACTAGCAAACCGAATCCAACAACACATTAACAGGATCATACACCATGATCAAGTGGGATTTATCCCAGCGACGCAAGGGTTCTTCAATATAAACAGATCAATCAATGTGATACACCATATTAACAAATTGAAGAATAAAAACCATATAATCATCTCAGTAGATACAGAAAAAGCTTTTGACAGAATTTAACACCCATTTATGATAAAAACTCTACAGAAAGTGGGCATAGAGGGAACCTACCTCAACATAATAAAGACCATAAATGACAAACCCACAGCAAACATTATTCTCAATGCTGAAAATCTGAAAGCATTTCCTTTAAGATCAGGAACAAGGCAAGGGTGTCCACTTTCGCCACTCTTATTTAACATAGTTTTGGAAGTCCTATCCATGGCAGTCAGAGAAGAAAAAGAAATAAAAGGAATCCAAATTGGCAAAGAAGAAGTAAAACTGTTACTGTTTGCAGATGACATGATACTATATGTAGAAAATCCTAAAGATGCTACCAGAAGACTACTAGAGCTAATCAGTGAATTTAATAAAGTCACAGGATACAAAATTAATACAGAAATCTTTTGCAATCCTATGCACTAACAATGAAAGATCAGAAAGAGAAGGAATAATCTCATTTATCATTGCAACAAAAAAAGAAAATACCTACGAATAAACCTACCTAAGGAGACAAAAGACCTGTATTCAGAAAACTGTAAGACACTGATGAAAGAAATTAAAGACAACACTAACAAATGGAGAGATATACTGTGTTCTTGGATTGGAAGAATCAATATTGTGAAAAAGACTAAACTACCCAAAGCAATCTGCAGATTCAATGCAATCCATATCAAAATACCAGTGGCATTTCTCAGAGAACTAGAACAAAAAATTGCACAATTTGTATGGAAATACAAAAGACCCCGAATAGCCAAAGCAGTCTTGAGAAAGAAAAAAGGAGCTGGAGGAATCAGGCTCCCTGACTTCAGACTATACTACAAAGCTACAGTAATCAAGACAATATGGTACTGGCACAAAAATAGAAATATAGATCAATGGAAGAGGATAGAAAGCCCAGAGGTAAACCTATGCACCGATGGTCAACTAATCTATGACAGAGGAGGCAAGAATATACAATGGAGAAAAGACAGTTCTCTTCAATAAGTGGTGCTGGGAAAACTGGACAGCTACATGTAAAAGAATGCAATTAGAACACTGCCTAACACCATACACAAAAAGAAACTCAAAATGGTTTAAAGACCTGAATGTTAGGCCAGACACTATAAAACTCTTAGGGGAAAACATAGGCAGAACACTCTTTGACATTAATCACAGCAAGATCTTTTTTGTCCCACCTCATAGAATAATGAAAATAAAAACAAAAATAAACAAATGGGACCTAATGAAACTTAAAAACTTTTACACAGCAAAGGAAACCATAAACAAGACAAAAAGACACCTTCAGAATGGGAGAAAATATTTGGAAACAAAGCAACTGCAAAGGATTAATCTCCAAAATATACAAGCAGGTCATGCAGTTCAATATCAAAAAAACAACCCAATCAAAAAATGAGCAGAAGACCTAAGTAGACATTTCTCCAAAGAAGACCTACAGATGGCCAACAAACACATGAAAAGATGCTCAACATCACTAATTATTAGAGAAATGCAAATCAGATCGATAATGAGGTACCACCTCATGCCGATCAGAATGGCCATCATCAAAAATCTACAAACAATAAATGCTGGAGAGGGTGTGGAGAAAAGGGAACCCTCATGCACTGTTGGTGGGAATGTAAATTCATACAGCCAGTATGGAAAACGCTATGGAGTTCCCTTAAAAAACTAAAAATAGAACTACTGTATGACCCAGCAGTTCCACTACTGGGCATATATGCAGAGAAAACCATAATTCAAAAAGATACATGCACCCTAATGTTCATAGCAGCACTATTTACAATAGCCAGGACATGGAAACAATCTAAATGTCCATCAACAGAGGAATGGATAAAGCAGATGTGGTACACATATACAATGGAGTATTACTCAGCCACAAAACGGAACAAAATTGGGTCATTGGTAGGGATGTGGATGGACCTAGATAGAGACTGTCTACAGAGTTGAAGTAAGTCAGAAAGAGAAAAATATCGTATATTAACACATGTATGTGGAATCTGGAAAAATGGTATAGATGATCATATTTGCAAAGCAGAAAGTGAGACACAGATGTAGAGAACAAATGTATGGATACCAAGGGGGAAAGGGGAGTGGTGGGAGGAATTGGGAAATTGGGATTGACACATACACATTATTGATACTATGTATAAAATATATAACTAATGAGAACATACTGTATAGCACAGGGAACTCTACTTACTGCACTGTGGTGAACTGAATGGGAAGGAAATCCAAAAGGGAGGAGATATATGTATATCTGATTCATTTTTCTGTACAGTAGAAACTAACACGACATGGTAAAGCAACTACACTCCAATAAAAATTAATTAAAAAAAATAAAAGCCACATTGGGTCCTGAAGTCTAAAATCTTTTGTTTTTTGTTTTAAAGGAAGTAGCGTGAGGGATTTGGAAAAGAGTAAAAATATGAATTGAAGATTTCAAAAAAATGAAAATTATTTCAATAGTATCAATTTAGGATTGGAAGATAGAAAGACAAGTATTTCAAGAACACTAATGAATAGAAACCATGGATCTTATACTTGGCAGCAAAAACTGGAGAAAAAGAATCTCTATGTTTAAATATTATTTCCTCATGGAAACCTTTCTCATCCTCTTAGACTAGGTCAGGTGCGCCTCTTCTACTTTCTCATAGCACTAGGTACCTGTCCCTCCATGGCAGCTATTGCAGTAGTAAATGTATTTATTTAATGACTGTCTTTCCCCATTACTCTTTTATTCACTGGTATTCCCAGTAAACATCATGCAGCATGACACTTGGGCTCAATGAATTAAAAATAAAACAAAATTTAAAAGTTGGACAGAGACAATTAATAGAATGAAAAATAAATTGTGTGCACATTATCATGTAAGAACAAAAGTATAACAGCTTCTGTTATGGTTCCCAAATGAACAACTGACAATGATAGAACTGAAAAATAAGACGGCTTTTTTCAGCTCCAGGGGATTGGTGCATTTTCTTCATACAGGTGAAGCACTCAGTTGATAACACTTTGTTTTTAATTCAGCTGTTTTCAAAATACTTTCATGTCTGATATCTTGTTTTTACCTTAGTCTACTGTAAGGCAATATGAATAGAAATTTTACTCAATTTAGGGATTTAAACACAAAAAGAACAATATTGAAAAGATACTAGGGGGACCTACGTAAATGTCCAGAGTAGGAAATAAACTCTTTGAGTTTTGGCTCCTAAATGGACTCTTCTGCTAACTTCACTCAATATGTGTGTTTTTCCCACTTGAGAGGTCAGTGAAAGGAAACCCTTGAACGTGTGCTACTGTTCTTCAACCAAATTCTCAATGGAGAGTGGCAGCTGAATCCAGCTAGTAAGATGTTGATCTCTTCAAAGCCAAAGTTGATTTTGCCCTATGAAGCTGCCAAAGAAGAAAACTCTTGTTGAACGAGTAGGATAGGATTATATATGGTATAAAAACTTCTAGAAGTGATGCGTCAGGATACAGTTTGTGAGTCAGGGCACCTCTTAGTAGAAATAAACAAGCTAAAACCAACTTACTTCATGAGAAGTGGCACCAATGAAACTGGGAACCCCCTTCCCCACTGCCATTTTTTCCCCGCCGCTATCACTCGGTAAAAGTTATAGTTGGTTTAGGTGGTGCTAGTTATAGTTTATTTGGACTACTTTTGTCATTTATTCTGGCTGAAAAATGAGTTTAATTTGGCTTGTTTAGTGTACTATTACTGTATTGAAAAGTAAATGATGGAAGGGAGGGCCTGTTTCACGTAGGCTTGAAATTAGACTGGTCTGTTTTTTTTTTAGTGAATGTGGAAAACGGAACCTGTCTGATTACAGAATTAACATAGAATTGGGTGAGATAAAGATCTGGGAAAAGCTGGGAAGCTGATTTGGTAGAAAGTTTATTGGCCCTGGAGTCAAGCTAAATTTGAGTCCAAGTTTTATCAAGTGACCTCAAGAATGACATTTAGATTATTTAAGCCTTAGTTGCCTTATTTACAGAGAATAAAAATGCCTCCTTCAGAGGATAGGAGGTAATATTTATAAAAGTACTTTCTAAATTGCAAATAGTTAAACACATGTTAAGTATGGCTACTAAATGAAAAAGGCATTTATAATGCATGCAAATTGTAGAGTGACATCAGTAAGCCATCGCTAAAACATGGTCTTATTTCTAGAGTTATAATTGTAAAAGTATCTCTCTGTGCCACCTTTGGGCAACAACATCTCAGATGAGATACGAGCTGAATACACTTAAGTTTGAACTCCCCTGAAACCTCCAACTTGGTTGCAGCAAGTCTGAGACATCTGGTTTGATTTCTGCCGTGCAGTTTCTGCTATTCGGAATGCTATTATCATCTATCTTGCCTTCTGTTAAGAAGAGTATCTTCATGTCCCCTTCTGAGCTATACATTGCCTATGCAATTTAGTTTGGATTTCATTCTTCTAGAAAATTGTAGCCACATTTTTTCTATGATAGACCTTTGCTCTTCCAAACCTTCAGTGTAATACAGCTGGTTATGTCGAAAACAAAGTTGCTTGTCTTATGATTTTTTTCAGGAATAAGAAGTGTACTTATTTTGGAGATTGTAGACATGGTATATATCCTATTCATGTATATTTTGAGTGAAGTGTTTATTTTCCAAAACCACTTCTTGCCCCTCCCGTCTTGCACTTAAGTTTCTAGGAATGAAGAGTTGATTTAACTAGGACTGAATTACATAGAATTCAGAAAATGTCCTAAAAACCCGCAAGAACCCTTTATTCAGCCAGTTTATGAAATATATTAGTTATACATTGTTTTAAAGAAATATCTTAGACTAAGTATGTTAGATTAATTATTTTTTAAAATTATGTTATTTCCTAAGCATAGTCTCAAACTGAAGAAGAATTACAGATCTCTTTCTAGGCCTTGAATGTTTACTACCAAGTGATGTACCTTTATGATTATTAGTAATTAATTAGTTACTAAATTCCCCTTCCCATCTTTGAATTCTTATAATGAGATCAAGGTTATAAAGTGAAGCTTGTTTCACCCACTTATCTACATGAGGAAGCTGGGTGACCGAATATAAAGAAGTCATTACTGCCAGACTTATAAATATGATTCACAAAGCAGCTGGGCTTTGTCTACTGATAGCCTGCTTTATTTTGAAAATTATCAAACACTTCATGTGAGAGTCTGTCCAAATGGGGAAATGATTTACTATTTTATAACAATCAGTATAAGCAATGAATACATTGGTCTGGAAATACAGATTTGACATTGGTTTAATAGTCATGGCTCTTTGAAACCAAAAGAATAATAACTAATTAGAAATAAATGGTATTGTACCATTATTTGGATAGAGGAGACCTCTCTAATATTAGAAGCAGATGGTTCTACCGGAAGTTATTTTGAGATGCTAAATATGAAATAGGTGATTGTGTCCCCTCCTCTCATTTTTCTAAATATCAGTATTTATTTTTTCTACAGAAAAAGAAATGGGAAGATCTTACATTTCTGTATATGTGATTTGGTTTCAGAGGTCTTTTCAGAGAGAGGAGGAAGAGTTTATGGCACTGAAAAAAAAGAGAGACTCATTATATTATGTGGAATTATCTACTTTTGGTGCAGGTGGAATCTCTCTTTGAAGGCTTGCCATTAAAAAAAAAATCTGGGGGAGCAGTGGTGCCAAGGACAATCACTCATATCATGACAAGTGATCTCCAGTGCTTCAAAGTCATCTGTGGGGCATTATTTAAAAGGAAATGATCACAAGTCCAGACAGTAGTCAGGTACTTGTGGTGTGAAACAAGAAGTGGAGACTGAGTGAGGGAGGGGCCCAGAGTACTGCTCTTCAAGGCTTAGTGTTCAGTCTCAAAGTGTCTTATGAAGACATTGCCATTTCAGATCAGCCATCCACGTAATCAGCAAGTATCAATATTTACTGAGCATTTACAGTTGCCAGAGGTTGTTTTAGGTGAGGACTTCAGCAAACCAGAAAACAGTATGTACCCTCATGGAGTTCATGTTCTAGTAGAGAAGACAGGCAATGAATTGACAAACAAATAAATACGTATTATAAGGTCAGATAATGATATGTGTTTAGTAGAAAACCAAACCAAGATCAGGGGAGAGAGGGAGATTGATCAGGCTGCTCCTGGCGCTGGCTTGTCATGAAGGCTTTCCCTTCAGTTATTCGGTCATCCATACATCTGCTCATCTGTTAGTTTAATGAAATAAATTATCTGTCTTAAACAAGAAGATAATAGGTTATTATTTTCAGGGAGTCACGTGAGTGAGTTCTGTGGAACTTAGAACTCATTTTCCTATATGAAAAAAAGTTAAACAAATGAAGTTAAGATTATTAGCTGGCTCACGAAAATCCCCGTTAATCCCTGTGAAAGCTTCACTGTGGTACTAATGATGGAAGACTGCATTCCAGTTCTTGGGAGAAGGAAGAAACCAAGTCAGAGGAGGGAAAAGGAGGAGAGGACTTCCTCCTCTTCCCTGGATACCTGGTGGCCACCTTGTGGGCACATTTTTAAATTGGCTAGTTTTGGTTTTCAGTGCTGCTACCAGACTTTCCACACCCTAGACTTTCCTTGTTTCCCACGCTGCCCCTTTTCAGCTGCACTCAGGCTGCTCTGTTCTTAGAAAGCACTCTGTGGCATTCCAGCATTTTCTTTATTTTTGGTTCCCCCTCACGTTCCCTATGAGGAGAGCAGTTCGATTGAACTACTTCTCATAAGTGTATAGAAGAGGCATAATGTGAGCATAACCCTAAACTGAGCACAGGAATCTGTGTTTTTCTGAGGATACTTGAATCACTAATTGCTGGGGGTTTAAGCTGTCTAGCAGACCTACGTGAAAACACTCAGGGAACGTAGAGGAACTACTGTGGGCCGGGGGCCACACGGGGGTTTCGAAGGCCAACACTTCCTTTCCATCCACTGTGAGGTAAGGTGTGGAGCCTTGCTTTTCACCTTTTTCTCTTCCTCCTGTGAAAAGACTGGAGTTTTCTTCTCTGACGGCTCCCATGACAGCCAGGGAAGAGAGACAGTGGGGACAGAAGGCATTTTTATTTCCTGCCTTTTATTAAATTGGACAGGGAATTCCCTGGCAGTTCAGTGGTTAGGACTCCACACTTTCACTGCAGGGGGCACAGGTTTGATCCCTGGCCAGGGAACTAAGATCCCACATGCCATGCGGCCAAATAAATAAATAATAAATAAATAAATTGGACATTTGTAAGTCAGGGGTGGGGGCAGTGGGGAGAGTTGGTTCTACCAGGTAAGTAGTCTCGCCTATTACTGCACGTGGGAGGGGAACCGGTAGCAGTGATGTCAATGATTATCTTAGAGACTATCTTTCCTGACTGTCTAATATACTAGATATTTCACATGCATTCATGATTTCATTCAGTCTTTACCACAGTCGTGCAGAATGTGTAATAAAACCATTTACAAATAAAGAAGGCTGAGAGGTTGAATAATCTGCCCAAGGTAACACAGGCAGTAGTAGAGTTGATCCTCAAGTCTCTTTTCTCCTTGTCCCCGTTATCCCAGAAAGAAGCGACTGATGATTCCAGAGAAACTAGTCCCTTGTTAGATATGCACTTTTTTTTTTTTTTTTCGGTACGCGGGCGTCTCACTGTTGTGGCCCCTCCCGTTGCGGAGCACAGGCTCCGGATGCGCAGGCTCAGCGGCCATGGCTCACGGGCCCAGCCGTTCCGCGGCATGTGGGATCTTCCCGGACCGGGGCACGAACACGCGTCCCCTGCATCGGCAGGCGGACTGTCAACCACTTCGCCACCAGGGGAGGCCAGACATGCACTCTTAACTCAGGATCAATAAGCTGCTTTTTGTGTCCTGTATATGGAGGCGGATGGACTAGGCTGTGGAAAGGAAAGCCTGGCACCTTGAGTTCTGTTTGACTGCTTTGTCTTGTGTCAGCTCACTGGGGCCACCTGTGCTTGGACTCTGTCCTGAGCTTGCTCATTCCCTCTTTTGAGTATTAAAATGGGAACATGGAACAGTGATTAGTGAATTGAGCTAACAACCCTGTCGGTCCTTCTCATGCTCACTATTGACAGGACCTCCTGCTGCAGATTTTAGATAAAGTTTTATCTATTATTCACACCCGTTAGTTATTTGTATTTCTGACTCCATGGGGACACTTTGGCTGATTGTTTACTTTTTTTCGCCAAAACACCTAATGAGAAATCTGCGGTTTTAATGTCTTTGTTGTTCTGCTTAGGGCACCTGACAGAGTTTTGGTTGTGGTTGTACTACCATTTATTCAGGTATTTCAGCAACTGGCTGAATTAATTTTTTGTTTGCTTGTTTTTGAGGGGTTTGGGGGATGGGCAGTGGTGCCTGAGTTTCCATATTTGTAATGTAAAGTTATCTGCTTGGATCAAATGAAAAATGTATTCTTGTAGACTTGGCAAAAGGATTTGTCTTTGACTATAGGCTGGCAGCTGCTTTTTGGTTTTCCAGCTGTTTTCCAATTGGCCAGTTTCAACTGCCCTTTATTCCCTCTGTGATGTGAGGTATTGGATGCAGCATTCTTTATACTGTGTCACTCTTCATCCAGATGTACATGTTTTTAATGAAGCCCAAAGCTGAGGGAATAGAATAATTCCATTATGATGAGTCTGCATACAGTTTATGACGTATTCTCTGATGTCCAAGATGGTCCTTCCACAAGTGTACTTTTGCGTCAGAAACTTCATCACCAGTGAAGGCAGCTGAGCCCAGTGGGAAGAGCAGAAATCTAGATGGCCTATATATATGGTCCCATCTGTACCACTGACTAGAAATGTAACTTGGTAAGTTCCTTTATTTTCTCGGTCTTAGTTTTCTCACTAGTAAATTAAAGCAATTATTAACATGGCCTTTAAGGCTGTCATTTGGGTCACATGTTCTGTAATCCAAGGCAGAAGTAAAATAGGGTACATTCTAGGAATGAAGAAGATAAGACCGAATGGTTAAAAATGCATCACGAAATATGAAAACAAGAGCAAAACAAATCCCAGCTGTAGAACTCAGATTGTGTTGAGATGTGGTAGAAGGGTCTGGACTTAAAAAACACTTCATTATGACAGTGTTATATTATGTTGGTGTTAGTTTAAGCTGTATCCTAGGGTGGTCTATGCCCTAGGGATACACAAAACCAAGAGCTAAGGATTTAATTAAAAGGCTGAACTGAGGAGGTGCATATTATCCCATGTCTTAATTTCTAGTCAACAGGAGAAGTTTTGCTAGCGTTAAAAAACAAAATTCAGTTGAGTACATTTGAAGATCTAATTGGCTTTATTAAGAGATTCATGAATTGGGCGCATCTCATCTGGGAAACAGATACTCTCTGGAGTTACACAACATGGAAGGCTTTTATAGTAAGGAGGGTGGGACAAGGAAAGGAAGTCATCAGTAAGGGAAAGATGAAAGTTCATTGGAGGAAAATAAAATTTCAGATGTGGACAGCTTCTCATTGGCTGAACCGCAGCATTTTTCCATTGGGTGGGCATTTTGCTGGGCAAGGAGGAAGTCTTCCTTCCTCCTGCTGGGGTAGTAAACTAGTTTCACTTACTGTTGGGAGTGTAAGGTACATCTCTTTTTGTTGGAGGTCAGTAAAGTAACTTCTTTTGGGGGGTAATTCATGTCTTCCTGCTTGGGGTCATTGATGAAGCGTGGTAGGGCATGAGAGCTCCCTCTATAGACCTTCCCAACTCCAATTTTAGTTGAAGTGTCCTTTTATTAATTTTTTTTAACATTTTTATTGGAGTATAATTGCTTTACAATGGTGTGTCAGTTTCTGCTTTATAACAAAGTAAATCACTTATACATATACATATATCCCCATATCTCTTCCCTCTTGCGTCTCCCTCCCTCCCACCCTCCCTATCCCACCCCTCTAGGTGGTCACAAAGCACCGAGCTGATCTCCCTGTGCCACGCGGCTGCTTCCCACCAGCTATCTACTTTACATTTGGTAGTGTATATATGTCCATGCGCTCTCTCACTTTGTCCCAGCTTACCCTTCCCCCTTCCTGTATCCTCACGTCTGTTCTCTAGTAGGTCTGCGTCTTTATTCCCGTCTTGCCCCTAGGTTCTTCATGACCATTTTTTGTTTTTGTTTTTTAGATTCCATATATATGTGTTAGCATATGGTATTTGTTTTTCTCTTTCTGACTTACTTCACTCTGTATGACAGACTCTAGGTCCATCCACCTCACTACAAATAACGCAATTTCATTTCTTTTTATGGCTGAGTAATATTCCATTGTATATATGTGCCGTATCTTTATACATTCATCTGTCAATGGACACTTAGGTTGCTTCCATGCCCTGACTATTGTAAATAGTGCTACAGTGAACACTGTGGTACATAACTCTTTTTTTGAGTTATGGTTTTCTCAGGGAGTATGCCCACTAGTGGGATTGCTGGGTCATATGGTAGTTCTATTTTTAGTTTTTTAACAACCTCCATATTGTTCTCCATAGCGGCTGTATCAATTTACATTCCCACCAACAGTGCATGAGGGTTCCCTTTTCTCCACACCCTCTCCAGCATTTATTGTTTGTAGATTTTTTGATGATGGCGATTCTGACTGGTGTGAGATGATATCTCATTGTAGTTTTGATTTGCATTTCTCTAATGATTAATGATGTTGAGCATTCTTTCATGTGTTTGTTGGCAATCTGTATATCTTCTTTGGAGAAATGTCTATTTAGGTCTTCTGCTCATTTTTGGATTGGGTTGTTTGTTTTTTTGATATTGAGCTGCATGAGCTGCTTGTAAATTTTGGAGATTAATCCTTTGTCAGTTGCTTCATTTGCAAATATTTTCTCCCATTCTGAGGGTTTTCTTTTCATCTTGTTTATGGTTTCCTTTGCTGTGCAAAAGCTTTGAAGTTTCATTAGGTCCCATTTGTTTATTTTTGTTTTTATTTCCATTTCTCTAGAAGGTGGGTCAAAAAGGATCTTGCTGTGATTGATGTCATAGAGTGTTCTGCCTATGTTTTCCTCTAAGAGTTTTATAGTGTCTGGCCTTACATGTAGGTCTTTAATCCATTTTGAGTTTATTTTTGTGTATGGTGTTAGGAAGTGTTCTAATTTCATTCTTTTACATGTAGCTGTCCAGTTTTCCCAGCACCACTTATTGAAGAGGCTGTCTTTTCTCCATTATATATTCTTTCTTCCTTTATCAAAGATAGGTGACCATATGTGTATGGGTTTATCTCTGAGCTTTCTATCCTCTTCCGTTGATCTATATTTCTGTTTTTGTGCCAGTACCATACTGTCTTGATTACTGTGGCTTTGTAGTATAGTCTGAAGTCTGGGATCCTGATTCCTCCAGCTCCTTTTTTCTTTCTCAAGATTGCTTTGGCTATTCGGGGTCTTTTGTGTTTCCATACAAATTGTGAATTGTTTTGTTCTAGTTCTGTGAAAAATGCCAGTGGTAGTTTGATAGGGATTGCATTGAATCTGTAGATTGCTTTGGGTAGAATAGCCATTTTCACCATGTTTATTCTTCCAATTCAAGAACATGGTATATCTCTCCATCTGTTTGTATTATCTTTAATTTCTTTCATCAGTGTCTTATAATTTTCTGCATACAGGTCTTTTGTCTCCTTAGGTAGGTTTATTCCTAGATATTTTATTCGTTTTGCTGCAGTGGTAAATGGGAGTGTTTTCTTAATTTCACTTTCAGATTTTTCATCATTAGTGTAGAGGAATGCAAGAGATTTCTGTGCATTAATTTTGTATCCTGCTACTTTACCAAATTCATTCATTAGCTCTAGTAGTTTTCTGGTAGCATCTTTAGGATTCTCTATGTATAGTATCATGTCATCTGCAAACAGTGACAGCTTTACTTCCTCTTCTCCAATTTGGATTCCTTTTATTTCCTTTTCTTCTCTGATTGCTGTGGCTAAAACTTCCAAAACTATGTTGAATAAGAGTGGTGAGAGTGGGCAACCTTGTCTTGTTCCTGATCTTAGTGGAAATGGTTTCAGTTTTTCACCATTGTGGATGATATTGACTGTGGGTTTGTCATATATGGCCTTTATTATGTTGAGGCAAGTTCTCTCTATGCCTACTTTCTGGAGGGTTTTTATCATAAATGGGTGTTGAATTTTGTCAAAAGCTTTCTCTGCATCTATTGAGGTGATCATATGGTTTTTCTCTTTCCTTTTATTAATTTTCACACTAGTAAGCCAGTGAGTGTCCAAAGTGGATTTTTACTGGTGAAATTCACAGCTTGTTAGTTAGCATAATGGATGCTAGAATGAGGTTTTGTGTTTTTTTTTTTTTACATAAAAAGTGGTATTCAGGATTCATGGATTGGCTGCAATATCTTAGACACACATCCTACCCCTGCAAGAACATGGCATAGGAATCTAGTGTGGCTTTCACGAATGACAATTGAAACATGAATCCCAAACTGGCCAGCTGATAATCAGGGGATTGTAGTTGATTAATACCTGTGCAAGGATAACAGAATCCTCTCTATAGATTGTTGCATGGAATGTATGATCAGAATCCCTAGAAGAATAGAAACCTGAGACTTTGCTGAGCTTATAAACAGGTTTAAAGAACAGTATTTTTGTTTGCTTGCTTTTTTGTCCCTTCTAGCTAATTAGTGTTCTAAGTGGGTCACCATTTATTCTAAGACTTGCTTTTCATACCTGTTTGTGATGTCCAGAAATAAAAATCTAGACCTTTCATTTATTTGTTACTATTGGTAGTAACAGTCAAAAAGAGCTTCATATCGTTCATGGCCAAATTAGCTTGGGTAAATTTGCATGAGATTCTGAAAATCTTAGCTTTGCCACTTAATCAGCTGTGTAATGAGTTATTTAGCATTTATGAGTCTTGGTTTTCTCATCTATAGATTACCTTAACTGGCCATCATGATTACTGGGATAATATATGCACTGTCCTCAGCACAGCTTTTGGAACAATGGTCAGGAATGCTGGCAGGCTTTGGTTACATTTAGGATTTGCCCAACAGATTCCTATTGGATCAGGTCCTGGATGAAGCCAGTGATGTTAGACACGTCCCCACTGCCCTGTAGGAGTCACAGAAACTGCAGGGATGGATACTTCATCCAAGCTGGGCAAATTAGATTATATTTTCTGGGGATTTGGCTATTGGTCCTACAGTTGGTCTTTATGTGCAGCTGGAACTATAGAGCATGTTGAAACTTGGGAGTTATGGGATGGCCACCTTTCTCCATCATGAAGTTCAACTCCATTTCTGCCTTGGCTGCAAGAGAGACGTTTGTGTCTGTCTAATGAATAACATAAAATAAATAAAAGGTTTTGTTTGGGCTTGCTCAGATTACTTTCTATTAGTTGTAACCAAAAAAAAAAAAAAATCCAAACTATATTTTCAAGGTCACCAAGTGTAGAGTTGGTCACATCTTTTTCATGCTGGCAGTAGCATTTGATATAGTTGTAGTTGTTTTCATCTTTCTTAAGACACACTCTCACCAGGTATCCATTATACTGCCCTCTCCTGATTTTCTTCCTACAGCAGTGGTGATTCTCTTCCAGCCTCCTTTGCTGGATTCACTTTCTCTTACCAAACTCCAAATGTTGAGATCCTGCAGGGCTCAGCTGTTGGCCTTCTCTTTATCTACAGTTTATTCCTGGTTATTTCATCTAGTCTGATGGTATCAATTCCTGTCTACTTGATTAAATATTATCTGTGTAGTGATTATGCCCAATTTTAACTTTTGCCTCTGCCTTTGCTCTGAGCTCCAGACCTGTATATCCAACAGTATAGTTAGCAGCTCTTCCCTAATGCCTGTTAGGCATCTCAACTTCAGGTGTCCAAAACCGAACTCTTGAGTTCTCTTTCTTACCTGTTTCTGCCAGTGTATTCCTGATCTTAGGAAATGACACCAATGTTCATCCAGTTGCTTGGGTTGACACACTGGTGTCACGCTTGACTCTTCTCTTTCACTTTAATCCTGTATCCAGTCCACCAGCGAGTGCTGTCAGCTCTGCCCCGTATTCCAACCTGACTCCTCATTTCTACCACCTCCTTGTCTTTGCCGCTGCCCCTCTCAACTGCCAGTCTGTCACTCGCTGGTTTCTCTGCTTGTGCCCTTGTCTGTCTGTAGTCTCTTTTCTTCCCAGCCACCAGAACGATCCTTCTAACGTGTCCTATCCTGCCTCTGCTCTACTGTAAACCTTCCTAGTGGCTTCCGCTTGCACACTGAGTAATACCCAAACACCCTTAACATGGTCCACGGGGCCCTGCCTGATCTGGCCTCTGGCTGCCCTTCTGACTCATCTCCTGTGTCTTCCGTCCTCTTTCCTCCCAGTCGCTCTACTTCCTGTCTAAGCATGTATGCCTCAGGGCTTTTGTACTCACTGAGCCTTCTGTCTGGGCTGTGCTTCCCTTGGATATTCATGTGGCACCCTTCTTCCTTTAATTCCTAAGGAAGAAGCTTTGCCTAAGTGTCATCTCCCTGGAGAGACTCGCCTTGCCCAAACTCTAAATACCCTTCCTTCCCCTAATGCTTGCTTTTTTTCCTTACCAGTTTTATTTTTCCTTGTAGCACTTATTGCCACCTGCAATTATACTTTATATTTAGTTGTTAATTGTCTCCCACAGTAACATGTAAGCTCATAAGCCAGAGATTTGTCTTGTTTATACCTGTATCCCCAGGGCTTAAAAGAATGCCTGACATCAATAAGTTTTGATTGTAGTTTGATAATGAATGAATAAATACTACCTGCAACTGTCACCTGTTAGATGTTGAAAGATACACAACTTTCTTGGTTAGGTACAAAACACTGATAGTGTATTTCCTTAATTTTAAGATTTTTTTTTCATGTTTTATGATTTGAAATCAAGTTGCATCTTATAATTGATACATATATTTAATATGGTAATCGTAACATCCTGAGCTGATATTAAATTGATTCATCAACATCTCATAAATTTTAAGCAATATATTGGCCCTATGGTTGATGGGGTAAACAACATACTTCTGGTCCTTCTCAAATATTTAATAACAGTAGGTGCATAGTTTGTTGTTGGGAAGTCTTTTTTTCCTCAACTGGGTAGAGGTTTTTGCTAATTCTTCTTTATTATTCTACAGACATTAACGAATGTCTCTTAGACATTATTTCCATTGTTCTATACAGTATAAGTCATACTAGAATTGCCATGTAGATAGTGATTTTTATCAATTTAGCAAAATATGCTGCTATACAAAATGTGACTTATTTTCTAAGGCATTTACTGTCAAAATCATATGCTGTCTTAAATTTACTCTTATTTTGGGAATTCTACATTGATCTTGATCATATTGTCTTGTGTTCAGAGTTTACCTAAAGATTTTCCAAATGTTGAACTCATTAGAAAGTATGTAATTTTGCAGCTGTCTTAAAAGTATGTTTTATTACCTAATAAGCCTTTCTTGGAATAATTATTTTGGTAGTATGCTTATAGACA
This sequence comes from Orcinus orca, assembly GCF_937001465.1. Lineage (NCBI taxonomy): Eukaryota > Metazoa > Chordata > Mammalia > Artiodactyla > Delphinidae > Orcinus > Orcinus orca. The sequence continues at coordinate 133,267,266 of NC_064560.1, read as the reverse complement.
AAAAATACATTAAACATGCCTAGATGTTGTATCTAAGATAGTATAGTTCCCTAATATTTATGATAAGTAGACATTAAGTTAACCTGTCAATAATTTAGTTTTTTTCTCTTTAAATGTAAGCCCTTTCTTTACAGAGCACTTATGTTTTGGTATCACTTAATAACTTTGAGTATCATAAGCAAGAAAGCCTTTTGTTTTCAAAATTGTAAATATTACCCATGCACTGTACAGAATTTAGAGAATATAGAAGAGTCTTATGACAGAGACTACAAGGTGCTTTCTTAATCTCTTCTCCCCTCTTTCTTAGTTAGGAAAAATAGCAACAAAAACAGATTGGCATTCTGCCACCCATGTAAAGTTGGTGTATCCTTGCTGTGCTACAGATGGGTATCTATGTTTGGGTAGGAGTGTTTTGTGGTCTTGATGAGAAATCATCTTAACAGCAGGAGGGTACCCGTCCTCTTCCCCTTTTCCTCCGCCTTGCTGACTAGTATAGATACCTGATGGATAATGCTCCACAGCCTCGCTGGACCTTGAGGATGAGGGTCATACTGTAAGGATGGCAGAATGATAAACTAGAAGGAGCCTGGGTCATTGATAACTTCGTGAAACCTTCATACCAGCTCTGGGCTGCCAACCTCCAGACTTTTCTTTAAATGTGTGAGAAAAAAAACTTTTGTTTAAACTATTGTTCTTTGCACGTGATCATCTGTTATCCTGCTATACTGGGAAAAAAATGCTTTCCTTCTTCCAGTCTTTCCCTGTGTCTATGTATCTGAAACACACACATGCACATACCACACACACAAACTAATACAGAGCTGAGGCAAAACTGTTGATAGTGTATTTATATCGTTTTTGTCTCAATATCATATCTGCACTTTCTCATATCATTAAAATTATTTTTAGACATTTTAATATCTACTTAACATGTCTATATACTATAGTTTGTTTAATTGGTCCATTATCTTTGGCTAATTATTTTCTTTTACTAAATAGCAATCTTTTTATCTCTCTTAGGAATATTTTGATTTGCATTTTAACTTACTGAGTGTATGTTGTGTCGAAAACCCTATTTAAACACAGCACATGAAATTCACTTTCACTTCTCCAAGGGATCTTCCCTGTGAAAAAGATGCCCTAGATTTGCTGCACCTTCATTCTCCCTATAATCCCTCATACCTGCCTCTAGTTTAGCACTTGGCATTCCTACTATAATTACTTATTTTCTTCCATGCTTCCCTCATTTGCACTTTAGGAAGGTCTGGAGCTGGGTTTGGTTACTCACTGAATATTTGGTTTGTTCACTTATCCCGGTCCGTCCACGCAATAGCTCCATGCTTCCCTAAGTTTGAGTTTCTTTATCTGTAAAATAGGTATAATATAGTTTTCCACTCTTAAGTATCTTGAGGATAAATTAGATAATCCCTGTATATTGCTTAATACAGTACCGAACCCAAGGTCAATACTTATCTACTACCTTCAAGTCTTTGCTCAAATTTCATCTTCTCAATGAAACCTATCCTGGAGCTGTATTTAAACTATAAACAACACTTACCCATCATTCTTAATCCCCCTTACTCTGTTTTCTCTATAACATTTATCATTTCCAACAACTATATGATTCACTTATTTATTTAATAGCTCTGTTGTTCATTGTCTGTTACTTCCCACCAGAGTGGATGTTTCAGTGAAGGCAGAAATGTTAATCTTTTTGTTTACTGCAGTATCCCAAGTCCAGAGAACAGTGACTGGCACATAGTAGGTGCTCAATAAGTATTTGTTGAACAATAGTGATATTAGTATATTTAAGATGTGTTGAATGAATAAACATGTTTGAGGAGCAGTTTACAATGTTCTCTTTATTTGTGGATTTAGAGACTCTGTAAAAAGCATCTATAACTTTTCCAGGCTCCAGAGGTTATTTTTCAGGCTCCATATCCTATCCTTCATCAATATCTGCTGCTGTTTTGGTATGGAGCCTTTAGTTTCCATCCTGCACTTGTCTTCTGTATTAGTTTTTTAAGGATGCCGTAACAAAGTACCATAGACTGGGTGGCTTAAACAACAGAAATCTATTTTTCAGGATTCTGGAGGCTAGAAATGCAAGGTCAAGGTGTCGGCAAGGTTGATAATCTTCTGAGGACCCCTCTCCTTGGCTTGTAGATGACCATCTTCTCTTTATGTCTTCACATGGTCTTTCCTCTGTGCTTCAGTGTCCTAATCTCCTTTTCCAATAAGGACACCAGTCATACTGAATTAGGGATCACCCATATGATCTCTTTTTTCTTTAGTTGCATCTTTAAAGGCCTTGTCTCCAAATATAGTCACATTCTGTACTAGGCATTAGGACTTAAACATACGAATTTTGGCATTTTGGCAGGGGGCAGGGACAATTCAGTTCATAACACCTCTTTCTCTGACTGGCCCTTTCTATAAGTTGCATAGTGGGACAATCTGTCTGAATTTTCTTGTCTCTTTTCACCTTTGGACTTTTTATGATCTTTTTATGATCTTTTTCTCAAAGCTTTGAGTTGGCCAGTCATCCCCCTACCCCAATATCCAACCCTTTGCCCAGTCCATGTTTCCAAGAGTCTTTCGGAAAATAAGGCTCAAAGGAGAGATTGTATTCATGCCTGGTATGCTCACAATCCTGTGGACATGTCAGTTTGGTTTAGTTTTGGAGGATAATGTGGGTCAAAGATGGACAGTTAGTATACAGAAAAGGATTATCTTATTATGTGTTATAGGAACAGTTTGCAAGGACAGTAGAATAATTTGGATATTATATACACCCAAATAACACAGCCTTTAAATATCTAAAGAAAAGCAAACATATTTACAAGGGAAATATAACATCCACAATGGGAATTGTTGCATATTAAACATACAGTCGACCTTCTGTATCTGTGGGTTCCGCATCTTTGGATTCAACCAATCGTGAATTGAAAATATTTGAGAAAGAAAATTTTGAGAAAGTTCCAAACAGCAAATCTTAGCATTTACATTTGTATTTACAACTATATACATATCATTTACATTGTATTAGGTATTATAAATAATGTGGAGATGATTTAAAGTATATGGGAGGACGTGTATAGGTTATATGCAAATACTACACCATTTTGGCTCAGAAATATGTAGATCAAGCCACTGTTTCTTCTGCTTTATCATAGACCAGGATCACTTGCAAGACTTGTTAAAACAGAATTCTGGGCCTCTCTCCCTATCCCCAGAGTTTCTGGTTCAGTAGGTCTGGGGTGACCTGAGCATTTGCGTTTCCAACAATCCCAGGTAACTGATGCTGGTGGACTGGGGATCACACATTGAGAGCCAATGGATCAAACAACTAAAAATGAGAAATTAATAAGGACGTAGAAGACCTTGACAACAATTAGCAAACTTGATCTAATGTACATATTAGAATCCTGAACCCAATAATTAGAAAATAAACCATATTTTCAATCATACAGTGAATATTTACAAAGTGGACCATGTACTGTGGCGTCAGGCCAACTCAGTAAGCACCAAATGTTGCTATAATACAGACATTTTGATCACTGTGCAATTAATTAAAAACCAATAATAAATAACTTAAAAACTTCATATACCTGAGGAGTATTTTTAGGAGATTTTATACTTCTAAGTAATTTCTTGATAGTTTTATATAGGAGGCCTCAATTCTGTCTGTAACTTTTATTTCTTAATAAACAAAAGGTCTGAAGCAGATATGGCACAATGTTAAAAATGGACAAATAGGGATGGTGGTTCCATTAATGTTTATTTCATGCTACTCTGCAGTTTTTATTTGTTTTACATATTTCTAATTTAAAAACTGATAAGTGATTTAGAAGCCTATACCCATGTACATGAACTTTATGTGGGAGGGCAAAACAGAGACATTTTCCTAGACTTACGGACCCAGAAAATTCACCACCGATGGAACCTATTAGAATTATAAAATCAGAAGACCCTCAGAGTCCATTTCACTTCATTAAGCATCCTTAGATCTTCGCCTGTGAAAACTAGTATGTGAATGCAAATAGGGAGTTCTGTGCTCTGCTGAGAACTCCATATAGCTTCCAAAAGTCAGCAGCCAGGGAGAACAGTATTTTCTCATGGAGTACAACATTGACTGATGAGAATGTTTGAAAAATAGGTGTGCTGATAAAGTAAATCTGGCATTCCCAAAATTAGTAGAGCCTTTTATTGCAATGCTGGAAGTTCTATCAAAATTTTCTAAAATATAGGTATATAGTTTTTTGTTCATGTGTGTGTGTGTGTGTGTGTGTGTGTGTGTGTGTGTGTGTGTGTCTGTGTGTCACAATAAGTACTTTTTTAAACCTAAATGAATCTTTTTAATGATTGAGAATCAATGTTTTCGTTATTATGCACATCAATTACTATTACACTATTACTGTAATTAATGATAATACTTTACATTTGATTTTACTTATATAAGCTTTAGGTACAAAATGTAGGCCTTGTATTAAATTTATACCTGACAAAGCCATAGATTATAAGTGCCCATTGGATATAAATCTTTTATGCTACTACATTTCATCATAATTTGTCTTCCTTGAAAGTAGGTTTTAGTTACTCAAGGGTTCATACAAATGAATTTGATTACCACTCTACTTTTACAGTGTTAAATATTAAGCTTCTCTAAATACACATAAGAAAGCTGAATAAACATCCTTAGCACTAATGGCTAATATTTATTAGAAAACAGTTGATTGAAAGTGCAGTGGTTTATGCATCATGAACCAAATTCCATTTTTGAAAGGCAGACAATCATGTACTTCAGGCTGCAACAAAACAAGGAGACCTAGAAATAGATGGTTTTGTTTGTTTGTTTTTATTTTTATGTTGCTTTTGGAAATAATTGAATTTTGAATCGTTTACAGAAGGAACACTTCAGTCATCATGAGAAAAAAGGGTACTTAGTTGCCTTCCTTTCCCTTCTTTTATAGTCATTGTGTTTATTGGAATTACTCATGGTGTGGAGGTGCATGATCCTTTTTTTCAGTTCTTAGGGCCATTTAAAGTCTAAGTCCAGCCAAAGATCTTTTACTGTGCAAGGAACTAGATGGAATCATTTTGACTACACTCACAGCCAGGAGTTCAGCTAACCATCCTGGTGATAGGTCTGTGCCTGTGACTTTATTATGATTTTTACAGATACTTTGTGGAACCATGTGGCCTGCCATTTCTTCCTCTAACTTACGTCCTACTAAACTTAATCCTAACCCTGTCTAGCTCACTCAGATCTGGCCGTCCCACCTACTGGCCTTTTCATTGGTCCTGAGGAGTGCTTGTTCCATCCCTCACCCCACCTGGCCCTCATTATTCCCACTTGCCTCCCTTACTTGAAAGTGAATCCTCTGATGACAGTGGTCTTCCTCTCCAAGCTCTCTCCAGGGAGACTGCCTTCCTTGCTGCCTCTGACTGAGGATGAGGAGGTGTTGGCAAACTTTTGCTCCCAAGGGCTGAGTCCTGGTTATGTGATTTCTCAGCAGTTCCTCTCTGCAGTTCTGACTGCCTGCCGACACCAGCTGCTGCTCTTCACCTTCATTAGTGTGGCCTGGTGACCTTTTAACACATTGTTCTAACACCCAGGGTTACAAGTACATGAGCTCTATGTCTACAACATCCCTTTATAGTTCTTCAAGGCCCTCAATACCAGTGAGCACGTTTTTTAGCTCCTAGCTATATAGTAAACATCCATGGGTTCCATTCTACTCTTGGTTACCATATTAAATTTTCCTAGTTCACTGCTCTGATTTAAGACTGAGTGGTTCAAAATCCTCGGTGACTCCTCAAGATTTACCAAATGGACTTGAGGACACTGGGAGGGGGAAGGGTAAGCTGGGACGAAGTGAGAGAGTGGCATGGACATATATACACTACCAAATGTAAGATAGATAGCTAGTGGAAAGCAGCCGCATAGCACAGGGAGATCAGCTTGGTGCTTTGTGACCACTTAGAGGGGTGGGATAGGGAGGGTAGGAGGGAGACGCAAGAGGGAGGGGATGTGGGGATATATGTATATGTATAGCTGATTCACTTCGTTTTAAAGCAGAAACTAACACACCATTGTAAAGCAATTATACTCCAATAAAGATGTTAAAAAAAAAAAAAGATTTACCAAATCGAGTACCAAAACCTCAGTGTGACCGTCCAGGCTCAGCTCCACTCCCACCCCCTCAATTCAGCTCCAGTTTACTTTCCAAACACCTTTATCTTCCAGCTGGCTAAATGTGCTTGATGTTTCCAAGCACACTCCTTTTTGTTTGAAATACGCTTTTCCCTCCAGTCTGAATTTAGCCACGCTCTAGTGAAAACTTGGCATAATTATCACCTTCTCCTGTCTTGACTTTCTCCTCTGGAGAGTCCTCTCTTCTGATCTCCCATGGTACTTAGTTCATACCTTTTAAGTGACAGTTATTATACCTTTTTATTTTTAGAATATTTTATTGGGTTTTATGATGGCATGAAGTATTAAAAGGGGTCCTGGACCTTAGGAAGAATATAATACTGATTATGCCTGGATTTTCAGATAATTTCTCCAAAAAGCAAGCCCAGAGGTGACAAACATTCAGAGTCTGATCAGTCAGTGCAGATTGAGAAAAGGAGTCTTTTTTTTTCTTTTTGGCTGCATTGGGTCTTCTTTGCTGCACGCGGGCTTTCTCTAGTTGTGGCTTCTCTTGTTGTGGAGCACCGGCTCTAGGTGCGCAGACTTCAGTGCTTCAGTTGTTGTGGCACGCGGGCTCAGTAGTCATGGCTCCTGGGCTCGGTGGTCGTGGCTTGCAGCCTCTAGAGCGCAGGCTCAGTAGTTGTGGCGCATGGGCTTAATTGCTCCACGGCATGTGGGATCTTCCCAGACCAGGGCACGAACCTGTGTCCCCTGTATTGGCAGGCGGACTCCCAACCACTGTGCCACCAGGGAAGTCTCCGAAAAAGAGTCTTTGAACAATAACCAGCAGATTTTTAATCAAAGTTGGTCTAAAATAACAACCAGTTTCCTTAAATCTACTCTGTTATGCCTGTTGAGGTAAACTGTACTATGTAATTATAAGATTTTTCACCCAGTTAAAAAGGCAAAAGCTGAACCCATCATCCAGTTTTCAATTATTCAAGCCAGTAAAGGCAGGAAATAAAATATGAGCTGGAAAGGTTATTAGCGTTCATTAGCACAACGAAGTTGCTAAGTAAAAGCAATGAAGTTTTGATCTTTTCATTTTTAACGGCTCCAGTAGTTATACAAAATAAATTTATTATTTTTGCATTGGAACAACATTCACAGCGTGAATACATTTTTAATTAAATGTACTTTTAGTTGGTTTTCCTACATTTGTTTGTATTTTTTTGTGTTAATATTAATCAGATTGTAAAGTCACAAATGGAAAAGGATAAGTTTCAGAAAAAAAAGTAGGTCTCTATACAGCATTATGGACTAGAAGGTAGTAATTCATAGCATTTAAAAACATTGACGGGCTTCCCTGGTGGTGCAGTGGTTAAGAATCCTCCTGCCAATGCAGGGTACACGGATTCGAGCCCTGGTCCGGGAAGATCCCACATGCTGCAGAGCAACTAAGCCCGTGCGCTACAACTACTGAGCCTACTCTCTAGAGCCCGCGAGCCACAACTACTGAGCCTGCGAGCCACAACTACTGAAGTCCGTGCACCTAGAGCCCGTGCTCTGCAACAAGAGAAGCCACTGCAATGAGAAGCCTGCACACCCCAACGAAGAGTAGCTCCCGCTCGCCGCATCTAGAGAAAGCCCACGCACAGCAATGAAGACCCAACACAGCCAAAAATAAAATAAATTAAATGAATTAAGTAAAAAAAAAAAGCATTGACGCTGGAGTCCACGGCCTGACTGTGACTCTTGGCTCCACCATCTTTAGCTGTATGACCTTTGGCTAATTACTTAACAGATATGAGTCAGTTTCCTCCTTCCTACAGTGGGGATAATATTCACTTCTTAGGATGTAGGAGCATTAATGAGATAATCCTTGTAAAATGCTTAGTAAAGTGCCTAACACATAATGACTGCTATATGATTATAACTTCCTGTTATTGCTTTTCAAATAAATATGCCACTAATATTTAGTTAAATAGAAAACAATAGCATTGGGAGAAAAATTAATTATATGTAAATTATCTATAAACTGGAAGACCAGGCATTACATAATTAAGAATATGCTTTGGTGAATTTGCTTTGTTCTAAGATTTAGGGCAAGCTAAACCTGGAACTTAGTTATGTATGAGGACTAATGTTAAAGAAAAAGAAGTATCTTATTGTAACACCAGTGATGTTTGCACTGGATGAATAAAACAAGAAGAATCATTTTAGAGAGAAAAAGAAGATCACTTAAAAAATCAGGCCTGTGTTTCAAACAAAACAAGAAAAGTGAGACAATAGTTTGTCAACACAAACTAGATAAATGGCACAGCTATATTTTGCCCAAATCACAACTTGGATTTATGAGTTTCCCCAGCCAGAACAGTGAACAGCTGACGGCTTCTGTCTCTGTTAGAGCCATTTTGACGAAACTTATTAACATTTTTTTTTTTTTTTTTTTACTGAGAAACCCTGCTTGAAAATATTCGTGTGGTTTAAAACAAATTAAAATTTTAGGAACCTATACAATTTAATATTAAAACCCATATAATTAATTTTTAAAGGAAGAATAGGTCTATTGCAGTACAAAATCTGTAGGGAGGATCTCCATCGGGAAGCTGGAGAAGGACATGCTCTTTCAGAAAAGAGCTATATTCCTTGCTCTGTATTTTGCCTTGAGAGGTTTGAATAGCTACTCTCTTGAGAGTTTTTCGTTTTCTTTTTTTCAAACTCACTACTATCCAGTAATGGGTCTGATGGATAGAAAATGGAGGTGTAAAAGGGATTGCTTTTTATATACGAAATTGAAATTGGTTGAATTCAACAAATAGCAATTTCAATGTGTAGGAAGATAAATCAACTAAAGTTCTTTCAGAGAGAATGCAGAAAATGGATAAATGTGGTCAATTGTAAAGTAGAATCCTATCTTATACATATTCTTATACTGAAATGTTTCCTACTTTATGGGGAAGGAAAGACTGTTCAATTCTTTCTGCTCTGGAAGCAACAATAAATATCTGACATCATCAGAATCCATTTCCTCTGAGGCACACTGCCTTTGGGTTGTGAGTAATGGTTTTTATTTCAGTAGATATATTGAAGAAAGGAAGTTGCCCATCCCATTTTGGGCAACCAAATGTCAAAAGGAAATTTTAGTTTCCCGGCTGCTGTTGAGGACCTTGAGAATCTGTGTGTGTGTGTGTGTGTGTGTGTGTGTGTGTGCGTGCGTGTAGTTTAACAGACTTATAAAGGAATAGAATTTTGTAGATCATTTTGCCTAATGCATTATTTTACATAAAAGGAAAATGAGGTTTAGTGACTTACCATAGTTATATAACTAATGGCAGGATGTTTGATGTATAGAACTGTTTAAGATACTATTAATTCATCCAGATGATTTCCAAAAGAATAATCTAGGCTAGGGAAAGTGTTCATTAAGTCCCACCTTTCAAAAATGGATTGTTTCCAACTTCCATATTTTTGAGATATATTTTAAAATTCTACAGATAATGAATTATAGGGAAAATATATTTTGTCCTTATAATCTCTTTCCTTACATAATATTTTTCAGTTGTACATGCAATTTGTATTTCCAGCTTCTCTGAAAGCTTAAAAATGTAAGTTACCTCAGTAATAAGAAAAACTGACTCTAAATAAAGAAGGAAGCATATGCAAAATGTACAGGTACAAACGGGATAAAATAAAATACCACAGATGGGTCAGTTGATAAAATATATAATCATATAAGTTACTGTGGTCCTTGTTATGATGGATAATGTTATCTTAACAAAAATTATAAATATTTTAATATTTTTACTTCAAATAAAATACAAAATAAAAAGATAATTCCAGTGAAAATGAAGTGATGAATTCTGAATTTTATTGGTAATAACCAAGGATGTAAATAGTCACTTTGAGGAGCATTTTGCTCAATGCAAAGAAGGAATTAGTCCAGTTCTTATTCTTCTCTTAATTTTCTTTGAGAGAGTTACAAATAAGGGGGCCATTTCCAAAAATCTTGGAAGAAAAATATATACATTCATATGAATTTGAATTTATTGTGCTAGTCAAAGGGAAAAAATAGACAAGCTTTACTATCTCAAAATTAAAGTCCCTGTATAATAAAGAATACTGTGAACAAAGGTAAAAGCCAACTCTCTCTGGAAAAAAACAACATACATAACAGACAAATAGAAAAAATTTTCAAGTCAGTAAGAGCACAAACAAGCCAGGCGAGGAATGGGTGACTGATAAATGAATTAAAGAAGAGGAAATCTAAACAAGTAATAGTAATGAACTAGTACTCAGGGAAATGCATAAAATAAGAATGAGAATACCACCTCATATCTTATAACAAAGTTTGAAAGTTTGGACAATATGCATTAGAGAAAATTTGATGGGGGAGTCCAGCAGGGATAACTGTGTAGCGGGTGAAAGTGTGAATTCGTACAACCACTTTGGAAAAGTATTTGGTCATATCTAGTGAAGCTGAAAATATACATGTACATTGAGCCAGAAACTTCTGCAAATAAGCCCAAAGAGACATGTACAAATATGTTTATGTAGCATTGTTTGTTATGATGAAAACAGAAACAAATAATAATAATACAGTATATTCATAGGATGGATATAACTAGAAATTAAAAATAATGACTTGGACATACATACGTATATTACATGGACAAATCCCCCCAGGCATAGTTTTGAATGACAAAGCAACATACTTATAGTACACAATATGTACCTAAATAAAAAATAATTCTATGTGTCAGTTATGAACACCTATAACAAGTGATTATTGAATAATCATTGAATGATTAAAGCATGGGCTAGAAGAATACACAGCATATTTAGGAAGAGATGAATACAAATAAGGAGAACAAAAGGGACTAAAAAATTAAAAACCCCTATACAGAATGTGAAATAAAAAACATTTTATTGACTATTAGGCTGGGTTTGAGAAGAACAGGGTTAGATCGTGTTCTGCTACTAATATATTTGTGACCTTAAACCAACTGGCTTCAGTTCCCTTACCTACAAAGCAAGTCAATTTTAAATGTTTCTTCTAAACTTGAAAATTTCATGAGCTTTGTAGCTGTGCAACACCAGGTCTGTTTTATAAACTTACTTTGTCTCGGTTTCCTCATCTGTAAAACGGGAACTAATAGTAGTACCTACTTAATAGGATTGCTTTGAAGAGTATATAAATAATCCATGGAGAGTGCTTATCTCTATGCCTAGCAGGTATGCTTACATATATACACACTTGAGTAAGACTGAACTCAATAAATGTTAGCTCCTACAGCCATGACTTTAAGTTTATGAAACAGACTGACTCTGGGATACTTCAATCATAAAGAATATTTTCCTCTTTAGAGACTTCTTTTAGATAACAAGTTTTTCCAGGATATTACTATAAACTTGGTATATATGACTCCCAGGGACTAATGTCTTACATTCTGTAAGCTGGTCATACTTTTTCTAAATGTTGGTTAGATCGTAGTTTTTAATCTAGACAGGAAAAAATATGTATATGAAATAAGGAAAAATTTTAAACATTGTGTTATATGTGATTTTTTTCTGTGTGTTGATTAGAAGGTTGACTGTCTACTTGAACAATGTCTTTTATTAAAGTCTGCTGATTGTTATGGTTAAATATGTACAAGCTTGAGTAAGAATGAAAATAATCTCTTGAGAAAAAAATTGAGGATTAGCATTTAATCATTTAACAGGAGAATGGACATGGAGTACCTCCAGGGCAGACCTGACTTAATTCTTAGATATGATTCAGTAAAATATAGATTTCTTAAATGAGAAGATTTGACAATGTGCGTAATTTAATTGTACAAAGACAAACTCTGCTCTGAATGTCTTCTTGGCAAATGAAGGCCCATTAAGGCATGTTTCAATACACATGCTGGGATGGAGGGTAGGGAGGGGGGAGGGACAATTTGTAGTACACTGTATCTACTTTATGGCTACTGATTTTAAACAAATTTCAGATTACCCTTATTGTCTAATCATATGTTTGGGAGGATGGGCTATTTATGAGCTGTTAGCTTTCCAGATGCTCGAACAATGTGCTTTAAATGCTGTATTCATAAACCAGCCCCCAAAATGCAGCAGATTAGCTGTTTCTAATCTTTGAATTCAGAACAAATGTTAGAAAAAGGAACACTTGCAGAGCTGTGTAGTCTCTATTACCTCATTAAAATGTATTTATAAATGAAGTAGACAGAGGAGCAAATGTCTGCACAAAACATTGCTACTTCATTAATATTTCTTTATTACAAAAGCACTTTCTATGAAATCTGTCAGCCTCAAGGAAATAAGTGAATCAGTTGTCTTTCATTTTTGTGTTTTGTTTATTTTCCCTGATATGCAAACGCAAGTTTAAAAGAAATATTTTAGCAGTAAATATGAACTTAGTGAAATAAAAAGAGTACACGTGACTAGAACAACATCTGTTTCAAAGTATGCATAATGCTAGGATTCAAGCGGGGAAGGTTTCTGAACTTGAGGTTCTATTTTTCTTAAATGTGAGGTTTCTGTGTTAGGGGAGAAATATGTTATGATGGGTTTCATTCCTAAGGGTAATTCCGTAAAAGAAGGTTTCTTGTTATATCAAGAGTAGCTAGAAACAAACAAACAAACCATTTTTCTTCTCCAGATTAGAGATAACTAAATACTTAGGTTTAAAAAGTACATAATAAAAAAGTTTTTAAAAAAGGGAGTGACAATGATACTAGAATGATGGACACCTGTCATTATACATAAGTATATTTGTAACCCGTAGAATGCACAACACCAAGAATGTGTCCGAAGGCAGGCTGTGGACTTTGAGTGATGATGATGTGTCAGTGTAGGTTCATCAGTTGTAACAAGTGTACCGCTCTGGTGGGGATGTTGGTAATGGAGGAGACTGTGCATATGAGGGTCAGGGGGTATGTGGGAGATCTCTCTGTACCTTCCTCAATTCTGCTGTGAACCTAAAACTGATCTAAAAAAATAAAGTGTATAAGTTAAAAAAAAGTGAAAAGTGAAAGCATACTGTGACACTCTTCCCTATTAAGTTTGTATAAGGCAGTGTATTTTGGATTTTACTTTCAAGATCTGATAGTGAACTACCTAAAAAATCATGTAATGGATCTTATTTCTTTTAAGGATGGACCTTATTCAAGTTATCTATTGCTGTGTAATAATCATCCCCAAATTTAGTGACATTAAACAAGTTTTTTATTATTATTATTTTAATAGATTCTATAGGTCAAGATTAAGAAAGGGCACAGGGAGTTTTTTGTCTCTATTCCACAATGTCTGGGGTTTCAGTAGGAAAAATTGAATGGCTGGGGGCTGGAAGCATTTGGAGGCTTCTTTAGTATTATGTCCGGCTCCCTGGCAAGATGATTGAAGACGGTCTATGCCCATGCCATGTGGTTTAGGCTTCTAAGCCTAAGAATTGAGATGCTCAAGAGGGAGAATTCTAAGAGAGTCGAAGGTCCTTTGTCTCTTAAGAACAAGCTTAGGAAGTTACATGTCATTATTTACACTGCACTCTGTTGGTTGAAGCAATAACAAGCCTGTCTGGATTTCAGGGAAAAGGTTGCAGACCCCACTTCTTGATGGGGGAGTGTTGACAGAATATTGGTGGTCCTTTTCAGAAAGTTACAGCTGATCAACAGTCCAATCTTTAAAACCACCTTTGATGTAATATGGCTAAAATGTAAATGAAGCCATGTCATTATTCCTTTTAAACTCTTTACATACTGTCCCTTTGGAAATTAGGTCCATACCGTGGTATAAAGTTGCTATGAAAGTCTTGATGATCTGGAAAATATCTACTTCTCATTCTCTATCCCGTTGAAATTTATGCTACTTTTACTAGAGTGAATTTTCCCTGCCTCAGGGCAGTGACTTCTCACAAACACACATATATACAAATCATACATGCACACACATATTCAAAAATATGGCTCTTAGCCTGACCAACTGCTGCTGCTTATTGTCTGTCAAGTGTCAGTTCCAGTATCACTTTTTCAGACCTCATATCTGCCTCGCATACCTCTTTGCTTTCTACACATACCTCTGCAATCATGACATTATAAAGAAACAATCTTTTTATACATTATTTTCCCTTTTGGACTCTGTTAAGTCTTTATTCTTACTTCATCAGGAAGCACCTATTACATTTCCTGACACATCTGGGAAACCATCTCTTCTGCAACCCAGACAAGAACACTTATCTTTTGAATTCCTCACTAAGGAAAACTGGAGACCCACTAGATTTCGGAACCAAAAGTATTATCTCTCTTTGGAAAATTCTCATATTCAATGAAATTTTAAAACATGGATGTTCCAGTCCTCCCATAGGATCCCCTGTTGAGGTGATTAATTCTCTGGCTTTTTCAGTATGTTCTGACAAGTGGATAAATACTGAGTCTAGGTCCAGTTGGACTAAATACTTTGTTGTCATCATTACTGACAAATGCTGGGATATTTGTAACCACAAGTCTCTCTTAATTAAAAACAAACCTGAACAAGACATATCCTCAATTATCTACATAGGGATTTCATATGGCCAATTATATAAACTATCTCCAAGTCACCTAGAATGGCAACCAGTTAAAGAATGTACTTAACAGAGTTCCTGGTACAATTTCATCACTATGGTGAATACATTTCTTGCATATGAATACATTCTGTTGATGTCAGTCAAGTTGTTTTTCAAGTAATATTTTGACAGGTCATTTGATACATCAGTTATAATTGGAGACACACTAACATTGTGCCCGATTATTGGTACAGGGCCCTGAACAGAAAATGATATTGACCCTAAATTGCATTCCTACTGATGGATCTCATGCAGCAGGGAAAGGAAGAGGCCACCAAGTGCTGCTACCACTTAAGAAAATGGTGGTTTTGAAAGGCAGGGGTGGGAGAATCAAGTTTATTTATAACATCATTTTGGTTGTTCAGAATGCTAAGATATAGTCCCTACTTTAATTTTCATAAGTGGAAAATTGTGAAAGCTTGTTTTGGAAACTTGGACAAAACATTATTTAGCTTAGTCTGCTACCACTAAGTTTGATCCCTGTAGCCTTTGGCAGAAGGTAGCAAGTGTGACAGAGGCTGTTTCTCTAAAATGAATAAAGGAACATTAGGACATTCGGATCCCATTACTTCCATTTAAGAACTTTCCAAATACAGAATTGCTGTGCCCTGACCATAGCTGATAACTCACTTAAAATTCACACAAACTGATTAAAAAATGCATGGACCTCAAGCAGTGCTTTCCAACTATGTGTCTTCTGATTAAACTGAAAGCGTGCAGTGTGTCTGAGAATGTGTCAGCTTATGGAGTACTGGGGGGTTTCTATGGCTTACCCTCAGAGTTCTCAAATGGAACATTTGGAGAGCCAAAATACACAACGGAAGACACGCACAGTCTTGCTGTTTCCAATTAGGAGTGGGCTTCTGTTTCTTTGACTTCAGCAGGTGGCTATTCATCATTAAGATGGAAAAATGTTTATTAATATGATATATTTTGGAATGGTTACAACTGAGAGCCAAAGACTCAAAACTTTTTTTTCCTCTTCCATCAAAAACTTATAATGGTCTCATCCTGATGTTTCTGTCCTCTGACCTATTACTTAAGAGCTTTACAAACGTGGTCTTGACCTTCTTCCTTTTTATGTCAGCTCTTAGGTTATGCAATGGAGACAGTGCCCCACTAAATAGCGTTTTATATTTGATCCAGTTTACTAGGTAGTACAAAGGAGGTGATGATGTGGTATTCAATGAGTGATTTTTGTCATTTGTATCATTGTATCTGATAGGACTAGGAGCCCAGGTATTTTTAAATTACAAGCCTTTTTTTTTACATTTATTAATCACATATATACTTTAATATGTGTGCATTTGAATAGTTTTCCTTTTGTATTATTCTGTGAGTACATAGGCTATGGAAGTAACTAACATTAAACATCGCTTATGAATCCACTTGTGACAGTTACTTCCCATGTATCACAGAGGAATATTTGTGATACTCTTTTGGGTTTTTTTTGCAGTACACGGGCCTCTCACTGTTGTGGCCTCTCCTGTTGTGGAGCACAGGCTCTGGACGTGCAGGCTCAGTGGCCATGGCTCACGGGCCCAGCCACTCTGCAGCATGTGGGATCTTCCTAGACCGGGGCACGAACCCGTGTCCCCTGCATCGGCAGGCAGACTCTCAACCACTGCGCCACCAGGGAAGCCCCTGTGATACTCTTTTTTTACAGGCTGACAAGTAATCATTGAAATGCAAACCACACATATGTATAATGAAAAATTATGGAATTCCCTAACAGTGTTGTTATTTACATTATCAAAATGGAGAGTCAAGAAGGAAGGTAATATTTTGTGAGTGCCTAGAGGATACCAAATGCTAGGCTTAGTTTATTCACATATTATATTCAGTTATTTCCATCTGTATTGTCAGCAAAGTCAAATAACTTGTCTAAGGTCATGCAGCCTGTAAACCTGGGAATTTAGGTCTGTTTGAATTCAAATGTGACTTTCAAACATGACTGTACTGTTTCCTATTTTGAATTAGTCTTTTGTATAATTTACTGTTGGCATAACTTTAAAATTTACTTGGAGAAAAACTTTTTTGGTATCTTGATTCTTCACGGAAATATCCAGCTCTTCCTTAGTCAGAATAACCTTTAAGAATGTGGTAGTACTGAACCACGAACTGTGGGAGTATTTTCTTAGTAGCAAGACTCAGTAAAGAATGTCCTTTTTGCATCCTAGTTCCTTGTGGGATATTCCCTAAACAGAATAGTTTCCATATATGCATGAACAAAACCCAGGATTCTGTACTTAGAGCAACATTTTAAAAAATGTTGGTGAAAATCTAGATATTACGTACCTAAAGTAAAGGGCAGAACATTAACTGTCTGCAAACATAGTGATTGCTTTCTTCCTTTGGAAGCTAAGGATCTCAGCATGAGATTTTATTTATAAACAATACTGTTTCTCTTACAGGAGGTTCATCATAAGGTCATCTTTTTCACTGTCCAGAGTGAAGCACTAAAATAATTATTGCTCTATTAACATGCTAGACCAATGGCAAAGCCATTTTGGATTTGAGCTTTTATTTGCTGATTTAGAAAGCATAAGTGAATATTCACCCAAGAAAATATTCACAAAATGTAAAAGAAGTTTGTGTAATGCACATGGGATAAAATTCAGATCATATCTGGACAAAAGAAACTCCTGGAAGGCTTCTCTATAAATCCCTACCTACATCACTTGTTTTGAAGCTTCTAAACTTGATCTGTGACTGATTATTTTCTATAGCTCATGTGTAATGAATACCTGTAGTCAGATGACTGGGTATTATTTATTCAAATGATTGTACAAGAAAAACAGATTGCTTTCTGTAGTGACCTGGGAGGCCAAGAACGTTGCAGATCCAAGCAGTACATTAATTATGAAATTTAAAAAGAAAAAAATTTTACAGACACCAAACTGGCTCAGGGAGCTAGTTGTAAAACCTGGTTGCTATGCTGGGTTACTAATTACAGGTATCACTGTTTCTGTGAGAGGATAGGTGATTGCACCAGACTGTTGGTCACTGTGTGTGATGAGGGCAGAGCGTGTAAAAGATCACTCTGACTATGAAGTCTTTGTGAGTGAGGAGGTTGTGTGTGGTGTGTGCACACACATGTGCTCTCACATGCGCATCTGCAGGCATTCCCTGTGGAGGATGCTTGTTGTTTAACCCAGAATCACCCGGTATTACTATGATGAAATCAGAAGTTTGCACTATTTTAACCGTGGTTTATTATAATATTTTCCCCATAAATAATGTTAAAAAGAAGGGTGAATGTGTTGAAGAATAAGTTTGCGAACCTTTTTATCATTATAGCCCTGAATGGCTACAAAGGCTCTAGTGCGTCCATGATTATAGTCCCTTTTAATATAAAGCCTTTTGTTTAATTTTGTAGTTCAGTGTGTAAAGAGAGAGTGAATAGAACAAGAATTTAACTTGCACTGTATCCAAACTTGAAAGTGACTATCTTATTCAGAATTAGTAGGAAATTGGGATAGTGTAATAATCAGGTAGCAAAGCATCAGGTGTCTAAAAGCCCTCAGTGATTGTGTGTTGAATGTTGGTAGAACTGTGCTGACTGGGTGTCTAACTCATGTATAAGTACCATGTAGTACCAGTTACCATAGAATTCTGTCCTCTCATTCTTTTTCCTTCTCTTCGCTTGTTTTTTTTCCCCTGATCATCTTTAAATATCTATCCTTATCGTCTCAATCTACACGATCTTCCTTAAAGAATACAAGAAAGCTATCTTGTATTTAATCATCGTCAGTATGATCCTAGCATCTTTACATTTACCCTAACTTCTCTCCTGAACTTCAGTGCACTTTCCATAATCCTAAATTCTATATTGAACGTCTCGAAGCATACTACACTGGAATTTCAGACTCAGTCACTGTTAATGACTCCCGGAGTTTAAGCTAGAAAGCTGTGTCTTCACTCTCATCCCTGTCATATCTCATCGCCCACAATCATTTGGTTGCTGAGCCCTACTCATTCTGCTTCCTTCAGTGTCTCTTTCCTGGATGTTGTCTCAGTACAAGCTCTGGTCACAACTCTTGAAGGCTCATGCAATTTACACATGAACCGTTCTTCCTGACTCCATCCTTTTTTGATAATGTATGCTAACATTTCAACCAAAATTGTCTTTCTAAAATAAAAATTTAATCACTTGAAATTTCCTGCTGAAAATACTCTGCCGTTCCGTCTGCAAGAAGATTAGCTGGCAGCTCCTTAGCATGCTCTACAAGGCCACTTGGGATCTGGCTCGGACTGATTTTACCTCCTCTGCTAACCAGACTCACAGGAGATGCTGTGCTCCCAGCCATGGTGATTCCCTTCCTCATCTCTGAAAGCAGCTTACGCTTTCATGCCTCTGTGCCATTGTCTCATGTTATTACTTGCTTTTACCTGAAATTCCTGTCTCACTTCTTCGTCTGTCAGCTGGAGGTTGTCACCCGTCTTTAAGGTCCCTTTCCCTGACACAAAGTAAACGTTCGAATAAATGAATGAAGCCAAGTCTCACGTATGTGCTTAGTCCTTCTCAGAATACTTGATATGTACCTTTATTACATCAGTATTTCATATATTCTACTGTAATTATGGAATTAGGTCTTTTTCTCCTTACGTTGTGAGTTCCTTAAGATTAGTGCCAAAGCTTATTCATCTTTCTCTTCCCAGCACATAGCCCAGTGCCTGCACAGAGTAGGCACTAAGTAAACATTCACTGAGTCAGACCACTAGAGTTGTAGCCATAAGATGTAGCCTCTGGATTGGTGGTGTGGGTGAGCCTTATTCCCAGGGCACGTGAGGAGTGGCTTTGTGATCCTGCAACCATTGTATTAAGGTAGATGAGCCTCGCTTTCTCATTATGGAGACTGTGAGCTTATAGTTGCTGAGGAACTTGAGTGTATCCAGGAGTACCTTTTTGGTGAGACCTTAGTGTCAGAAATAACTGGCACTCCATATACACCAAGGTCTTTTGAGACCTGAATGTCTGTGATAGTCCATGACATAAAATCAATACCTTGAGGGCAGGCTTCAGGGACTCTCCTTCTGTGTCTTGTAAAGAGTGAGCTCAATCTGTGGGATTTAATTCATACTTCTGGTTCAGGTCAATAGTTCTTCATTGTTGCTTTTTTTTAACTTTTTATTTGGAAATAATTTCAGTTTCACATAAAATTTGTAAACAATAAAAATAATACAAAGAACACTCCTCTACCTTTACCCAGATTCACCTAAACATTTTATCCCATTTACCTCTTCCTCATTCTCATGCTTTTTTTTTTCTCCTGAACCATCTGAGGATGTTACAGACATCTTCAGGAGATGGGTCTTTCCATCCATTTACTGCAGGGTGTATTTCCTAAGAATAGGGTATTCTTTTATACAATCAGCGTATAATTATCAATTTCAATAAATTATCACTAAGAAAATACTGTAATCTATCTTTCAGATGACAGTTTTATCAGCTGAGTCAATAACTTCCTTTAGAGCATTTTCCCCTCTAGTACAGGATCCAGCCTAGGGTCAGGGATTGTGTTTGGTGACTATGTCTCCCTCCTTTAATGTGGACATTTCCACAACCTTTCTTTGTCTGTTACGACATTGACTTTTGAAGAATACAGTATACCTCACCCTCTTTTTTTAGTAGAACATTCCTTCTTTGGAGGTTTGATATGTCTCTGTAGATTTTGCTTAATCATTTTTTTTTCTTAAACTAACAATGATTTGGATTTGAGCTAATAAGTTATTACCACATCTAATACAAGTAATTACTACATTAAAACTGTTTATTACTTAATTTTCTTTGAGTAACTTGATAATATTTGTGAAACTTCACACAGAAATAAAACAGATCCTTCAAAAAAGATTTATACCCAAGAGAAGCAGATTGAAGAAACCAATTTTGGGTGTTTAAATAGGCTCCTTATGGTACTGCAAGAAAAAAATACAATGCCTTCTATTGGGTTTTCATTAGTAAAATGAAACAATATAGTAAAATGGAACAAAAATAATTGTATTGAAGGACAGGTAAAATTTTTGTTTTATTTTAAAATAAAATGAAGTGTTTAGTTCAAGTGAACTATTCAATATTTGAAATTTTAAATGTCAAGAAGATTGAATTCACCTCCAGTTCCATATGTTGATTAATTAAGTCTTTAAATAAAAGCTTTTGCTGTTATTTTGAGGAAGGTGTGCTATTTTTACTACAGGTACTTGTAAATTAATTCCTTGTAGAATAAAACCCTCAAGGTATTAAAACAATACATGAATATTTCATAGGTAACAAATATTTAGAATGTTTAAACAAGAAAGTAAATTAGCATCGAGTTAAATAAGCAGCTCTGGATATTCATCCCCACTATTGGAGAGAATTGTGTAGTTTGATATTTCTGTTGGTTGTTGTTTGTCATCTGTTCTGCCATCTCAGCTAAACTCATGAATTGAAAAGCATCCTGGGCTTATTTCCACAACATTCAGCCCTTACTGTGCATTTACATTTGCTTACAATATGCTTCTCTTTTCTTTGCAAGCATGGTCATCTTTCATTTTCACACCCTGGGTGCTCTGCACAGCCACTATATACAGTGCCGTCAAATTGTCATAGGCAGCAAAGTAGAAAGGATACTGTCAAATGCCATTTCTTAAAAAACTTTAATTTGTTTTTCTTTCTTCATTGTTTATGATAACCTCCTAGAAACCTGAAAATAGCTTTTCCTTCCCTGCTGTTTTTTGTCATTTGTGTTTGTAAGTCAAATTTTTTTTTTTATTTCTTACTTTTAGTGAAAAATAGTTATGTTGCCTTTAACTGAAAGGGAAAAAACTCCAAAGCTCTATACAGTTTCATTTTCTTCTGTAATAAAGATATTGTCTTGGTTTCTTATTGGATTTTTTGGTGGAGTTTATGAGAAGAATAAGGGAAGCAGTGGCCAGGAGAAGGCAGTTATTAAGAGCACGGCCTCTGAAGTCTTACTGCTTGGGTTCAGATATTGGCCCATGCAGTTTACTAGCCAAGTGGTCTTGCACAAGTTACTGCATCTCTCTGTTCCTCTGCATTCTCATCTGTAAAATGGGTATTATATAACAGTACCGACTCATAAAGTTGTTACGAAGATTTATTGAGTTAATATTTGTAAAATACTTTAAAATAGTGCCTAGACTATAGTGAATGGTATGTGTTTGTTAAATAAAAACAGTGTTTCCTCCTCTCCCAATTTTACTACACTCATTCTTTTTCTTCATGGTATAAGTTAGTGGAAAACAGAATGCACAGCTCCTCAGAGAGTCCTCCTCAGAGAAGTAGGGGGGGCCCTTAACTGAAGAACTGCAGGTCATTTTTGAAATGTAACCTTTTTAAAAGTTGAAATGTGTCAATGTGCCATTCATCCCTGTGCTTCGGTTGAGAGAAGGCATTATTAAAAGGTTACTATTGTTTATTCACCCATGGGCTCTACTTAGTCATGTGTGTCTTCATTTTGATTTAAAAGGAGCCCCACTCTGTGTTCTTGTGAAGAACATTTAGTTTAAAATTTCACAGATGTTAGGTATGTAAACTTGAAAGAAAACACGTTTTTAAAGATGATCCTAGGAGATATAACCTCATTCTTAAAACAAAATAAAACAAAAACCCAGCTAGTATGAAAGTAGAGTATATAAATGTGTATTTAGAAAAAATAGTTAGAAACCTTCAGGCCTTAATATGTCTCTTTTATCTAAATGTAGTTAAAATGAGTCATTTTTGAAACCTAGTAGATCACCAGTAGTTTATATTTATTTTATACTGAAGGTAGCAACAGAGAAAGCATGATCTCTTGGACTTCCAGGAATGCGGAAGCATTTCAATGTGTGGAAACCATTTTTAGTAATCACAGGGTTACATGGAATAGGTTATTTACTTTATTGAGGACATAATATCCTGATGACAACTGTCTTAGTTCCGGTTGCCAAATTACCATAGACTGGGTGGCTTAAACAGCAAACAGTTGTTTCTCACAGTTCTGGAGACTGGGAAGTCCATGATCAAAGTGCCAGCACATCTGGTGTCTGGTGAGAGCCCATTTCCTGGTTTGCAGATGGCCATCGCTTTGCTGTGTCCTTAGTTGCAAGGAGAGAGTAAGGAAGAACAAGCTCTCTTGTGTCTCTTCATGTAAGGGCACTATCCCATCATGAGGACACCACCCTCATGACCTAATTACCTTCCAAAGGCCCTGTCTCCTAATACCATCACATTGGGGATTTAGAGTTTGAACATATGAATTTTTGTGGGGGACACAAACATGCAGTCCGTAGCAACAGCTTTTACACTCCATTGAAATTTAACACCGTCAGCAAAGCTAAAGCAGCCTAGACCAACATCTTCACCCAGGACAAAGTCAAAGTAAGCGTAAACTTCTGAAGATTATTAATGACGTGGCTGAGGATATATATTTACTGTTAGAAAAAGAAATCGCCTAGAAATTAAGGACAGTAGTTAATTTAAAGAAGTTCATATGTTGGGCAGTGAATAATAACTTAAAAAGCAAATAACTTTCCAGGTTATTTAAATGTTGTGTTTGTGGGTAATAATTTTTCTATTAATTATGTTACTATTTAAGTTTCATAGCAATAAATTTAACTAACAATAAAACATATTTTTTAAAAAGAATGAAAATCAACTCCCTACCGCTGTGGTTCTGTTGTCATTCCTGAGTTTGTGGCAC
Source organism: Orcinus orca (assembly GCF_937001465.1). NCBI lineage: Eukaryota > Metazoa > Chordata > Mammalia > Artiodactyla > Delphinidae > Orcinus > Orcinus orca. Next base: position 133,243,844 of record NC_064560.1, on the reverse strand, counting down.
ATGGTTAGTTCTTTTGTTAGGCAGTGGTGGTAGCTCAGGGAGCGTGGCTTTCTCTCCCTGCTGATTTCTGTAAATGCTGATAAAAAGCTTCTAAGAGGAGTATTGATTAATTACTGACATGGCTCTGTTTCATTCGTTCAAGTGTTCCCTTTGCTTACACCTCCACTGAGGGTAGAATTATTTTTTTAAGTTAATGGAGAAGTGAGTATTATTAATATGTAGAAAACTGGCACCACATTTAAACTGGTAGACATAAAAGCTATTATAATTTCTGTAGTTTATCTGGAAATAAAAATGGAGTCCGAATTTGTGCTATTCCAACTGTGAGAAGCACAGCTGGAAGTGTTCAGTGGACTGTGAGTCCACTTAAAGACTTGTAAAGAACATACATTGTTTATGGTCTGGGAAGCACCCCGTGATGAGTAAGCATGTCCCACTCTCCAGAGAGGCGGATACTACAAAATGTATCAGGCTGAGTTCTTATCGAATGTTCCATTGCAGAGTTCTGTAAATTGTTCCAGGCTCTCTAATTAAGTACCGCTTGGATTAATGATTAGATTGTTACCAGTAAATTTCACCACCTTTTGTGTGTTCATTTTCATACCTCAGTTTGTGCCAAAGGCTTGTATTCTGTGCTTGAATTTTCTTCTCATTGTTGTGTTTAACATCTTGCGCTCAACAGTTTCTCTCTAGGGACATTTTGAAACTGAATTTCTGGAATGGAGAGGTGAGAATATGCTGGGAGGGTATAAATCATGAGACTCTCTATGGCATTCATGTCAATTATGATGTACTAGTGGATTAGAAAGTAATAGCTAATTACCGTATGATTGATTTATCTTAAATAATTTAGATATTTATAATGGTAGTTTTGCCATGTCATGATTAATTATTTAATGGTATAGAAGTGTTCAGTCAACTGGTAATTTTTCTTTGATGATTGAAAGGTGATTTGATGCACTTTTAAAAGTAGCTCTTTAACTTTAAAGCCAGTGAGGAACCTCTGAAATAGAGCTAGGAAGAAGAGCAAGGAAGTTGGAGCAGCAAATGATTTCCATGGGACGTTTTAGAAAACTAGTTTCTAAGAATCAACACAAAACACTTTGCATTGTTTATCTATGTTAAACCACACATTTTGTCATCTTCTTTTGGACTGGTATTTATTTAAATATTGAGCCCTCCTTTACACTGTTTATATGGTGACACAATTCAAGTTGGCTCTTACCTATGTTTTGCTTAGTCATTAAAACTTTTGCATGTAGTTAATTAAATTTCATGAAATAAAATTCCTTCATTTCAAGTGCTGAGGAATCAATGGTAGAGTAGAGCAGAGGCAGGGTTTCTGTGGCGCGTAGATACAGAGCTGCATTTGTGTCAGTGCCAGCCCTGCAGGCAGCAGGGAATCACTGAGACGGGCGCGCAGCCAGCCTGGGATCTGCGCCTACGCCAGGTGGGGAGGGTTTGAATATACCTTTGAGAAAGTGTATGGAAGTCAGGTGTGCGGGCACAGGCAGACGTGAGAGGTGAGCGGTGCCAAACCTGAAGGCCGGAGATGGGCCAGGGAGAAGCCCAGTTCCTTAGTTCCCTGGCACAGTCAGAAGCCCAGCAATCCACAGAACCTGGAGACTGCCAAAATAAACTAGGGCACCACGAGAAGGAGACAGTGATAGTCAGCCAGCGCTGCTCTCTGCCTGGGGAGGTTCTTAAATGCTTTTTGTTAGACTCCCATGCTCAAAGCTTGGCTAGACGAAGGCGCAGTAATTTGCCACACCTGGCAAAGCCTGACGGAGTTGTTGATCCACGTCCGACTGGTGCTGACAGTGATTAATTACGTAGCTGAGCCTGCACTATACAGTCAAGTGAGGTCGTGAGCAAAGTGCTGTTTTATTTGTGGTTCCTCCCCCTCTACTTTGATATGTTAACTCCGAAACGCAGCTGAAAGGGAATTTAGCTAGGAAAGAGAAAAAAAGCCAGGTTGGAGAGATGTCTGTGCAGATCCATTCATTAATTCACTCTTTCATTCAACAAATATTTTTTGAATGCCTTGGTATGTAATTAGCCAAAGTGAATGAATATTCATCTATCTTTGAAATTCAAATTCCATTTCCCTAATGAACAGCCCAGTGGTTTACCCAGAGGTGCAGAGTTAGCAGTGGCAATATGAATTTGAATCTCAAACTTCTTTCATTGCTTAATCAGTTCTTCAGGTCTCTGCGAAGTTCTGGCTTGAACCAAAGGTGAGCTTATCTTGGCTATGAGCACTGTCTGGTGGAGCAAGAAATCGTAATTGGATGCATAATTTATATGGAGTTGGTGCTGAGCACTTGAAAGGTCAGAGTGGGAACAGGCTGCTATGGTTGATATAAATTGTTAAAGTCTGGTGAGTATTTCCAGTGTGCTGGGCTCGGTGGTGTTCAGAGCATCTCTTCTTTTACCTTATTTATGGAAGTCAGGGTAGAATTAGGTGCCCTTTGGGCAGTTTCTGTTCCTGAGGCCCTATAGAAGTGGCCTTCCCCTTCCCCTCGGACTGTGACGAGATCCATCCCCTTTGGGTATTTGCTTCCATACACAGTCCTAAAAGGCAACATGGAATTCTCACCTGGCTCAGTTCCTTGGGAACTCAGCCTGCAGAATTCAGAGTTTCCCCATTATATTTGTGATGTCTCAGCATCTGACAGGGAAGATGTTTTATATTTGTATATAAAAATTAAGTCACTGTACCAGCATCAAATATGTCCTTTCAGTTGTAAATGGTACACTGGCCAACTCTTCGGATGCAAGAACATTTTAAAGTTGATTTTGTGCTCTTCCATACACACTCCTCCCTCTTTTGTGAATAAAGGCATGCCTTGTGTAGACCACTTCAGTTTCCAGTGTATTTCTGTAGTTTCTCGATGGTGTGTTTTCATTTTATCTCAGGTAGATAAGAGAAGTTTCAACAAGAAGTAGAGCTGAACACATTCCTCCTGATAGTACACTGTGTGGTTAACGTGCTGATTGCAGACTTGTGTTTGAGCTAGTTATTTCAAGGATCGCTCTTTTACATCATGTCAAGTCAAATTATATACAATTTAATGTTCTGAATATATCCAGGTAGAGGTAGTTTTGGTAATGATCTCCTGTATGCTGTATTTTGTCCATTTAATAGGCCTTGGATCTTTTTTCAAATTTGAGATAATTAAAATATTCAGTTGTAAGAAATAATACAGAGAATCCCTTGTACAGTTGACATGGTTTCTCCCAGTGGTAACATTTTGCAAAACTGTAGTGTAGTATCACAGCTAGGATACTAACATTGATACAATCCACCTTTACCCAGGTTTACTCAGATTTTCCCAGTTTGTACTTATTTGTGTGTGTGTGTGTGTACGTGTGTGTGTTTGTATTTAGTTCTATAAAATAAAAATGGGGAGCACATAATGAATTTGAATGCCATCCTGTGTGTCTGTGTTGTTCAATTTGAGTGTGTATACTGCAGAAGTAAGCACAGGCCGTGGGTTTTTATATGAATCAGGGCTGGTTTCACGGGCCTGTGACCAGAGCACTCAGTTGGAATTCAGTGCGCTGGCTTTCCTGACTTGAAGTCCTTAGTTTTATGTTTGAATTTGTGTTTTGTAAGTGAAGTCTGATAGGATAACGGCGCGTGGCCCGGAACTGGGAGCTTTAGGTTTGGTGGAAGCTTTGGTGTTTCAAAGCTGGAGCAGGTGCGTGCCTTGCTAATATCATTAGCAAGCATTTTCTTAAGTGCCTTGCTAACATCAACACGATGAGACCGCCTCCTTGGGATGGGTTCTCTTCTGCTCTCCACTGCTCATTTCCCCAACTCCTAGGATCGCAAGGACCTGGCCTCTTCCTCCCTGCTTCTGCCCCACAACTGCTGCTGCCTTCAGCCCCTGGCAGGGGAGGCTCAGAGTCTGGAGCAAGAGCCTAGGATGTCTCAGGACAGGACACTGATGCGGCCATCCACATCCTGGAGTGTCACAGCAGTACCTCAGTAGGGCGAACCTCTCACCCACCACAGTCCAGGTACCCAATCCAGGCGCCTCCTTTTTTAGAGCTTGCAGTGCTCCCGGGGAGCGGGGGAGGGTCTGTGGGTTGGGAGATGCCAGACTTGACTTAAGCTCCCCGGTTGGTGTGCAGAGCGCTGGTCTGCGGCTGGAAGGAGGGGAGCTCAGTACCTAGTGGGTGGGTTGTTAGTGTGCACTGTGGGAGCACACGTGGGGTGGTACCCAGATCTGCACTCACCCTGCAGGTATCCCTGTGCCGGAAGGATTGAAACATTGAGTAGCAAATAAACAACACCATGGCAGGTTGAGAGAGGAACTGCAGGAAAAAGGGAAACCTTGATACTTTAGTACCTTTACTAGAACTTTTACTCTGCATTTTGAACAGGGGACCTCACATTTTCATCTTGCATGGGGCCCTGCAAATTCTGGAGCCCATTCTGATAGGCACAGTGTTAACTTCAGCAATCATGTACTGTACACATTGCCCACTTGTTTCCACCGCATCATCCTATATTTGCTTCAAATTTCGTTGACATAATAAGAAGATATTCAGTGAGACTGTGTGGGGACTGGAGCAGCACAAAACCCATAATGATATAAATATGTGGTGGAAAATTACAATAAAACCCTTGCATCTTCCACTTTAATTTTGCCTCAAGGAAATGGCAAAATGCCCAGCTGGCAATAACCAGTTCCAAATGAGCTGCCAAAACTGCTAGGTGCTGAAATATATAGTTTGTTGCTCTTCCCCATTTCGGTGCTTGACTATAGGTTTTGAGGTTGGTGTTTCAAAGCCGGAGCAGGTGCCTGCCACCTGGGAGCATTTTCTTGAGTGCCTTGCTAATATCAACACAGTGAGACCTATTGAAGTGCATTTTTAAATAACATTGAAACTGCTTTACATGTGTATACATGTCTATTGAAATACAATCATAAATAGGCCTAAAATGTTTTCGTCTGGAATTCAAAGGGATATGATTTGTGTCTTGGAACAATGAAGGATTCTTATTAAAAAAAAAAAAGGAACATGCTGATGAAAAACATTCAGATAAAATTAAAATATTTGAAAAGTTTGTAAATGTGGGTTGAAGTACTAGCATAACAAAATTAGATTGCTTCACCTTAGAGCCTACAAAAAGAGGTGCCTTGTAACTATCAGGCAGCAGTGCTCCTGGGGGCGAGGTGATGATGAAGAATAAGTACAGCTCTGAGGACACATTTCTATCTTGGAGACCAAAGGCCCTCTCTTGTTTTATTTGAAAAAAGTACCTTCATTTTGGTGCCTGTAAATACATTTACATATCAGATCCTTTCGGGATGCTAAAAGGCAGTTCCTTGTCTCCAGTTAAGGTTTTCTTTTCCTTAAGCTAGTGCTAGAGTTTTCCGTGAGTATCTCTGCATATATATTGCATCAGGGATCAGTGAATGTCAAAAGTTTCCGAGGTCAGTTTTTGTTTTAATGCTTGTCTGAACAATCTGAACTGTTTTCCAGTTCTCATCTAAGCAAACAACTGCTTTGTTTATAGTTCTGCCTGACCTGAAGTCTACTCTGCATAATGTGTTAGCTGTTTTCTGATTCAGACTATATATACTTCAGGCTGGGTACACTCAGCACATTTCTTCCCCCAGCAACATGAAGGCCAGGCAAAGAGGGTGCATTGAATTCTAGGCTTAATAAGAACGTATTTTCATCATTAGTTTCACATGCTCATCTCCCTGGTCCAAACCTATTGCTAGACCCCCAAATAAGAACAAAAAAAGCAAAAACAAACCCCAAAGCCCTGACTTAATCGGCTTCTTTTCTCCCTACTTTCACAAAGTTGCTGATTAGAAGCAAAATGTCCAAACAATCCTGTAGGAAGAAGAAAGAGACCTAGCAGGGGGCCCAGATAATCTGTAACTTAGGTAATTTGTGTAAGGATAATCATGACTGTTGTCTTCGAGTGCTTTTTTGTATATTTGGTGGAAGTAAACTGTTCCTGTCCTCCTGTAGTTGGTGAGATCTACCACTTGACTTGCTTTCCTCTCTGGGGCGTTTATTTGCCAAGCAGATTGGTCTTCATTCAGCGCATCTGTGTCTGGTTGGATGCTACTTCCATTAACACAGCACTCTCCTAAATCTATTTTTCTCCAAATATTACTTCCATTTTCTAAATTTTCCCTTCTCCAGCTTGTTCTTATTTCCTGTCTTACCCTAACTTCTCAGTTTTCCTCTTTCCTCTCCATCCCCTATTCCCCTTCACTGGCAACTTAAAAGTACTCTGTCACCTTGCAGTGATTCACACTTCCCATCAACACTGAAATGGGCCTGTGTTCCAGAGATCAGAGTCTCTGCTCTGGAGGCAGCCTGCCAGGAGGTGCATCCTGGCTCTACCACTCACCAGTGTTGTGACTTTAGGCAAGTTACTTAACCTCTCCTTGCTTCTTTTTTCCCACATCTGTAAAATGGGGATAATAATATAGTTCCTACCTCATAGAGTTGCTGTGAAGATTAAATGAGTTATTCCATATTAAGTATTTAGAGCAATGCCTGACATATAGTAAGTGTTTAACACATGTTAGCAATTTGTTTACCTCAGTTACATGACCATTGAGTCTCCTATTAGCATCTTATTTTTCTGACAACACCTATTAATATCCCAGATAATTAGGGCTCCTTGGGATCCATTTGGAAAATGCTGCTCTTCAAGGTAAGTTTAGTATTGCCATTTTTTTCAGTGATTTTCCACGGAGGGCAGTTTGGGGTGAAAATCTAGAAGTAGAATCTCTTGCAGTCAAGTCCTTCTTTTGTAAGCATCCCTCTGCCGATGTGCTGTCTTTCGCTCTTTCTCCTGACCAGTCAGTAATGTATTCTGTCATCTTGCTACTTCAGGGATCGTCTACTGACATCACCTGGGAGCTTCTAAAAATGCAGATCTCAGGCCCCACCCAGACCAACCGACTCAGAATCTGTGTTTTAACAAGATCCCCAGGTGATTCTTAAGCACATTAATGGTTGAGATGCACCAGGCTAACATTTCTGCCCCTGCAGCACCAAAATTCTGCTCGAGGGAAATAGGAAGAAATCAACCTGAATTCTATTTTACAACACATAATATTGACTACTTCTACAAGTATAGCAGTTTAAGCCCTATGAGATTTCCTGGAAAACCTATGCTGACATTCTCTTGGGTGTAATTGTTATCGATTAATGTCATGATTAAAAGTGTAGCTTAGGTCTACTGGGAGATTTAGCTCATTGAAAGAAAAAAACCCCACCTCATTGATCTGAAGCCCTCAGCCAGTCATTCTTACCTTTTCAGAAAACACTTCAGATAAATAGCAATAATCTTAGCAGTGAGAGATTTGTCTTAAGGGATAATCTTTCCAACAATGACTGGCATTGATTAAGTTCATTGCTTTTTAACTGTTCAGTTTGTTGCTGTGGTAACTCTGTTTTAAAAATTAGAATGTATTTTCTTAGTCGGGGTTATATGTGGGGATGGTAGCACAAAGAAGCACATTTGGGCTTCTGCTGCTGGTTTGGTACTTGCTGAGAGCGTCTAGTGCTCTTGATGTTTTCAGGTTAGTGCTTTGTTGAAACAAGGTTCTGGAATGGGGAGACTTTGGACACGTGTAAGGGGTGGATCAGGCTAGTATTACGGTTCTTGGTATCTCTGTCAGCTGTCAGGAAAGGACCAAAAGTGCTAGATTGTTAGCTGGAAAACTGCTTTTGAACAGTTTAGTCTTGTAAACCATGTAGAGTAGTGTTGTTAGATTGTTGCCTCGCCCTTTACATATTCCTGTCTGTGGGTGGGTGGAACATTTGGAAAATCTCCAGCTTGCTGTGGTTGTGAAGAGTAAGGACTCAGCTTGCTAGATTGGGTTTTGACTTATATACCACTGACTGGAGTGTATTAACTCATTCAGCTTCCTCAGCTACCATGCGTTCTTTATAATTGCAACCATGAGTATTAATAGAAAACGATTTACTCGAGTTCTTATAACATTTACTGTAAAGAGAGAGCAGAAATGTAAGACTGGTGTCACCTGTCTCCTACACTTTGCCTCACAAAAGCGATCTTTCTAAAATATAATTCACATCATGCCTCTCTCTCACTTAAAATTCCCCTGTGTCTTCCATCACCCCCGGGCAGAGCACGACTCATCAAGACAGAGCTTCTGGTTCAACCATATTGTGAGCTGATTATACAGAAAGGATTTTGATTTTATTTCTTCTGGTTTGTAATAAGAGCTAACTTACTTACCGTTGAGTCAGGCACTCTCTCTCGGGCACACGCTCTCTCTTTTTCTTTTTTTTTTTTTGGCCACACCGCGTGGCCTGTGGGATCTTAGTTCCCCGACCAGGGATTGAACCCGGACCCTCAGCAGTGAGAGCACAGAATCCTAACCACAGAACTGCCAGGGAAATTCCCAAGGCAGAGCTTCTTACCATTCCCTATGTGCACCTGGATTACACTACAGCCCCTAACCTTGCTCCCTTCTCTGCCTGGTGCCATAGCTTCAAAAGACTCAACCAATGATATCACCTCAGTGGAACCTTCCCTAACCTCACAGGTTGTTCACCTTGTGTGCTCATACTTCTGCCATGGCATTTATCATGTTGTATTAGTCAGGATACTCTAGAGAAACAGATCAGTAAGGTGTGTGTGTGTGTGTATGTGTGTGTGTGTGTAAAGAAGTTTATTTCAAAGGGTTAGCTTATGTGACTGTAGGAGTTGGCAAGTCTGAAATCCACAGGGCAGCCTGTCAGCAGGAACTGATATTACAGTTACGGGGCAGAACCTCGTCTTCCTCAGGGAAACCTCTGTTTTGCTCTTGGGCTTTTTGACTCTTTGGATGAAGTCCATCCAGATTATTGAGGGTACTCTCCCTACTGAAAGTTAATGGACTGTAGATACTAATCACATCTACAAAATACCTTTATAGCAACATTTATATTTAGTGTTTGATTAAATAATTGGGTACTATAGCCTAGCCAGGATGGCGCATAAAAATATCCATTACGTGTGTCATACTGTAGTTGTTTATGTACCTGTGTTTTCAACTTAGGACTGTGAGCTCTCTCAGTCATAAACGAACAATAACTTTAAATAATTGAAATATTATTTTATAGATTGTTCAAATTGTGAAATAAAAAACATGATAGTTCTACCATTTAAATGTATAGTCCTTAAAAACTTGAGTCAGTTTGCCCATGATTTATAATGAAGTTATCCATTAATAACTTGCTAATATTTTTAATTGAAGGGAAACAGAGGAAGCAGTGTATTTATTAACAATATTTTATATATTATATACTCATAGGCATTCATTATGTGCTTTATTAAATTATTAAACTTGCAAAGTATAGGTATAAAAATGAAAGAAAAAGATCTGTGTAAAAATGGTGATTCAGCTTGGTTTAAAATTAAGAGATCTGTATCATTGTGTAAATATATGCTACCTTTATTTTCATTGAGAAAAGTCCCCAACTATACATAATATTAAGTACAGTTATTTAATAAATATTTAGTGTCAGCTTTTTACCATGTTGTGTCACCACTGAAAAGGCAATCCCCTTATTTTGATCCTATCTTTGTATTATAGATGTTTGAAAATATAGCTCAAAGCACCTTTCTCTCATGAAAACTTCCAGGATTAATTGATATATTTTAATGTTCCTTTCTTCTCCTTAATATGTGTATATATGTTCACATTTGCTCTTTTAAAAAAAATTTATTGGTATGCCGTTCTGTACATGGCAAACATCATTTTTACGTGTTAATGGTTTGAATCTCCTAATATCACTGGTTAGCATCTGCAAGTGGGTTCACTATTTAAGGCCAAATTTACATTGTCTAAGCCCAACCTATTTGTCTTTCCTGCTATGCTATGTCTGCTTTTTTCCCTGGCATGTGTATTTCTCTTAGTGGCACTATTATACTCCTACTCGTAACCTTGGAGTCCATATCAACCTTTCTAGGCCCCTAATCTTTCACATTCCGTCAGATGCTTAGTGAATCCCAGTGATTATCCTTGCCTTAGGGTCTCACCTTTACATCTTCTATTTTTTATTCCAACAACCATCTTTCCAGCTTGGATTATTATTATCTCCTATGTAGACTGTTGCCGTAAACTTCATGTTTACCAGTCCCTCTCTCCTCAGAGACATCTACTGTGCTCTTAACAAATTAATTATGCTATTGTACTTACAATTTTGATATTGACCAGCTCAAAAGAAAAATCAAAACTTGGTGGCTTCCTATTGCCAATAAAATAAAAATCATTATCCAGTTCGGTCATTTAAAGTGCTCCAAATACCCAGTCTACCTGTACAATCTTCTTTTTCAATCTTCCTAAGATTGAATTAGAATAAATTGGATTATTGATTCTAATCAGTACATACATTGTGTTTCCCCATCTTGGAACCTTAGCTATGTTTTTCTCTCCATCAAGAATGGTCTACTCAAAATTTCTGCGCATTAAAATACTTATCCTCCATCTTTTTTTCTGAATCCTCTGGGTCCTTTCAGGCTTCAACATACAGGAATGACTCAGAGACCACTACTGGGTAGGAGTACAGAAAGGCCTGTCAGGCATGGCCTGTCAAGCTGGCCTATCACATGACTGGTTCACTGAGGTACAGTTTCTGGTTCTCAGATTTTAAGCTCCAGAAATTTAATTTTTTCCTTCCAGCCAGAGTTGCTATAGCTCTTCAAAGACAAACGCCATCTAATAAAACTCACAAAAAATATCTTTATGAACCAGAATGCCTATTTATCAATTCACAGTGATTGATATGCCTTAGGGCATTGCCTCTCCATAGCAAGAGGCCTATGAAGCAGCGTTAGTAACTGGAAAGTTGCTAAGTTGGCTCAGAATTGAAACATAAGGAATTGATTAGTCTTGAGGGATATTCCATCTAGGTTATGGGAAAACCTCGTTGCCTTATTGGGTCACCTGATAAGGTTCTTTTCCTTGGATAATTTGATATAAACATTGATGGATCTTCAGGTTCTAATCTCTTATCTGTCACTCCAACTGACTGAATTACAGTTCTCCTTTACATTTTCCATTCCAATAGTGTCATTCTAAAGATGTTGCTTTGTTACCTTGTTTTAAATTTTGCAACACTCTATCCTTATCAATTAATTTGTAAGGTAATCCAGGTTTACAAAACCACAATTAGATCCCTCTACTATGGTGTCTTTGGATGGCTGATCTCATACATTGTGCTTGGTTTTTGACCCTTCATAGTCTGAGAATGTGCCTCTTGTTTGTCTTACACCAGAATTCTTTATGCATTAGATGCATTTACTTCTGTATTGCTTTTTTAATATGTTTGTATTATGTTTATAAATGGTCGTATTTGCAAGCTGGACTTCTTTACCACTTGTCAGGTCTAAATTGTTGGAAAGCGGGGACTGTTTTTTGTTTTTGTTTTGTTTTTCACTTCTTTTTAATGTTTTTATTGGAGTATGATTGCTTTACAATGGTGTGTTTGTTTCTGCTTTATAACAAAGTGAATCAGTTATACATATACATATGTTCCCACATTTCTTCCTTCTTGCATCTCCCTCCCTCCCTCCCTATCCCACCCCTCTAGGTGGTCACAAAGCACTGAGCTGATCTCCCTGTGCTATGCGGCTGCTTCCCACTAGCTATCTATTTTACGTTTGGTAGTGTATATATGTCCATGCCACTCTCTCACTTCGTCCCAGCTTACCCTTCCCCCTCCCCGTGTTCTCAAGTCCATTCTCTAGTAGGTCTGCGTCTTTATTGGGGACTGTTTTTTATTCTCATTTTTTTTCCTGTAGTCTCAAGTACTGTAACTTTGGGTTCTTTCCAGAAGTGAACTTTGACATTTATTTCTTCATTTACTTATACATTCATTCATTTTTTTCCTTCCTTCCTTCTTTCCTCCCTCCCTCCCTTTCATTTTTCCTTTGTTCTTTAATAAGCATACTGAGGTTCAGGGAAGAAAAGTGACTTTCTTAAAAATACACAGTTAGTGAGACAGCTGGGATTTAAGCCCAGGACTCTTGCCTCAGCTTGTTCTTTTTCCCTATTGCTTATTCGTGTTCATTGGAGGCAACTTTATGGGGTAGGGTACTGTGATGGTTAGTTATATGTGTCAACGTCATTTGGCTGTGGTGTCCAGTTGTTGGTTAAACATTAATATGAGTGTTGCTGTGAAGGTATTTTGTAGTTGTGGTTTACATCCACAGTCAGTTGACTTTAAGTAATGATCTGGGTGGGCCTCATCCAATCTGTTGAAGGCCTTAAGAGCAAATACTGAGAAGAAATTTTGCCTCAAGACTGCTGCACTGACTCCTGCCTGCGTTTCCAGCTTTCCTGTCTGACCGATAACTTTGGACTTGCCAGCCTAGACAATCGCATAATACACACACACAGAATATATAGGTACACACACATAACACTGTTGGATTCTGTTTCTCTGGAAATAAAGATTGATTAGCTGCTAAGCTCATACAGGTTCTGACAATTAAGTAGGCAAAAGTATTACACAAAAATGTTTATTGCATTATCTTAAGTTCCCAAATTAAAACAGTGTTTTAAATTTAAAATTCATATGGCTTATAGTAATTTTTTTAATAAGGAGGATTGGTGCCAGTGGCCTTATCGGGTAGGGAGCAAGTGTGGAGAGAGAAGGAAAGGGATATGCAGGATTGGATTGTTTCCCAAAATGACTGAAATAGTGGGCTGAAACCATCTACTCATGTGATAGCCATCTAGGGAAAGATTTATAATATTGCTAAAGGCTTTTTCTTTCAAGGAAATCCAGCAACAAAAACAAAAACAAACTCCGTTTTTTTTTCCCTTCTATTTGATGTTGGCATCTATCCATATATAGGGTTTGTAGTGTTCAAAATTTTACTTTTGGGATTTTTAAGGTAGAGCATGTCAAATATTTTCCTGAAACATGTTTTTTCCCAATCAGAAGATACTGAAAAGGAAAAAGAGTGGTGATTTTAGGAATTTGGATTGTATAAGAAAAGTAATGTTGTTAGACCCAAAATCACCATGGTCAATCCATAGAAGTAAAGTTTTTTGTTTGCTTGTTTGCTGTAGATTGGAGATAACACTCTTAATAAATCCCCAAATCTAAAGAACGGATTTTTGTTAAATAGAAATGGACAATATCTAGGAACAAAGTGTTAAAGACATGTGAATGTTCTGCTTTTCTCCCGACGCGGCTTCTCCTTGGGATGGTATACCATAGCCAAATTGATTAGAAATAACACAGTCCATGGTAGTTATGGACACTACCATGTTATTTTGGACACTGAATTAGTAAATATCAAGCCAGTGTTCATAAGGGAAATATACAAGATTGGTTTCTTTGAGCCTCTGACCACATTTTTGTCAACCGATCAATACATAATCTTGTTTATGTGTGTTTTTGTTTAAAGACACCTTGTTTAGTATACTCATTGGCCACCAGCAGCCTTAACTCATGCCCTGAATGAAGCTAATCTGACTCACATATTTCTCCATAAGGCCCGTTACAACCTTCTTACACTCAGGCACACCGGACAGCACTTCAGCACCATTCTCAGGGGCCATTTTAAACAGTGAAATCATCAAAAGAAGCACAAAATGCAAAAACAAAAAAAGTGGCACTAAATAGACAGAGAAAAGTATACTTGTTTACAGTATGAGAGGTGAAACAAGAAGGCAGAGCCTCAGCCTGGGATGTGCATGTTGGGTGACTCAGAAATTTTACCACTCTGTAAATGACCCTGAAATGTCTGTGCATGACCCTGAAAGCACCGTTGAGTATTGGTTTGGGGGTTACAAATACATATTAGCCAATAGGTGAATTCACAAATACAGAATCTACAAATAATGAGGATCTACTGCAAATAGTTTGGGGCTTTCTGGAAGATCCATATATCTGTAGTTAAATAGCCTCCTGCAAAGCCACTCTGTGAGAGAGTACAGTGCTGCAAAAGAAAGTTGTCGGGCCTCTAAACATTTTATGTTCATTTGCAAGATTCTTTAATAAACATTTTTAATCCTTGCTATCGCAACCTTTTAGGAGAAGGAAATAAGTGCTATAAATAACAAAACTCCAAATATAGCAATAGGCTTTCCTCAGAAACCCTAGCAATTTCAGGTGTCTGTTTTGAACCACTGGTATGATTAATAAAATCAGCAAAAGTAAACAATACCTGAGCAAAGTAATTTGTCATCTTTTCCAAAATATTAGAGGAGAAGCAATTTGTTTTCTTTCCCTAAGATTTACAAAGTTAATTCATTAAAATGTCGCATGTTTAACCATGTTAAGACAATTGCTTGTTTAATTGAGGTTTTCACCTTTTAGTGATTTTTGTCATATTGAAATTTGCCTAGAAGTTAGCAAGTCTACAACATTGATACTTGCAAATTGTTTATGTGCTTTTAGATTGATACCAGTCCTATAATTCTTTATTTTTCAAGCACTTATGTACAAATTTCTGTGCTTAAAAGTCCTGAGGGACTTCCTTGGTGGTCCAGTGGTTAAGACTTCACCTTCCAATGTAGGGGGTGCGGGTTCGATCCCTGGATCCCTGGTCAGGGAGCTAAGATCCCACATGCCTTGTGGCCAAAAAACCAAAACATAAAACAGGAGCAATGTTGTAACAAATTCAATGAAGACTTTAAAAAAATGGTCCATGTCAAAAAAAAAAAAAAAAGTCCTGAGTCAGCAAACCAGGGCTTTTCTTGGCTTAAGCAGCTGCCACATCATGAAGGTACCCCCCGTGCCCACCCAAGAAAGAGGAGTAAATGGGAGATCTGCTCCTTTATAGCTACTAAAGCAAAAGTAGAACTCAGGGCAGAAGAAGTAGATTGGCTCAAATACTGGTGAGATGATTATCAAAAAAAGAAGAAAAGAAAAAAATGAAGAATCAGTGATATGGAAGATGATTTGAGTATTTTATTGTCCGTGTTTCAACCGCTAGACCATTGTACACTGAAGTGAAAGAAAGGTTAGGTTGTTATTTCTTTATTTTGAAAAGACATTGCAAACCACTTTCCTCAGCCATTTCATAAATTAGAATGGGAGAAAATAGATTTATGTTACAGCAAGTAGAATTTAGTTTAGACTAGTGGAAGGGGACACTACCAGAGGACTTTGGTTATGAATATTTATAACCTGAAATACATATAAGAAGTAAATTAGAGAAATTAGCATTGGCAATAATCATATTCATATAGTGACACTCTGACTTGGAGGGAATTATATTAGGTAGTCAGAAAACTTAAGTCTATTGCTGCTTGAAATTATGTATACGTGGATCCCTAATGTTCTGGGCTTGAATTTGAAAGGCTCGCTCATCAAGATTTTTAGACACATTATATTTGCTTTTGCAAATTAGAAGCTCCAACCACAGATGCAAGTATACATTGCCATGTGTGGAATTAATGCTTCAGACATCTTATGAATATGTATGTGTATTTTGGTGGTGCTTCTGCTACATAAGTCTGAAAAGCAGTGGGAAGTGGGTGGATCTGTGTGGAACTGCATATTGCTGTCAGAAAAGTGCAATTCTCAAAGAAAAAAAAATTATAGGGGCAAAATTTCATTTCAGACACGTCTTCAAAGACATAAAATTTTCCAGAAGAGGAAAGCTGATATTTGTCCATTTTAATTGTTAAAATTTTTGTTGACATTTTCATAACAACTTGGAAATAATCTGAGGATAATCCTTTGTATTTAAGTGTGCATACATCTTCGTGATGGTTTCTGGAATGCCTTAAGTATTAATATGCAGTGAAATTTGGATGATATTTAGTTCTGTAGTTACAGTTGTACCTGCTTGAATGTCTCTATTACTGGTATGCATCAGTTGGGTTCAGCTTAAATTTTAGTGTGAGGTTTCATTTCTATACGTCACCTGGATTTGGGTATGAACTAGTGATTATCTCAAAAGTCTGTTTTGGCAAAAAAAGAAAAAAAGCAAAGTTAATGGTAGTGCAGTTGTAAAATCCATCTGTTTTATGGTCCCCCATTTAGATCATAGTCCCTGGGCAGATTGGGGAAGAAGAATAGGAAAGCTGAGGTGAGTGGCTGCTCGTCCAGTGATGTGTGTTTCTGCAGTGGTGGATGTGCCTTGAGATTTCCTGGGCTCAGTGGAACACAGGATTTCCACCAATTAATTGAGGCCCCCATGTGTAGTTTGAATTAATTATCCATTACAGTTCAGTGCAAAGAAGGCTCTTTCATAAAGGTTTTAGATGTTCTGAGAAACCTTGTTACTTGGTGACAAGTTGATGTAAGGGTGTGGCTAGAGCAGCATCAGATCATAGTTACATATTTTATATATTCTAACAGTACAATTCTGATACTTCAGACAGACATTTAAACCATTCCTTCCAGAACACATTTTAAACATCAGATTGAACTGGTGTTAATAACATCATCCTTTCAGGTCTATTTTATTGAATTAAGCTTATTATTTGACCAATCAATCAACACCAAAGAGATTTTAATTTATCACTTACATATAGTTTGTTTACAAGGCATGCTAATATTCTCCCTAAAAGACCATCTAATACAGCTTTGCTTTTTTACCTGTTCTGGGAATAGTATCCCTCAGCAGATTTCCCATTACCCCAGTATCATTTATGAAAGGGAAAAGAGCACTTGACTGTTGCTTTTGATATGTAGTTAGAATCCTGGTAAATTTTAACTACTTTGAGAATAGGGCTGGCCTAATTGAGGGTTGAAAGTTTTCTAGACAAAAATATTTTCCTACAGTTAGCCCAGGTCATCATTTCTTAATGCCCTTCCTCATTTAGAGCTTTAAATTGGATTAAGAAAATATGTTGTCTGGGGACTTTATAATTGTTGTAAATTTTCAATTGTCTTAAAAACAAACAAAACCCTCTTGCCTTTTCATCTTTCTTGCCCCACTAGCCATTCTTTGTTTCCCTTGGCAATGAAACTCACAAGTCTATACTTTTTGTCTCTACTTCTCCTTTAATTGTCTTTTAAATGTACTTCAATCAGATTTATGTCCCCACCACTCCACCAGAAATCTGATCAGGTTCAATAGTGACCTCACAGTCACTTGAATTGGTCAATGTTTTGGTCATCTTACTTGATCTATCCCAGAGCAGCAGAGACAGTGCCTTTTCCCAGATGCCCGTGACTCCCTTTTTCTTTCCCCTTCTTTTGCCGTACATCTTCACATTGGAGTGCCTGAAGGCTCAGTACCTAGTCCTCTTCTCTTTATTTGCACTTATTGTTGGGTACATCATTCAGTCTCATGACATTAAATATCATTTATAGGCTGATGACTGCCAAATTCATGTCATTAACCCAGAAGTCTTTCCCAAACATTCAGTTTTTCTATTTCAGAAATTATAGGAATCTCTGGTTCTACACCCTAAAATTTAAATAGACCAGTTTTGCATCTTCCACCAAAAGAAAAAGCCGTCTATAAGATGATAAAGAACAAAAATTTAAAACATTGATATCATTATAATTAAACATTCATTCTAATTTCCGTATTCAGGAGTTGGGAAATTTAACTTCAGATAGATAAACTAGAATCACTCAATTCAGGAAAACATCATACACGTTTAAATGATTTTTATGCATACTTGTTGATTGCTATTTCATGTTTAAATTTATTTACCTAACAAACTAATTCATACCAACATAATATACCATGTAATCCTATTGAGAGAGATCATTTAGCCAGAGAATCATTTGCTTGTTTAGGAGAGTGTTACAAATATGCATAGCACCGTTATTTATATATCAATAAATAAAAGAATAATATAGCATTTATAATTAAGGAAGAAACATATATACTAATATGGCCAACTAACACATTTAAAATGATCTTAGTAAATTATTTGTTTTGCTTGCCTCCCTTTGTAAACATTGTACTTTTTGCTTACCTACCAATAAAAAATTAACTCACTGTTTCAACCAAGTTGAGATATGCAGTCCACAGCATACATCTTGTATTTTCAGGCTTAAAAATGTCCAAAGTAATAATGATGAGCATCCTAGAACATTTTGTGTCACATGTTTTAAATGATTATTTTAACACCTAGAGTTTGGGAATATTCCCAGTTATTATATTTATCATTCTTCTTGGTCAATTTTGCAATAATTTCTCACTAGAAAATAACTCTGATTTGAAAGCAATTCCATATTACTTCATTTCAACCTTAGTCACCAAAATGTTTACTCATTATCTAAGTCACACAAGTACTAATTCTGCTGAAGGAAAGACAAAGTTAAACTGAAGATTTCAGAAATGTTTGTTGGAATTTGTTAGATGAAAATTAGGTGAGAAGATAGTGAGAATGTGAGTTATTTAATGCACAATGTTGTAAAACTGAGGTAAGAATATAGAAGTAGATAAATTTTCCCTATACCTCATGTGATTCAAAAACAGGAAGACATATGTAATGTACAAAACAGATTAAAATAATTACATATATGTATGCAAATATGTGTTATATTTAAAAATATAAAAATAGAAGAAATACAAAAATTGACAAAAGCAAAATGGTTTGGGGGTGAAATTTTCTGGCTCTATATTTAATATTTCAATAAATTTAATAGTATGATGAAGTATTGATAGAGTTGATAACTAAGAAATTGATATTGATGTCATTTTGGAGAATTAATGTAAATTGTGAGATTCAAAGGAAAGATAGATGTTCAAAGAATGAAAATAAATTTTCATATAAATGAAAACACAAATATCAAAGTTGAAAAGAAAAGTATCTTAGTAATATTACAGAAATGTAAATTAAAATAAGTGTGGGGTGTGTACTACTGTCTATTAAATTATTAAATAACTAAAAATTATAAATCCACTTTAGGTGAATTTGTAGGGATATATGTGAACTCACATATTGCTGCTAGTATTATAAATGGGAAGAATTTATCAGTATATCGGGAGGGTTACAACTGTGATCATACCTTTGACTCTACCATTTAGCTTCTAATTCTAAGACTTTTGCTCAAGAAAATAACCCCCAAATTAAATACAGTGGCAGAGAGAGAGAGGGGGGAGGAGGGAAATATCTAAATTTTTTTATATTTAAACTGGTTTTATTTCAGTAAATTAAAAAAATTTTTTTTTATATTGGAGTATAGTTGATTAACAATGTTGTGTTAGTTTCAGTTGTACAACAATGTGATTCAGTTATACATATACATGATTCTGTTCTTTTTCAAGTCCATTTCTCGTTTAGGTTATTATAGAATATTGAGCAGAGTTCCCTGTGCTATGCAATAGGTTTTTGTTGGTTATCTATTTTAAATACAGCAGTGTGTATAAATCTTTTATATTTATTATAAAGATGTAGTATAAATTGATGAACAACCATATATGAAATAGATATATCAGTATGCAGCATTTTATCTACACAATGATTATAAACTTCTAAGGGTCTGTATGTGGAAGGGTAGTGAAAGGAAAAGGCTAAGGAAAAAAAAACCCAACCCTAATAATTTGTAGATGTTATCTAATGTAATTTAGCTTTGTTTACTTCATTAATTTAAGCTTCTGGTTATAATAGTTGTTGCATATTCATACGTTAAAAAGAAATATGATAATTTTATATACTAAAGTATACTCTGCCATATATTGTAATATATAATATAAATCATGACCCTTGTTTTGTATGAATAAAATTAAAACTTGAAAATAATCTGAAATAATTTTTTGAAATTCTGAGCCACCTTTTTAAAAATCAGCATGTTAACCTTAAATTACAAGTTAGATTTGAAACTAAAATATCTGTTAATATGTCTGCATTTTGTGGCAACAAAACAAGCTTAATCACCTTTGCACAGCAGAAATTTACAAAATGCTAGTAAGCTTGACTTAAAATGGCCACAGTAAAAATCTGATGTTAGTAAATTCACAGCATGGCCCATGAATTGCTGTGTTGAGAGAAGGTACTCCTCTAGCTTGCTTATTTCCTGTCTCTCTCTTTAGCATTCCCATTAATGCAAAATACACCTGTACATGGAATAAAAATAATATTATGTGTTTAAGAAAAAGACCTAATTAAATTCTACATCTCCTTTTCTGTGGTTAGACAGCAAATGTGGATGACCTAAAACCCACCACTTCAGTAGAGTTACACAGAAGAGTGCTGGAGACCAGGTCCATTTTTCGAAGCTTGAGAAACTGACAACAAATGAAACCCCCTGCCCCCCAACCAAAAACAACCCAAAAGACCAAACTTGTACTTCTTTCTTCCTATTTTTATCAGAAATACCCACTGTTCATGGACATGATTATTTTAAACATGGTACCTATTTAAGTGTAAGAAACTTAATTGTTCAAACAAAATAGTGTTTTTACCCTCCCACCTTCCCAGAGAACACACATTGAACAGGTAGCTATGCTATTCTTTACAGAATGGGGGATTTAAGTACGCAAGTATCTTAGAACAAATCAATTCTTGGTAGTGGCTTTTGTTTTCTTTAAGGAGAGCCTATCTCACATTTCCCTGAAACAGGGAAATAAAGTGAACAGACGAAGTGTTTTCTTTGGTTATTGTAGTTTGGATGATTTTAAAATAGTCTGCTTCTTTTATTTTTCCTGTGGATATTTTTTTCTTGCCGGCATTTTAAAGATGACTACTGTACATGAGGTATAGAATTTGATTTTTTTTAAAGTGCAATTCCATTTTCTCTTCTGCAGAAACACCTACCATTTAAATAAAATTACAGTGCTCCTGCAAGCAAAAAATAATCTTTTGTTACCCTTGTATATTTATGCATATTTTGCTTTTATTTTAACCACAAGAGCTTTATCCAGTTTTGGCAGCGCTAATAATCTGCAGATTGTCATTTTTTTGTGATGCTACTGTGAAGTTAAAAAAGAATCTGATTCGTAGCTGTCTCTATATTGCCATTATATTCTCTTTTATTTTTGAATATATTTTATTTTGTGATTAGGTCACTTTTGATCCAGTGAATGTTAGAGGAATGTTTGGCTTTTTAAAGCAATGTCTTCAAATTGGCAGCACTTTAACATTGGCTATTTTACTAAAACCTTGCTAAGTGAATTCGAATAATTTTTCCTGTCTATTTTCCATCATGTCATTGCTTTGTTTGCAGGTATTGCTGTGTCCTGGTATTTGGGAGTTGGTAGCAATTTCCATACAGATAATAACCTTTTTCTTTTTGCCTGAGTTCTTCAACAATGTCATGTTCTGGCACTTATGACATTTTAGCAATTTTCCTGACTGCTGCTGTTACTGAGATGGCAAATTATTTCCTCCCATTTTTTTGTTGTTTTTGACTTAGTTATCACGGTCATCAAATTTCAGCCTCCTGGTTGCAGTTTCACAAGCTCCAATTGTGCCAAGTATTGGCCTTGGAAACTTTAAATATTGAATAAAATTTTTTTCTACAAGGAAATCACTCATAATAACATTTGAGATAAATTGATATGTGAAACATTTGAAATATTACTAATATAACTGTACTAAGAAGGTATCTCATCCCACCCAACTCTGTAGGATTACAGTACAAAATTTGGACCTTCTGACTCTGTAGAAGATATTTCTTTTTTTTATAATATTTCATATTCTAGTCTGTGTTTGGGATTAAAACTCATTTGCCTGCTAATTTTACTGTGATGTAAATCTGCATTATGAAAGTTCAATTATAATATCAAATGGCATAAGAATTTTGACATTTTTTAAGTTTAAAATTTGTGTATTAGAACACAATTTTGTGAACTCTGAAGGGACTTTCTGTAATTTATCTCATTGGGAGGAAAACATGAGCAGAGCTTCATTGTTCTGATCTATGACATGGAGATTATATATCTTTTTCATAGAATGAGAATTAAACAAGGTATAACTATAGAATGGCTAAAAGTAAAATGATTTACCATACTCAGTGTCAGTAAGGATATAAAGGAAGTGGAACTCATACACTGCTGGTGGGGAATATAAAACGGTACAGTCATTTTGGAAAACAGTTGGGCATTTCCTTAAAAAGTCATATATTCCAGCTATTCCATTCCTGGGTACTCACCCAAGAGAAATCTACTATACCTTGGTATGGTATGTCCATACCAAGAATTATATACAAATACCTATAATAACTTTGTTTGCGATAGCCTTAGACTGAAAATAACCCAGATGTCCATTTCAGTAGGTGAATGTATACGCAAACTATGGTATATCCACACAATAGAATCATACTTGACAATGAAAAGGAATGGACTATTGATATATGGTTCAATATGGATGAACCTCAAAATAATTATACTAAGTGAAAGACACCCCACACATAAAAAAGTACGTAACAAATGATTCTATTTATAGAAAATCTCAGAAAGCATGCAGTCTAATCTGTAGTACCAAATTGTAGATCAGTGGTTGCCTGGAATCAGAGGGTAGGGAGGAACCAAGGGAGGGATTGCAAAGAAGCATGAGACGTGATGCATATGTTCCTATCGTAGTCTGTCTGGGCTTCTGTAGCACGATATGATAGATTGAGTGGCTTAAACAATAGAAATTTATTTCTCACAGTTTGGGAGGCTGGGAAGTTTGAGATTATGGTGCCAGCATGGTCAGGTTGTGGCTTGCACACAGTACTTTCTTGCTGTGTCCTCACATGGTGGGGTGAGATCATCTCTTTTGTGTCTCTTCTTATAAGGTCACTAACCCCATTCATGAGGACTTCATCCTTATAGCCTAATTATGTCCCATAGCTCTTATCTCATACCATCACATTGGGGATTAGGGCTTCAACGTATGAACTGGAGGGTGACACAAACATTCAGTCTGTAGCAGTTCCTTTGGGATAAAGCATATATTCGTTATCTTGATTTTGGTGGTGATTTAAGTGATGTATTCACATGTCAAAACTTATCAAATTGTGCACTTTCAATAAGTATAGTTTATTAGGTCAATTACGCCTTAGTTAAGCTGTTAAAAAATTTAAAAAGGTAATATATATGAAAGCACCTACTATGTTGCCTAGGAAATGGCAATCTCACAATGCATGGCATTAAACTGAAATGATAAAATGATGAGGTGGGGGAAAACCAGTTTCACTTCTACTACAAGGAAGAAAATGGTTGAACACTAGTTTCCCTTCCAGTGAGAAGATTGCTGTGTATATTTAAGGATTGTTGTGTACACTTGCTCTTATTTATTTCTGTGTGTGCGTTCATTGAAGCCACTGTCACCCTGTTTTAGTCATCTGGTTGTCCACACATGTGAATGCTTATACTGGCAGGTCCTGGGGCTGAGGCCGATCTCACTGAAATGGCCCAGTTTGAAGAGGAGCTACATGACTGAGGAATGTGGAGAGATACAGAAGGGCAGAACTGAACAGGTCAAGGATGCTAAGTTTCTCAGTGGCTTCATGCAAACCGGAGGAATGAGGGGCCTAATATGATTGGAGCTGCCTGACCTCAGCCCTAGCTCTTCTCTTTCCTGAGTAGCATGGCAACTCCCATTTGGATCTCAAATAACATATTTAGAAGAGGAGAGCTAGAAATATTCTAGGGAGGCACACACTGTTAAGGCTTTGATGAGCAGAGTCTACGATAAAGTAATGGTAAAGATAATGAAATGGACAGCTACAAGCTCTGAGGCCCTTTGTCGTTATTCCTGAAGCAATAGACAACATACAGTTGTTCTTAGCACATCTGGTTCTATTCATAATATATTCTAAACATGCCTGGTCTGGAGGACTAGGAAGATATTGAGCTGAATGATTTTAATTGTGTCATATCATCATCATTATCACCATCACTTCACTGAGTGGCTGCTATGTTCTGGGCCCCAGGCCATATGCTTTTCACGCATTTAATTTTCACAGTAACCCTCAGAGAAGACTTCCCTGAAAGCCTTTTCTCCCATCCCTCTTCCCCAAAGTAAGTCAGAACTTTATTTTATATGGTCTCATAGCATCCTGTACAGCTGTTTAACACTTGTGACCATTGCAGTCATATAATGGATTACATAATTAGTTGATTAATATCTTTATCCCCTCTAGAATGTGGAACTAGATATGTCTTGTTTACAGCACCTTGTACATACTTAAAGTTTAATACTATTTGTTGAGTGAGTGAATGAATAAAATATCATCATAACATAACTTTTATAGAACTGCAGTAAAGACCTTGTGATAACAGTGATTCCAAGTTCTGTATAAAGATGTTTAGTCTGGGGATAATTTTAGTTTTAAACAAGTGAAACAACTGAACAGAAATATGAGCTATGACATTGAAAACAAGAATAGAGATTGGGAAATTGGGATGTTATAAATAGGTTAAATCAGAAAAATCCCCTGGGACTGGCTAGTTCCAGGGATTGTTAAACTCAGTCAGTTGATGAATATCTTCTTCGCTGAGAGGCATCAGCTTTTTTGTTCAAAAAGCAGAAGTAAAAACCTAGTGGTATTTATGGCATATGATCAGCATGTTGTTGAATAAATTACAAATCTTCTGTTACATTACAACTGGCAAAGTAAATAATAATTAGACTGTATCCACAATATACATCTTTTTTTTTTTTTTTTTTTTTTTTTTTTGCGGTACACGGGCCTCTCGCTGTTGTGGCCCCTCCCGTTGCGGAGCACAGGCTCCGGACGCGCAGGCTCAGCGGCCATGGCTCACGGGCCCAGCCGCTCCGCGGCATGTGGGACCTTCCTGGACCGGGGCACGAGCCCGTGTCCCCTGCATCGGCAGGCGGACTCTCAACCACTGTGCCATCAGGGAAGCCCCGTCTTTCTTTCTGTCATAAGATGCTCTCTCAGCCAGGCATACATCATTAGCAAATACGACTTTTATGATATGTATTTCTAGATGCAACATACTTAGATGATGCTTCTAACCAGTTTTCATCCTTACTATTAAATAAACAGTGAAGAGTTCCCAAACCAAATACAGCAGAAGATAATTTAAATATTAAAATTTTTTAAAGGAAAGATTAGTTATGATTCCCCGAAACTGTATAATTTACCTAATATAAAATCAAATTTTATATTTTGCCTCAGGACTTTTCTGTTGTTGTTAGTAACACTCAAAACTCAGGAGAAATCACAAAAGTAAAATAGTCTTTAAGATAAAGCAAATGACCCAGAATTCATTTGTGAATCAGATCAGAACATATTAGTGCAAGTGCTCTTGAGAGCAGAATGCTTCACTAAGACACGGAGAAGCATCGATAGTGGTCAGAAATGTTCACTGGTACTTTAGAGTTTCTTTGATAACTTCTCTTCTCCATTGTCCAGAACCTTCTCAAAGCAAGTAGTTTTTCGGTCTTCAGTGGAACTGAGCATCACGATACAATGTCTTACAAAAGCAAATGTTTTTAGGTATTCAAGGAATATAAGGGCATAAAGAATGCATAGTAGATATATTTCATATATATGAGATACCTCAGTGCATTTTCCAAGAATATTCACAAATGATACAATTGTCTCCGTTTCAATGCTTTTCAGAGAGAATATGCTGACTGCTCTTTTTTCCTCTGTCAAGTTATTTAGTAAGAGTGTGTTCTATGATTATGTTATAGAAGTGTTCCTGTAAACTCAAATCCCTGAATATACAACATAAACAGTGAACTTAAAAAAAATTCCAACTCTAGCCAAACACTTTAGGCTCATCGTGACCTTATTCCAGCTGCCCTTCCACAATGTCCATCCTCTCTGGTCGTACACAGCCCATTCTCTCCAGCACGTGCCACACTAACTACCCTTCCTTTGTCGTTTTCACACTCAATCCTACTTCCAATGCGAATAGAGAAGGGTTTTGGTTTTGTGACTGCTTCTGCCATGAGCTTATTCACATAGCATTTTTTAGGACTGTTCATATTTCACCTTTTCTAGGAAGCGTTTTCCATGTACTCCAGCCAACTGATCCTTCCTTTCCCTGATCTAATATTTATGGTACATAAAACTTAACACTTCAGTGCTCTACTGTTTCTTATGAATGTGTATTAGTTTGTATCTTTCTGGCTTGAAGTATGAGGTCCTGAGGGTTGGGGCCACAGTGGCTAACTGGTCATAATGGTTGGTTTTCATTAAACACATAGTCCTGAATTAGTCATTTTGGAATAGTTTCCTGGTTATGTGGGTCCATCTCATAGTCTCATGTCTAGCTTGTGGTCCCTTATCAATTTAGTTCTCTCAAAATAGGAAAAATCAATTTTAACAAGCAATGGTCAAAACTAATGAAAACTTTGAGTAAGTTGTTATGTTTCTCTCTATAGAAATAACATAAAATGTGATTGAATTATATAACAGTATATATTTATATATATATATATATATATATCTTTTTTTTTTTTTTTTTTTGCGGTACGCGGGCCTCTCACTGTTGTGGCCTCTCCCGCTGTGGAGCACAGGCTCTGGACGCGCAGGCTCAGCAGCTATGGCTCACGGGCCCAGCCACTCTGCAGCATGTGGGATCTTCCCGGACCGGGGCACGAACTCGTGTCCCCTGCATCAGCAGGTGCACTCTCAACCACTGTGCCACCAGGGAAGCCCTATACTTATATTTTTAAAAGGAAGTAACAAACAGCACAAATGGCTGTGATGAGTGCAACTGCTCATCAGAAAAATAGATCTGATGGTGATTTATGTGTCACCTAGAAATGCATTGTATATACCTATATAATATAACTCTCTTGGGTTGTCTTTACAACTCAAAGAGTTCTCTCTTTTTTAAAGCTAATTATTTCTGAAAGGATTATCTGAAAGGGTTGGCAGAAGGATTTAGCAAAAAGTACCTTCATTTGTTTTCCAACTCTTATTGTAAAACTATTTTAAGCAGTCCTAAAAAAACTTAAGATTTTATAAAGTACATTTTAACATTTAAGAAATCTTAAAGCACTGAGCACCAAAAAAAATTGAATATGTTAAAACAAAAAATGAGCCCAAACAAGGAGACACTATCAAGTGAAGATAAAGAATGCAGTCATTAAGATTTCTCTAGAATAAAATCTTATGAAGAAAATTCTTGTTATCAGTTGTACTTCCTAAGGAAATGTAGAGAGCTGAAAACTGTGGAGGTGAACATGCAAGGGCTAACAAAGAGAAATGGGCACTGTATTTGCAGAAAAGGGGAAAGAAGCTAAGATTTCTGAGAAACCAAATCCTGCAATCTTTGAAGGCATGGAAGTATACTTTAATTTGTTTGTTGATCTAATGTGCATAATCACATAACATTCTGTCTTAGGCAGAGCTTTGCAACCTGTGGGCAATTGTGAAATGTCAGTAGAGACAGGATTGGTATTAAGTAGGTGTCAGGAACATTTCAGATGATAAATAGAAGAAGAATGTATACTCAAACACATAAATTAATATGAAATATATAATATGTAAGCTATAATGTATGAAATATGATTTATAATATGTAACATAATACATAATATATATCATTTATTGAGAGTTATTTTCTATAATACACATAGTATTTAATAATTATTAATATGAATTTTTGTTTATATTCATATAGATAAATTTCCTTGTATAACAGTCTATATCACTATTTTCCTATACATTTATATGTATTTGTATATAGTATATTGTTTCTTCGTTAGTTTCCTTAATATACCAGTGGGTTGGGGGTTGAGGTAGCAAACTGCTGCCTTTTTCCACATAAAGGAAAATATTGGCATGGACTCCTCCTCAAGAAACTTTTACATAAATTCTTGCGGAACTTAGATATTCCATATTAAAAAAATAGGAGAGAAAAGAGTGCCATATAGAGTCTCTCTCTGGGTGTGTCCCTGCATGTTAGACCTGTGGTGCTTTGGTTTTCTCCCTCTGGTGATGTGTGCAGCTCCTATGACCTGCATTTCTGTCTTCCCCACCCCAACCCAAGACTCTTATCTGTTGATGCTTCTGTTATTTCCTGGTATTTGTACAAGTTACTGTAATGCTTTTAGTTTCCTTCTTATCGGCTAACATTGGGCCCAGGTTAAGCATTTTGGGGTGTGGGGAGGCAGAAGGAAATGTACAGGTCAGGGATTACAAGTGACTTGGTCTCCCAGATTCAGGACAGTGCATATCATGTTGGCCCTGAGATGTATGTAACCAAGGATGGTTATAGAGGGAGAGTATCTTTTAAAACTGGTTTCAGAAGTTTGAGGCATAGCATAATCTAAAATATACAGCATAACCTAAAATATACAACATCCTGCCAAAAGAGAAGGCATTTGAAACTAGTTTCATAATGAGATCATGGAAGAGGTAGACTGTTTGAAGACTGTTATATGGTGTTCCTAGATGATAACAAGAAAGCAGAGGTACTTAATAATTGTTTTACTTGTATTTTTTTTTTTAAATCAAGGAGAAAGATCTTCAAATTCTAGAGGTAGAACAAAGCTAGCTAACAGGAATTTGATGCCTTAAAAGATGTGGAAACAGTGCTTGAACCCTTAGATAATGAAGAAGTTTTGTCTTGAGTCCAGATTTACCACTTAGGGATCTTGGAAAATCACTAAGTCATCTTTACAGATTCAAGGAATTGAAGAGTTCTAAGAGATTAAAGATAATTTTCCAGAAGGGGTAATAGAAAAATTTATATTGATAAATTACCAATTAGTTATTTTAATCTCAAATTTTAGGAAAATTTCAAAACAGGTTATGAAACTGTGAGCACTTAGAAAAGTAGCAGTGATTAATAGGAGATGGTACAGCTTCCAGAATCTAAGAGGAAATCATGCCATACCAACTTGTGTTACATTAATTAGACAAGGGGTCCATTAGACTGAGGCAGTTCTAGTGCCTTAGTAGCCTATGTAAGCAAACCCAAACCTAAGCCTGTAATACCTCAAGGTTAAGAAATCAAAACCTAAGGACAACCAATCAAAAACAGCCAACAAGGCTTTCCCAAATAAGGCGACAGCTTATAGTCAATCGAGTAAGTTTGTTCTGGGTCTTCCTTGTAATAATCTTGCCCCTAGCTCCTGTCGGTGGAGATCTCCTAACCACCTCTTGCTTGTCATTGCCCTGTTTCAATGGATTTTTACTTAAATATCTTTATCTTTCAACACTTGATATCTCTCTTCAGACAGTTATTTGATTGGGGGTACAGGGAATTTTGTGTATGTGGTGAGTCTGGATAGTTTTTACAAAATTTCTTTTGATAGTCTTAGGAAGTAGATGGAAAAGTGTGGACTTCTTGGAAATGGTTAACTTAGTTCTTAGTTGTGACGTTAATCCTTCAAGGACTGTTGTTGAATGGGTCAGTGTGTCTTCGTATGGGAGGTTTCTAGTGTGTTGCAAGGTTCCTTCCTTGGTTTTGCCCCGTTCAGAGGTTATCAGTGACTTGGGTAAAGACTAGAAGGCCTACTTGTCAATTCTGTGTTTATCTAAAGCCGTGGGATGAGTAGTGAAGGGCAGGGAGGTAGAGCACAGACTTAGGAGTCAGATGAGGTATGAACACTGATTCCAAGGCAAGTTACTTTTGAGGTTTTGTAACTCTATTTCCTTATCTTTAATATAACAATTTTCTGTGTTACAGACACAGAAAAGTTACAGATGAGTAACTACTCATCGAATGCTAACTAATTTACCTCTTGGTTAAAAGAATAAAAGATAAATATTTCAAGCGACTCAAAAGTTGGTTTATAATTAATAGGGTGATATTTATTATATATAAGTATAAAAGTAAACATAACTTTATTGAAATTGATCACTTATACAAAATATAATTGTGTGTGTGTGTGTGACAGAGAGAGAGAGAGAAAGGAGAGAGTGAGATTCTGAAGGTTTGCTGATTTTCACCTAACAGTGTAATAGTGCTAACAAAAACAGGGTTTATTCCAGGCTGCATTAATAGTAATGTGGTGTAAGCACAAAGTACTATGCTGAGTTTGAGCACTTTATTTTGGAAAGAACATTGACAAAATTGAGTTCAGTCCAGTAATGGATCTTGAAACCATACTCTTTGAAAAACAGCTGAAGAAACAGAATATGTTTAACCTGGAAATAAGAAAATAGAATCCTCTCTCTCTATATATATACCTACAAGACCTACATGAGGTTGAGAGAGTGGAGATATTTTACATGGCTCAGAAATGTACAAGGGGGCTTCCCTGGTGGCGCAGTGGTTGAGAGTCCGCCTGCCGATGCAGGGGACACGGGTTTGTGCCCTGGTCCGGGAAGATCCCACATGCCGCGGAGCAGCTAGGCCCGTGAGCCATGGCTGCTGAACCTGCGCGTCCGGAGCCTGTGCTCCGCAGCGGGTTAGGCCACAACAGTGAGAGGCCCGCGTACCGCAAAAAAAAAATAAAAAAGTACAAGTGCCAGCTGGTACGGCCTACAAGAAATAATTAGAACATCCTTACTACTACTCAGATTATGGATCTTTCCCATTGGAGTTTGGGTTCACTACTGCTGAAGGTTTTCAAGCTGGATAAGCATTCAACAGAGATGAATTAGGTAGCATTATTGCCTGGGTTTGGGGAGCCTGTTTTCTCAGAGCTGAAGAAACTGAATAGGTTGCGCAAGAGAAACAGGAAATTTGGGCAAGTTTTTTGTTTCAGGGACAGAAAAGATTCAGGAGAGTCTGATAACATGAAAATCAGGATTTAGGGGTAAGGGTTGGGCACTGTTATTAGGAATAATATAAGATTAAGTACAAGTAACTTTTAAAAACTTAAACATGACATGAAATACAAACCATTCCTTTTCGGAGAGTGCATTTTAAATAAAACATGGTTTCATTTGGGAGAAGGTACAGATTCCTAACCTTAAGTAGAATTTCTTCCTCAAGACAGGGATTGATTAGTTAATTTTATTTAATTTTATTTATTTATTTATTTATTTGCAGTACGCGGGCCTCTCACTGTTGTGGCCTCTCCCGTTGCGGAGCACAGGCTCCGGACACGCAGGCCCAGCGGCCATGGCTCACGGGCCCAGCCGCTCTGCGGCATGTGGGATCTTCCCGGACCGGGACACGAACCCGCGTCCCCTGCATTGGCAGGTGGACTCTCAACCAGTGTGCCACCAGGGAAGCCCCTTCTTCCTTCTCTTCTTCCCTCTTCCTATTACTCCTTGTTCCTCTTCTTTTTAAATACTGTTATTATGAAACATAACATGTGACCAGGAGAGTCCATGAAGCTGAAATTATGGTTTAAATAACTACCATAAACACAAATCCATGCAGTCGTCACCAGCTCAAGAAAAAGAACATTGCCTGCTCTCCTGTGTGTCCCACCCCGCTTATAACCTCTCCAACTCCCCCATTCTTTTCCTTTTTCTTTAGAATTTTACTATAGGGGCTTCCCTGGTGGCGCAGTGGTTGAGAGTCCGCCTGCCGATGCAGGGAACACGGGTTCGTGCCCCGGTCTGGGAGGGTCCCGCATGCCGCGGAGCAGCTGGGCTTGTGAGCCATGGCCGCTGGGCCTGCGCGTCCGGAGCCTGTGCTCCGCAACGGGAGAGGCCACAACAGTGAGAGGCCCGTGTACCCCCCGCCCCCAAAAAAAAGAATTTTACCACGATGTGTGCATATCTAAACAGTATTATCTGATCTTACCTGTTTTTGACTTTATGTAAGTGTAATCATACTATAGGAATTTTAGTGGCTTGCTCTTTTTCATTTACTGTAATGATGTATGTTATTGTGTATAATTGCAGTTTACTTATTCTCATTGCTGTATAATACTCTATTGTGTATACCACATTTTATTTATCCATTCTACTGTTGGTGGACTTTTGGGTTGTTTCCAGCTTGGGCTATTAAGAACAATGCTGCTAAGAACATTATTGTGTGTGACTCTTGATGTTCCCTGTGCATGAGTTTCTGTAGGATGTATACCTTGGAGTGGAATTTCTATAGCATGTGTGTTTCTTCAGTTTTACTAGAAAAAGCCAAATGCTTTCCAAAGTGCTTTTTTCTCCCCCCAATTTATATTCCTATCAGAAGGGTATGAGAGTTACTGTCTCTCAGTTCTCCAGAACATGTCCCATTCCCCGGCTTCAGAACCAAGCAATCAGGAGGGTGTGTAGTGTCTTTAATTGTGGCTTTATTTTGCATTTCCCTGATTATTAATGAGGTTGAGCACCTTTTCATGTATTTATTCACCATTTGGATTTCCCCTTTTGTGAAGTATCTATATAAATCTCATATAGGACTATCTATATTCTAGACATTAGTCCTTTGTCTGTTACATGTATTACAGTTTTTTCTCCCATTAGGTGGCTTGTCTTTTCTCTTTCTTTATGATGTCTTTTGATGAACAGAAGTATTTTACTTGAATATAGTCACATTTACTTGTGTACCGGAATGAAGGTACCTTCTCCCAAAGGGAATCTGTATTTGCTTCTACCAGGCACCTGGAGGCACTTTGAGTCTAGCACCAACTAAGTTCAGGGCTTGAGTTTCTTTGGCTGACCTTCATAATGCCAATCAGGGCTGCAAATCCATCCTCTTTCACCTGTGCCCTGAATTTAAGTTGGGATTCCGAAAGGAATCTATATCTGCTTCTGCCAGAGTGATCTCCTATTAGATTCCCCATCCTGTGTCAACTTGGGGTTTGATTTCAAACACCTACTAGTGAGCCCGTTAAGAGAAGATTCAGATCTGTAGGAACTGTGAAATTTGCACTCAAAGAAAGGTGGTGTCCCATGCTAGCTTATCTCTCTGGGTTCTTGTTTTCCTTTCGGTATTGATCTGATAATTCCTTATTATCTTGTTAGCTCTTTGATGCTTTTGAAGTGATTTATTAAATGAAAAAACTACCCAGCATTTTTTTTTGCCAGTGGAGGGAGATTGGTTTGAAAACCTAGTTCATCATTACTGCAAACTGGCACCTCTTCAGTGGTTCTTTATCAAGGGTGTACATCCGAACCAAATAGCGACTTCCTTTTTTACCCCCAAAATACACATGCTTGCGTCCCACCAGAGCAATTCATGCCTGTGGCATAAGACAGGTCTAATCTTGAAAGTCTTCCTGGGTGATTCTATTCTGTAAAATGATTGAAGTATCATTGTGAAACAAAATCAAATCAATCTGTTACCTACCTACAAAGAAACAATACCGGCTATCCTAATTTATACAATTAGAGCAGATTAAAATCAACAATTTATAGGAGGGGAGGGGTAATTTAGGTTGCCTGGATTGCTTTGGGGTCCAGTGTGAGCCAAAATCCAACAGACAGTTTATCCTAACTAGAGCAGGAGCTGTTGCAGTCAGTTCTCTACTCTGTACGTATTCTTCAGCAGGAAGAAAAACAGGGTAAAGCGGGGTTTTAGGTACTGGTTCCCAGTCCATTGTTTTTTCTATGGTTTCTCCCATGAGGTACAAACCAAATCATCAGTACCTTGAACATCTGTGGAAGCTTCTGGAGCACCACCCAAGGCTACAAGAGCTACCTTTCCTGGCTTTGAAGCTTCTGCCTTTTATTCTATGATCCTTCTGCCACCAGGACACTGATTTAACAATAATCAAACGGCTCCATTCTTCCTGTTACTAATCATAATTTACTTCTGAAATACTTCAGTACAGTCAGTAATATATGTGTGTGCTCAAGTTTGCTTTCCATGTAGACGTGGTTGGTTATACAAGAGGAACCTTAGGGGGAGTCTGCCATCTTAAAGTGGTCACTAAAAACACTTCAAATATTGCTCTATAAATATGAACCACCAAGTTAATTAATTAATTAATGGATGTTAGAAGTAATTTTCCGATAGTGAGATGAATGTGGTTCGTTAGGAGTTATATAGGTACCTCCATCCTTTGCATGAAGGGTGTGTAAGAATCTTGCGAGTGGAGCAGCTAACACCCGCAGAATAAAGCCTCTGAGCTGAGAATTCCAGTGAGTCCACTCAGGAGCATTCTGCCTCCTTATTTGACTAGAAGGTTAGCTGATCCTCTGGGAATGGTGAATCTTTCACGCAGAGCGGTGGTTGGAGTGCCTAAAAAGTTAAGAGGGGAGTTCAAGAGTCTACAGCAACAGGTAGCATGGTGGTGTTTATGCCTGTTTGCTAATGCTTATTTGAACTGGCGGCCAAGTTCCATCTAAGACTTATTTTCATTGCAGACAGGTTTTGCTGATTATCCCAGGATACACATGTGTTTATCAAAAGAACTAGACAGTTGTGATAGGCCCAGTTGGTGTAAATCAGTTTGTAGCACCTCTTCTTCCTCCATTTCCCTTCAGGAAGCTCTTTACTTAGGGG
Source organism: Orcinus orca (assembly GCF_937001465.1). Classification (NCBI taxonomy): domain Eukaryota; kingdom Metazoa; phylum Chordata; class Mammalia; order Artiodactyla; family Delphinidae; genus Orcinus; species Orcinus orca. The sequence goes on along the minus strand of NC_064560.1, from coordinate 133,209,697 downwards.
AACCCGTTCCTCTGCTTACAGGAGGAAAGAGGAGAACTCTGTTCTGTTTTATACGGGAAGGTTCCTTTTATTTGTTGTATCCTGTACCCCCTTTTTACTTGATAGACCACTGGCTAACATAATGATGTCAGTGATAGCATCAGCCTATAGCACAGGCAAATAGACAATAACGATCAAATCAAGCCTGAGAACTCTGAATGTGCCGTGGTCTGGAGCTGTGAGACTAGAGGCAGAAGTTTCACCTGTCTCAGCAGATTCTGAGAGCGCTCCAGCCTTCTAGAGGAATGATGTGGACTTGTGTTTTTTGAGTGCTCTTAATTATCTAACTCAGTCATCCTGACAACCATAAGAGAAATGTGTTCTTATGGCCATTTTGTGCATAAACAGGCCAGGGGTCAGACAATCCCAAGTAACCTGATGAATTCGAACAATGAGCCCAGGACTTTATTTATTTAAAATTTATTTATTTATTTGTTTGTTTGTTTATGGCTGCGTTGGGTTTTCGTTGCTGCCCTCGGGCTTTCTCTAGTTGCGGCGAGCGGGGGCTACTCTTTGCGGTGTGTGGGCTTCTCGTTGCGGTGGCTTCTCTTGTCGCGGAGCACAGGCTCTAGGCGGGCGGGCTTCAGTAGTTGTGGCACGTGGGCTCAGTAGTTGTGGCTCGCAGGCTCTAGAGCACAGGCTCAGTAGTTGTGTCACATGGGCTAAGTTGCTCCGCGGCACGTGAGATTTTCCTGGACCAGGGGTCGAACCCGTGTCCCCTGCATTGGCAGGCGGATTTTTAACCACTGTGCCACCAGGGAAGTCCCGAGCCCAGGACTTTTGATTTTGATGCTCCATTGTGTTGCTTCCATTAATTACTGATGTTTATTATGATGACTTCAAGCTAATGTTCAAAATTTAAGTTATGTTTAACAAAATATCCTTTGGAGGGAAGGAAGCATGTTTTCCATGTTAGAAATACTTCAATACCTGTTACTTAAAATAAGGGGTTAAACAATGCTAATTAAAAGTGAAACATTAGGAAATCTAGCCAACAAAGCCACCAATTCTGTACGAGCTTTGTTGGGATAAACTTTTACTATGTAGCTAATATAAATACAAGCTACCTATTATTAGGGTAGATATATGTGTTACAAAGGATCTAGAAAGACTGAAGAACAAAGTGGAATGACTGCATCATAAGGCTGGTAGAATGGAGCTACAAGGTAGTAATCAAGAAATAATTCACTAATATGCATGTTAACTAACATGTTTGGTGTTTGCTAAAGGTGAGAAAATTCCAGATGGTGAGACCTAAGTGGCACTTTATAGTGAATTTGAAATCCAGAAGCTGTTGTAATGCACCACTGTTGCAGGCAGGAGTGAGCTCTGTGTGGTCTCTTATTGGCAACTCAGAGACTCTGCAAACTAGAACACAGAACAATTTCTCCAATATGAGGAAAGAGGGAATTTTTGGTTGGCTGAATGGAATGCTGCCTATTAAAAGGAAAATTAGAGAGCTATTGAAAACTGCCATCATATGAAAATAGTAAACAATGGTTCTTGCCCATTAACTGGACACAATAGTCTCTTATTGAATAACATTGGGGAGGTCTTTATTTCTACAGTCTTTCCATGTGTTTAGTCAAGGGCCTGATTGGCCAGATTATTTTAACTATTGACCATAAACCTGAATTTGAAAAAGTTGAAGTTATTTTTTCTAAACAAAATATTTTGCCAGTGACTAATATGCAGTGTCTTAGTCGTAAAGAAAATATACGTACGAAACTTTTCTGCATGAGTGCCTCTTTAAGAGTTTTCACTTAGTGAATTTGCCACGATGTAGCAGCTTTTCACCTACATGAGGTTGGTGCCTGACTGAAGACGGTACCAACTTCTGCTGCTGTGCCTGTGGCCCTTACGTTTCCTATGTGCTTGGTGGGCTCTCATATTTCTTGCATCAAAGTACAATGTTGTACATTTTCATAGAAGCCCTCCCTTTTGTGCTTATTCTGAGTATCACTAAATTGCGCGACCTTCAAACTGCTGCCAAAATGCAGAGGGCTAGGAATGCAGTTGCTTCCTAGTCTGTAGTGGCTTCTGGAATGTTTATATTTTTAAATTAGTGTTAGGTCAGTGTTTAAAGTTACCTGAAGTGTGAAGATGCTTAACGCATTTTAGCAATGTGCCCTGTTTAATGCTTGAGCTTGCCTTCGTAATAATAGAAAGATAGCTATTTTTAAACTAAATAGGGTTCGTTATAAGGGCCCTGTGCTTTTCACACACCAGATGATTCACATGCTCTTTCCGGTGAATTCCACGTGCCCTTGCATAGTCCCAATAACTACTCTTTTTTTTTTCATTTTTTTCTCTTCTGTTTGCTTCCTGATAGTATGGAATCATCTCACTAGCATCTTCCACACTCATTGCCTTTGTACCTAATCTCAATATTGTGTGGTAACTACAGTCATGGAGCCCAGAAAACCCAGCACAGTTACAACAGTTTCCTTATACTAGAGAACCCTGTGGTGGTGAAGACCAAAAGACCACATCATATTCATGAACACCATCTGTAAAATGTTGAGATACTTTTGCTCTGGAGTGCAGCTTTATTCTCATATATGAAAGTTTATAAGTTGAGAGTTTGTAGGTATAGGAGCTCTTGTATTTAAAAATTTCTTTCTACTGGAAGTGAATGTGCTAATATCAAATGAATATGGTTACAGTATGGGAAATGCTTGTGTGACAGGAGGATTCTTTTCTTGAGAGTGATAGATTGAGGTTCCAAAATTAGCAAGTTCTTTATCTGAAGAGGGAGGCTTCTCTCAGTCCCAACTTGGAATGTCATGTGGCCAGATTTCTAATTTTTGAAAAGAAATCAGAAATGATGTGAAACCTCCCAGTTTTTAAATATTGGTCAAAAACGAAAAATAAAGTATAGACTACACCCACGACCTTGATGGAATTGACCTCCTGTGCTCTAAAGCTCAGTTGAGGAATTGTCTCTTTGCAAATATAAGTCCTGATGTGGCAGTTAAACTTCTCCAGTTATGTATTTGCTAACTGTCCGCATCTGTGGAAAAAAGGAGTTCGGTAAGTCCTGACCCTTTCTTGCCTTGGCTCCCTCAGAGAGAGAACAGGCTTTTGTTAACAAAAGGTATCTGAGGTCTATGACCTGCTGCTGAACTGCCAGCGCTCTCTGGCAGTTTTACTGTAGTGGTTTGCTGGTCTCACTGTAACCACCTTGAAGTCAGGTCTGCACAGCTGCAAAGGTTTGGTTCACTCTCGCCGATGCTAATTATTCTTTTTCCACTTTCTGTGGATATCACTTCCCTCTTCATCTTCCATATGTTCACTCTGCTCATTGAAGTATCTTCTTTTTTTCTCTTTCTCCTTTCCATGCTTTTATCCCCCTCTCTTGGTAAGAAGAGATTTTTATTTACCCCATAGGAAACTATAATTTTGGCAGAAAATGACTAGCTTCTGAGCAGTGCAATCAGAAAGAGAGGCACACCCAGGAAGCAAAGCTTGCATCCTGGCATTTTGTACTCCCAAGAGCAGTTCTTCATCTTCTCCCCTAACTTCACTCTTCCTCCGGTATTCCCAGTTTTGGAGACTATCAACATGAACTGTCTAGTGGGTCAGCGCTCAGATGTGAAAAATGTCCCTGTACACACTACACCCTCCCGATCAGAGCTGCTTCCCTTCACTGTGTCCTCACTGCTCTGCCCTTGGATGGCTCTCAGTACTTCCCGTTTGGATCTCAGCCACTCCCGCCCTCATTCCCGTTACTCCAGTCCGTGGAATGCCTCATCTATGATCACATTTCTATTGAAAAAACTCAATCAAACTTTTTTGCACCCATAATAAAACAAAAAGTTCTTATAACAATTAAGGACTTAAAAAAAAACCAAGGACGTTTCCCTGTCTACCTTTCCTGCCATTTTCCTGAAGTATGATTTGTTACAGCCGTATTCAGCTATTAGTCATTCTCAAGGAGTGCTGTGTATTTTCACATGCTCCTCTCTCTTTGCCCAGTGACGCCTCATACTTCGAAACTCAGCTGAGAAGACACTTCTGCCATGTAGGCTTCAGGTGGGCCAGGTACCGTCCATCCCTGCATTTAGCTTTATCACTGTGTACATACTGCTTGTTTCTCCAGCTCTCTCATTAGACTGTGAGCTTCTTGAAAGCAGGAAATATCTTTCATCCCAGAATCCTTAGGGTTTTGTGTGATGCCCAGGTACTGTGTTAGAACCTAAGAATGGTGAAACAGCCAACAGACGTCAGTTATTCAGTCGTTCAGGGTATGGAGCTGTTGCAGTTTACTAGCAATATGACATGTTAGCTCTGATGATCTTTATTAAGACTCATGTACAATAGATTCATTTAGCCCGTCTTATAATTATTATTATTTTTATATAGTTTTAAACTGAGTTATAATTATTTTTAGTCTTTTAACTACTTAGACAAATCTAAAATTAAAAACATGAGGTTTATATGCGATAAAGGTGCTATTGGTCTGAATGTTTGTGTCCCTCCAAAACTCATATGCTGAAATCCTAATGCCCAATGTGATGGTATTGGGAGGTGTGGGGCCTTTGCTTAAGTCATAAGGGTGGAGCCCTCATGAGTGGGATTAGTGCTCTTACAGAAGAGACCTCACAGAGATCCCTAGCCTTTTCCATCATGTGGGGAAAATGTGAGAAGTCTATGACCTAGAAGAGAGCCATCACCCCCCCCCCCCCCGATCATGCTGGCACCCTGATTTCGAACTTCCGGCCCTTAGAATTGTGTGAAGTAAATTTGTATTGTTTTTAAACCACCCAGCCTGAATAGACGAAGACAAAGGGACTTCAAAGTCAAATAATCTGTTCTGCCAGAGAGCATTCAAGTTAAAAGAGGCATTGAAATTGGTCGCTAGCCACTCTGCCCTTTTCGTAAAATTCATGAACAGCTAACTCAAAGGGTAGTCCCTGATGATGAGTCCTGAGCCTCTCAGTTAGTTTCTGAAATACCCCATCTCCGAAGTCTGGGGCTACTGCTGTGGTTTTGCCACTGCGCAGGCTCGCAGAGCTTTGTTTGCAGGACCTCAGACTTTTTGATTATGTGGTAGAGACTTCAGTCTGCAGTGAAGGAGGAACGAGTAGTGTAGTTCCTGAAATGAGTATTCAGTATCCACACTGATCCTGTTTCCATCAACGACAGAATAAAGGACAAACATTGGACAGTTTTGGTGGAAGTTTTATCTTGCTTGATTTTAAAGTAATATTCCAAAGAACTGTCTATGCTATTAGTATTTGAGGGTTTTAGTTAGTTAGTTCATTTGTTTGTTGTATGTTGCTTTTATTCTTGAAAGCTTGATTGGTAAGAGGTGAGCTACCATGTGCATATTTTCAAATCCTACTTCCCCCCCAAATCATCAAAATCTTGGATATACCTTTATTACTGAGTAAATTTTGATTTAAGAACATAGAAAGTCTTTATACACATCACAGAGAAAGAACACTTCAAGCAGACTTTGGCAGCATGTGTCATTGTTTCTAAATGTAAAGTTTTTAAACATAGCTTGGTACAACAGTTTGTTACAGTTAAAATTCCGTTTGTGTCACTTTTAGAAATCTAAACATTGTTTCTCTGTCATATGTCTTTGAAATGATATCATATGTTCTGGAAACTCAATGGAAGTATTGAGAGTGCCAGAACTTACTAGAGGAAGAAATAAATATGTATAACCACTATAGATATAGATATGACTATATATAAATATATGTTTTCCTTCTTTCTCATTAAGTTTATGAAACTGTAAAGTCACAATTGGGGACTACCTAAGGAAACTGAGTGACAAATGTGTGTGAAAATTGGTAAATCTCTATTTTATCTGCAAATCTCTGACACCGTGACCTGGGCAGTGTGGGGCTGTGGTGATTGGGTGGAGAGCTAAAGAGAAAGCTTGGTTGTTCCGAGTCAAAAGATAGCCAGGTTCTGAAAGTGAGATCAAGGCTACTGCTTCAGAGAGCTCCGTTCCGCACACCCGAGAGCAAGCAGAAACTGTGGGCTCAGGATATCAAGGCAAAGGCCACGGAGTCAACAGTTCCCCTCAGGCAACATTTTCAGGGGCAGGAGGTCAGTAATCCGTCAAGAACCAAGGAGGATCCAAGTTTACAGGCCAAGGTATTAAGACTGAACTTTTAGGAATCGTGTGATTGCAAAAGTCAGAAACTAGTTGAGAAACATCTTCTTGAGGAACTCTTGGCACACCCAACTATGCTGACCAGGATTCAGTCTCACAAGGGCTTATTTCTTGGCTTTGTTGGCTCAGATTTGGGTCCAACTACACAGTGGGCCTCTAAAATCCAGCGTCTCCCTTTATGATTCCATGCCTCATATTCTTATGCTACTAAGCCAGGCAATGAAGAGCTTTGTTTATCATTCTTCACAAAAAAGTTCTGGGTTTTCTGTCTGGGCCAATTAAGGTAATACAGCTAATCCCTAGACCATTCATTATGGCAAAGGTAACTGATTTGCTGATTGGTAGGGTTAAAATATATGGCCTGACTCTAGAGCTGGAGAAGGGTCACTTCTCCAAAGAAAAATGTCTGATTTGTAAACTTCGATGAAATGAGTCCATTTCTTAAAAGATATAAAATGCTCAAATTGGCACAAGATGCAGTAAGGGATTGGAATTAATCAGGTAACTATTACAAACACATAACCCAGGATCGGATGGCTTTATAAGTTAATTGCACCCCACTTTTAAAGAACTCTAATTCCTATTCTTGAGAGTTGCTCCAGAAAATTGAAAATGAGAAAAAGCTGTCCAGCTCATTTAATGAGGCTAGTGTAATCTTAACTCTAAAGCCCAATGAGCACAATAAAGAAAAGATTACTATAGGCCTGTTTCTCATATGACTATAGATACCATGATCCACACATAGGAAAACTTCAGCTAAGCAGATCCTATGGTGTATTATAAATAATGCGTCATGATCAAGTAGAGCTTGATATTTGATATTTAAAAATATGTCAGAATAAGTCAACATACTACTAGATCAAAGGAGAAATAAAATCAAATGACCATGTTTATCGATCCCAAGAGAGCATTTGATAAGGTTCAATACCTCTTTATGAAAAATGTATCTTGGGAATAAAGGATTAGAAGGGTATATTCTTAATTTGATAAATTTTATGTACAAAAAACTACAGAAATGATTATATTTCATGGAAAAATTTAGTGCATATTTTGGAACATGAAAAAGTTAATGGGTAAAGGACAACACTTAAAAAAAAAAAGAAGTGGAAGGGGATTGGAATGAGAGAGGTAAGACTCATTATTTGCAGATGAGATGACCATCTATCTTAAAAGAAAAAACCCAAAGAATTAACAGGGAAACTATTAGAATTATTAAAAGAGTTAACCAGGGTCCTGTATGCAAGATCAACTTTCATAAATCAATACTATTGCTCTATACCAGGAATAATAAACTAGAAATTACAATGGAAAAAGGGCAATACAAAGTGTTAAATACCTAGGAATTAACAATTGAGTTTATCCAAGACTTCCATGGGGAATGTTAAAATAGAAAGCATAATAGGTGTTGTGTATAAAAAGAGATAGTCCATACTCTTGGGATGATATAATTTGATATTATAAACATGTCAAATCTGCCTAAATTAACCTTTATCTCAATTTCAATTGGATTTAAAATATTTATGGAGAATAGAATTCCAGAAACAATTAACCTTAAGAAGAGGAAAGCAGAGAGATTTGGCCATCAAATATTAAGATATAATACAAAGTCATAGGAAAATTTTTAGAAAGTTTTATTGGTACAAGAATAGACAAGTAGTCTGAAGAGATTGAATGAAGAGCACAGAAATAAACTGGCATATATGGACAAATTTTATATATGACAAAGCATCGCACCACAAATCAATAGGGAACAGATGGATTGATTAGTAGATGATGTTGGGAAAATTGGTTCAGCAATATGAAAAAAAGGAAACCTCATGCCTTCTTAATACCATATACAAAGACGTACCTCTTCCAAATAGGTGAAAGACCTAAGTATGAAAGGTAAAATTGTAAATTGAATTGAAGAAAATTTAGGAGACTATCTTGTAATGGAGAGAGGGAAGAAGGCCATCTTCTTCAAAATTTCAAAAAGCAAAATCATAAAATGAAAAACTGATGAATTTTATATAATCAGTTGTAGGATTTCTGCTCATCAAAGGATACCATGGACAACATTAATAAGCATGTAGCTAAATGGGTGAAGATATTGGGATATCTAAACCCCAACAAGGGACCAATATATAGAATACAAGAAGTTTCAAAAAATCAACTAGAGAAAGAAAGCAGCACCAATAGAAAAATAGGCAAAGAATATGAACAGCTAATTTATAGAGGAAGAAACCCCTAATGCTCGCAACCTCAGATTATTTTGTAATTAGGTAAATGCAAATTAAACAAATTACGAAATGTCATCTTTCACCTGTTAAAGTGAAAAAACATTAAAGTTGGATAATGCCAGGTGTTGTTGAGGATTTGTATAGTTAGGAAGCCTCAGGCACTGCTGGTGAAAATGTGTGACGGTACAACCATCCTAGAGAGCAATCTGGCACTATTAGTGAAATTAAACTATACAAATATTGTAACTCAGCATTTTTGGGTACATATATCCCCCCAAATCTTCTTGCACTGGTATATGAGGAGGCCTGTATCAGGATATCCATTGCAGCATTGTTTGTGGAGAAAGCAAGTTGGTAGAAATACGGGTGTCATCACTAGAAAAGTGCATAAGTAGATTATAGTGGTCATCAAGGAACATTATGCAGCAAGTAGAAACTGTGAATTTGATGTGCATATGGCAACATAGATACATCTCAAAAGCAAAAAAGAAATAAAATGATTACTTTGCATAACACTGTTTTTGCAAATCAAAATATATGCATATACATACAAACTAAAGATACCCATGAAACACATTATGATGGCTTTCCCTGGGGTGGAGAGAAAAAGGAAGTAAGTTGTGGGTATAAAAGAGAAGCAGAAAAAAGACATATCCCAAGGGAAGCAAGAAGCATAGATATTGTAAAATTGAAGAATGAATCTTGTCTGGCCAAAAAAAGCCAAGTGTCTACTGTCTCAGAATGTTCAAGAGATCAGGACATCAAAAGTAGACTCTAATAGGCAGAGTATGAGAGAAGACTGTGTGAACACCAACCTAAGGCACAGAGCACTGACTTCATTTATAGTCATTATCAAAACAGCCACCCAAAGACCTGGGCCCCCCCAAATGTGGAGAAAATGGCTAGCTACTTAAATTTAAGGAGAAGGTTTGGCGAGCATTTGCAGAATGGATTCTGAAATATCATGGCACAGTAAGCCAGAAACTAATCATGTCACACATAGAAGTTTCTCCCTAGCTCTGATAAAATTGGTTTCATTGTGATGCTTTCTTTCTTTCTGGCTTTTTTTGCTCTTCCTGTTTCTTTTATATGCCTCCTAGTTTTTTCCATACCATCATTCACATTCCTTGGCTGTGTCCTGTCACAATTTTTTTTCCACCACATCAACTTGCTTTTTCCACTTTTTTCCTTTCTCTCTGTATTAAAAAATGACTGTTATTTCTCTTTCTACACTTTTTCCTGTTCCAAACAGTCATACAGCCTCTGTCCCCATTTCTTTCTACTAAGAGATTGTTTTTCCTCAGCCTGTAGATCTATCCTGCACACCTCCCACACTGTTTTCCTAATATGACTTGGGGAGGAAAATGGTAGGAGGGAATAAACTACTCGGTTCCTTGATCTTATTTTCATGCACATATTTTAGCAGTAGAAAGTAAATGTTATGAAAAAACTCAGGAAATCAGAAAAGTTCATTTCTAAATATACTCCTTTTTACGTTTTAATTTTTGGTACCGTAGGTTGTTCTTTGATGATTTCACAGAAATGAAAAGATTAAATTTAATCACTGTATCAACTAATCTCATTTTTCAGCCTTTGACCTCATGTTAAGTTGGTGATGCCCTCATGGATCCTCAAAAATGAGGCCCACATGAGAAATTGTTACCTGATTCCTATTTCTAATTGATGAAAACAGTTCAAAGAGCATGGATATAATAATAAATTTTAAAAATTGATTTCTCACTTCGGGGGAGGAATGCAAATAAAAAGTCCTTGTATTTGGAAATCCACCTCCCCACCCTACCTCCCACCATTATTCTAGCTTTCCCTGCAGGTGTATAAGGAAGTAGAAACCTACTTTCACTGTTTATGTCATCCTTTTCCTATAGAGCTGAGCAGCTTTCTCTTGGGGAAAATAATTTATTATCTTTCTTTATGATGTAGAAATGGAAGAATCTCTTTTCTGTCTCAGCCTTTGGGAGTTCAGGGGACAAGGTGGCATGTTATCCGATACTCAGTAGTGTGCTGGTAAATGTTTAACACCCAACTCTCTGAAAAAAAATGTATTATAAATTTTAATGATATAAAAGGTGTAGCATATAATTGACAAATAATAATAAAATGTACACTATCCTTTATTATAAATTCCAAATAGCCAGTTATATCTCACAGAATAACTTTGTCTTTTTTCCCCCTAAACTCTTGCATCCTGTGGATGCAACCTATGGTTGCAAATGATGAATAAGTATAGTTCTGACATGACTGTTGGTTTATAATTTTTTTATATGAAGATGAAAATGAAACAACAAAGGTGGAGGTCAGAACTTCACATGCTCATCAGTGACATGAATGAGTTCTTTGCTGAGTTGAATAGCGGTTTTGAATACTGGAAGAAAATTTCCTGTGTGTGTATGTGTGTGTGTGTGTGCACGCACGCATGTATGTGCTCTTCACGTGGCAGTGGCAGGTTTCAAGGGTAGCAAGAGAGGACAGACTCTAGTCTCCAGAGCTTGAATCATTTGCTTACATCATGTTGGCCAAAGAAAGTCACACGGCCAATCTCAGAGTCAGAGTGAAGGCACTAAAAATTACAGGGTAACTGAATGGACATGGATACAGGGAAGGAAATAATTGCCAGTCATTTTATGTATTCATTCTATCATAGATGCATTCAGCTGCATCACAGAAAACCCACAGAACGATGTTAAACTATAGGGACATGTAAATGTATTTAGCGCGGAGTTTGTAGGTAGGCATTTCCAGGGTCTCTTCTACTGCTCCACAGTATCAGGTTGAGGGATGGTATCTCTGTGGTTCTCTTGGCTTTATCCTCTTTGTCGTAAGATAGCTGCCCACATTCTAGACATCATGGCCTTATAAAACTTTGAATAAAGGCAGAAGGTATCTGAGAGGTCAGGGCAGTGAGAGAGCTTAATTTGCATGACCCATCCTTTCATTAGGAAGGAAAAAGTGTTCCCAGAAGCAGCCAGTAGACTGCCCCTATGTGTCATTGGCCAGAATTAGGTCACATGACCTCCCCTAGCTTTGGGTGACTGGGATACCAATTTTCAGGCTTTCTCCAAGAAGGATGGGAATAGCTCTGAGGGATAGGCAACTATGACTGAGCAGGACCCATTAATAGCCTAGGATGCTATAATTAAGAGTCAAGTCAGTGTCCCCTCTCATGCACTTGTATGACTCAGTTCAAGGATTAGAGGAACAGCAGAGTTTAGTTTGCATAGCTTGGGTCATGTCATCACCCCTTTACCAGAGGAGGAAATGAACTGCTCCTTTTTTTGTACATCTAATGGACCAAAGATGTGATAGTAATTTCCTCTACCAAAAAGTGAAATGCTATTTCTCCAAGAGAGGGATGGATATAGAATAACAAAAACCACTACACCGCCATCATAGGACATATTCTCCATTATGGGGGATAGATCTTTTGAATGGGAAGATACACTTTTCTGACTAACTAGAAGTAACTTCTCTGCTACATCACATACTCTCCTGACACAAAAATGTATGATTTGAAGTTATGGTAAGCTAAATAAATGTTAAAATCCATAGATGATTTTTCACAAATTTGCTTTGCTAGAATGAACTGATTCTCTTACTGGGTGTCCCTTGGTTCACATTTGTTAGAATATTGATCACACCTCTGAGGGAGACTTATAATGAACTGTGATGCAGTGAACCTTGTTCCATACAGTGCAAGGACGAGGTAATAATTCCTTTGGCAGTTCCTCAGACTGTGCCTCGTGATACCTCTTTTATTGTGATCTGGAATACATTTTTCCAATATCTTTTGCTCTGTAATTTTTCATGTGTGTATGGTATACATACCAACGAATTCTGCCAGCAACTAATTAAATTTTCTCTAAATCAATCTTGCACATGCAGGAGGAAAATAAATATTTGTGATTAAATAAGGGTTTAGAGGTATAGGGTTTCATCTTTCAGTTGCTGTTTTTATGTTGTCTCCTTGTCTTATTTATTTATTTATTTTTTGCGGTACGCGGGCCTCTCACTGTTGTGGCTTCTCCCGTTGCGGAGCACAGGCTCCGGACGCGCAGGCTCAGCAGCCATGGCTCACGGGCCCAGCCGCTCTGCGGCATGTGGGATCCTCCCGGACTGGGGCACGAACCCGTGTCCCCTGCATCGGCAGGCGGACTCTCAACCACTGCGCCACCAGGGAAGCCCTCCTTGTCTTATTTACTAGTAAGTAATTATAGGGACTTCCCTAGTGGTGCAGTGGTTAAGAATCTGCCTGCCAGTGCAGGGGACATGGGTTCGAGCCCTGGTCTGGGACGATCCCACATGCCACGGAGCAACTAAGCTCGTGCGCCACAGTTACTAAGCCTGCACTCTAGAGCCTGCGAGCCACAACTACTGAAGCCCACATGCCTAGAGCACATGCTCCACAACAAAGAGAAGCCACCGCAATGAGAAGCCCACACACCGCAACAGAGTAGCCCCTGCTCACCACAACTAGAGAAACTCCACACGCAGCAACAAAGACCCAACGCAGCCAAAAATAAATAAATAAATTTATTTAAAAAATAATAATTATAATAATGTCGATTATTTATTACACTTTACTACATGCCAGGCCCTGTTTGACAACTTTACAGACAGCCACATGATTTATTTGCACATAGGTAAGGAAGATGACACCAAGCATGGGTCAGTAATGACCATTAAGTAATTGAGCTAAGTGGGCCTGACCTATTCTTCCTGACCTCAGATGTGTTCGTAACCCCATGGTTCCATCTTGGTGCTGGGAACTGTACTGTGGTGGAGGAAGCACCCCAAATCTGTTGGTAGGAAATGCGTCCCTGGAGGAGCGACCCCTATATACCATCCCAACACGGACACATGTACACACATACAGACGTATCTGGTGTATGTTCCAACCTGAATAGGCTGTAAAATTGTATCCTGGAAGGCGGATCACAACCCATAGCTGGTTCTTGCCTGTCTCTGTAACTGCCTGCTTGCCACCCCTCCATTTTTCTCTCCTCCTTTCCTGTGTATTTGAAGAATGGGGCTACAGTCTGGCACATAATGTGGTATGAGCTGGCTGGCTAGAGAGTGGGAGAAGAGATAGCAAGCAAAGTAATTTTAGGAAAACGGCAGAACCAAGTCCTTCTGCTGTACAATAGCTTTTTCCCCCTCCTTAATTATAAAGGGATTACACATATGTAGTGGAAAGTTTGAAAAATGAAAACGAAAATCTTTCACAATCCCATTCCTAGATATATCTACAGTTAATGTTTTTTGATTCTCTTCAAATACTTTTTCTATGACTGCATTTAGTTTTAACAAAATAAGGGCGCCATTGTCTATATTATTTTATAATCTTCCTTTGCACTTACTGGAGCATCAAGACAAATTTCTCACAACATTAAATATTTCAGGTGGGGGGTGGGATGAATTGGGAGATTGGGACTGAAATATATACGCTAATATGTATAAAATAGATAACTAATAAGAACCTGCTGTGTAGCACAGGGAACTCCACTTTGTTGTACAGTAGAAGCTAACACAACATTGTAAAACAACTATACCCCAATAAAAAGTAAAATAGTATGACTGTTGGGAGTAGACAAGTCTGGATATAAATCTCCAGGCTATCATGTACTAGCTTTGCATCCCTGGAAAAGTTGTGTCCTCCCTCTTAAAAAAAAAAAATTAAATATTTCATTTCCCACTGTCCATTCGTTTGTTCGTTCATTCAGAACGTATTTATTGAGAACTCTGTATATGATTAGCCTTGGATTTTAAAGGTGGCATAGTGGTACATTAAAGTGACTCAATTTATTTAATTTTCTATTAATGGCTATTAATTCACTCAATAGACAAATATATATTGAGCACCTATTATTAACCTGGCCTGTTCTAGGTGCTGAGGATATAGCAGTGAATGATGCAGATAAGATCCTTGCTCCTTGGAAGGTTGCCCTGAGGGAAACAGTAGTCAGTCTCCATGTAAATATATGCACAGGACAGGTGAGGGCCTGTATGAGATCTGTTTGCATCAGATTTCCATCTCCTTGATATTTGTCAAAAGTCTGGTTCATTGATGGTTCTTGCCACTCCCATGTTCAGTGGTGACATGGATTAAATTCTCTTTATACAATACTGTCCTTTCAGTAGAATTTTTCAAAATGAAACATTAATGTTTCTGCTTCATCTGCCATCTTGAACCAGAAGGCTTCTTAGCTTAAATGATTAGAAAGGTATTTCCTAATCAAATAAATATACTCATATTTCTTTCTGATTTATTTATTTAACTACTTATCTTATATTTAATTCCTTTAGTATGTATTTTGGTTGGTTGTAGAGATTTCAATTTATTTTTCCCCAATATTTTGAAATCCATAATCATAGTACATTATATATATTCAGTAAATTATAACTGTTACTCTAATTATTAATAGAATCAGAATATTCTGATTTCTATTGGGAAATATTTCAAATAGTAATTCTATAGCCAGATTACACAGTGCCCATAGACATATTTGTTACATTAAGTATTTGGAGTGGTTTTGGCATATATGTTTAGGAAGAATTGTATTTTTAAAGTGTAATTCTTTGAAGCTACTTACATTGAAATTATATAAAGTATACTGGCTGTAGGAACTTACAGAATGGAGTGAAGAAATTGTTCCAGAGAAGCAGTGAAACAAAATCCTAGACAAAGTCATGTCAATTCACAAATTAATGAAATATATTAATAACTGTTAGCTGTGAGTAGTATTTGTTTACCTTTCAGTAATGTTCTCCAGATCAATAAAGTGTGTCATTTCATAACTAAGAAAGAAAATTATATTCTAAAGTAGATGTCAAAATAGCCTATTCTTAATAGTTTTGAAATAAATGAAAATTTTCTCAATGAATAATGAGGGGAACTAGCGTGAAGATGTGCTGTTTATGGAGCATTCATTCAACAATTGTTTATTGACTATCTGCTCTGAGCCTGGCCTTGTCCTGGATACTGGGATAGAGCAGTAAACCAAACACATAGTTTGTGCTCAGATGAGGTCACGTTTTAGTGATCAGAGAGGTACGATACGTGCACGTGATGAGATTATAACATAAACATATTTGGGCATATACCAGTACCAGATGGTATGTGCCAGTGGACTGTTAGGTGGAAGAGTGTTTCAGGCAAAGGGAACAGCAAGAATGAAGACCATGAGGCAGTGTGCCTGGTAGTTGAAACGCCCCGAGAAGAGTGACTGAGGGGAGAGTGGAGAGTAGTAGTTGATAAGAGAGAGAGGTGAACTGAGCCAAGATCGTGTAGTTTTCTATTGATTTTGCGAATCAGCATATTTAGTTTTCCTTGCTTAATCTAAAGTTTTATAGAGGTGATAAGGACAAGATTCTCTGATAAGTCAACTGAGGAAATACCCATAGTGGCACAAAAACTGAGAATTAGGTCCCGGATGCCTGGAGTCTCTATATTGGGGAAACATGCTTCTCCAGTGTGAGCAGTCTGCCAAAGTCATTGTAAACATTTGAGTGTTCGAATGTGTCTGGGCTGTAACCTCTGCAGGGAAAGGAAATCCTGATTTCTAAAAATAAAGACTGCTTTTATTTTAAGAGTCAAAGGGGAACAGACTGTCCCAGTAAATACAGGCCATTGACATGTTTTAATTGTGAAATTAGAACGTGAAGAGAGATCATCACTTTAAATCCGTGGATCGCTAGATAGCACTTTTTTTTTTTTTTTAGACACCACTTTTTAAAATGTCTCTGAACATATTTTATAACCTCCATCGAGAAGTCATGAATTGGTTTTCAGTATTGATAGGTTGGTAATGTTAAAGGAAAATGAAACAATAGTTAAATTCCTCTAATACTTTTGTGAGGTGAAATAGCTTGCTTTGTTGTGACTTATAAATTTATTCATGCATTCAGTACTTCATACTGAGCACATACCATGTACCAGACACTATTCTAGGCTCTTAAGTTATAATAGCGAATAAGATGGAAAAAGTCCCTGCTCTAATGGAACGTATATTCTAGTTGGGAAACAGATACTAATTTTTAAAAATGAAGATAGATACATTATATAACTTCAGATAGTGATGCCTTCTCGGAAGCAAAAGGAGGCAGGATAAAAGAAATCAGTTAGAGGAGCTGTCATTTTACTTAGGGTGGTCAGGGAAAGCTTCACTGAGGAGGGGACGCTTGAGCAACATGAAGGAATTAGTCATGTGAACCTCAGGAAAAGGAGTATTTCAAGCAGGAGGAGAAGAGCAGGTGCACAAGCCCAGAGGAAGAATTTTTTATGATTTATTTGAAGAACAGTAATGGGGCCAGGGTAGAGGAAGAGTGGTAGAACATGAGAGCAGAGAGGTAATAGCTGGGGTAAGAGCACTGTGGGCTCTGGTTACCACTGTGGGATGGTTTTAAGTATGAAGACAAGCCATCAGAGGGCTTTGATCTGATACTTGTTTTAAAAGGATGACTCCAAGTCCTGTGTGTAGAATTGACCGTGGGATCAAGAGTAGAAGCAGGTAGCTTGAGCAGTTACTGGGTTTTGGATGAGAGATGGTGGCTCGGACTAGGGACATGGCAGTGGAGATGGTGAAAATTTTTAAATTTGGAGTATATTGTACTTTTTTGTAGAGCTAACAGAATTTGTTGATGGATCACACATGAAGTGAGAGAGAAAGAGGAAACTTAAAGATGTTTCTAAGGTTTTTGACCCAACAACTGAATGTTGGTGCCATTCCTTCAGGTGTGAGCAGCAGGGAGGACATCAGGAGTTCCACTGTGAACACGTGAACGCGAAGACCTCATAGATATATCTACGCAGAGATGTTGAGTGTTGTTAGATTGATCGGTCTGTGTTTCGGGGGAAAGCTCATTAACAGAGATGGACATTTGTATCACCAGACTCAGAGTACGATGATACAAATGTCTATCATCATTAAAGCCAGAAGACTGGATGAGGTCCTCTAGGAGAGTGATTATAAATAGAGAAAATAAACTTCCTGAAGAATGAGCCCCAAACACTGTAGCATCTAAGAGGTTGGAAAGAAGAGAAAGTTTTGGTAAACATGACTGAAAAGTTATAGCTTATCAGGTAGGAGTAAAAGCAAGAGAATGCACTATTGCAGAATCAAGGGAAGAAGGTGTTTTGAAGGAGGAGGAAATGAATCACTGAGTCAAGTTCTGCTGAGATGTTGCCTATGAGGACTGAAAGTCACCCATGGAATCTGGCAATGTGAAGGTCATTGACAGTCTTAAGAGATTGGCTTGAGAGTAGAGGCTGGGCAGACAGCTTGCCTGCAGTCACTTCAAGTGAGAGTGTATGCATTGAGCACCAGTACTTCTTGTGAGGAGAATTTCTCTAAATGGGATGGACTTTGGAGTGCAATACATCTTGAGTGTTTTGCTGGCAATCTGAATCTGATTGTTGAGTTTGAAGTTTCATAAAGCATGGTGTTCTGATTCTTACCATGTTCCAGTCTCAACTAATGAATTTCCTTTTCTATGAATTTGAAGTGAGATATCAAATTTCTTTTGATTCTCATTTTCTTGATTCTCTGTGTTCAGGAAATTACAGTTTGTTTTCAGTGCTAATATAATCACTATGGCACACATATATATAGTGAACTTTAAAATACCGTATTCAATTCAAATGTTTGTTTTAATTTTTATATGCACTCATTCCCTCCCAGTGAAAAGGAATATGAATTAGTGCAGTGACTGGATCTAGATGAAATGACGTCATCACGGGCTGCACTCTTATAAACTCCCAGTTGCTTTGAGAATACATTAGAGAATTTTGATAACTTGCAGTTGCTGGGCTATTCAGATCACCCAGATTTCTCAGATTTCACACTGTAAACTAGATTCCTTTCAAGAGGATTTTACTCTGCCCTCTTTTAAAGGCAAATAGAAACTTATCTCAAAATGTCTCACTTAAAACATGTTCCACACTGACTACCATCTTTACTGTGCTGTGATTAGTATAAGCAAATTAGATCATAAAATACCAAGGGAACAGGATGAAGAATGGCAAGAAGTTAGCTTTTGGGGGATTGTCTGTGGTAACTAAGATAAAGTCATGAATTTTAGGCAGAGAAAATAGAGAGGATATCTTAGATTTTCATGAAGGTGGGGACTATTTGTCTATTGTTTACAACTGTGTCTCCAGGCACCCAATAAAATAAAAATATAAACTTGTACTGGAATAACTTATGTCACAAGGTATTAGTATAGCTATTGGCAGCCTAGCTATCATTGTTTTTCTTCTTGAAAATACAAGTTATTTTATATTAGCATACATATGTATTTATAGGTGACCTTTGATATGTATGAAAAATGAAAGAAACTAACCTACTTAATGTTAAGTCATGGTATAGGGTTTCACCTTTATATTCATCTGTACTATCTACTCTAAATCAAAGAACACAAACAACTATAGTTGTTGTTTTTTTCCCCTCAATGTTTCATCCTTTGCTTCCAGCTCACTTGGGATCCAGTGTACTTGCTCTCTCTCACCAGTTTTCAGATTTAATCTTTGCAAGTTATCTATATCTGCCTTTATGAGCGACAGTATCAGAAGGTTGGTCAGTTTTGCTGGAAATATAATACATTTCTCTATGACCCAATAACTTGAATCAAGGTCCAAGGCATCACAGATATTTGTAAGAGCCTTTGCAGGTATCTTTTTAATATAAGCTTAGACAGGTCTTTGTAGCTGGGGTCAAAACCTTTTCTTGACAAAGAACTCAGCTGAGGACATCTGGCCACTTAGAAATGAATTGAAAGGCTAATTTATTAAATGTTACTTCTGGTGGGGTGGCAGGTGGTTTTATTATCTTTGGCCACTCCTGACTCTTCCAAAAGCTATAGCATTCTTTCCAGAAGCTGTATAGCATTTTACAAGGGGAGAAAAAATTCTTTCCTATCTTGGGGAACATCAAAGTAAATGAGAGAATGTTTTAATTTTGATCCTATAAATCAGATGCACTGCCTGCTTATCAGTACAAAGAAGAAAAAAAAAAAATACACCAGCTCCTTGGGGATTTGGTTTTAAGGAAATGAAATTTTTATCCATGGAACCAAAGGATCATTAACAGCACAATCAGAACAATGGAATTCCACAGTATGGATGCCAACATCCAAATCTATGGCCCTTGCTTGGTTCTAGTACAGTACTTGGAATTAACGCAGTAACATTACCGTATAAATAAATACAAGGAAGGGAGCTGTTTAAAAATCAGTTAATTTATTTTCACCAAAAATAGGTTAGTTTTGAAGAAACATATCTTACATATAATGAATATATGTATCAGAAAGTTCACAAAGCTGGGAGTGAAGAAGGTCTTAGCCTACCTAGCCTTTTGAGTTCCAGGATGTGGCTAGAGTCAATTAGAAATTACATGAGCTGTATTGGAGCTACAAGGAGCCAAGGAGAAATAGCAGAACACGGAGCATGCCTGACGTATGCAGCTGAGTTGTCCCTCCTCTGGAGTTTTTGATGAAGAACAGAGTGGCTGGAAAATCTTGCTTTTATTGTAGCTAACTTACTTATAACTAAATGTTGTAATTATTATCTATAATAACGACAACAGACACTTATCAAGCGTTTACCGTGGGTCTGGCCCTATTAGAAATACTTTACATATGTTCATTTAATCGCTACAGTGGTCCTGGGAGGCAATCAATCAATAAACAACTAAACAAGTATATGTGTGTATGTATTGAATATATATATGTATTCATATACATGGATGATGTATATCACATATAGGTGTCAAATATAGAAATATGATTTGGACACAAGTTTCTTTGTAAACATTAATTATGATAATGTGCATGGTGGGTTTTCAAGAAGGGCATAGCGTATGACACATTTTCCAAATTTATTTCAAACCTTATTGTCATAGAGCTTCATAGAGCTTCTCATGGAGAAAATACATACACTTTGAGAGATATTTATTTAGTCATTGAACTCAGGTCTAGGTCTAAGTCCAGGGGATTCTTAAATGAATGAGTGTTTTGTTGGGTTTCATGTGGTATCAGAGCTACAAAGCAGCTCCTGCCGCAGGCTTTGGACCCAGTGCGTATGACTATGGGATCTGAAGGGGTGATGGCAGCAATACTTTTTTCTACCCTTAATCAAAGGAGACTTAGAGCCATTATTTTTAAGGATAATAAAGAACATGTAAGATTTCTGCACAGATGCTTGCTCTGCTGGGAACTCCAGCCTCCTGCCACCCTCCATCTGAAGTTACTGAGTTTGAGCATTGGATCTGAGCTAAAATGTTATTTCTTCAGGGGAGTCTTTCCTAATTCCCTGTCTAGTCCTTTGTCATAGTCCTTGATTATATGCTATCTTAGAATGGCGCTCCATTTCTTTATAACATTGATCTCACTGTGCCGTTACACTCTCATTAGTGCTATATTGCCTCATGTCTGTCTCCCCTACTTGTGTTCTCCTGCTTATACAGCCTCCCCTGACTTATCTCATGACAATGGGGACCATCTGTGGTTTGACTTATCATCATATCTCTAGCTAGGGACACAGTGCCTAAGTGTCTGCTTCATTCCTGAGTGAATGAAGAACCATGAGCCCTTGTGGTGTGCCCAATATCTGTACCTACCTCTTGTGAGAGGTGATATGTGTATTCTGTGTGCTGTGGTGATCCAGGCAAGCTCTCGTCATGAGTGTTGGATTCATGACATCAGCTTTTCAATTTCATTTGGAAAGCCAGTGTCTATACTCATTCCTTTTTCCTCTAAGGCATATCGTTCAGATAGCTTTGGTAAGAAAAGTATTTTACCTCCAAACTCTTAGGAAATGTCTATTTCTGTATTTATGACCTGAGGTTCTGTATTTATGATCCAGGAAGTTCTCCTCTCCCGCATCTATCTCCAGTGTTGTTATAATCCCTGATTTTTACACGTACTTAGATCTATCCCATTATTCTTTTTAATGAAAATTACCTAGAATAAAATTAATTTAGTAAAATTAAACATTTTATAACATGACAGTAAACAGTTAAAAAGGAGATGGTTTACTTATTTATTTAGTTATTTTTCTGAAGATTGATTTTTTTTTTTAAACTGACTTTCCTAAATTGGTAAACTGTTTATGGAGTCCGATAATTATTTGAAGTTAGTACCATCTTTAAGGATTACATATATACTTTGTTGCAAATGTGTGCTATTAAATCAGCATTTCCTAGTCATTGGCCTATGTATGTTTAATGTTAAAATTTAGTTTTAATATAATGGAAAATTATACTTCCTGCATCTGAAATACAAACCCAAATTGTGTACCCTAATAGAGTTAGCCTTTCTTTATCATCATCAATGAAGGTGGTATTCAGATGTACAAACTTAACAAATAAGAGTACATTTTATTTTTCAATTTTATTTTAGATAATTTAATGGAAATCTTTTCAAATGTATTGTTCAATACTATGTATATGTTTCTTTTTATCTAAAAGGTCAATAATTCTGTAAATATTAGTTGCAGTTCCATGTAATGCAATACTCCTTTGAGGGTGGGATGCATAAGGCTAACAGCCCCTTGTCTTAATGACCTCAGCCAGTTTTTCTGCTGCTGTAAGCTGCCATTCTGCTGTCAGCCAGCCTTCAATGAGCTACCTCACTGTCACTACCCTTTTAATGACTTGTCTGTCTAGTAAGAACTGGAGATTGCCAGGGAATAGCTGCTACAAAGCTCATTAAGCCATTTTACCTTGGTTTGTTCAGAATCCAAAATCTGGAGGCCTGGGTCTGTACTTTCTGGCCAAGAAAAGTGCTCAGAATTTGCAATTCTGAGTCACTGTTTGCTGGACATTTGGCTACTCTTCCTGCATTTTCTTTCTAAGAGAAGCAGAACTGAGAGGAAAGATCAAGGAGTATGTTTTAAGAGACTAGGCCACTCACCTTGTTCTGGCATTACCTAGCATTGCCACCTTGGTAATATGTTCTGGGCACCAGTCTTCTTATCTCTAAATGACAAGATACATAATGCAGCAGTTTTTCTTTTCCAAAGTTAATGATTCTTAATTTTTGGTAAAACCTTTTTAGTTGCTGTCACAGTCTTCATTTTATCCAGTACATGCATCAATTATCATTAGTTCATTAATGAGCAAACATGTAACCTTATTATGCAATGTAAAAAATCTACAGTATGCTATAATGACAGTTTTATTCAGAGTGAGACAAAGAGTGTGAAGTACATTTTTTTCCATTTTCAAGCTGCACATCCACACACCTAATTACTGTTGTGTGAATAATTTCACAGTGCCTACTAAGACTTCTAATAGCTATCACTGACTAGTAATCTGTCAAGCTATAATGCAGGATAATATGTTTTTACACAACAATGGTGAGGCTCTCATTAATTATTACCACCTATAATTGCTTGATGTGAACCTTTATTCTAAAACTTAAAAATTATATACAACAAAATAATGATTTAAAATACTTCTAGGAAGTCTATACGCAGACGTTGCAGCATTAGAGTTAATGATGTATTAAGTCATTTCTTATTGCTTTTGTCTTTTTAATAGGTGACATATTATTCAAATTGAAATAGAATAAAAGTCTCTGCCAACAATTAAGCATCACACTTAGTCACATCTGCTGCCTTAATGATAAGCATATAATTTATTAGACAGACTTCTTTAGCAATATCTGATACAGAACGTCAATATATGCCCAAGGAAGAAGAATTTATAGTCTAGCTTTATTCTCCAACGGTATTGCAAGTTCAGGTTTTATGCATGTTCTGTGTCTTGTAGTATATCTGACTTTCAGATCTCATAATCAAAATCTACCATTTCACCTTGAATCTAAACTTTAATTCCAGAAGATTTCAAGCAGACCTCTTTTTGATAAAGTATATTCTTTCTTTTCTCAGATATCTTATTCCTTTTACTTTTTTACTGTAAAACATATAGAGGGCAAGGCTAAGGTCCAAATTTAAAATTGTGAATGAAAATGATTGTTTAAACAAGGGAATTTTGAATTTAACGGAAAGGAGAAGGGCTAAAAAAAGGAGGTCTAAGCAGAACAAAATCCGTGTTTCAGATTCTAGATTTGCCTGTAGGAAGGCAAGAGTGGAATAAACTAAGGTTCTGTCTTGAATGAGAAAAGGAAGTTTTTGGCGGTGGAGTGGAGAAAGGAGGACTAACTAGAGTGACTTGTTTCTAGGTTCGGACCTTGAAGATTTCTGAAGTTGATAGACCCCTGGTGTTAGGCATACCTTTTCAAAGGCAGCATTGGGTTTGTGGAATGGAGAGTCATATGATTGCAGGTGCTCATGTGAGAGAAGAAACGACAGAGGAAGCAAGGCAAGGATTGTGATCTGCATTTGGACAGTACGCCCATGGCCCAGAAAATAGCAAAGTCAAATGGAGAATGATGCTCTGCAGTGGACAACAGTGCCGTTTTTCATGGCTGGGAAATGTATAATGAATCTTCATAAAGTCAACACTGTAGTTAATCATTTAGTCTTTATTTCAGAAACTGAAATTTTTCATAGGCTTTTAAAAACTATTTCATGAAAGTAGGTATTGCAGATTTATTTATATGAACCACATCTTTCAGACTGAGAGATGAATGATTCAACCAGGGATCTCTAGGAAAATAGATTGCCACTAGGAAAGATAGTAAAGTGCTACCTTTAATAGTAGTTCTTAGTTATTTTGATTCAGCGCTATTCATTTTCTGCCTAGCTTGGGTGGCATTGGGTGGAGGAGGGAGGGAGGGGAAGAAAAAAGAAAGGTCTAAAAATTTTTTTCTGGTTTCTGTTTCCTAAGATTACATTCAGACACTAGTCACATAGCTATGTGGTCATAGTGTGGAATTCTTTTCAAGTGCCTCCTTTTGAGGATATGAAATCACCAAATAAAAGATCCTGTGCCCAAATTTGAACACATTTCAGAACTATGCCTGCAAATAATACAGATTATTCACTTTTTCTTTTATGCTTTCGTTGACACATTATAACTTGTGTTTCTAAGTGAAAATTTAGTGTTCATGCTTTTAGTGGGCTTGAACAATCTCATGATTTTTTTTTGTCATTATAGCTGTAGTGCTATGTACATGACACTCACCCAATGTTTATTCACTGTGTTGTTTTTTCATTTACTTAAATTTTTATACACTTAAATTTTCAATCTATTATTAGATGCTTTTTTAAAAAAGGGGATAGGTTTAATTTCCTAGGCAAAGTTAATAATACAAGTTTATGACTCGTGTCTTAGTTCTTGCCCATGAGACCCCTTGGAAGGATCCAACTGATCTTAAGGATCTACTGCTTTCAGAACCATCTTTAAGTGCCTGCCCTTTCCTGCTTTTTACAGCTCAATGGCCGCATCACTCAGGTGCAACTCCTCCAAGGGAATCCAGAGATCACTCAGGTGCAACTCCTCCAAGGAGAATCCAGAGGCATTTTCACCCAGTGGTTTAGGAATTCTCGTTAAAATAGTTGCTTACAAGGTGTCCATGTTGTCCTGTACTCCAGCAACAAAGGGAGGGTTTTGGTCAAGCTAGGAAGCGGTAGCACCTTTTTAATTTCTTTGCTCATTAAGGGTGACCAGTCATGGCACTACTTGTTGTAAACAGGAGAGTCCTTGGAAAATGACTTGGGAATCATCTTTGATGAGAAGAGTGCTGTATTCAGCTGCCTGATGTGTTCTCTTATTGAGCAGAAAAACTTAATTTCAGGACTTTCATCACCTTTTAGCAAAAGTAAACTGCAGTGTATTTTCATTTCCTAATCAGGACATTTCTCTCTTTCTTTTTCTGCTTGACTGAGTCATGGCTTAATTTATTTCTGATATTGCCTGTTCCTTGCCCTTTGCGATTGGCCTCAACTGTGGAAGAGCACCCTTTGTTCCCTAGAGTTCTCTTTGGCCAGGTCACATTTCAGCTACTCATTGAAACATATATTTATTCTACTCCGGAGCACATTGTCTGGCCAGCCAAGAATTTATAGTGAAATGTAACAGTAAATTGTGCTCTGTGGTCAAAAAATGCCAAATGATACACACAGCAGTACAGAGATTTCCAGCACAGGGTAGAATTAAAGAGCTAAGGACCAGTGCCAGGATTGTTGGCCGCATTTTCACAGTGGCCAGGTTTGTTAGAGTCGAACTTGGAGAGAGCTTGAAATCACTTATCTCAGATGTTTGGGCTCACAACCACAAAGCCTCTGAGAAACACAGAACTGATCTTGTAATAAGCTCCAGCTGAGCTTACAAGCCTCCGAGCCTTTCTGAAAGCCTGTTTAGTTTAATGAGGGTTTTCAGATTTCAAAGCTCACACACCTTCACATAAAAACAGATGATTATGACCAAATTAGGGAATGTTGTTCCATGAGTGTTTTCCCCAATATGTTCTCTTCTCAGTTGTCAGGCATTGTTCCTTTACACTTTTCACCTTACAGGCATCATTTTTAAATATAATTTTTGAAAGTCTTATTGTATATAGTTTCCATTCAAGCAGAATGTTACATTACATAAAAGAAAAGGTTTTCTCTTAACAGGGAAAGACAAATATGCATATATTTTATTCTGGTCAATAAAAAAAAAGGTACAATCTTAAAAAAAATCAAACCCTTAACTTCTGCTGCCATGACAGCTGTCCCGAGAGGCTATATCTCCATGTTCACCCCTGTGCCCTGCTTCACAAGGCTCTACAACCTGTTTCTGAATGTCTTGTTAATGAAGAGAGAAAAGCCATGTCTGTGACCCAGTAGGAAGGAATGTGGGAGAGTGGCTATCCACACCTCAGTCATTTATATATTGGACAAACAACCTTCAAGAACATTTATAACACTAACTTCATTTTTTCAATTTAGCCTTTTAAAATAATAGCTTTAATGTGTGGCATATATTGGTATTATTCTACTTATTCTGATTTTTCCAAATGTTTTCTGAGTCACCCTTAGAAAGAAACATAATTGGGATGTGAGGCACTCAAGCCTTACTTGAATACCAAATCTTTGATTACACTATACCCATGGTCTTACAAAGAAGCACGACACAGAGTGTGATGTCCACATGGCAGCAATACAGGACCACAAGGGAATGGTATATACAGATGTCCAAGGGACATGTGCATAAAGGCCAGGTTGCGCTGACATTGTGATGAGCCAGCAGAATCCTTGTCTCCTAAGCCCCTCTTCAGTATTCCCACCTGTTCTTCCACCACACAGGCTCATTGACAAGGTATTTGTTAGACGATGCAGTAAAGTTTAGCTCTTCTTTGGGGAAACAATTGCTGTTTCGTCTCTTCCTTTCCAGCTGTTATTTTCTATTCACTCCAGCTCAAGTACTGAATCTCTTGAATTTACTCTTCTCTCTTGAGTCAGAATCAGCTACCCATGGTTTTTGAAAGAATATGGTAAGAGGAACTGTGCATTAATTAGTGTATTATATTTTGAAGAACATTTGTATTCCAATCAGGGACAATCCTTTAACAGTTAAAGTTTAACTCAGGATAGGTCAAACTATGTTTTGAGAGTTATATGATAACTATTAATTTTTAATTCTTATTTTGTTAAATATACTTTGCATTTATTTCAATGTAATATTAAAAACGTACTCTTACTAACTATGGATGTTTTATTTTTCTTTAATTTACTTTTCTTGCAAATGCTATTTGCATAGAATTAAGTAGTCAGAAGTTTGGGTAGAAAAGATCGGTATTCTATATTTAAAAAGCACATGAGACTTTGGCTTTCATTCACAAGGAATATCTGGTATGGGACATACTCACCTGCCCCAAACAAATAGAAAATAATACAAAATACATAAAATACCTGTTATAGACACTGGCCAACAGGCAATGGCAGGGTGACCCCTGAGAAAAGGAAACAAACAAGGTAGGTATTACAGTCATCTGAGGTTTAGTGCAGGGAGAGAGAACCCAAGAAGAGCCTAGTTCTGTGGCTGCATAGAGGAGACAGGTAATAGAGCTCAAGGTGCCCAAGTCAACAGAATTTTTAGGGGAAGAATACTGGAAAGGTAGGACCTATACCAAGGAAGAGCTCCAGAAATCTGGTTAAGGGTCCACTTGAATATTAGACTGAATACAAGTCCATAGGGTAAAAATCTATAAGGCAGAATAAAGAGCAACTGTTGGGAAGCTCTGAAATGAAAACTTTTCAGAACCCATATAGGGCTGAGAGATGGTCGAGTTCCTACCAGACAAATAGAAGAGATTTCACTGAACATTTGAAGTGTTCTATAGAGATAAAGAGTCATGCATTAGTAGTGGGACTAAATTATCCCTAGAACAACTATTATTCTAGAGCTGCCATAACAAAGCTTAAAAGCAAGCCTTGAAAAGATAAAGCCAGTCTGCAAGTACCTTAATGTTTTGCCAAAACAAATATCAGTGTTCTTTAAAGGAAGACAACAACGTACAACTGCTCACATTAATTCATAAAATCTGGCATCTAATTTAAAAAACACAGGTATAAAAAGCAGGAAAATGTGACCCATAACCAGGATTAAAAGAGCTAATGGAAACAGTTCAGAAATGATAGAGGTGATGGACTTAGCAGAAAAGAACTTTCAGGGTTACATGAAAATATGAGATGAAAGACTTGTACACTAAAAGATCTCTGAAAGAAATTTAAGCAAAGGCAAATAAATAGAAAACATCACATGATCATGTATTGGGAGAATTAATATTGTTAAAATGTCCATACTACCCCAAGCAACCTACAGATTCAATGCAATCCCTATCAAAATCCCAAGGCATTTTTTACAGAAGTAGAAAAAACAATCCTAAAATTCATATGGAATCACAAAAGACCCCCAAATAGCCCAAGCAATTATGAGCAAGAAAAATAAAGCTGGAGGCATGACACTTCCTGATTTCAAAATATATTATAGTAATCAAACAGTATGACATAAAAACAGATATATAGACCAATGGCCAGACCAATCAAGCAAAAAAGAGAGAGGACACAAATTACAAATATAAGAAAATAATAGACATCACTACAGACATTAAAGGGTGACAAAGGAATAATATGAAAAAACTTTGCCTGTAAATTCAGCAACTTGGATGAAATGAATTGGTTCCTTGAAAGATTCAAAATGCCAAAGCTCACTTAGAGGAAATTGCAATCTAAGTAGTGATATATCTATTAAGAAAATTGAATATATAATTTTAATCCTTCCAAAAAAAAGATAATTCCAGGCTCAGATGGCTTTGCTAGAGACTTCTACCAAACATTTAAGGAAGAATTTATACCAATTTTATACAGATCTTCCAGAATATGCAAAAAATGAACCTCAATCCATATTTCTTACTTTATTAAAAAATTACCTCAGAGTGGATCATAGACCCAAATGTAAAACCCCAAACAATAAAATTTGTGGAATAAAACATTAAAAAAACCTGTTACCTTAGGTTATACAAATATTTATTAAATATTAAACCAAAACCATGACCCATGAAGAAATTTTGATAAATTGGGTTTCATAGAAATTAAAAACTTAAGAAAATAATATTAAGGGGATGAAAAGACAAGCCACAGACTGGAAGAAAATATCTGTGAAACACGTATCTGGTGAACAGCTTTTATCTAGAATATATAAAGAGCTATCAGAACTCCACAATAAGAAAATAACTCAACTTTTAAAATGGGCAAATGAATTGAGCAGGTGGGTCTGTGTGTGTGTATGTGTTAAATAAGTACAAGAAATGATTCTCAGTATCATTAGTCACTAGGGAAAAGTAAATTAAGACTATGAGTTACTATTATACACCTATTAGAATGTGTAAAATTTAACAACCCAACATTGCCAAGCGCTGTCAGAGATGCAGAGCAACAGGAACTCTCATGCGTTGCTGGTGAGAATGCAAAATTGTATGGCCACTTTGAAAACGGTTTGGCAGTTCCTTATGAGGTTATCCAGATACTTCCATATGCCCCAGAAAAATAAAAACTTACTATGTTCAGGCAAAAACCTCTAAGTGAACGTTTATAGCACCTTTATTTGTAATAGTCAAAAACTGGAACTAACTTAAATGCCCCTCCACTGACTGAGGAATAGATACACTGTGGTCCATCCATACACACAATGGAACAATCCTCAGCAGTGAAAAGGAGTAGATTAATGATGTATGCAACAGCATGGACAGATATCAGCTTCACTGCACTAAGTAAAGTCAGATTCAAAATTATGTATGTACTGTATGATACCATTTATATCACATTCTTGAAAAGACCAAGCTATAGGGACTGGAGCTGTTCTGTATCTTGGCTGTGTTGTGTATACTACATATACGGCATGTGGTTATGGTATACATCTTTCAAAACTTTCAGAACTGCACACTAAAAAGGGCAAATTTTACTGTATGTTTATTGTACTTTAATCAGCCATTTATAATAGCATAAAAATATAAAAACTTAGAGATAAATCTAGCAAATATATCTAAGACATGTACACTGAAAACTACAAAACATTTTTGAGAGCAATATCGCTAATAATAAATAAATAGGGCGATATGCCATCTTGTTCATAACAAAATAGAAGTCTCCACATTGTTAAAATATAGATCTACCCAAGTTGATCTATGTTTCAATGTAGTATCATTGAAAAATCACAGCAGATTTATTTTGTAGAAATTGACAAAGTGATTCTAAAATGTGTATGGAAATTCAGAAGACCTATAATATCCAAAGCAATCTTGAAAAGGAAAAAGATGGAGAGCTTACACTAACTGAATTCAGGCTTAGTAGAAAGCTCCAGTAATAAGTATAATGTGTTATTGACGTTAAGATAGTTATATACTCAAACATATATTTATATGCCCCAGAAATTCTTTTCCTAGATATTTACTCATAAGAAATGAAAACCATATACCCATCGAAACACTCATACATAAATGTTCATAGATTTATTATTTGTAACAGCCACAAATTGGGGGAAAAATACGAATGTCCATCTGTGGGTGCACAGATAAGCAGTTATCCTAGATCCACATAATGAAATGGTAATAACATAATAAAAACAGGTGAATCTCAAATACCTTATGTGTCAATGAGTCTCAAAAACATAATGAGCAAAAGAAGCCAGCCAAAAAAAGAGTACATAGTGCATGTTGTATGATTTCATTTGTATGAAATTCTATAGATGGCTAACTAATCTTTGCTGACAAAATAAAACTGTGTTGAGTCAAGATTGTGGGTAGCATCAACTGCAGGGGGTACAATAAAACTTGGGGGGTTGATGAAAATGTTTCATGGCTTGGTTGTGATTTTGGTTTCATGCGTGCCAGGGCAAGAGTCAAAACTCATAGACTTATATCCATTTTATTTATTGTAAATTACACATCAGATGAGGTTGATTTTTAAAATAGTACATGAACTATTTGTTGCTGTAGTTTAGAAAATGGTATTTTAGTTTCTCCCTTTCCTTGCACTCTAATAATATTATTGGAGAAATTACCCAAAAAAAGGAACTATTATTTTTGTTTTAATTAGCGCAGTGGAACAGTGACATCATTTCAGCTGTTACATTTTATTTTACAGAAGCCAACTTTACTAAGTGATATGCAGAAGTAGTTTTAAGCCTGGTTGTCAACAGACTCTTAAGAGCAAGAGGATGTTCTGTATATACTTATTTTTAATTCACACAAAATGTCTTACATGATTGTAGCCCCTAGTTTTATTAATAAGAAAAATAAGGAAGAATGCATCATATATTGTATTTATCTTCAGAAGATCTCATATTCTGGACATTTCTTCATGACAGTAGTTCCTTAAAAGTCAACCTTTATTGACATACGTGTCAGAAATATCACAAGTTTCAGGAACAAGACAATTTTCTCTCCTTGACTTATGACCTTTTTCCACACATGGCAAATATCAATTTATAAAAGAAATAACAACTGCTAATTATGTGAAAATATCATATACAAGAAAAGAGCCCTTTTCACATACGTATTAGCCTAGGTTGTTTGTTTTAATAAAAATATTCAATGCTAATACAGACGGATCTTTGCTTACACTGTTCCTGAGATTGTGGTTTGTGATAAGTTTGAAGTTGGCTTTAAGATTCTTAAGGATGTTCCTACCCTTTGATCAAATAATTCTACTTTTAAGATGGAATTCAACAACCAGGACTATGGTTTGAATTTAGAGTACTTTCTTGCATTAGAAGGAAGAGGAAATGAAAGGAATAATACTAATTGTTGATATTCTAATAGTTATTGTTAATATCGGAATTTTTTAGGTTTCTC
The DNA here is from genome assembly GCF_937001465.1 of Orcinus orca. Classification (NCBI taxonomy): domain Eukaryota; kingdom Metazoa; phylum Chordata; class Mammalia; order Artiodactyla; family Delphinidae; genus Orcinus; species Orcinus orca. The sequence continues at coordinate 133,178,053 of NC_064560.1, read as the reverse complement.
ATTAGAAAATATCATTCATTTAGCTTTCATTATATGCCTGCTATTGGGAGATAGTCTTGAGTAATAAACTCTTGGATTTATCCCTGTGAGGAGAATATAAACTATGTATACTTAAAACGAATTGACTTCTAGCTATTGTACTTGTCTATTTAACCTAGATTGCATGCAAACTAAATGCAATGTATGGGCAGCAACAAAAGGGAGAGTTGGGTTGTCTCCTCTGGTGCTTTCCTGAATCAAAGAATCTAGATAACACCTCTGCCCACACACAGAACATGTTTAGATTTATTGAGTCATCTCTTATTTTTGAATATGCCAAAATGGACTGACCATTTTTTTTTTTTTTGCAAATAAATTGCAACAATATTTGTAATGGAATTGTAACAAACTCCCATTTTAATGTAATTGAATTGCTATAAATCATGTGAAAATGCACAGTTCTTACCACCTGTTGTATTTCTTAACTGCCTCATTACTGCCAGGACTTTCTTTGAATCTTATCTCAGATTCTGTTGTTTTCTTGCTCTCTAATTAGAAGATCATTTTGTCATTATTGCCCTTATGATATGTGATTTCTTTCCTCCTGCTTTGGAGTCATGTCAATATCAATTTGGCCATTCATTTTTATTTTTTGATGTTCTAGATATTTTGAACTTTTCTAATTAGTTTGTGTTGGTGCCCTGACATTTGTTTATTTGGTTTTGATTAAATTTAGGAAGATTTTGACATTTAACCTGTTGTGGTATTTGTATTTACAGTTCCCTGAATGTGGTTTCTATGGAATGTACGATAAGATCCTGCTTTTCCGCCACGACCCTACCTCTGAAAACATCCTTCAGCTGGTGAAAACAGCTAGCGATATCCAGGAAGGCGATCTTATTGAAGTTGTCTTGTCAGGTAGTATACTTTTTCCCTCTATCCATAGATAAATAATTTGTATCTGGAGAATTCTTGGCCATACGTTTTTAAGGCAGCATAGAAAGCGTACATCAAACCCGGCCCCATGAGGAAATTTTAGGGCTCTGTCTATATGAACTTTCAAAATTATTTTGAAAAAAGCAAAAGGTTTCCCTTGAATTGGCTGTTTCCCTAGCCAGTCCTGTCCCAGTCACTTCTCCCAACTTCACGCTCTCCCCAGGCTTCCAACAACACACATGAATACCTTCATGCATTACCTTAGGTCATCTGGAAGAGCAGTAAAAGCCAACAAAAACAAACTCACCAATGGTGAAGCTAAGACAGATGTCAGGGCCCCAAATGTACTGAGTGTCTGGAAGCCAAGGGCTAGGGAACGATTGCTTTAGTCGAGTCAGAAATCCATTAACTACTAGCCAAGACCAAGGTGGAAACCAGAGCTCAGGAGTTATAACAGGTCAGGCTATGCTGTGTGACTTTATCTAACTCAGTCCCTGAGAAATGGCTGTGTTTCCCTCTGCCCAGATTTATATTTCTTGTTTAGGATTTAGAAGTTAGTAATCAGACTGTGCCTGTCAATACAGAAAAAAATTTAACTTTTTAAAAATATGCCAGAGAACACCTGTAGCAGGGATCCTAACAACAATGATCAGTGCAATATTCTGAAGAGGTACAGATGTTTATTGTTTATTTTTGTTAAAATTGAGTCATTATTGAGAAACACAGATTACATTGCTCTTTCTCCCTTCTTTGCTTGCTATCCCTTTGACTAAAGGAAATTCATTCGCTTTAAAAATGATTCTAGGCTTCATTTCCTCAAGTTCCAGAGCCCAGTACTTGGATGCACTGATTATAATTCACTTGGTCTTTGTTTTGATTCAGTCCAATTCATGTTGTCTGTATTGATCTATCATTGTGACAGGTCCTGGGATTGCCCCACTTTCATTGGGTAGATAGATCCTATAAAACAACTTGGTTTAGCTAGATAAGAGTAATAATTTTCCTGTTGTTCATAAGTTTGCCCGTTGCTAAACAAACCAAAAAAGGAAAAGTTTTCATTTTTTAAATTTGGGGGGTGGGGGTAGAAATCACTTGCTTTGAGTTCTCCTTTTTACTTTTCTCTGGCTCTCTTGACATTGGCTCACCGAGCCTGGCCACACAAAACTAGTGCCTAGACATGTTGTTCTTTAAGTTCCCTGTTTCTGAACACTAGGGGCTGCCTGAAATAAATTATTCAAGGACATCATACACCAGATCTATTCTCACCATGATTCATATTAGACTCATAGCAAGGCGGCTTCGCGAAGAATGTGCTTTATGAGTCTTTTCCCTGTGGCCGTGTCCAGAAATATATGAATATTTTCAAGATTGCATTTCGAAATTATTTATTTTTCTTTTCATTTTACTTTTGTTATCAAGCCCTTCAGAGTAGTACCAGACAGATCGAATGCAAGCTGTGTGTGAGTGTTCCTGAGGTGGGGAAGAGGTACTGCCCGTTTGCATGTTATTCCCACGCCCTCCGTGAGCCAGACCTGCTCTGCCCCACGTTGACGTGATGCAGCCCTCTGGAGGGCCCCTGGGCACAAGGATCAGCGTTCTGCTTTTCCTCTCCGTCTTTGCAAGCCCAGAACCTCATTGTGCCTACACTTCACTTCTTTTGCCATCCACCCTTTATGTTCTGTGTCCTGCCTCTCCTGTGTCCCTGGCCACAGTGCTGAGGGGGCATTTAAAGGCAGCCCTTTTCCTCACCTGCTGTCGCAGCACCTGGCTCAGGAAAGCCTCTCCTACTCTGTCAGTAGCTATCTGGTTGCTAATTAAAAGGAGCCATTTTATAACAGCCTGATTCCAATTTTGAGGCTTGAACCTTTGAACCCTTTTCACACTCCACATAGTTGCACTTCACCTTAAATTATTCATATATATACACACACATTCAATTATGTTTAGATCTCCAGCATTCACCTGTAACTTCTTTGGTATTCTCCTACCACTCTAACACTCAGCATTGTGATTTTCTCAATACATGGTAAAAATGTTTTTCCTGGGGCTTCCCTGGTGGCGCAGTGGTTGGGAGTCCGCCTGCCGATGCGGGGGATGCGGGTTCGTGCCCCAGTCCGGGAAGATCCCACATGCCGCGGATCGGCTGGGCCCGTGAGCCATGGCCGCTGAGCTTGCGCATCCAGAACCTTTGCTCCGCAACAGGAGAGGCCGCGGTGGTGAGAGACCTGCGTACCGCAAAAAAAAAAAAAAAAAAAAAAAATTTCCTTAAAACCTCCCAGTCCTCCATATTACAACCCTATTTCCCCCTCACAGCGCTTACCTTTGCTGGTTGTTGTCAGTCACCTTCAGTGTAACTACAGACCTGACCTCACCAATAAGGTGTGGCTCCCGCTCTGAGATCTTCACTTGAGCGGCACCCCTCCTCCATCTTGTCAATCGCCACCAAATGCACACACCCATTCCCTGTCTTTTTCACTTTAGCTTTTAATCACTAACTCCCTACCATTTTGGACTATATTTTTCCCTTTCTTCTTTGCCCACAGCACATGGCCCACTATATTCATGTCTTACATCACTTTGATGCACTCTCGACTGCTTGGTTATTCTCTTATACCTTAGCAGGCCCTGCTATACCTGTCTGTAATCTGAATTACTTTAACATCCATTTTTGCCATTCCTGTTCCTGAGCCACACATGACTGCTAGACACACGGTCCTTTGCCGACATGGCTCAAGGCAGATATGTCTTTCACTTGGCTTTACTGTTGTTTCTCAATCTTCTTCTCCCCCCATCCTTTTGTTACCATAGACATGAGGTTCTGAGTAAACATATGTGGGTTGCTTAAGTGACTGTTGGCTATCACATTAGAAGTTATCATGTATACAAAATTTTGTAAAAATACTGATTTGTTGTAAAAATATTGTTTTTAGATATAGACTCAAAACTAAACTGAAATTCAAGTCTCCTTGGTGTGCATTTACCCAGCCCTGACAAGAAATTAGTGCCTGTGATATGGGCAAGATTGTATCATATTATAATGTGAGGCAAGACAAATGATAGCTACTAAGACACTTCAGGACATCGTGCAAAGGAGCTCATAAACATACTCATTCCTGAACCAGTCCCTGAAGAGAATGGATGCTATGATTGGCCAGAGAAATGTGCCATTTTCTGGAGGTGTGGTTAAGGATCAGCTTCATTCAAAATGCAGCGGATAAGCGGGGTAGAGGAGCAAGACACTGAACATCCGCTCTGTGGCCTTTTGACCAGCTCCAGAACATAAACATGCTCTGGAAATTTTCCTCCTACAGACTATAAATATTTTACTGTTAAAATTCATTTCTCCATATTTTCTATTTTTCCTCATTAAAAATTAAATTTGGAGAACACAGCAGGTGCCTCATCACCTCTTGCTCTCGTTGGAGGAGTGCTCACATTCTCAGGAAGCTGCACATGAGAGAGGTGCTTTTGCGGAAGCCAGCGGTGTCTGGTCCAGCCTCCTCTGGGAGCGGGCAGGTGGCAACCCCATGCTAACCCACACAATTCTGTCCCGATCCCCAAATTCTCACACGGTGCCCGGACAGCTGTGTGGCTAACAGGGTGTTGGTGCTCTGGGCGGGTGTCAGACCTGTGCCTCTGAGGTGGGAGAGCTGAGTTCAGGACATTGGTCCATCAAAGACCTCCCGGCTCCACGTAATATTAAACGGCACAAGCTCTCCCAGAGATCTCCAGCTGGTAAGACCCAGCTCCACTCAATGACCAGCAAGTTACAGTGCTTGACACCGTATGGCAAAAAAACTAGCAAGACAGGAACACAACCCCAGCCATTAGCAGAGAGGCTGCCTAAAATCATAGTAAGGCCACAGACACACCAAAACACATCACCAGACGCCATCCTGCCCACCAGAAAGACAAGATCCAGTCTCATCCTCCAGAAGACAGACACCAGTCCCCTCCACCAGGAAGCCTACACAACCCACTGAACCAACCTTACCCACTGGGAGCAGACACCAAAAAAAATGGGAACTGCAAACCTGCAGCCTGTGAAAAGGAGACCCCAAACACAGTAAGTTAAGCAAAATGAGAAGACAAACACACAGCAGATGAAAGAGCAAGGTAAAAACCCACGAGAACAAACAAATGAAGAGGAAATAGGCAGTCTACCTGAAAAACAAGTCAGAGTAATGCTACTAAAGATGATCCAAAATCTTGGAAATAGAATGGAGAAAATAAAAGAAACGTTTAACAAGGACCAAGAAGAACTAAAGAGCAAACAAACATCAATAGGAATCAATAGCAGAATAACTGAGGCAGAAGGACGGATAAGTGACCTGAAAGATAAAATAGTGGAAATTACTACTGCAGAGCAGTATAAAGGAAAAAGAATGAAAAGAATTGAGGACAGTCTCAGAGACCTCTGGGACAACATTAAATGCACCAACATTCGAATTATACAGGTCCCAGAAGAAGAAGCGAAAGAAAGGGACTGAGAAAAAATTTGAAGAGATTATAGTTGAAAACTTCCCTAATATGGGAAAGGAAATAGGTAATCAAGTCCAGGAAGTGCAGAGAGTCCCATACAGGATAAATCCAAAGAGAAACACACCAAGACACATATTAATCAAACTATCAAAAATTAAATACAAAGAAAAAATATTAAAAGCAGCAAGGGAAAAACAACAAGTAACATACAACAGAATCCCCATAAGGTTAACAGCTGATCTTTCAGCAGAAACTCTGGAAGCCAGAAGGGAGTGGCAGAACATATTTAAAGTGATGAAAGGGGAAAACCTACAACCAAGATTACTCTACCCAGCAAGGATCTCACTCAGATTCAATGGAGAAATTAAAACCCTTACAGACAAGCAAAAGCTCAGCACCACCAAAGCAGCTTTACAACAAATGCTAAAGGAACTTCTCTAGGCAGGAAACACAAGAGAAGGAAAAGACCTACAATAACAAACCCAAAACAATTAAGAAAATGGTAATAGGAACATACATATTGATAGCTACCTTAAATGTAAATGGATTAAATGCTCCAACCCAAAGACATAGATTGGCTGAATGGATACAGAAACAAGACCTGTATATATGCTGTCTACAATAGACCCACTTCAGACCTAGGGACACATACAGACTGAAAGTGAGGGGATGGAAAAAGATATTCCATGCAAATGGAAATCAAAAGAAAGCTGGAGTAGCAATTCTCATATCAGACAAAATAGACTTTAAAATAAAGACTATTACAAGAGACAAAGAAAGACACTACAGAATGATCAAGGGATTGATCCAAGAAGAAGATATAACAATTGTAAATATTTATGCACCCAACATAGGAGCACCTTAATATATAAGGCAAATGCTAACAGCCATAAATGGGGAAATCGGCAGTAACACAATCATAGTAGGGGGCTTTAACACCCCACTTTCAAGAGTGGACAGATCATCCAAAATAAAACTAAATAAGGAAACACAAGCTTTAACTGATACATTAAACAAGATGGACTTAATTGATATTTATAGAACATTCCATTCCCGAACAACACAATACACTTTCTTCTCAAGTGCTCCTGGAACATTCTCCAGGGTAGATCATATCTTGGCTCACAAATCAAGCCTTGGTAAATTTAAGAAAATTGAAATCATATCAAGTATCTTTTCCGACCACAATGCAATGAGACTAGATATCAACTACAGGAAAAAATCTGTAAAAAATACAAATACATAGAGGCTAAACAATACACTACTTAATAACCAAGAGATCACTGAAGAAATCAAGGAGGAAATCAAAAAATACTCAGAAACAAATGACAATGAAAACAGGATGACCCAAAACTTATGGGATGCAGCAAAAGCAGTTCTAAGAGGGAAGTTTAGAGCAATATAGTCCTAACTCAAGAAACAAGAAGCATCTCAAATAAACAACCTAACCTTACACCTAAAGCAATTAGAGAAAGAAGAAGAAACAAGCCCCAAAGTTAGCAAAGTAAAGAAATCATAAAGATCAGATCAGAAATAAATGAAAAAGAAATGAAGGAAATGCTAGCAAAGATCAATAAAACTAAAAGCTGGTTCTTTGAGAAGATAAAAAAAATTGATAAACCCTTAGCCAGGCTCATCAAGAAAAAAAGGGACAAGACTGAAATCAATAGAATTAGAAAAGAAAAAGGAGAAGTAACAGCTGACACTGCAGAAATACAAAGGACCATGAGAGATTACTACAAGCAACTGTATGCCAATAAAATGGACAACCTGGAAGATATGGACCCATTCTTAGAAAAGCATAACCTTCCGAGACTGAACTAGGAAGAAATAGAAAATATAAACAGACGAATCACAAGCACTGAAATTGAGACTGTGATTAAAAATCTTCCAACAAGCAAAACCCAGGACCAGATAGCTTCACAGGTGAATTCTATCAACATTTAGAGAAGAGCTAACACCTATCCTTCTCAAACTCTTCCAAAATATAGCAGAGTGAGGAATACTCCCAAACTCATTCTATGAGGCCACCATCACCCTGATACCAAAACGGGACAAAGATGTCACAAAGAAAGAAAACTACAGGCCAATATCACTGATGAACATAGATGCAAAAATCCTCCACAAAATACTAGCCAACAGAATCCAACAACATATAAAAAGGATCATATACCATGATCAAGTGGGGTTTATCCCAGGAATGCAAGGATTCTTCAATATATGCAGATCAAGAATGTGATACATAACATTAACAAATTGAAGGAGAAAAACCATATGATCATCTCAATAGATGCAGAAAAAGCTTTTGACAAAATTCCACACCGATTTATGGTAAAAACCCTCCAGAAAGCAGGCATAGAGGGAACTTACCTCAACATAAAAAGGCCATATATGACAAACCCACAGGCAACTTTGTTCTCAGTGGTGAAAAAGTGAAAAAATTTCCACTAGGATCAGGAACAAGACAAGGTTGGCCACTCTCACCACCATTATTCAACATAGGTTTGGAAGTTTTAGCCACAGCAATCAGAGAAGAAAAAGAAATGAATCCAAATTGGAAAAGAAGAAGTAAAGCTGTCACTGTTTGCAGACGACATGATACTATACACAGAGAATCCTAAAGACGCTGCCAGAAAACTACTAGAGCTAATCAGTGAATTTGGTAAAGTAGCAGGATACAAAATTAATGCACAGAAATCTCTTGCATTCCTATACACTAATGATGGAAAATCTGAAAGAGAAATTAAGGAAACACTCTCATTTACTATTGCAACGAAAAGAATAAAATACCTACAAAAAACCTAGCTACCGAGACAAAAGACCTGTATACAAAAACTATAAGACACTAATGAAAGAAATTAAAGATGACACAAACAGATGGAGAGATATACCATGTTCTTGGATTGGAAGAATCAACATTGTGAAAATGACTATTCTACCCAAAGCAATCTACAGATTCAATGCAATCCCTATCAAACTACCAATGGCAGTTTTCACAGAACTAGAACAAAAATTTGCACAGTTGTATGGAAATACAAAAGACCCCAAATAGCCAAAGCAATATTGAGAAAGAAAAATGGAGCTGGAGGAATCAGGCTCCTGGACCTCAGACTATACTACAAAGCCACAATAATAAAGACAGTATGGTACTGGCACAAAAACAGAAATATAGATCAATGGAACAGTATAGAAAGCCCAGAGATAAACCCACACACATATGGTCACCTTATCTTTGATAACAAAGGCAAGAATATACAATGGAGAAAAGACAGCCTCTTCAATAAGTGGTGCTGGGAAAACTGGACAGCTACATGTAAAAGAATGAAATTAGAACACTCCCTAATACCATACACAAAAGAAACTCAAAATGGATTAAAGACCTGAATGTAAGGCCAGACACTATCAAACCCTTAGAGGAAAACATAGGCAGAACACTCTATGACATATATCATAGCAAGATCCTTTTTGACCCACCTCCTAGAGGAAGAGAAATAAAAACAAAAATAAACAAATGGGACCTAATGAAACTTAAATGCTTTTGTACAGCAAAGGAAACCATAAACAAGATGAAAAGACAACCCTCAGAATGGGAGAAAATATTTGCAAATGAAGCATCTGACAAAGGATTAATCTCCAAAATTAACAAGCAGCTCATGCAGCTCAATATCAAAAAAACAAACAACCCAGTCCAAAACTGGGCAGAAGACCTAAATAGACATTTCTCCAAAGAAGGTATACAGATTGCCAACAAACACATGAAAGGATGCTCAACATCACTAATCATTAGAGAAACGCTAATCAAAACTACAATGAGGTATCACCTCACACCAGTCAGAATGGCCATCATCATAAAATCTACAAACAATAAATGCTGGAGAGGGTGTGGAGAAGAGGAAACCCTCTTGCACTGTTGGTGGGAATGTAAATTGATACAGCCACTATGGAGAACAATATGGAGGTTCCTTTAAAAAATAAAAATAGGGCTTCCGTGGTGGCACAGTGGTTGAGAGTCCGCCTGCCGATGCAGGGGACACAGGTTTGTGCCCCAGTCCGGGAAGATCCCATATGCCGTGGAGCAGCTTGGTCCATGAGCCATGGCCACTGAGCCTGCGCATCTGGAGCCTGTACTCCGCAACGGGAGAGGCCACAACAGTGAGAGGCCCATGTACCACAAAAAAATAAATAAATAAATAAAATAAAAATAGAACTACCATAGGACCCAGCAATCCCACTCCTGGGCATATACCCTGAGAAAACCATAATTCAACAAGAGTCATTTCCCACAATGTTCATTGTAGCTCTATTTAAAATAGCCAAGACATGGAAGCAACCTAAGTGTCCATCAATAGATGAATGGATAAAGAAGATGTGGCTCATATATACAATGGAATATTACTCAGCCATGAGAAGAAACGAAATTGAGTCATTTGTAGTGAAGTGGATGGACCTAGAGTCTGTCATAGTGAGTGAAGTAAGTCAGAAAGAGAAAAACAAATACCGTAGACTAACACATATATATGGAATGTAAAAAAATATATATATATATATTTTTGAAGAACCTAGGGGCAGGACAGGAATAAAGACACAGATGTAGAGAATGGACTTGAGCACACAGGGAGGGAAAAGGGTAAGCTGGGACGAAGTGAGAGGGTAACATGGACTAATATATACTACCAAATGTAAAATAGATAGCTAGTGGGAAGCAGCCGCATAGCACAGGGAGATCAGCTCGGTGCTTTGTGCCCACCTAGAGAGGTGGGATAGGGAGGGTGGGAGGGAGACACAAGAGGGAGGAGATTTGGGGATATATGTATATGTATATATAGCTGATTCACTTTGTTATAAAACAGAAACTAACGTACCATTGTAAAGCAATTATACTCCAATAAAGATGTTTAAGAAAAAAAAATTAAATTTTATTCTGTAGTTTGACGTACACATAGTCTGAGTCTTCTCATGTTTAACCAATGTTCCACCAAAAGGAACATTTTCTGGCATAGTACAGTAATAAAATGTGAGAAAACGTGGAAAATATTAATTTTCGGGAATGTTAAACACTCTCTTCAGACAGCATCAAGAATTTTCTCTTGCTTATGTCATTTTCTGCTGAGACCTTTCATCATGTTAGTACTAACTAGACTGCTCCTGGCTAATTCGCTGGCTTCCCCCACCAATCCCCGCTTTTTTTTTTTTTTTTTTTTTTCGGAAAACATGGCATGGTTGAGCTAATGCTTTTAGAACCAGTAAGCCAGGAAAAGATTGCTCATGGGTGGATGGGTTGGGTTATGGAGGGAAAAAAAAAACAACTCCATGGAAGTTTCCCACCATATATACTCCCATGGCTGGCAAACTTTCTTTGTCTGTTGACCAAAGGGTTAGCATTGTTACTATTGTTATGAAGTAGGAAAACACTGCAAATGGAAATTTCTTTTCCTAAAGCCAATGTCAAGTTCAAGTGTATGGTACTGAACTGTAAATAAAGTTCATGGAATTTATCTGAAGTCTTCTGCATGATGGATCTCTGTTGAAGCATGGTAATTCATCCGTAGCAAAGCATATTAATAACAGGACTGCATTCATATGACTCAACCCTTTTTTGCTTTGTTTTGTTTTGTTTGGACTTGAGCTCTAATTGTCTATATGTGTGTATGTATCAATCTTGTAGGTGATTAAATAGACAAGGACTACAAGAATTTCTCAAATAAAATCACGGTTTTAAAGTCTTAGAGCTAAGTGTTAGATCTTTCCTTCTTTTATTAATAGTAAAAAGCCACATTTTTCCTGGGAAATTTTTGTCATCTTTTACAGTAGATTACGCTGTATTATTTATAACTTTTGCAGAATGCTGTTTCCCCATGTGGTTATTTGTTCCCCACTATCTAGAGATGGGAGCTCCTTAGAAAGCTAGTACTATAGCCCAGGCAGAAGGGTATGGACCTATTCTCAGGCAGTGACAGAAGAGCTGGAAATGAGGTACAGAGATCAAGAGATATTTTAGAGGTAAAATTAAAGAGATCTAATAACCATTTGTATATAGTTGATGAAGGAGATGAGAAAATGAAGGCGACTCCAAGGAGGGCTACAGCTACCTAAGCGTGATCTCATTTCCTTTCCTTCATCCCAAGTCTTGCCCTTATACCTTCTTCAACATGTTTGCCAAGTGGTTTGGGTACTGCCCCGAAGGGCTGAATAACTGATTATATATAATCAGGATATATAGTACCATTGATTTCCTTCGTGCTTTTGTATAAGTTGCATAACCTCTGGGATTCATGGGTTTTCTTTATTTTTTAATCTAAAAAGGAGCTTATACTGGATGAAAGTATCATACAGTGATAATAATACATGGATTCCATGTTTTCTTCAGCCTGCAAGTAAAGTGGTATGCATAAGGCTTGAGTAGTTTCCAGGGCCAGATCATCTGGGTTCATATCCTTTTTCTGTGCTTCACCACTTACATCTTTGCTAAGACATTAAATCATTCAGCGATCCAGTTTCCTCATCTATAAAACGGGGACAACAATAGCACCTACATTGTATGGTTCTTATAAAAATTAAAATAAATTAATGCATGTAAAGCACTTCGGAGAATTTCTGTGCATAGCAGCTGCACAATAGATGTTAGCTGTTTTGATTGCTCTCCTCACACTCTAAGTGGCCTTACCCATGATGTTCATGGTAGTTAAACATACCACAAAAGGGAATCCTGGTCTTTGATAACTTTGAGATAACTTTGAGAAATGTTGTGTTAAGCAATGTTGAAAGAATTATTTCCTGCAGGACTCTTCAGAACTCTGGTGCATGCTAATAGGAAACATAATTCTCCAATATCACTTCCCAAATTCATTGTATCACGAAATACTTTTTTTTCCCCTCTATCTGGGGAGTCTTGGGTCAGCAGTTCACACTGGAAATACTCCTCTAGGTCAAGCCCATAGACAAGTGATGTGAGATGATATATCCATTCTCTTTATACAGGCCACTTCTTTCTCACAGAGGGCAATGTTTAAACCATGGAAAAGCAGGAGTTAAGAAGCAATAAATCATTGTTTACATAGTGGCACAGGCTTTTGAAGCAGTTTACATAAGTAATGTTTCCTTTGCAATGACGCCGTGAGGTAGTGAAATCAGGTATCTTAAAAGCTATGGAGGGCTTCCCTGGTGGCGCAGTGGTTTGAGAGTCCGCCTGCTGATGCAGGGGACAGGGGTTTGTGTCCTGGTCCGTGAAGATCCCACATGCTGCGGAGCGGCTGGGCCCATGAGCCATGGCCGCTGAGCCTGCGGGTCCGGAGCCTGTGCTCTGCAACGGGAGAGGCCACAACGGTGAGAGGCCCGCATACCGCAAAAAAAAAAAAAAAAAAAGCTATGGAATATAAATTTTAACTTGCCCACATCCTACAGTGAGTAGGGGTATTACTAACCAGAGCTTGAATCTAAGTGACTGAATTCTTCACACCGCTTCAAGTTAGCCCTTTGAACTTGTACCGGTAAACAGGAATTCTTGAGAACCTGTTCAAAGAATTCCTACTATAGTAAGACAGTTTATATTTCAAAGAAACACTGATGGTATTTGTAACAACAAAACCAGCAATGAGCTAGCTACAAGTTCCATTGACATGATTTTTATCACACAACCATTATTTCCCTCTTCCTCATAAAAAATATTTCATAAACATACAAATTGTGATCATATTAAGAAAACTCTGGAGGCTCTTCTCTGTAGAGTTATGATACAAAATATGAAATAATAAAGTAACCATGTCCTTGTTTAAATAGGATCCCATCATCTAATTTCACAGCTCTGATCAAAATTGAAATAGTGTCTTAGGGTCACTATATTTAAAGTATTCTTATGACCATGTTTTTCTATTAGTAAGATTCATTGTCTAAACTATAAGCCAGAAAAAATATATGGTAACGAAATTCCAGGTAGTCCTCCCTTATTTTATAGAAAGTGTAAATTATTGATTTATATGGTGCTATGCCAGTTATATCCATTTCTCTCAGATATAGTACATTGCCTAGCAGTGTTTTTTTCCCCCTCTGAAATATGGATGGAAGGGAAAAACCTCGAGAGTGATGTATTAGATCACTGCATTATTATTTCTCCAAGAGTATGTTATGTATACATAAGTTTGTTTGTTTGCTTTTAAGAAGGCAGATTTAATCATGGAAAGCACCTCCCCAGCCCTAATACTGCTTGGATAATTGTATTTCTTTGTAGTTGTTCTTAGACATCTAAATCTGCCAGGCTGAGTAGTCCCAATTCCTATCCACCTTTAGTTGCAATTATCTGTGCAGGTGGTTTTTTAACAGTGGAAAACTTAAATGTGAGATTATAGGTCATTACTCTTTTCTTCTAAATATGGTTTATGTTAACTGTGTCTTTAGCATTTCCATTTATTAGTAATATTAATTCGCTTTACATTCTTATCTTTCAGATAAATCTGGTTTTGGTCTCATTGTGCCACTCTAAACCATTTTCATTAAAAAGTGAATGCAAAGAGCAGACTGTTGGAATGTTTCCATAGATTGCCCATTTCCTACTTGTGACCTCCATGATCACAAGTAGGAAAAGGGGCCTTGGAGCCCTCCCGCCTTACTTTGATAGTTTTCTCGATTATTTGTCCTTTTGTGGAGTGGATTCTCCAAGGAGATACAGTACAATAGTGCATTGCTTCTCTGTCTTTTTTTTTGAAACTTAACTATCCTTAAGTGTCAAGGCAAAGTGAAGACATTCTTCCCAGGTCACATGGGACATAAGACAAACCCTAAAGGAAAAATGTTCTTTGAAGAATCTTATTTCATTTGAAAATTTTATGCACATGTTGCATTCTGCTACATTGTATTTCTCTTAATTTTTTTATTGAAGTACAGTTGATTTTCAATGTTATGTTACCTTCAGGTGTACAGCAAAGTGATTCAGTTATACATACATATATATCTATTTTTTTCAGATTCTTTTCCCTTTTAGGTTATTATGAAATATTGAGTATAGTTCCCTGTGCTATATAGTAGGTCCTTGTTGGTTATCTATTTTATATATAGTAAAGTGTATATATTAATCCCAAACTCCAGGATTAACATAATTTTGAATAACTAATTTTTCTTCCCCATGTTGTTCTTTAAGGAAAAAAATGATAACATTACTGATAGTGATATAAGGACATATAGCATTTATGATGTGTTAGGCACTGTTCTAACTGCTTTACATATATTCATTCAGAAATATGCACATTTCTTTTGTGGCATATATCCTCATAACTTCAATTTGATAAATAGTGGACTTCTAATAAAAGACTTCAGTTTAAACCCCAGAGCTGCCATTTATTTCTTATATAGTGTATTGCAAGTCACCTCATTCCCCAGAGTCTTTATCTATCACCTGTCAAATAGCAATAACAGTATCTCCAAGATAGGGTTGGGTTATAGATTTCATGAGAATAAATAGAACGCCTTTCACAAGATGCCTGGCAAATGTGAAGTTCTCAACTTTCATGCCCCACCTCCACCCCACTGGACTACACTTTACTTGAAACAGGAACCGTTTATTTTGGTATTGAATCCTCAGGACCTAACATATGACATGTAATCAATATCTGTTGGTTCAGTGAATGAATGAATACTTAGGTAAACAAAATGAACAAACCAACAAATGAACAGTTAAATAGGTGCTCTGTATATGATGTTGAAAATTGCTGTTCTTTTGTAGGAATTGAATTTCAGTGCTTACTGTTGACTCTCCTTGGCCTAATCTGTTAGTAAGATTAATATTATTATCATCTGACTAATCCTTTTTTTTCTGTTTTTTTGCTATCTTCTACATATCCTTAAAAACTATTTTTTGGAAATTATTTATTTTTAGAAATTTAGTTTGCTTTCAAAACATTGCAATGTCTTTGACAACATTTCTCATGTACAATGAGACCTAATTCATAAAATACCAGTTGTTTTCCTATCTTAATTCTTACAACTCCTTGATTGTGCTCATCACCGTGACCAAGTGACCTCATCTGCCACCCAAGTCCATTCATTCTTGCTTGAGTTAGCTTTCCCACCCATTGTTCTTTTCTTTCAAATATCCTTGCTTTCTTTCTAAAACATGTTTAGTAATCACTTCTTTTTGATGCGCTCCCCCTCAATAGTAATCTCACTGTCCTTCATCAACTTGCCATCGTTTCTTCATCTGGAGCCTCAGGGTTTCCTACCTGGCATTACAGCTCAGAGAGGTGACCCTGGAGCTGGCCTCGGGCTCTGACCTTTCTATTTCAGCATTTGGAAGGAGTAAGGAGTGATATCCTGAGATGCTGGCTAACCTTTCCGGCCGCTCCCCCTCTTCTTTTCCCTCCTCACATTGGAGCTCTGTAGCTTTGCCTGTCCAGCAGAACAGCTGTCAGTGCCTAAGGGTCAGCTGGCAAAAGATCTATAGGAGAAGCTGCGTCACCCGCTCCAAACTGGAGTCTAAATCTATAGAGATCTCTGTCCGTGTATGTACTGTGGTTTTCAGAGAAGGACATACCAAGCCCCTCTGCTCCCTCAGAATTAGCCTAAGGTCTAGTTCTTAACCATCTGGCAAGTGAATATCTAGCCAGAAATCATACTTTTTCCGTCTCTTCTCTTTTAATCTACTACTTCTGTAATTGAGGACAGTACTGTAAGTCATCCAGATAAACAGGAAAAGAACACATGGGTAATGAAAACCACACAGAGGGGGATTTTTCTCTTTATGTTCCGGTCTCTGTATAACCCCAAATTCCTTATAATTCTTCTTAGGGTGGACACTCAATGTTTCACGTATATAAATCTTACAATGTTAGCATCTTAATGATACAACAAGAGCTCAGAGGACTTGCATATTCAGAATCCTTCTAGGAAACATAGTAAGATGTTCTTGTTCTTTTTGCCTTTTTCATTAATTTTGTCTTTATAATTGGTTTATACAGCACACAAAAATGTCAATCTATTTTATTTATCAGATTTGACTCAGAATTATTTGGAGCTTATTTCCAAAAATCACACTGCAACTCAAAAATGAAGATTTTGACACATCAGAGATACTGAAATAGATGAGTTACAGAATCTGACCGTAATATAAAAAATATTTTAAGCAATAATAGTGTCTTATAAATAGGTATTGCCTTGGCTCAATTCTATACAGAGGTAATACAGATTTTTTTTGAGTCAGAAACTTTGAACAAATGGTTAGTTTTCTGCCGAGTTAAATAATATGAAATTCTTGTGCTGTAGACTCAAACTAGAAAATAAAAGTGTTTGGGTTTTTATTTTGTCCATCTATTGTGAAAATATGAAATTGTATTCGTGAGAATAGGTTGAGGGCTATGCAGTCCAACCATGCCTCTGGCTGTGCCCTGTCCGGTGTGGTAGCCACTATGTGTGGCAATTTAAATTTCAATTAACTAGAATTAATGTAAAATTAAAATTTAACTCCTTAGTCACATGACTGCATTTCAAGTGTTTAATAGGCACATTGGCTAATAGCTGCCATGTTGATGTAGAATATTTTGACCATCAAAAAAATTCTATTGGACAGAACAGCTAGATAAATGAAATTTTACTCCTAAAACTCTGGAATACATTCTTTACACACACACACACACACACACACACACACACACACACACACACACACACACACACACACACACACGAGAGCCCAGAGGAGGGAAGGAAGGAAGGAAAGGTAGAATTGTATGTACCATCAAAATCCGTGAAATAAAGTCATTGAAGCCTGCCTGTGTTGACAAAGGCCAGTTGGAGAATGGCTACTGAATGGCTATCTGAAGACTTCGTGGACTTGAATTATTTTTGCTTGAGGTAAAGGATTGGGCTTGACTTGAAAAGCTGCCAAATATCCCTTTTTGATGTTCCATGATTGGTAGCACATAGCACTTCAATTCAGTAACTCAGCCGTGCTACCATCTGCCCAGCACTCTCATTTTGCTGGTTGGCATGTCGTTTATTTGCTTTTAACATGCCACCCATATAAAAATCCCTCGTAATCTGCCAAAATTAGAAATGCAGCTGTTTTAAGTCTTCAACGGCAATAGACTATTCATTTTGCCAGTATGGAGGAATAAAATAGAAAGATGTATTTGAAAAGAGCAATACTATACCAGAATGTATTTGTACCTCCACTTCTAAGAATTTTTAAGACATCTATATACTGTTACCAGTGTTGACTTCAAGAAGAAGTCTACACACAAATATACCAAGTACCTCTTTTCCTACATATACTTTAATACAAGAATTGGGATTTGAGTCAAACTCTGAATTCATTTTTTTTTTCATGTTATGAAGCAATTTCAGCATTTTGATTTCTAGAAAATGAAAAATTTCTAGCTAACTCTGGGTCTCATTCTATTTTTATTTTCCCCAGGAGTTTTTTGAGGTTCTGATCATTATAACTTGTTAATCCTGAGGACGTGATAACGTAGAGCTGTGTGGAGAATTCTCAATGAGAACAAGCAGTTGGTCCTCTGTTTAAAAAAAAAGATGAAGAGAAAAAAAATTTTTCCCCACATAGTAATCCTGTGATGCTGAAAAAAACAAAATTAAAACAAATACTACCCCTTGTTTCACTATGTTATCCACAATCAGATTATTTAGGAATGATGGACATGAGGAAACAATAAAGATCTGGTATGGATCACTCTATCCAGAAGCATCTTTCCTCACAGTGACTAGACATAACCATTCTGAAACTCAAGTTGGATAGTTTGAAATTGTTTTGCTCCAGCCTTTACACTTTGAGGTTCATATCGGTAAAGGTCTAAGTTGAATTCATTTGGTTACATGTTATGTTGCCCCCACATGAGACCTTACACCGTGTGAGTTTTGAACGCTTAAAAAAAAAATCATGTATATTTTTGAAAAATGACCTGTAAAAAATTACCTCCTGTGGAATCAGGGCATGAAAAGCAACAATAGAGCAAGGCACAAGTTTGCTAAAATGAATGTATTGATATGCATTTATCTTATGTATCCAACAATATTAATAATACTAAAGAACAGGGACAATATGTTACAGTTCTTCAAAAATATGTATAACAATTAGCTCAGTGCCAGACATATAGTAGTCACTCTGTAACTACTTGTTCATGATATACTTAGCTTGGCAACTTAAGCCTTCATAAATGGATCTCAATTTGAAGGGAAAAATTTAATTTTGGTTTTAAGGAGTTAAAATGTTTGGGTAATTCCAAAGTTAAAAGACACACTAGACCTTATGACATGTTGTTATAACAATTATTTTGAAAATTTTAATGAAAAATATTTAATTCTATAGCCTTAATATACTACCTTTTCCCCAAGAACAAATGTGTAATGTTTATATATCCAGCCAGATAGATTCATCTTGTCCTTCAAGCTTAACAGCAACCTCAGTATTATCTCATGTGTAAATCTCCACTCTTGCTGGTTTTATGCTTTCAAAACATTTAGTGCTGAGCAGAGGTCTTGGTTTGCTATCGCTAATGACTGAAATCTATTTTTGGTCTCCTGGAATACTTAACATGCAGAACAAGTGAGACAAGCACAAATGCATCTTTCCCACTTTGAAATCAGACTGGCCTCCTTAGATGATACCACCCTAGCAAGTGAATCAGTAGTCAAGCATGATAGATTTTTAACTAAACTTTTTATTTTTTGAATAGTTACAGAATTACAGAAAAGTTGCAAAGACAGTACAGAAAGTTCACCTCACTCGGATTTACTTTCCTCCAATGTTATCACCTTACATTGTCATGGTACATTTATCAAAAACTAAGAAATCAACATTGGTCAAGGATTTGAACTTAGCAGTGTTTTCCCATTAATGTCCTGTTTCTGCTCCAGGACCCAATCCGGAGTATCACATTGCATTTAGTTGTTAACGTTTCTTCCAGTTTCCTCTGGTCTGCCTCAGTTTCTCATACTCCCCCTGTTTTTCATGACCTTGGCGGTTTTGAGATTTATCTCTTCTCCATTTATTCAAAACCCAATTTTAGGTGTTTATTCTTTTACTACATTTGATAACACAAGTTCTAATGTCACTTGTTACAATACCTTTGAGTTCAGCTTTTTTTATTAAACGTATAAAGAGGATACACACACATATATATGTATAGTTCAAAGAGCTAATTCTGAACACCAGTGAATACCAGTATAACCAACCATGATGGTTAATTTTATATGTCAGTTTGAATGGGCCATGGGTGCCCATATATTTGGTTAAACATTATTCTGGGTGTGTCAGTGAGGTTGTTTCTGGATGAGGTTAAAATTTGAATCAATAGACTAAGTAAAGCCAGTTGCTCTCCCCAGGGTGGAAAGAACTCTGTTTATTATACCAAACATCCCACTGAAGAATTAAAGAAATACCATAAACCTGAAAACCCTTTGTGGGCCTCTTCCCTGACTCGATCCCTTTCTGCACTCCTGAAATTTAAGTTAAATCATCTCCTTGCATTTATTGTTTTATGTGATGATATTTTACAACTTATAAATTGGAATTCTTCTGAGATGGTTAAGTAGGTATGGTTCTTAGTCAG
The DNA here is from genome assembly GCF_937001465.1 of Orcinus orca. NCBI lineage: Eukaryota > Metazoa > Chordata > Mammalia > Artiodactyla > Delphinidae > Orcinus > Orcinus orca. The sequence continues at coordinate 133,158,107 of NC_064560.1, read as the reverse complement.
CAAAAGCTATAAAATAATTTTCTTTACATTTTGAGTTTGACTTTTCCCTTTTATTTAGGGGGATAAAAGGCATCTCTTCCTTAATGCTTTAGCAGTAAAGATGATGAATCAAACCCTGTGTACTGAATAAACTAACTCTTATTGGAGTTTCTTTACTCCATAACTGATCTGTTTCTGAAGCAGGTACTAATCAATGGGTAAGGATCCTCTTATCTTTAGATCTGAAATTGCCATAAAAAAAGAAACTTTACTTAAGAACAATTTTTTCAAGTATTGCAGTGCAAATTGAAGAAACTTGACACATTAATACTACAGTAAAAGTTAAGTTGCATAAAAATATGTCTTGGTATAAATATATAAATGTTTACTATCTTGCTGTAGAAGGAGTGGTTGTAGCTTTATCTCAATTTAAAGACCTAGAGTTTTTTTATAAAATAAATATTATAACATAAAGATGCTTGGTGTCTTTACCTTACCGTGACTAATAGGTAAGGAAAGAATACTAAAATCTCTTATTTGACATCATGGCCACCGTATAAATTTTGAAATAAATTTTTAAAAAAATTCAAATATTTATGCACTTACAACAGTAGTCATACAATCACTAAAACAAAGTCTTGCAGGGTTTAAACCCTAATAGTTATCTCAACTCTCTAAATCATTTAAGTTTGCCCACCGAAGACTGCAAAATAATCCTAATTATACATTTTAATGTCATCCTTTAAATACTTAATCCCCTAAAGTCTCCTCTTTTCTGGGATGTGTTTTCTTTTATTTTTTCACTTTGCAGGTACAATTTACTTCTTCTTTATGCTTTACTCCCACTGCCTAGAACAGAGCCTGACAACTAGTAAACACAATACATATAAGTTAAATGAATGAATGAATGTAATAAATTGGCAAGTTCTATGGATATTACCTTTTACTAAATATCTGCATCTCTTACTGTTTTCTAGTTCAGGTCACCATACTTGCCCACCTGTATCATTGGAATAGTTTCCTAATTGGTTTCCTAATTGCCTCTAGTCTTGTCCCTTCTCATTCATTCTCTTCCATCATGCAACCCTAGTAAATTCTAAAGCCTAAACTGGATCATGCCATTCCTCTGTATAATACCCTTCAATAGCGCAAGGATAAATCCTCCTACATGCTTTAGGGAACTGTGATTTGCCTTCTGCTTATTTCTCCAGCCACATGGACCCCTATTCCACTCCGTACCCTACCCAACTCTAGAATATGGACGTATGGAACTTCTTTCATTTCTTCCAATGTTTATAATATCCTGTTTTACTTCCAGTGCCCCTTTATACCTATTAGTCTTACAACCTGTGCTATTCGTATGCACCTCCATCCTCTTTTGACTTGCCTGGCCAACTTCTGTTCATCTTTTATGACTGGGTATATGTATCCTCCAGGAAGTCTTACCTGAAACACCAGGTTTGGGTCAGGCAGCTCTTCCTACCAGGTGCTCCCTTCACTAACACTATGTTTGTAACAACATGTTTATTGGTTGCTTTTTTTTTTTTTTTTTTTTTTTTTTGCGGAACGCGGGCCTCTCGCTGTTGTGGCCTCTCCCGTTGCGGAGCACAGGCTCCGGACGCGCAGGCTCAGCGGCCATGGCTCACGGGCCCAGCCGCTCTGCGGCATGTGGGACCCTCCCGGACCGGGGCACGAACCCGTGTCCCCTGCATCAGCAGGCGGACTCTCAACCACTGCGCCACCAGGGAAGCCCATGTTTATTGGTTTTAAAGTAAATGATACCCTGTGAGTAAAAGGGCCATGGTTATCTAATATGCAAATATAATAGTAATATTATAGGACTATTGGTAAAGATTATATGAGGTACTACTGTCAACTTCTTACATGTTTTAACTTTTCTTCTGATTATTATCATCTTCAGTGCCTTGTGCACCATATGGCAATAAATGTTCACTAAGTAATTATCATTAAGTATATTAAAATTCCACACTTATTATCATCATGGGCACTTAAATCAGATTTGGATTTAAATATGATACAGATGATAATCAGTTTAGAACATGATCATTAGTACTTGTCAACCCAAAGAGAAATTTTTCAAATGAATGTTTATGTGGGTTTTTAAAATTCATAACTTGAATAGCATCTAACAACAGTATTCCTAAAAAGCACGCATCAGTGAACGAGAATAAAGAACATATGGAATTAGTCTCCATTGAAGTTAAAAAGCTTAAAAAGAAGTGGGGAAACCAAATTAAAAACGGGCAAAAAATTTGACTAGAAATTTCTCCAGAGGGGTTACATAAATGACCAATAAGCACATGAAAATATGCTCAACATCATCAGTTTTTAGGGAAATGCAATTCAAAAGCATGTGAGGTACCACTTCGTACCTACTAGAATGGCTGTAATCAAATAGGCAAAACAAGTTTTGGCAAAAATATAGAAAAATTGGAACCTTTATATATTGCTGATGGAAATGTAAAATAATGTGGCTGCTTTGGAAAAGAGTTTAGCAGTTCCTCAGAATTTCTCAGCAATTCTGCTCCTAGGTATATACCTATGAGAAAACACGTTCATGCAAAATCTTGAACACAAATATTCATAGCAGCATTATTCATTCAACCAAACAATAGGAAAAAAACAAATTTCATTAACCAATGAATGGATAAATAAAATGTGGTATATCCATTCAATAAAAATGAATGAAGTTCTGATACATGCTACATCATGAATGAACCTTGAAAACATTATCCTAAATGAAAGAAACCAGAGGCAAGTCTGGCACAGTGTATGATTCCATTTATACAAAATGTCCAGAATAGGCACAATTTTAGAGAGAGAAAGTAGATGAAAAATAAAAGAAAAAATAAGAGAATTTGGCTTTTCTGTTCACCTAGAGGATAAAGGTTTGGTGAAGGGAGGATAAGGAAGATATTAGTGTATAAAAAATACCATGGAGGCTTTTCATACACAATTTCAATTGCCCTAAGGGCTTTTAATTGCTTACAATCTGTAGAATATAAGGATTAAAGAGTCAAGAAGTTGAAAATAAGCTTTATTTCTGGGAACCTACTTAATGAAGGATCATTATTCAAATTATCTCTTCTGAGAATAGCCTGTCAATATAATTCAAAGGATTTGGCTATAGCACCTTGCAGTTCTGAAGTACAATATGCTTTGATTCTTTTGCAGCAGAGATTTTCCATTCTTGCCAATGCAAAGCTCTCTTATCTTCTTAACTTATACATGTTTATGCAGTGATATGATATTCTTGATAGAACAATACAACATCTTTAGCTTTGACAGGACAGAAATTGCGTGGACTGAATTGTGTGTTAGTCTGTGCATGGGTGTGTGTGTGTGTGTGTGTGTACAATAATTAGTTGGTACTCTAATTATTTCCAGTGGTGTTTAACAGGTATTTATTTTTTCTTTTTCACTGTGTCTTTGTTTTACATATTACGAGCTCACAGATTTTTATATGTTCATTTCAGTTAAGAGCACTGGAAACACCCCCAAAATCCAATGGAGTATGATGATTCACATGTAGCACTCTGCATGATCTGCATACCAAAACAGTGGCCACATAATTTACTTGCCATACTTGATGTAGTGGGGGGGCTTCACAGAGGTGAAGTAGATTTCTTGAAGGATGAAAGGCAGAAAGTAAAAAGGAGACATTAGCTTTAGTCCACAATCTGGTAGATGTAGTCATAAATGTTATCATCGTTTTTATATGGAAGGTGATGGGAGACTTCTGGATAGCTCCATGAGCTGAGGATCAGTAAATGGAGACGAGGTAGCTAAAGAGAAAGCACAGACAAAGGATGATCAAAAACCCGTGGGAAAAAATCAGGGATTGGCTACATGGCAAAAAAAGAAATCTTAATAAATTCCTCAAAGTAGAAACCATCCAAGCTATGTTCCTTAACCTCAGTGCAATAAGATAAAATAAAAATCTAAAGGACAAACAAAATCTATCAACTTGGAAATTTTAGAAGATAGTACTAGAAATGCAAGTTAAAGAAAAAAAGCAGGCAATGAAATGATAGACTATTTGGAAATAACTCGTAGAGAGCACTGTACATCATGTACTTTTAGGATATTGCCAGTACGGTCTTAAGAAGAAAAGAAATATTCTTAAATTCATTTATTAGAATACAAGAATGTTTAGAAATAATGAATTCATCATTCCACTCAAGAACATGTAAAGGGAACAAGAAAATAAGGGAATTGTAAAATGTTAAAGAGGATACTATGCATTATTCTTACTAACACATTTGAAAATCTAAATGGGGTTTATTCTAGGAGTGAAGGACTGCACACTTTCTAGAGATTTATTGATATAATTTCTTACATTAATAGATTAAAAGAGAATAAATGATATAATCAGCTCAACAGGTACTGGAAAAGCTTTGCATCCATTTATGCAATAAATCTAGCAAGTTAGGAATAAAGGTAAACTTCCTTAACTTTATAATGCATATTTTAAGAAACCTGTATCAAGCATCTCATGTAACAGTAGAGTGAGAAAGAATCATTCTCATAAAAATCTGAAATAAAACACAGTAGACTGGTCTAATGCCATCATTATTAAATATTGTACAAGAGATCTTTGCTAACGACATATGTAAAACAAATTGTATATAAGTATTGAAAAGAAAACCAACTATTATTTTTTAAAACAATTTGATTCTCTAATAGTTAAATCTAAGGAATTTAACTCAAAAGCTCTTAGAGTGATTAGAGGGTTTAGAATAAGGTGAGATAATAGACCATACATCATGGGAGAAATCCATAAAGCACATAGGAGTACACCTTAGAAACATCAGTGCCTCTAAAAGAAAACTATTATACATTGCTGAAAGGCATTAAAAGGAAGAGCAAAGGAGATAGTTCCATATTCCTAGATAGGAAGTTTCAATAAAATAAACATTTCAGTTCTTCCCAGAGTAACCATGAATTTATTCCAATCTTAACAATGTTTAAGAGACTTTGATTTAATCTGAAAAGCTGATTTAGAAGGGAAAATGTGCAAGTATAAGACTATTTGATGGGGCTTCCCTGGTGGTGCAGTGGTTAAGAATCTGCCTGCCAATTCAGGGGACACGGGTTCGAGCCCTGGTCCGGGAAGATCCCACGTGCCGTGGAGCAACTAAGCCCGTGCGCCACAACTACTGAGTCTGCGCTCTAGAGCCCACGAGCCACAACTACTGAGCACACGTGCCACAACTACTGAAGCCCACGTGCCTAGAACCCGTGCTCCGCAACAAGAGAAGCCACCGCAATGAGAAGCCCGTGCACCGCAACGAAGAGTAGCCCCCGCTCTCCACAGAGAAAAGCCCATGCGCAGCAACGAAGACCCAATACAGCCAAAAACAATAAATAAATAAAATAAATTTATTTAAAAAAAAAAGACTTCGGCATATTTAGATTACAGCCTTTTTAGGTGATTCTTAGAAGGTTGGGGGATTTATGTCTGAGACAGGAAATATACAAGATAAGCCGGTCATATTTCGTTGTGCCAGGAAGTGAAGAAGTTATCAAAAACTAATGAGTCTTGTCAGAAAGATACAGGAGCCAACATGAAGAGTTTCCCATTGAGTAAATGTGGCACAATTTAAGCATCAAAAAGCAGTAAGTCCAATTTATGGAAACACTGAATATATATTTAAAAATCTATGAGCTCATGATATTTAAGACAAACCTAGAGTAAAAAAAGAAAAAAAATAGATAAATAGTTATTGAACACTACTGGAAATAAGTAGAGCACTAACTAATTATGAAAAATAATAGCAAGTAAAAGGAAAGAATTAGGAATTTATTTTACCTTCCCTATACTGACTGCAATGCGAAATAGCCAGATAGCACCAGTTTATGAGGAAAAGATATTCTTTATAGAAATATTCCAGCTAACAATGTAGAATGAATGATAGAATTAAAATCACTATTTTGCAGCCTCTAATGAGATCATTGATTCAGGCAGTGTTCATCAATGGATGAAACCATTACAGCATCAGTTCTGAAAATTTTAGTGTGCATCAAAGTCTCCCAAGGAACTTGTTAAAATACAGATTGTTGGGCTTCACCTCCAGAATCTCTGATTTAGAATGTTTAAGGTATGGCCAAGAATATGCATTTCTAACATGTTTCCAAGTGATGCTGATGCTGCCGGTCTGAGGACCACACTTTGAGAGCCTCTGCATTAGGTGAAATTTTGGTAGGGAACCAAAATGGAAAAATCAGGCTGTCATCAACTGAATCTATGCATCAGTCAGCATAACTAAAGTAGGGCAACCACATACTGTGAGTATCTGGTGTCATGCAGAAGGAAGTACATAGTACTGAACTGTATGGACAGGGTTCTCCAAAGAAACATAACCAATAAAGAGAGAGAGATTGATTTTAAGGAACTGGCTCATGTGATTGAGACTGGCAAGTCCAAAATCTTCAGGGTAGGCCAGCAGGCTGGAGACCCAGGGAAGAGTTGATGTTTTAGTTTAAGTCCAAATGCAGTCTGCTGGCAGAATTCCCTCTTTCCTCGCAGGAGGTCAGTCTTTTCCTGTTAAGGCCTTCAGCTGATTGGATGAGGCTCACCCACATTATGGAGGGTCATCTGCTTTACTCAGAGTCTACTGATGTTAATGTTAATTTCACCTTTAACATACCTTTACAGAAACATCTAGAATAAATGTTTGCTCAAATATCTGGGTACTGTGGCCTAGCCAAGTTGACATATAAAAGTAACCAGCACATGAACATAAAGTGTTCTTGCCAACAAAGTTGAACCTGAATCCAATCAAGCCTCCAGAGCTAACTTTTCTTAATAAGAAATATGGGAGAACGTGGAATAAGTTAAATGAGAAAACAAGATGTCGAAGTGATTAGGCTTCTTCAGTGTATCAGTGGTATGAAAGAAAGAAGGAAGGAAGGAGGGGAAGAAGGAAGGAAAGGAAAAGGAGGGGGATCTGACCTCAACCAAGAGATTTAAGAGATATTACAACCACATGTGATGTATTGAATTAGTTTGGACTTATTCAAACAAATCAATTGTAAAAAGAAGTTTTGAAATTATTGGAGACATTTGTTTATGGAATAGAAATGACCAAGAAATGAAGTTGTTGTTAGTTTCATTTAGATGTTATTATGGCATTTGTGATTATGTATGAAAATGTCATTTTTATTTTAAGGAATTCACTCTGAAATACTCAGGGCTGTAATGACAAAATGTATGGAATTTGCTTTAAAATACTTCAGTAGAAGTAAAAACAAGAATTGAAAGGGATAGGTGAAACAAATGTAGCAACTCTTGATAGTTTTTGAATCTCGTGCTGGGCATGGAAGTTTACTGTACTATTTTTTCTTCAGGCTTAAAAATTTTCATAATAAAAATTTTAAAATACCTTGTAAAAGAAAAATAATAGAGGGGCAGGGCATTTACTCCTCCAGATATCAAAACATACTATACATCTACATAATTAAACAATGTGATTTTAACTTGTAGAAGGCAGATCAGTAGAAAAATATAGTCAAGAAGAGACATATTTGTGTAGGAAAATTTAGTTTAATTTTGAATCAATAGAAAAAAGAATGGATTATACATTAGGTGTTGTTGGAACAATTGGATATCCACTTAGAAAATAAATTTAAACAGTCAAGAGCTAAGAAGCAAATCTTTAAATTTTAGGTAAAGCCTTCTGAAGTGTGACACAAAACTCTAAATCCATAAGGGTAATTATTGCCAGATTCGAACTTATTAAAATATTTAACTTCTGGGGGCTTCCCTGGTGGCCCAGTGGTTGAGAGTCCGCCTGCCGATGCAGGGGACACGGGTTCGTGCCCTGGTCTGGGAGGATCCCACATGCCGTGGAGCGGCTGGGCCCGTGAGCCATGGCCGCTGAGCCTGCGCATCTGGAGCCTGTGCTCTGCAACGGGAGAGGCCACAGCAGTGAGAGGCCTGCGTACCACAAAAAAAAAAAAAAAAAAATTTAACTTCTGAACAATTAAAAAGCCATAAATATAAAGCACTGATGCAAGGATTGGAGAATGTTTTGCCATAATAGACAGAGGATTGAGAGTTTGGATATTTGTGGAGCTCCTTCAGAAATCAGAACAAGAGAAATTAATCAAAGGAAAAGTATGCAAAGATCTGGATAGCCCACAAAAGAAGAACTAAAAATATATGGAAACAAATGGGGGACTATTAATAAACATTTGAAATGATGTTCAACCTCCTTTTTAATCTAAGAAATGCACATTAACATAATATAGCCTTCATCTAGAAGATTGTCCAGACTTAAAAACCAGGGGAATTCCCTGGTGGTCCAGTGGTTAGGACTCCGAGCTTCTATTGCAGGGGGCCTGGGTTCAATCCCTGGTCGGGGAACTAAGATTCCACAAGCCGCGAGGTGTAGCCAAAAAAAAACAAGGCAATGTCCAGTACAGATGAGGCTCAGAGAAGTCTGCAACCTCACATATTGTTGGTTGGAAAACAAATTGGTAAAGTTCTTTTGGTGGCAACTTGGTAGTTCCTTTCAAAACTCTTTAAAAAGCAAACTCATTGACCAAGCAATTCTACTTCTAGCAAAACCGTTTTTAGAAATACTCTCACATGTAGAAATACTCTTTCAAGGTCATTAGCAGCCAATTAGAAATCCACTATAATAAGTCCTTAATGACCCAATAAATTTTGATACTTCATTGCCAGGAAATATTATTTAATAATTAGAAGGTAGAATTAAGGAGATCTATATTTACTGACATGGAAATATTCATAATATTGAATTAAGTGAAAAAAAAGTCAGCAAATTTTATCCTGAGTTATGCTCTTTGTTAAAAAGCTGCACTTGACCACATGAATCTATATTTGAACTTTAGCATCTAACAGGAAAAGACCTTCCTCATTTGTCCCAAACAAAATTTCTTTTGCTTCATGAGGGCAGTACAGGCTGAGCTTTGTGTTTTGTGATTTTTTATGGAGTCCTAGCTGCTGTTGATTTTGTCCTTAATTTTAGGGCAAGTGGATCATGATTAAGTCGACTGTCAGGACTCACAAACTAGCAGTCAGTGCTGTAAGATACTGCATGGAGCTGTGTCTGGAAGGCCTTTGCATTGTCAAATGGCTCTACATGCTTTCAGGCAGAGGGTTAGGATGATGTTCTTCCAATAAGCAGGGTAGACCCTCTCCCAATTTTAAGAGTAATAAATGTTTCATGATTAGAGAGCTACAAAGGAATTGGAAAAGCCAAGATTTCCTTGTAGCATTGAAACTTCATTGGCAACCTGGGAAGGCAGAAATTAATTCAAACGGCCAAATTATCTACCATCTTGGATTTTTTGTAATAGATCATTTTCTATTATCTCATTCCTTCCCTGTCAAGCTTGATAGAGCTTGATAAAACTTGCTTTACAGGGCTTCCCTGGTGGCGCAGTGGTTGAGGGTCCGCCTGCCGATGCAGGGGACGCGGGTTCGTGCCCCGGTCCGGGGGGATCCCACATGCCGCGGAGCGGCTGGGCCCGTGGGCCATGGCCGCTGGGCCTGCGCGTCCGGAGCCTGTGCTCCGCGACGGGAGGGGCCACAGCGGTGGGAGGCCCGCGTACCGCAAAAAAAAAAAAAAAAAAAAACTTGCTTTACAAAATTTCAAAACTGTAAAAAGCTTTCCTTATAAATAATACTGTTAAACTTGTTACTTTGCTCTCTTCATTAAAAAATGACATCCTAGAGAACTATGTCTACTTTACTTAGTTTTAGTAATTTAAAAGGTTTTATATAGTATCTCATGATCCAGATTATAGAAATTAGAAACATTTATTTATGTTTGAATATCATTTTTCAATTTTCCCAAAATTTAGTTTCAAATATCCAAATCTTTGAAGTGAGGAAACACTGGGTTATTGCTCCAAATATCGATGCTTGACAGATCCCATGTCATTAATGATAACAGGTTTTAGAAAAATTTGAAATATAGGGTGTAATCAGAAGGGCATATTTCAGTAACTTTTTTGAGCATCTCTTGTTTCCTTGTGAATTTTGACCTCAGGTTACTTTAGAAATGCATAATACTGCTTCAGATATTGCTCTGCAAGTTTGAATAGGCATTTATTCTCAGGTGCTCTGTCTTCTCTGGCATATAAAATTACAGGGTTCTTATATAATATCAAAAAAGTAGAAAGCTGTGGGAGTTATACAATTTTGTTATGTCAAACAGGAATACATTAAGGCTTACTGTTTGTTAAAGTTAAAAATGCATTTGCTGAAATTACTGGAGAAATTCAATTACAATCATGTCAAAAAAAAAGTAAAAAAGAACTGAAGTGTGACTACCTAAAATTATTTTAGTCCAGTTCATGAAACAGAATTTTATATTACTACCTTATTGCCTCTCCTCCAAAGTTATTTTGCACATAAATTTTAATAAAATAGATGTTTGCAGTGGGAGAAAATACTGTTAATCAGGGGCTGCCCTAAAACATTTTGCTTCATGAAATTTAAAATGTTACTAAAAGCAAATCTGCATACATGATACAGACATCCTTATTTTAGAAAATAGTAATTCAAATGACATTTTAACTTTTTATTAAATGTTTAATCTTACGTACATATATTCAATTATGCTGTTGTAACGCTGGGAGGTGTGTTGGTGCTATCACTTGCCAACCGAGTAGAAGCGGCCATCTCCCTTGGAGCACAGTGTAAGAATAGTTTTCAAAAGATGCAGCCCCACGTTTTAGCTCTTAATACTGAGATTTTAAATTATCTGGTCAGAGTAGGAGTGGACTTAAATTTGGGCACATGATTTTTATTTTCTTTTACTATGTATCAAAATGTGGCAACAAACTGGCAGTGCATGGGCCAGATACAACCTGTAGACATGCTTTATTGAGCCAACAAAATGTTGATTTTTCCAGAAACTTAGAGCAGACATTTCAAAATACAGAGATTTCACATAAAATCTGGATTCCAGAATTTTCTTGAAAATCCAGAGGGCCTGGCGCTCAGGCTCAACATTCCATGGCAGCCACTTCTTAGAGCAGGCAGCCTCTCTTCTGATGGATCTTCCACTCTGCTGTCATCTCCACTCTCTGTTGTCTTCCTGGCACTGAGGCTGAGTGTCCGTTACCACTAATCTTTGCAATTGCAAATTGTATCTCTCGTAATTCAGAAATATTTAGTGGCAACTATATCTCTAGCAAATGACAAAACAAAAAATTGAAATGACTGAATGTTTCAAGCAGAATGTGTTGAAATAATATCGATGATTCACTTCATCTATTTTTGTTTATTTTCTGCCAGGTCTTATAGACATTTAAAATATCTTTATTGACATATAAATCATATACCATAAAAGTCAGTCATTTAAAATGCATAATTAATGGTATTCGGTATATTTACAAAATTGTGCACCCATCACCATCTAATTTTAGAGATTTTTGTCACCTCCGAAAGAAACCTTATAACCGTTAGCAGTCTTTATAGACATCTAAAAGTGTGAACCTGGTAGAAGATGTGAAACAAAGGAATCAGCTTTAGTCCGTAATCTAGATTTTATTTCAAAATTTGGGGAACTCAATTTTCATGTCTCATAAACAGCTGGCCTTTCCTAACTTGGTATGTACTTCAGATTTCATTTCTCCATCCAAAATAATGATTTGAAAAAAAAGCAAAACCACAAAAATCTCGTACATGTGCACAAATATAGATAAGTACTTGGCTCAGTGGAGTATGACTAGATGCTTTCCTAGTGATACATATGAATTCATTAATCAGCAGTTTATATGTTTAAAGTTCAGCCCATGTTTTTTCGTTTTGTTTTTTAATTTATTGGGCTAACCCAAGACACTCTAACGTGTGTTTTGCAGAAAACAAGATGCTTCGTGCTCTGGTTATTCCCTTGTCTTCATGCACCAAAAAGAACACTTACTCCTAAGGCGAAGTGAATTTATTTGGCTGAAATGAATGAACTGATCACTATTTTTGTTTCCCTCAGGGCTTCCAACTTGTCTAATAATCCAATAAGAAATTTATATTGTAAATCTATTGGTTTATCATTTTCCCACTTTCTTCCCCCTTTTTAAGATCTAGGGTAATATGTGCCAGTTTTCATTGCCTGGCAATCTTCCTCTTTTCTGATATTTCCCTACAGATTCACTCTAAACTTTTTCCAGTTTGAAGATGTCCCCCCTGAACTCCAGACTGTCATATCCACCTGCCTCCTCAGCATCTCCATCTGGAATGTCTAATAAACTTTGCAAAGGCAGCACGTCTAAAACTGTACTCCTCTTAGTTTCCTCTAGACGTGCTGCTCTCATACTCTTCCCTTCTGGTTGAATGGCAACTCCATGCTTTCTATCGCTCAGGCTATGAATTTGGAGTCATCTTTGTTTTTTCTCTTTCATACCCTACCTCTGCTCATCAATCGTAATGTATTCTGCCTTCAACATATATCCAAGCGCTGATCACATCTCCCTTTCGCTACTGCCTTCACCCTGGTTCAAGCCAACATCATCTCTTACCTGCTTCTGCCCTTGATCCCATACAGTCTGCTCACAATATAACAGCTAGATGATCTAATTAAATTCTAGAATTCAGTGCTTGTGGAGTAGCATTCAGGGTATCCTGAATTGGAGGAAGTTGAAGACAGTGGATAAGTGTCATATCAGGCCACTGCCATCCTTATTAAAAAAAAAAAACCCACAGTGCACATTTCCAGTAATGTACATTCATACTAAACTTTCATTACAAAAAGAAAATATTCTGGTTGCCCCGCTAATCAAACATTTTAAATTTCCTTTTTCTGATGGCCACCAAATTTTGCAGTTCTTTCTCTCCTGCCTCTAAATAAAAATAATCCTTTCCCTAGAAGCAACCCCAAGAACAGTCATTCTGTGAAGTTTTCCCTGATTAAAACCCAGTCCTTAAGGTACAGCATTCTCTTGCTTCTAAGAACACAAATGAGGTTAAGTGCTAAGACAACCTAAAGTTCTAAGGATATTTAATCTTTATTTAACTGTGTACACTGAGAGATTTAAAGGCAGGGATTAAATCATCCAACAGGTACACTTGGACTAAAGGCTTGCTGGGACACTTCATTTTCTTTTGAGCAGAATTTTTTAAAATGAGTGGGAAGTCTGTTGTGAACTCCATTTGAAGACATTTTTAAATTCCTAAAATGCCCCTCCCAAATTATTGTAATGGGGATAACTTATAAGGTCACTTATCTCAAGCACAGAGTATCATCATAGGAAGATTTAAGTTGTACTCAAAGCTTGGCTGTGTGGCTTAAGTTTTACATTTAAAATATTGCATTTCTATGCATCCATGAAAATTTAACATGTTAGTTATTCTGGTGGAACACTTACCTAGAATTGTATATGTGCATCTTTAAAAGCCCTAGAGGAAGGCTGCCTCTTCATTAAGGTAGGCAATGAGGAGGGGAAAACATCTTTTTTAAATAAGCTCTCATAGCTGTATGCAAGTGCTGTTGGAGAAATGGCACCTACAGACTTGCTGGACACAGGGTTGCCACAAACCTTTAATTTGTAGAAATCAAATTGATGAGCTTGACTTTGAATATCTTAGACAACATCTAAGGCTCCTGTGAACTGAACAAATGAACTGTGGAATAGTAGGTGGTCATACAAATCTAAAACTCATAACTGATGTTGGGTCTAGGGATGACTTGGGGAGTATAAACATTAATAGGATAATTAAACCAGGGGAGTGGATGACATTCAGAACATGAGAAGAGAGAGGAGCCTGGATTTAAAAATTTCAGGAATAAAGGAGTTTATTAGTGGGCATCCCTGTCCAATACCAGTACATTGGACATCAGTATAACCAGGTTATAGTTCTGGCCTTGCCACTTCTTATAACTATGCCATGGGCAAGTGATTAAATGGTTCTCATTTCATTTTCCTAATCCATTCCTGGAAAAGCCTCTGCCTCCACCTTTGGTAATGCTCCATCAAAGTTGTCTATGTCCTAATCCCTGGAACTTGTGAAAATGTCAGGTTACATTGCAAAGGAAAATTAAGCTTGCAGATGGAATTAAAGTTGCTAATCAGCTGACTCTAAAATAAGGAGATTATCCTGGATTATCCTGGTGGGCCCAATGTAATCACAAGGGTCCTTAAATGCAGAGGAGAGAGGCCAGAAAGAGAGAACCAGAGGTAGCATCATGAAGAGAACCTGGCCTGAGTTACTGGCTTTGAAGGTGGAAGAGTGGGCCGTGAGCCAAGCAATGCCGGCCACCTCTAGAAGCTGGAAAGGCAAGAAAACTGATTCTCTTCTGGGAACTCGAGGAGGAATGCCACTTGCTGCCACCTTTGATTTTAGCCCACTGAGGCTCATTTTGGACTTCTGACTTCCAAAACAATAAGATAATAAATGTGTGTTGCTTTAAGCCACTAAGTTTGTGCTACAACAGCACAAACTTAGTGGAAACTAAGGAAACTTGTGTTAGGAAACTAATACAAGTGATGGGCAGATGAAATGAGATTATGGATATGAAATAATTTTAAAGACAGCAAATGGACATACAAATGGATATGCTTATGAGGGCACGTTTATGTTTGCCTCTACTGATTTCAGTGACAGATATTGAGCACTAGGTGGGGGTGAATTGTGCCAGACGTGATTGGTTTTAACATTAGACTTTTAAGCAGTTACTAAGTAACAGGGAAAATGATCAGAAGACAAATGTCGCGTGAATATGCAATCGATGATGATAATTCTGGTATTGAGATATCTGTGAAGTGCCTGGTAGTGTGTCAGAGTGGTTGTGATCACTGAAGACAGCTTCTCTACCCACTCAAGGACTGTCCACATTCAGGGCCCCCTTTCCACCTACAACAAATTGTGCTGGAGCCTTAGGTGAACTTGGGCCTCATGCTGTTGACCCTGAAGAAATTAGCAAAACATTTTGAGCCTACAGTGATACTAGCCTGTGGAGCTGTTGTAAAGAGATAAGTATATACATGATTAATCCCTTTTCCCTCTTTCTTTCCTCTCCACTCCTAATTTCAAACCCTTCTCTCTTCCCACCAAAAATATGAAGACAGCCGGTTTCAACTGGGCTTTAGCACAGCTGGTAAAATAGCTTCAAGTACTTATCTTCTGTTATCAGTATATCATCATAAGAGACTAAAGTGTGTTTTCTAAGAATATGCAAGAAGTTTTCTATTCTGATAAAATTTTTAAGTCCGTATTATGAAAAGCAATATGTTGTAGATGGTGACATCAGCCTCAAGAAATGCCCAAAGAGGCGGGGTGGCTGAATGCTTAGGAGGACTCAGGCTAGCAGGTCTTAGAACCTGGGGCAGGGAATGGGTAGTCAAGGTCAGGCTGTAGAGAACGAAGTAAAACAGACTGAGCTTTAGGAACGGGATGGAAGGCTCTGACAAAAATACCGTGGCGCATTCTTAACAGTCAGCCGGTAGTAAGTTCTGTGCCGTGGTCAGCATCAACCCTGTTCAGCCTCAGGTAGAAAGAAGGGTAATGATAATGGATTTCCTCCTTGAGTATTTAACTGAGTGCCAAGTGTTGTCTTAATTATATTACAAAGAATCCTCAAAATATTCTGTTAGGTAAGTAACGTGACGCTCATTAACATTTTTACAGATGGAAAAACTGAGGCACAGAGAAGTTTATGAATCCGGCCAAGGTCACATAGCTGGTAGCTGGCTGGTAGAGTTACATGACCTACAGACAAACCCCTTGACTGGGAATCCAGAACATCTGTCAGATAATAGCAAGGCCCCAGCCCCTGCTTAGTGTCTGTGGCTAACCAGTGAGGGGAAAACTGGCAAAATCAAGATGGGGCAGCAGATGTAGAGGGGATTGTCTGTATCCTAGTACAGACAATGGGAAAAAAGATTCAGCCATCAGAACTGGATGCTTAGAGTACTCTGAATGTCGAGAAGAAGACTGAAGAAGTGCGTTTGTCACAATTGACTGACTCACAGGGGTAGCTGGATATCACATCAGAATGTAGAGCGCCAGCTTAAAGCCCCCAACCCTCTCCCAACTGACCACACTTCCTGTAGTCACTCCCCTAAATGCCTCCACCCAGAGACCTTGTGAGAATCCTGGTGTTTGCTAGTTCGCCCAGAGTCAGACAAGTCAAGCAAGCATGTCACCAGCTGAATTGGGGAGCACCTCTCCCCTCAAACAAGAAAGTACCCCAAAGGATACAAATTAAGAGGAGGAGGTTTCAAGCCACCAGTGGGACAGGAGCTCTGTATCCCATTTCACAAAACCAATAAAGAAAGTAGGAAGCCCCTTGAAGAATTGTGCAAACTGAATCTAAAACTGCATTATGCCTTCCCCCCCGATAATACTGTTACTGTGGAAAGTTATTATATGTGTGTCTCTGAAGACTTTAAAATGGAAATAAACATTTTCCCCAAATCAGCTGTCATCATCAAAATGAGAATCTGTCTTACTGTTAGAAATTCTGAGTTTAAAAAGTTTCTATTTCTAAAACTAAATGCTGATGAGAGCTATACAGTCCAAAATAGAAACATTTTTTTCTCCTAAGAATAAACATCTGAAGTTCGAGTTATAGTTAGCTGGTCCAGTATTGCATAGAAAAGACTGTTAATACACACACATTCAGAGTGAGCATAAAGATACATCTTTGTTCATTGTCTGAATTATAACTATGCATCTTTCTAAAGTATTAAACTAAAGATCCACAAAGGATGCTATTTGCTTCCAAAGGTTTATCACCTTTCCTGGAAAATATGTCAGAATGTTGATCACAGGATTGGGGATTTTAACCACCCACATTTTTGTTCACTTGAACAAGATGGAGCTAAAGCTGAATAAGATGGTCCCCTTGTCGTAACAGAGTTTGTGATGCCAGATTCATTTCCATGCAATTAAAGGAACACTTTACTTTTTTTCCTTGGAGAGGATATAAAACTGTGCTTTTGTAAGAACACTGTTCAGTTTAATATTTCAGAGAGATAAACGCTGATTATTTACGGAAAATTTTAAGATAAAAACTTAACGGTGTATGAGGAAAGTTCAGTTGTAAAAAGCTTCATTGCTATAGTCTTTTTTTCACCAAAATGAAACTTTTTAGATGTTTGCGTGTACTATACTATCATTTCTATCAAACCGAAGTTCCACTGCAGATGATGAAAGGAAGAGTGGTTTTAAATGCATTTAGTTTGGCGCTTGCTTTCTCAGGTACACTTGGAATAATATTATGGAGTATATTTAAACAAGCTGAAAACAAGCACTCAAAGCAGGGGGAAGACGTACTTTCTAGCAGTTGTCAAGTCAGATGTTCTGGATACAAATAAGGTGTCCCTAGTCCCAAGGGCAGTCAAGCTTTGGCCGAGTGGGCAGCTCCTTTGCCCTCTGAGTGGAAGTCACGTTGAGTCTGTACCTGAGAAGTGCTGCCGGTTGGAGACAAGCCAGGGAACTGGAGGGGCTTACGTTTTGGAGTTGGTCTCAATCTTACTCTAAAGAGGACTTCATCTTTGTTTTTTACCAAAAAAAAAAAAAAAGTAAAGTTTTGTTTGAGAGGCTTTTTTTTGGTAGAATACTCCCTGGAAAGGGGAAAAATTCTTTCAGATTTCGGAAACCAAAGAACGAAAGGCAAGAAAGCCTTCTAAAATAAGTTTAAACGTCTCAACCATTGGAAAGATTGTATGCCATAATTTGCTAACAGTTTCAGGGGTCTGATAACTGTGTGAGAAGCCAGGTATAATTTCAGAGCTTCTAGCTTGGAACAGCCGTCCTCAGCCCCACCCAATGAGTAGGGTCTTTCCTTCCTAGTCGTCCATTCAAGCTTTTTGGTGGGCTGAGGATATCTTTCTGCTCTCTTAGAACCATCCTGGTAAATCCATATAACTGAGAACATTTCTGCTCACTTAACCCTCAGCACAATTCTGATTTCTTTTAGAGTCTGGAGGAATGGGTTAATTCACGACAAATATTTCCTCACTGGGTATACCACACCTCTCACTGACAAATTGCTTTGTTGGGTACAGAAGAAATATACAAGGTGATAAATCTCTGTCTGAAGGCACCAGCTACTTAGCTGAGGGAGAACAATGCACTTAAATCTTTGGTGCATAACATAGGATGTTACATAAAACTAATGGGTCTTCTACATGTTACATAAAACTAATTGGTCTTCTACGTCTTGAAAAGTAAAATGCTGTGAATGTTATAAAGAGGATATTTGGAGAGTCAGAGTTATGGGAACGATGGCTCTTGAATTAAGCTCTGAGGGCTGGTTTTGAGGAGTGAGGGACATTTTAGCTAAAGAAACCTCACAGCAGCGGGGCATGTGGGCACAAGGAATTTGTTAACTGTGAGAAAATGATCATCGGGGTCCAACCGCTCTGAATGCATCCCTGCTCTGCCAATAAAAACTAGCATTGTGTCTTCAGACAAGATGTTTAAATTCCGAAAGCCTTAGTTTTTTTTATCTGTACAACGACAGTAGAATCTACCTGTTGTGATTTGGTGTCAGGAATAAATGAGATCGTACCCAGAAATCGTTTAACGTAGTGCCTGATGTATGCTATGTGTGTAATAAATGTTCGTTATTATTTCTCAGTCTGTATCCTACTCCATAGCCATCTTTGCAGTATTTGATAGTGGTTTAAAAACTGTTCAATTTGGACATCACTTCTTCCTTAGCTTCCATTGAACTCCTGCCTCCTCTTTGACCATGGCTCTTCCATCCCTTAGAGGACCTCCAAATGGCCTCTTTACTCTTTCTGTTGGTGACCTTTTCACTCCCATGCCTTTAGGAACTACCTGTGTGGTGGGTGACTTCTCCAATCCTGAAGCACATTTCTAACCACTTGCTGATATTTCCGCTTGGATATCCCACTGGCACTCTTGGCTCAATATATCCAGAACAGAATTCACTGTTCCTCTTCCTCAGCTCACACCTGTTGGTCATCTGCCATCCTTAATGGTGCCAGCTGGTTCCCAGTCAGTTGTAAGGGTTCAGTGTCACCACTGACTGCTTTTCTCAGTAACTTCTCATTGCATAAGTTGTCAGGTCTGTAGCACGCATTTGTTTTTCTCTTTGCTTCCACTGCTAGAATCCCTGTAAATCCTTCTGGCTAGTGTCCTTGCCCCTCTGCAGTCCATCTTCTCTGCAGACCATTGACATATTAATCTTCCAAAAACCTGGCCATGATCTGATACCACCTCTGCTCCAAGGCTTCCGTTTCCTCCCTGTTCACTGCTGAATACAGCTTCCCTAAGCAAGTGTCCAATCCACACAAGTCCTGACTCACCTTCCACATTTTCCCTGGCACACTTCTGTACATCCCATTTGGGTATTCCATGATCCAGTCAAACTGAATGGCTATACTCTAAACTGCCCTTTGCTTTTCTGATTCTGGGCATTTCTTTCTGCCTGGAATACCTGCCTCTTTGTAGCTTTTTTTTTTTTTTTTTTTTTTTTTTTTTTGCGTTACGCGGGCCTCTCACTGCTGTGGCCTCTCCCGTTGTGGAGCACAGGCTCCGGACGCGCAGGCTCAGCGGCCATGACTCACGGGCCTAGCCGCTCCGCGGCACGTGGGATCCTCCTGGACCGGAGCACGAACCCACGTCCCCTGCATCGGCAGGCGGACTCTCAACCACTGCGCCACCAGGGAAGCCCTCTTTCTAGCTTTGCCTCTCACGTTTTATATTTCCCCGTCAAGATCCACCTGAGATCCCAAACTCTGCATGAAGTTCTCCCTCTTCTGTTACAGTATTTGTCGCATTCTACCTAGTGTAATTTTATGCACATTTTATGTCTTCTACTAGACCATAAGCACCTGAACCACATTTTACTTCTCCTCTGTTAATATCCCCGCCTCTCCTTTCCTGCCCACTTCCTAGTACTATGTCTTCTGTATAGTTGCTGTTCAGCAAATGTTTCTCGAATCAGTAATACAGTGAGAAACATAAAGGCATTTCATTTTAAGCAAGGGAGGGGTAGTGATGAAAATGGTATTGGAGGAAGATTAGTCTGATACTAATTACATGAGGAATCTGAGCTATGTTTTCAGAATATTTGAAACTTAAAAAGGGAAGTAAAATTATTTTATTGATACCCTGAATCCAATTTATCCTTTCAGGCATAGGGAAGGCCTAGAAAAAGCCTTTGAGATGGAGGTTAAAGGAAATTTCTCTAATTTGTACTGATATGCATAGTTCAGTATCTCCACTTTAACCAATGCTAAATAAATAAGTGCATAATAATTACCAAACCTTGTTGATATTCTCAGACATGACGTTCACATTTTAGATGACCTAGTATGATGGAGAACCCGAAGTCAAATCTCATACCTAAATTCTTAATTACATGAATACTCACAGACACACTACTTTATAATCAGTGGGTATCAAATTATGCACTATGATCCGTGGTCATTTTGCTAGTTTTTACTTTCCATTTGTTCATTATCTTTAGGTTCAGTGTATTTTTTTTGCCATGGAAAATGTCATTGGTAGTGTAATTGAGAATTACATCTATACTCAGCAATTTTGAAAGCTTAACTGCTCATTTTCTCAGCATCCTCTTAGTGTTATTGGCTTGAACTGATCCTTCTGGAAGAATTTCACCATGATATGAATTCTTGAATATAATTTGTGCCACCTTGCAGGCTTAGAATCAAAATCACAGAATCAAAACTATGATCCACGAGGGCAAGTTTTGGTTCTACACAAAGGACAATGTAACTATGACAAAAGGGAAGCATCTCTCAGATATTATTTTTTCTTATCTTACTTAAAGATATTAAAGTATATAATTACTTGACGTGTCTAAGTGCCCTCCTAATAATTTCAGCGTAAGAAGTCTCTGCTTCTTCACCATACTCAGAATGCAATGGAGAATAATGCCTGTCAGAATGACTTTTCAAATACACACTGAATGGGGACATGAGGAGGGCAGGGCTGGTCCCCTGTGGACATTGTAGCAGTGACACAGACAGTTTATTCACCTTTCCCTTCCCCCAGTGTGAAAGTATTACCCATCTCTGTTATGGACACATGTAAATATAATTAATTTATGATTACTCAGAAACAGAACGAATTTTCCAGGATACTAGGTTCTTCCCTCTTTTTTCTTTTTATCGTTGAACTTTTTATTTCATCCCGTATTCTCATTTTCATGAAAAGACAAAGGATCAGGAAGCAGACTTGAAAGTAACAGAGAAAACTTTAAATTTTACTGTGGGAAAAAACTGAGGGCAGTAGCTAAATAAGGTTTGGGGCTTTTTTTAATGCATTAGTCTTCCATTTTTGAAAGCAAGAAAATATGAAAGAGAGCAGGCAAGCAAGAAGTAATACCTTATTTGCAGCACGAAATTTGTCCCAAAATACCAGTATAGGACTCTACAGAGCTAAACTGAAATACATGGAACAGTGCATCTCTGTATTAGTTTTCTTTTGCTGCTTTAACAAATTACCACAAACGAATTGGCTTAAAACAGCATAAATTTCTCTTAACAGTTCTGCAGATCAGAAGTCCAAATGGGTCTCACTGGGCTAAAATGAAGGTGTTGGCCAGGCTGCATTTCTTTCTGGAGGCTTTAGGGGAGAATATGCTTCCTTGCCTTTTCCAGTTTCTAGAGGCTGCCTGCCTGCAGCACTTGGCCCATGGCCACCCCACCATCTTTAAAGCCAGCAATGAAGAATTGAGTCCTTCTCATTTTGCATCATTCTGGCTTTGACTCTTCTTGCTTCTTTCTTCCATATTTAAGGACCACTGTTATTACATTGGGGATTAGATAGTCCAAAATAATCTCAGTATCTAAGATCAGCTGATTAGCAACCTTGATTCCAGCTACTACCTTAACTTCTCTGTGCCACTATACGTTCACAGGTTTGGGAGATTTAGATGTGAACATCTTTGGGGAAGGGGTGATAATTCTGCTTATCACAGTTTTCCCTCTGGCTCAAAAAGATTCACATTCATCCCACATCGCAAGATCCTCAAAAGTCATTGTAGAATCAACTCAAAGTCCAAAGCCTCATCAGCTCCCTCAAAAGCCCCACATCTCATTATGTGCATTTGAATCCACTGGTTATCTTGTTAAAATGTAGATGCTGATTCAGTATGTCTGGCAGAGCAGGGATAGGAGTGAAGGGTATGGATGACTGTGATTTCTGTGTTTCTAATAAGCTCCCAGGTGATGTTATATTGATGCTGTAGATGCATGGACCACATTTAAAATAGCAAGAATTTAACTTCTCTTCTAAAATGCTTGGTGGCTATTCTTAGAAAACTATTCCTGAAATTTGGGTGTAGACTTTTAGATTGAATACATAGAGCAGGTCTTTGACAAACTTTAATACTATGGTATCTCACACACACACACACACACACACACAGACACTCAAGTAAAGAAAGGAATGGAGGGAGAAAAGGAGGGAGGAAGTAAAGAAAAAAAGATTATAAACAACAACAAAAAATAGTTTATACTTGCTGCATGTTTACTGTTTGCCAGGCACTGTTCTAAGAGCTCATTCAAACCTCAAAACCAACTGCGTCTTATTTTTATTCTCAACTCCTTTGTCACATGAAGAAACTGAGGCACAGAGAAATATGTAATTCACCTAAGGTTACCTAGCAGATGAGTGATGGAGGGGCCAACGGTTTATGCCCAGGGCTCTGACCCCAAAGCATGTGCTCTTTGGCTATATCTTAGATCTCTCTTATTTGCTCTACTCCCATATTTGCTATAGTGCAATGGATATACTAGCTTCAAATAAGATCAAATTGATGAGGGCAGTAGTTTAAGCCATAGGCGGCCGCAACAGACTAGAGAGAATACCATGGAAGGCTGTCCTCACCTCTCACGTGCAAGGTAGGCTGCAAGGAAGACTGGAGAGAAGAGACCACACCCCTGCCCGTAACAGACTTTAATCTTCTGAATGTCACACTGGCCAAGAGCAAAGTGTGTATGTTAGAATCCAGAGAGGGGACTTAGTTGTCCTAGCAGCTAATTAAGGTAGAGATGTCAGGTAAGGAATAGTACATGTGTATGGCCCATGTTCTGCCATGAGCACTTCCTATTCTTGTGGGAGAAGTTCACAGCATTGCCTGTGGAGAGTAGTTGCTGAATTCACAGGCAAACACTGACCAGTTGGTAAAGGATGCATGGAAGATTAGAGAATTTTACTCCACGCTTCATCGCTTTATAGTCTCAACAGGCTTACGTTAAGCTAGAATATTCTCTCCCATACTTTGAAGAATAGCATCAGGCATATAGTTTTGACTGTGTTAGCTCCCATTATTGTCATCATACAATTCAGCTCTGAGTCATGTATGTCTTTTGATGTTCTTAAAATTGTTACATAGAATGTTGTTTTATTTCTCCATCTAGCAAATTATGGATGGCAGTCACATCTTGCTTTAAATATGCTCCTTAATACCTTGAAAAACAATGAACCAATGCTAGGTTCTAAGACTTTGTTAATTGAATGAGTTTTGGAGACCCGTGAAAATCAGTGAGGTCACTCTTAAGCAGTGATTCTCACCCTGAGCACTCATGAGAGTTAATATATATATATTAATTAGAATGTATAATTAGATTAATTTTATATTAATTATATAAATATATAATATATATTAATTATTTATATATATATATATATATATTTTTTTTTTCTCTCTAACCCAGAACAATTCAGTCATTTTCTAGAGGTCAGGTCCAAAGCTTTCCATTGGTTTAAAGCTTCCCAGGTGATTTTAATGCACAGCAAAGGTCAAGAATTTCTGCACTAGATAATTTGTGAGAAGGAGGCATAGGGAGGCTTAGGAAAGGCCAACTGCTTTGGCAACTGAATAGGAAATATGTATTGGCTTTTGTTTCTTCTTCTTAAGGCGTGAAGAGGCTGGAAGGAGAGAGAGGTGATGAATGTCTCAGCACTGCTCTGGGCTTATTCTAGGTGCCAGAGGGCTGCTTATGGGTTTCCACAGCAGAAATATCATTACATGGCTACAATCCAAGGAAATTTCCTCTTCCTCCCATTACCCAAAGGGATCACTGTGGACTTCTGCTGCCCTTTAATGCCAAGTACTGTGGATAAGAGAAGCTTAAATATATGATATTCCTTTGGAATTCTAAGTGAGGGAAGAAGTCCCTGCACAATCACTTTCTCTTTTTCATCCTTTTCTTTGTCAGCTTCCATCAGGCTGGACTCTGCCCCTCTACTCCCTCTCACAAACTCTCCAACTGACTTGATGTTAAAAAATACGCAGGTGTGTTCTCAGGCCGCACCCTTCTCCCAAAGCTGTCGTCTTTACTTGCCTGTGACACAGGGCGCCTCTGTTACCCCTCTGCCCTGTGTTTCTACTTCTGACAATCCCTCCATCTGTTTCCTTCTTAGCTCTCAAGCCTCAAATCCTAACTCTTTACTTCTTACTTCTCAAAAGGCTCATGTAGTCTCAAATTATTCAGCAGGTGTTTTGGGAAATTATTTCTTGAACCCCTTCATTGTGCATTTTCTTCTACTGATGTAGTTTTTGCACTTAAATGTCTCATTCCCTCAACTATGGATCTAAAATACAGGCTTTCCCTTCAAACCTTCCTCTCTTTTCCTATTTCTTTTAGGGGTACCAATATTTTGTTTCATTAATGCCAGAACAAGTCAAATTAAAACAACTTCAAAAATAAACAAGCAAAACAAACACAACAGATTGATTCATATTTGCCTTCCGATTTTTTCATAACAGTGTACTATAGGTTTTTCCTTTCTTCTGTATTCCTACTTCTCCTTTCTTAGTCTAAGGCCCCCAGGATTCGTATTGCTCGCTAAAGCATGTCTTTTTGTATCTCCCTGAAAATGCTCCTGAACATCCTTGACTAATCTCACCAAAACACAGACACTTCTCTGTTTAATCCACCTACCTGCGAAAGGGATCATAAGGCAGCTTCAGAGGTAATGGTGATTTTTCTTTTTCTTCAGTTCGATGACATTACAATGGCTGTTTATTATTACTCTTTAAACTACACATATGTTACCTATGCTCTTTTGTGTATGTAATACTTTTAACTAAAATGAATTACAGTCATTTTTTTTAAAAAAAGTTCAAACTATGTCTTATTGTATTCTAGAGCCTAAGCTTGAAATACCAGAGTTGGCCATCAGCTAATCTCAAATAAACTGTCCCCTTTCTCACTGCTTGGCGATAGTAACCTTCCCTTCCAGTCACATTAATTCTTTCAGTATCCCTCACTTCCCACATGTGTTTCCTCTTCTGAACCTTATTCCCACTGTTTTGCTATCTGAGAAATTCTGTTCCTTCTTCCTTCCAAGATTGATATTTTCCTTCATCTTTCATAGCACATCTTTCTGTACACTCTCCCTTCTCCTTGCCTGGAACCCTTCCTGATGGTCAAATCTCCAAATCTATGTTTGGTTACATGCTGTGTTATAGTCTTAACTGACCTAGTTTGTTTGTTTTTTAGTATATTTATCATCTTTCCTCAGTTAGAATATAAAATCCTAGAGGGCTGACCATGAATCTTATGCTACTTTGTTTTAAATATGCTGGAGTATGCTGTTTTTGTTTGGTCTAATCATGTCGAGTGTCGAAATAATTTGGAGAATGTTACCGTAAATGTTGAGTGAGCCAAAAAATGTTGAAGGCCAGATACAGTCTTTAAGTGTCAAAAACAATGGCCTTTGAAAATGAATTCAAAGCTTTACCAAGTATAATAATCCTGCAGGCAAAATCACCTTTTGGAACGTTTTGTTCAGAGTCACTTGTGCTAATGTTATGTTTATAGCACACTTTAGGAAGATGGGCTAACGTTGCCATATGGTACATGTTTATTCTCTGCTTATCATCAAATCAGTTTTCTTCCATTTTAAATTTCCATTTTTAGGTTCATTTCATCAGCTTTTTTGATAAACATGGCACATGACTTGGTTTCTGAATTTTGCACTATTTTTCTTTATCATTTTCATCTAGGAAAATTACTTAAAAGTGTCCAGGAAAATGACTGCATTCTCTCCTGCCATGTGGCCTTCTGATTAACAGGAAGCTTTTAATAATGGCTGAAGCTTTTAACTCACCTAAAGCTGAAAGCCGATGTACAAATTGTCCTTTGTTTTTAATGTTTGTCTTACTTCTTATCATTTCGAATAATGTTTGTTTTAATGCTTATTATCATTTCAAGTATCATTTCAAATAATATCTTATGATTTAAGATGAGGATTATCATGTTAAATGTATGCTAATTGTGTTGTGACCCAAATATTCACAGTTTATTAATTTAAATCTGACCGTTTATGTTAAAATTCATTATTTTTATAAGAGATACAATTAAAATCAATTATTGAAATACATTTTAAAAGTAAGGTTTATCCACTATATGATTTTGGTTCTAAGAAATTATTGGAATGTCCTCTTTACTCCCAGGTAAACATACACACACACACACACACACACACTTTTTGATAGAAAATGAAATTTGCTCAAGATGTACAAAGTACCCAAATTTTCCCTCAAAAAAAAAAAAAAAACCCCACATTGTGTAGGCAATTTTTATTTATTATTTTTGGCTGTGTTGAGTCTTCGTTGATGTGCATGGCCTTTCTCTAGTTGAGGCGAGTGCAGGCTTCTCTTGTTGCGGTGGCTTCTCTTGTTGCAGGGCACAGGCTCTAGGCGCGCGGGCTTCAGTAGTTGTGGCACACGGGCTCAGTACTTGTGGCTCGCGGGCTCTAGAGCGCAGACTCAGTAGTTGTGGTGCACGGCTTAGTTGCTCTGCAGCATGTGGGATCTTCCCAGACCAGGGCTCGAACCCATGTCCCCTGCATTGGCAGGTGGATTCTTAACCACTGCACCACCAGAGAAGTCCTAACTAATCTTTTTATTGTATTTTTATAAATTTATTTATGTATTTATCTCTGGCTGCGTTGGGTTTTTGTTGCTGTACGTGGGCTTCCTCTAGTTGCAGCGAGCAGGGGCTACTCTTCATCGCGGTGCATGAGCTTCTCATTGCGGTGGCTTCTCTTGTTGCACAGCACGGGCTGTAGGCGTGTGGGCTTCAGTACTTGTGGCTCATGGGCTCTAGAGCGTGGGACCAGTAGTTGTGGTACACGGGCTTAGTTGCTTCATGGCATGTGGGATCTTCCCAGATCAGGGCTCGAACCTGTGTCTCCTGCATTAGTAGGTGGATTCTTACCACCGTGTCACCAGGGAAGCCCGTGTAGGCAATTTTAAGTGAGATTTCTGTCAAACGCTTAAGCAGAAACCATTTCAGAACACATAAAAGTTGAATATCTTGTCCAATACGTTATCTAAATCTAACAAAATTTTAATACTGAAACCTCGAAAAGAAAGTATACAAAAGAAAGGGAAATTGCAATGGATTGAATGTTTTTGTCCCGCAAAATTCATGTTGAAATCCTAACCCCCAATTGATGGTATCAGGAGGCAGAGACTTTGGGAGATGATTGGGTCAAGAGGACCCCACCCTCATGGCTTTAGTGCCCTTTTAAAGAGAACCCAGAGGGCAGAGCAAGAGCACCCTCCCCCCTGCTGCGTGAGGTAAGAGAGAAAGAAAGTCATCTTTCAACCAGGAAACAGGTCTTCATCAGACACCAAATCTACTGGAGCCTTTATCTTGGGCTTCTGAGCCTCTAGAACTATTGTTTGTAGGCTCCACAGTCTGTAGTATTTTGTTATAGCATCCCAAATGGACTAAGACAGAAAGAAAACCGTAGACCATATGCGCTAGTGGAATGGTTAATGTTTTTGAGTGTTTACTATTCACTAGGCACTATGATAAGCCTTTTTCAGAGGTGTAGAGACATTAAGTAATTTGCCAGGAGTCGCCAGATTACTTAGTAGTAAAATTGTACATAAAACCCAGGAATATCTGAAATCAGAACCCATTAATCAGGCAAAATGAAGTATTATTTTTGCTTCCTGGATGCAAAAGTTTTAAATAAATTGTTGGGAAAAATAGAATCCATAAGAAATCAAAAGAATAATACAAAATAGCCAAGGAAGTTTATTCTAAGAATAAAAAGATGATTTGGCATTGTTAGTAAATTAATTCATTGTCATGAATTTTATTACTCTTTTAAAGTAATAAGGAATAGCTAACTCACGTCAACAGCATCATATGAGGTATAGTGCGATCAAGCTTAAGGAGAAAAGAGCTGTCTTTACTGGAATTCAGCATTGTTCAGGAAATTCTTAGCAAATGTGATAATGCCACAAAAAGAAATGAATTAGAAATACTGGAAAGGAACAGCCAAAGTGATACTTACTTGCAGTTGATATGATGACTTGGAAAAATCCATATATAAGTCTGGATTCAAATTGATCTAAATTATTCTCCAGAACTTCTCTGTTATTAGTTTGTAGCCTAATTTGTCCACAAAGTCTTAATCTCTTCATCTATAAAATGATGGTAATAATAGCACTCATTTTGTGAATTTGGGAGATTAAATGAAATAAATAATATATTGCTTTTAGCATGGAACCTGACTAAAAGTAAGTGCTCAATAAATGTTAGCCTGTTATTACTAAGTGCAATACTTATAAAGCTGGAGAATAAAAATGAAACGTAAGCTTAGAAAATACATGTAGAAAACATGTAGAAAACACATCTGTGTTTTATGTGCCAGCTACAAGATCCTTTTACTTTGCTAAATGCTCTCTCTAGAGCAGTGCTGTTCAATACAGTTTTCTGCAATCATGGAAATGTTCCATGCTTTCCAATATACTGGGTTGGCCCAAAGTTTCGTTTGGGGTTTTCAAAACCTGAATGAACTTTTGGGCCAACCCAATAGCCACTGGTCACCTGTGACTATTGAGAACTTGATATGTAGCTACCGTGTCTGAATTTTTAATTTTATTAAATTTGAACAAATTTAAATCAGAATAACAACATGTGGCTGGTGGCTACCATACTGGAAATTAAAGCTCGAGAGGATCTCATAAATTCATATGGTTTTAATTACCGTTGTTATGCTATCGATTCCCAAATTAACCCTTCAGCCCACACCTCACTCTAAACCTCATTGTGTATCCATTTGCCTACTCCTCACCTACCTCTGCTTGTATTTCTCCAGTTTTCTCAGTTGCACCTTGCTCTTAGCAGATCCAAAATTGAACTCAGAAATTGATCCCACTGATGTTCAAGAAAATGAAAAATGTTTAGAAGTCCACTGTGAAAGAGACTAGTTGCCTCCCAGTATCCATCTGCTCCTCCTTCTTTAGCCATATGAACCCCTATTTTTTTGGGGGGGGACACATTTTCTGCAGGGTTCCTTGCAGTTGGTGGCTTCCAGCAAGTGTGAGTAAAGGGAGGTGGGCTGTTCTATTTCTCTATCCTGCTGCCTAGAACTAATGTCCGTTTTGAAGCTGGAGGAAAAACCAACTGAGGAGATACCCAGGTGGTCAGCTGGAAGGAGCATAGGTTCATGGAGTAGCCATAGCAACATGGAGCTTCCTACCTCTTTGTGAGAGTGTAACACATTCCCATGCTGTTTATGCCACTGTTATTTTGGGTTCCTTTGAAATAAACATATGAACCTAATCCTATCCTAAAACAAGAACAGGACCACCATTATAAAAACATTAAGGACTTCGAAAAATTGAATAAATGGAAATTCATACAAAATAACAATAATAATGATCATCATATTAATGTTTGACACCTAACCTGAAGATATAATAAGTGTTAAATAAATTTTTATTTATCTCAGCAACAATAAATACTTGTTGAATGAATGAACATTCCTTTGAGAAAGATAGAGATAATGCATTTGTTCAACATATATCTACTGAGTAGCTGAAATGCTAGGCAATGTGCCATTTTAAGAATAAAAATGAAACAAAAGAGGGGCTTCCCTGGTGGCACAGTGGTTGAGAGTCCACCTGCCAATGCAGGGAACATGGGTTCGTGCCCTGGTCCGGGAAGATCCCACATGCCGCGAAGCGGCTGGGCCCTTGGGCCATGGCCACTGGGCCTGCACGTCCAGAGCCTGTGCTCCTCAACGGGAGAGGCCACAATGGTGAGAGTCCCGCGTACCGCAAAAAAAAAAGAAACGAAAACAAAGACAAGCAAAGAAAACAAAAACAGGGAAGTAAGATCCAGTACCTTGGTATAGTTCTTTTCATTGATGATTTGCAAATGTTGACTTGAGAGTTAGCTGAGATAAACTTTCAATTTAGAAACAGCATTTTAAAAATTACTCTATGAAAGCTAAATGAAAAACTGTTACACTGTTTCATGTCTGTGATATTCACATAACGTGAAAACAAATGAATTATAAAATGAATATGGGAGAGACCTTCAAGATGGCGGAGGAGTAAGGCATGGAGATCACCTTCCTCCCCACAAATACATCAAAAATACATCTACATGTGGGACAACTCCTATAGAACACCTACTGAATGCTGGCAGAAGACCTCACACTACCCAAAAGGAAAGAAACTCCCCACGTACCTGGGTAGGCAAAAGGAACAAGAAAAAACAGAGACAAAAGAATAGGGACCGGGGCTTCCCTGGTGGCACAGTGGTTGGGAGTCCGCCTGCCGATGCAGGGGACACAGGTTCATGCCCCGGTCCGGGAAGATCCCACGTACTGCAGAACGGCTGGGCCCATGAGCCATGGCCACTGAGCCTGCGCTTCCAGAGCCTGTGCTCCACAACGGGAGAGACCACGACAGTGAGAGGCCCGCGTACCGCAAAAAAAAATAAAAGAAAAAGAAAAAAAAAAAGAATAGGGATGGGGACCTGCATCTCTGGGAGGGAGCTGTGAAGGAGGAAAAGTTTCCACACACTATGAAGCCCCTTCACTGGTGGAGACGGGGTGTGATGGAGGGGAAGCTTTGGAGCCACGGAGGAGAGCACAGCAACAGGGGTGCAGAGGGCAAAGCGGTGAGATTCCTGCACAGAGGATCAGTGCCAACCAGCACTCACCAGCCCGAGAGGCTTGTCTGCTCATCTGCAGGGACGGGTGGGGGCTGGGAGCTGAGGCTCAGGCTTCAGAGGTCAGATCCCAGGGAGAGGACTGCGGTTGACTGTGTGAACACAGCCTGAAGGGGTCTAGTGTGGCACAGCTATTCAAGGGGTAGTCTGGGAAAAAGTCTGGACCTGCCTAAGAGGCAAGATACCATTGTTTCGGGGTGTGTGAGGAGAGAGGATTCAGAACAGTGCCTAAACAGGCTCCAGAGAGGGGCACGAGCCATGGTTATCAGCGCAGACACCAGAGACGGGCAAGAAACACTAAGGCTGCTGCTGCAGCCACCGAGGAGCCTGTGTGCAAGCACAGGTCACTATCCACACCTCCCCTCCCGGGAGCCTGTGCAGCCCACCACTACCAGGGTCCCATGATCCAGGGACAAATTCCCCGGGAGAACACATGGCATGCCTCAGGCTGTTGCAACGTCACGCCAGCCTCTGCCGCAGCAGGCTCGCCCCACATTCTGTACCCCTCCCTCCCCCAGCCTGAGTGAGCCAGAGCCCCCTAATCAGCTGTTCCTTTAACCCCGTCCTGTCTGGGTGGGGAACAGCGCCCCCAGGTGACCTACATGCAGAGGCGGGGCCAAATCTAAAGCTGAACCCCAGGAGCTGTGCGAACAAAGAAGAGGGAAATTTCTTCCAGCCGCCTCAGGAGCAGCAGATTAAATTCCCACAATCAACTTGATGTACCCTGCATCTCTGGAATAGCTAAATGGACAATGAATCATCCAAAAATTGAAGTGGTGGGCTTTGGGAGCAACTGTAGACTAGAGTTGGGGTTTGCTTTCTGCACCTAATTTGTTTTTGGTTTTATGTTTATCTTAGTTTAGTATTTAGAGTTTATTATCATTGTTAGATTTGTTTATTGATTTGATTGCTCTCTTCCTTTTTTATATATATATAGATATACATATTTTTTCCTTTTTCTCTTTTTGTGAGTGTGTATGTGTATGCTTCTTTGTGTGATTTTGTCTGTATAGCTTTGCATTTACCATTTGTCCTACGGTTCTACCTGTCGGGTTTTTTTTTCTTTAACTATAGTATTCAGCGCTGGTTATCATTGGTGAATTTGTTTTTTGCTTTGGTTGCTCTCTTCTTTCTTTCTTTTTTTTTTTCTTTTTAATAATTTTTAAAATTTCTCATTTTAATAACTTTTATTTTTATTATTTTTTTCTTTCTTTCTTTTTTTCTCCCTTTTCTTCTGAGCTGTGTGGCTGACAGGGTCTTGGTGCTCTGGCTGGGTGTCAGGTCTGTGCCTCTGAGGTGGGAGAGCCGAGTTCAGGACATTGGTCCACCAGAGACCTCCCAACTCCATATAATATCAAACAGCGAAAGCTCTCCCAGAGATCTCCATCTCAATGCCAAGACGCAGCTCCACTCACTGATCAGCAAGCTACAGTGCTGGACACCATGTGCCAAACAACTAGCAAGACAGGAACACAACACCACCCATTAGCAGAGAGGCTACCTAAAATCACAGTAAGATCACAGACACCCCAAAACACAAAACCAGATGCGGTCCTGCCCACCAGAAAGACAAGATCCAGCCTCATCCACCAGAACACAGGCAATAGTCCCCTCCACCAGGAAGCCTACACCACCCACTGAACCAACCTTAGCCACTGGGGGCAGACACCAAAAACAAAGGGAACTATGAACCTGCAGCCTACGAAAAGGACACCCCAAACACAGTAAGTGAAGCAAAAGGAGAAGACAGAGAAGCACACAGTAGATGAGGTAGAAAGGCAAAAAACCACCAAGCCAAACAAATTAAGAGGAAATAGGCAGTCTACCTGAAAAAGAATTCAGAGTAATGATAGTAAACATGATCCAAAATCTCAGAAATAAAATGGAGAAAATACAAGAAACATTTTCCAAGGACCTAGAAGAGCTAAAGAGCAAACAATCATGAACAACACAATAAATGAAATGAAAAATTCTTCCCTAGAGGGAATCAATAGCAGAATAACTGAGGCAGAAGAGCGGATAAGTGACCTGGAAGATAAAATAGTGGAAATAACTACTGCAGAGCAGAATAAAGAAAAAAGAATGAAAAGAATTGAGGACAGTCTTAGAGACCTCTGGCACAACATGAAGCGCACCACCATTCGAATTATAGGGGTCCCAGAAGAAGAAGAGAAAAGAAAGGGACTGAGAAAATATTTGAAGAGATTATAGTTGAAAACTTCCCTAATATGGGAAAGGAAATAATCGTTCAAGTCCAGGAAGCACAGAGAGTCCCATACAGGATAAATCCAAGGAGAAACACGCCAAGACACATATTAATCAAACTATCAAAACTTAAATACAAAGAAAAAATATTAAAAGCAAGGGAAAAACAACAAATAACACACAAGGGAATCCCCATAAGGTAACAGCTGATCTTTCAGCAGAAACTCTGGAAGCCAGAAGGGAGTGGCAGGACATATTTAAAGTGATGAAAGGGAAAAACCTACAACCAAGATTACTCTACCCAGCAAGTATCTCATTCAGATTACACAGAGGAATTAAAACCTTTACAGACAAGCAAAACCTAAGAGAATTCAGCACCACCAAAGCAGCTTTACAACAAATGATAAAGGAACTTCTCTAGGCAGGAAACACAAGAGAAGGGAAAGACCTACAATAAGAAACCCAAGACAATTAAGAAAATGGTAATAGGAACATACATATCAATAATTACCTTAAATGTAAATGGATTAAATGCTCCAACCAAAAGAAATAGACTGGCTGAATGGATACAAAAACAAGACCTGTATATATGCTGTCTGCAAGAGACCCACTTCAGACCTAGGGACACATACAGACTGAAAGTGAGGGGAAAGAAAAAGATATTCCATTCAAATGGAAATCAAAAGAAAGCTGGAGTAGCAATTCTCATATCAGACAAAATAGACTTTAAAATAAAGACTATTAGAAGAGACAAAGAAGGACACTACATAATGATGAAGGGATCAATCCAAGAAGAAGATATAACAATTATAAATATTTATGCGTCCAACATAGGAGCACCTCAATACATAAGGCAAATGCTAACAGCCATAAATGGGGAAATCGACAGTAACACAATCATAGTAGGGAACTTTAACACCCCACTTTCACCAATGAACAGGTCATGCAAAATGAAAATAAATAAGGAAACACAAGCTTAAAATGATACATTAAAAAAATGGACTTCATTGTTATTTATAGGACATTCTATCCAAAAACAACAGAATACACTTTCTTCTCAAGTGCTCATGGAACATTCTCCAGGATAGATCATATCTTGGGTCAAAGCCTTGGTAAATTTAAGAAAATTGAAATTGTATCAAGCATCTTTTGTGACCACAATGCTATGAGACTACATATCAATTAAAGGAAAAACACAGTAAAAAACACAAATACATGGAGGCTAAACTGTGTGCTTCTAAATAACCAAGAGATGACTGAAGAAATCAAAGAGGAAATCAAAAAGTACCTAGAAACAAATGACAATGAGAACATGATGACCCAAAATGTATGGGATACAGCAAAAGCAGTTCTAGGAGGGAAGTTTATAGCAATACAAGCCTACCTCAAGAAACAAGAAACATCTCAAATAAACAACCTAACCCTACACCTAAAGCAATTAGAGAAAGAAGAACCAAAAAAATCCAAAGTTAGCAGGAGGAAGGAAATCATAAAGATCAGATCAGAAATAGATGAAAAAGAAATGAAGGAAACAATAGCAAAGATCAAAACTAAAAGCTGGTTCTTTGAGAAGATAGGGAAAGTTGATAAACCGTTAGCCAGTCTCATCAAGAGAAAAAGGGAGAAGACTCAAATCAATAGAATTAGAAATGAAAAAGGAGAAGTAACAACTGGCACTGTAGAAATTCGAAGGACCATGAGAGATAACTACAAGCAACTATATGCCAATAAAATGAACAACCTGGAAGAAATGGAAAAATTCTTAGAAAAGCACAAACTTCCCAGACTGAACCAGGAAGAAATAGAAACTCTAAACAGACCAATCACAAGCACTGAAATTGAAACACTGATTTTTTTTTTTTATAATTTATTTATTTATTTTCCGTACGCGGGCCTCTCACTGTTGTGGCCTCTCCCGTTACGGAGCACAGGCTCCGGACGCGCAGGCTCAGCGGCCATGGCTCATGGGCCCAGCCGCTCCGCGGCATGTGGGATCTTCCTGGACTGGGGCACGAACCCATGTCCCCTGCATCGGCAGGCGGACTCTCAACCACTGCGCCACCAGGGAAGCCCCGAAACACTGATTTTAAATCTTCCAACAAACAAAATCCCAGGACCAGATGGCTTCACAGCGAATTCTGTCAGACATTTAGAGAAGAGCTAAAACCTATCCTCTCA
The DNA here is from genome assembly GCF_937001465.1 of Orcinus orca. Lineage (NCBI taxonomy): Eukaryota > Metazoa > Chordata > Mammalia > Artiodactyla > Delphinidae > Orcinus > Orcinus orca. Next base: position 133,122,809 of record NC_064560.1, on the reverse strand, counting down.
AACTCTTCCAAAATATAGCAGAGGGAGGAACACTCCCAAACTCATTCTATGAGGCCACCATCACCCTGATACCAGACAAAGATGTCACAAAGAAAGAACACTACAGGCCAATATCATTGATGAACATAGATGAAAAAATCCTCAACAGAATACTGTCAAACAGAATCCTGCAGCACATTAAAAGGATCGTACACCATGATCAAGTGGGGTTCATCCGGGAATGCAAGGATTACTCAGTATACGCAAATCAATCAATATGAAAAATAATATTAACAGATTGAAGGAGAAAAACCATATGATCATCTCAATAGATGCAGAAAAAGCTTTTGACAAAATTAAACACCCATTTATGATAAAGGCTGTCCAGAAATTAGGCATAGAGGGAACTTACCTCAACATAATAAAGGCCATATATGATAGACCCACAGCCTACATCTTTCTCAATGGTGAAAAACTGAAACCATTTCCTCAAAGATCAGGAACAAGACTAGGTTGTCCACTCTCACCACTATTATTCAACATAGTTTTGGAAGTTTTAGTCACAACAATCAGAGAAGAAAAAGAAAAAGTAATCCAAATCAAAAAAGAAGAAGTAAAGCTGTCACTCTTTGCAGATAACATGATACTATACATAGAGTATGCTAAAGATGGTACCAGAAAACTGCTAGAGCTAATCAATGAATTTGGTAAAGTAGCAGGGTACAAAATTAATGCACAGAAATCTCTTGCATTCCTATACACTAATGATGAAAAATCTGAAAGAGAAATTAAGGAAACACTCCCATTTACCACTGTAACAGAAAGAATAAAATACCTAGGAATAAACCTACCTAGGGACACAAAAGACCTGTATGCAGAAAACTATGAGACACTGATGAAAGAAATTAAAGATGATAGAAACAGATGGAGAGATGTTCTTGGATTGGAAGATTCAACATTGTGCAAATGACTATACTACCCAAAGCAATCTAGAGATTCAGTGCAATCCCTATCAAACTGCCACTGGCATTTTTTACAGAACTAGAACAAAAAATTTCACAATTTGTATGGAAACACAAAAGACCCGTATTAGCCAAAGCAATATTGAGAAAGAAAAATAGAGATGAAGGAATCAGGCTCCTGGACTTCAGACTATACTACAAATCTATAGTAATCAAGACAGTATGGTACTGGCACAAAAACAGGCATATAGATCAGTGGAACAGGATAGAAAGCCCAGAGATCAACCCACACACATATGGTCACTTTATTTTGATAAAGGAAGCAAAAATATACAATGGGCAAAAGACAGCCACTTCAATAAGTGGTGCTGGGAAAACTGGACAGCTACATGTAAAAGAATGAAAATAGAATATTCCCTAACACCATACACAAAAGTAAACTCAAAATGGATTAAAAACCTAAATGTAAGGCCAGAAACTATTAAACTCTTAGAGGAGAACAGACAGAACATTCTATGAGATAAATCACAACAAGATCCTTTTTGACCCACCTCCTAGAGAAATGGAAATAAAAACAAAAATAAACAAATGGAACCTAATGAAACTTAAAAGCTTTTGCACAGCAAAGGATACCATAAAGAAGATAAAAAGACAACCCTCAGAATGGGAGAAAATATTTGCAAATGAAGCAAGTGACAAAGGATTAATCTCCAGAATATACAAGCGGCTCATGCAGCTCAATATCAAAAAAAACTCAACCCAATCCAAAAATGGGCAGAAGACCTAAATAAACATTTCTCCAAAGAAGATATACAGATTGCCAACAAACACATGAAAGGATGCTCAACATCACTAATCATTAGAGAAATGCAAATGAAAACTACAATGAGGTATCACCTCACACCAGTCAGAATGGCCATCATCAAAAAAATCTACAAACAATAAATGCTGGAGAGGGTGTTGGAGAAAAGGGAACCCTCTTGTATTGTTGGTGGGAATGTAAATTGATACAGCCACTATGGAGACCAGTATGGAGGTTCCTTAAAAAACTAAAAATAGAACTACCATAGGACCCAGCAATCCCACTACTGGGCATATACCCTGAGAAAACCATAATATAAAAAAGTCATGTACCACAGTGTTCTCTGCAGATCTATTTACAATAACCAGGACATGGAAGCAACCTAAGTGTCCATCAACAGATGAATGGATAAAGAAGATGTGGACATACATACAATGGAATATTACTCAGCCATTAAAAGAAATGAAATTGAATTATTTTTAGTGAGGTGGATGGACCTAGAGTCTATCATACAGAGTGAAGTAAGTCAGAGAGTGAAAAACAAATACTCTATGTTAACACATATATATGGAATCTAAAAAAAAAAAAAAAAAAACTGGTACTGAAAAACCTAGGGGCAGTACAGGAATAAAGACAGAGAACAGACTTGAGGACACGGGGAAGGGGAAGGGTAAGCTGGGAAGAAGTAAGAGAGTATCTTTGACATATATACACTACCAAATGTAAAATAGATAGCTAGTGGGAAGCAGCCACATAGCACAGGGAAATCAGCTCGGTGCTTTGTGACCACCTAGAGGGGTGGGATAGGGAGGGTGGGAGGGAGACGCAAGAGGGAGGAGATATGGGGATATAGGTATATGTATAGCTGATTCACTTCGTTATAAAGTAGAAACTAACACACCATTATAAAGCAATTATACTCCAATAAGGATGCTAAAAAAAATGAATACGGACAGAGACAGAGTAAGCTAGACAGGACAAGCTCACTTTGCAAATATCATAGTATGATAACAATAGCTTTAAAGTGAGACTAGAGAAGCAAAAAATTTCCTAAATGTTAGCAAACATTTTTTATAAGGTTATTACATGCTAGTCACTGGTCTAAATGCTTATATACATATTGAATACTTCAGCAGTCCTGAGGGAATTTCTTTTATATTCATCACTCTCATTTTACAGATGTGGTAACTAAGACCTATGCAGTTAAGGAATATAGCGAGGCTCAGACACTTAGTGAAGGTGGATTTCAAAACCCGACATTCCTGCTCCAGAACTGGCGTTCCTAACCCATTACATGGAATGAAACAGCACAGTCCTTTCTGCCTCCGTGTTATGTACATGCTCAGCACAAAGTAAACTCTGCTATCGCATGGAATAATAGTCACAGGAGAATATTCCTCTAGACCAGGAAATCAACTGCTATCATAATTTCAAGGGTAGATATATAATTTGAAAACTGCTTTGTTCCCTTCCCTCCCAATTCTGGAACATCACTGGGAAAATATTACTACTGTGTGAGAATCACTTACCTAAACAAACCATAAAAGGAAACATCAAATTTAGATAAAAATTTACATCTCTCTCCTTTAAAAATTTTTCCTATGCTGTTTATCCTTTATTGTCCTGAAACCACTGAATTTACAATTCTGGTAGAGAATTTATATGATAATGAAATTAACCCCTTGTTTTTTAATAATAATGACATTGTGATTTCTGATTTTAGAAAGGGAGAAAGGATAGTATTAAATACTAAAATCAGGTATGGCTGTATTAGAACAAGGTGAGAATAAAGTACATATTAAATGATTAAATGAACAAAGTTGAAATAATAATTCACTTACCATACACATGCAGAGCATTTTGATAATCAAAAAATGAATATTGTTATACAAAATTAATTAAGGACTGTCCAAACATAGTTAATTTTATATTAAAAACCATAACCTGCAATTACTTGTGATGTTTTCTAAAAATTATTTGGCAATGATGTCTTGATCTTCCAAAATATTCTCTTAAGTAGGACCATAGTTTGTGATTTCAGTTACAGAGATGGAATATGGTATAATGTCCTAGGACAGATATAGATTGCCCTGTATATGAGTGAGTTATATCCCCAAATGTATTAATTTGTAAGTTAAATATTTAGAACATGAATGATTTTGGATTGAAAGAGCTTCATAAATGGTGATAATGATCCCAAACTAGTTTACTAAAGACCACTGAACCCCAGTGTACTGCAGTGAACTCAGTTTCATGTGCTTCTTTGCCATCCATGTAGCTTCTTTGGTCAACTTGTCTTTTCAAGCCTTTTGCCTATTTTTAGTTGGTTCTTTTCTTAATAATTGTTGAGAGTTTTTAATGGAATCTTGATACAAGTCCTTTATCAGAAATATATTTTGCAAATACTTTTTCCCAGATTGTAGCTTTTCTCTTCATTTTTAAACAGTTTTTTCAAAGACTAGAAATTTGTAATTTTGATAAAGTCTATTGATTTTTATTTTATTTTCTGCTTTTTTAATTTTTGTTTTATATTGGAGTATAGTTGATTAACAATTTTGTGTTTTCAGGTGTACAGCAAAGTGATTCGGTTATACATATATCTATTCTTTTTCAAATTCTTTTCCATTTAGGTTATTATAGAATGTTGAGCAGAGTCCCCTGTGCTATTCAGTAGGTCCTTGTTGGTTATCTGTTTTAAATATAGCAGTGTGTACATGTCAGTCTCAAACTCCCAATCTATCCCTCCCCGTCTGGTAACCATAGATTCATTCTCTAAGCCTGTGAGTCTGTTTCTGTTTTGTAAATAGGTTCATATGTGTCATTGTTTTTATATTCCACATACAAACAATATCATATGATATTTGTCTATATCTGTAGGACTTACTTCACTTAGTACGATAATCTCCAAGTCCATCCATGTTGCTGCAAACAGCATTATTTCATTCTTTCTAATGGCTGAGTAATATTCCATTGTATGTATGTACCACATCTTCTTTATCCATTCATCCATCGATGGACATTTAGGTTGCTTCCATGTCTTGGCTATTGTAAACGGCGCTGCAATGAACATTGGGGTGCACGTATCCTTTCAAACCATGTTTTTCTATGGATATATTTCCAAAAGTGGGATTGCTGGATCATATGGTAGCTCTATTTTTAGTTTTTTAAGGAACCTCCATACTGTTCTCCATAGTGGCTATACTCCCACCAGCAGTGTAGGAGGGTTCCCTTTTCTCCACACCCTCTCCAGCATTTATTGTTTGTACATTTTTTGAAAGTGGCCATTCTGACTGGTGTGAGATGATATCTCATTGTAGTTTTGATTTGCATTTCTCTAATAATTAGTGATGTTGAGCATCTTTTCATGTGCCTCTTGGCCTTCTGTATGTCTTTGGAGAAATGTCTATTTAGGTCTTCTGCCCATTTTTTGATTGGGTTATCTGTTTTTATGATACTGAACCGCATGAGCTGATTGTAAATTTTGGAGACTAATCTTTGAAAAGGGATTAGGAAGCAAGACCCTATTGATTTTTTTAGGTTTTTTTGATATTTTTTTTTTGAATTTTATTTTATTTTTAGAGAGCATGTTCTTATTAGTTATCGATTTTATACATATTAATGCATATATGTCAATCCCAGTCTCCCAATTCATCCTACCACCCCCTCCCTGCCCCGCTTTCCCCCCTTGGTGTCCATATGTTTGTTATCTACATCTGTGTCTCTATTTCTGCCTTGCAAACCGGATCATCTGTACCATTTTTCTACATTCCACATATATGCATTAATATACGATATTTGTTTTTTTTTCTGACTTACTTCACTCTGTATGACAGTCTCTAGGTCCATCTATGTCTCTACAAATGACCCAATTTCATTCCTTTTTATGGCTGAGTAATATTCGATTGTATATATGTACCCCATCTGCTTTATCCATTCATCTGTCGATGGGCATTTAGGTTGCTTCCATGACCTAGCTATTGGGAATAGTGCTGCAGTGAACATTGGGGAGCATGTGTCTTTTTGAATTACGGTTTTCTCTGGGTATTTTCCCAGGAGTGGGATTGCAGGGTCATATGGTAGTTCTGTTTTTAGTTTTTTAAGGAACTTCCATACTGATCTCCATAGTGGCTGTATCAATTTACATTCCCACCAACACTGCAAGAGTGTTCCCTTTTCTCCACACCCTCTCCAGCATTTGTTGTTTGTAAATTTTCTGATGATTCCCCTTCTAACTGGTATGAGGTGATACCTCATTGTAGTTTTGATTTACATTTCTCTAATAATTAGTGATGTTGAGCATCTTTTCATGTGTTTGTTGGCCATCTGTATGTCTTCTTTGGAGAAATGTCTATTTAGGTCTTCTGCCCATTTTTTGATTGGGTTGTTTGTTTTTTTAATATTGAGCTGCATGAGCTGTTTATATATTTTCGAGATTTCGAGATTTGTCCGTTGATTCATTTGCAAATATTTTCTCCCATTCTGAGGGTTGTCTTTTTGTCTTGTTTATAGTTTCCGTTGCTGTGCAAAAGCTTTTAAGTTTCATTAGGTCCCATTGTTTATTTTTGTTTTTATTTCCATTACTCTAGGACATGGGTCAAAAAGGACCTTGCTGCGATTTATGTCAAAGAGTGTTCTTCGTATGTTTTCCTCTAGGAGTTTTATAGTGTCCAGTCTTACATTTAGGTCTTTATTCCATTTTGACTTCATTTTTGTGTATCACGTTAAGGAGTGTTCTAATTTCATTCTTTTACATGTAGCTGTCCAGTTTTCCCAGCACAATTTATTGAACAGACTGTCTTTTCTCCATTGTATATCCTTGCCTCCTTTGTCATAGATAAGGTGACCATAGGTGAGTAGGTTTACCTCTGGGCTTTCACCCTGTTCCATTGTTCTATATTTCTGTTTCTGTGCCAGTACCATGTTCTCTTGATTACTGTAGCTTTGTAGTATAATCTGAAGTCGGAGAGTCTCATTCCTCCAGCTCTGTTTTTTTCCCTCACGATTGCTCTGGCTATTCAGGGTCTTTTGTGTCTCCATACAAATTTTAAGATTTTTTGTTCTAGCTCCATAAAAAATGCCGTTGGTAATTTGATAAGGATTGCATTGAATCTGTAGATTGCTTTGGGTAGTATACTCATTTTCACAGTGTTGATTCTTCCAATCCAAGAACATGGTATATCTCTCCATCTGTTGGTATCATCTTTAATTTCTTTCATCAGTGTCTTATAGTTTTCTTCATACAGGTCTTTTGTGTCCCTAGGTAGGTTTATTCCTAGGTATTTTATTCTTTCTGTTACAGTGGTAAATGGGAGTGTTTCCTTAATTCCTCTTTCAGATTTTTCATCATTAGTGTATAGGAATGCAAGAGATTTCTGTGCATTAATTTTGTATCCTGCAACTTTACCAAATTCATTGATTAGCTCTTGTAGTTTTCTGGTGGCATCTTTAAGATTATCTATGTATAGTATCATGTCATCTGCAAACAGTGACAGCTTTACTTCTTCTTTTCCAATTTGGATTCCTTTTATTTCTTTTTCTTCTCTGATTGCTGTGGCTAAGACTTCCAAAACTATGTTGAATGAGAGTGATGAGAGTGGACATCCTTGTCTTGCTTGTGATTTTAGAGGAAATGCTTTCAGTTTTTCACCATTGAGATGGATGTTCGTTGTGGGTTTCTCATATGTGGCCTTTATTATGTTCCCTCTGTGCCCACTTTCTGGCGAGTTTTTATCATAAATGGGTGTTGAATTTTTCAAAAACTTTTTCTGTACCTAATGAGATGATCATATGGTTTTTATACTTCAATTGGTTAATATGGTATGTGACATTGATTGATTTATGTATATTGAAGAATCCTTGCCTCCCTGGGATAAATCCCACTTGATCATGGTGTGTGATCCTTTTAATGTGTTGTTGGACTCTGTTTGCTAGTATTCTGTTGGGGATTTTTGCATCTATACTCATCAGTGGTAATGGTCTGTAATTTTCTTTTTTTATAGTGTCTTTGTCTGGTTTTGGTATCAGGGTGATGGTGGCCTCATAGAATGAGTTTGGGTGTGTTCCTTCCTCTGCAGTTTTTTGGAAGAGTTTGAGAAGGATGGGTGTTAGCTCTTCTCTAAGTGTTTGGTAGAATTCACCTGTGAAACCATCTGGTCCTGGACTTCTGTTTTTTGGAAGATTTTTAATCACAGCTTCAATTTCATTTCTTGTGATTGATCTGCTCATATTTTCTATTTCTTCCTGGTTCAGTCTTGGAAGGTTATACCTTTCTAAGAATTTGTCCATTTCTTCCAGATTATCCATTTTTTTGTCATAGAGTTCCTTGTAGTAGTCGCTTGTGATCCTTTGTATTTCTGTGGTGTCTGTTGTAACTTCTCCTTTTTCATTTCTAAGTTTTTTGATTTGAGTCCTCTTCCTCTTTTTCTTGGTAAGTCTGGCTAAAGTTTTATCCTTTTGTTTATCTTGTAAAAGAACCAGCTTTTAGTTTTATTGATCTTTGCTATTGTTTCTATTTCATTTATTTCTGCTTTGATGTTTATGATTTCTTTCCTTCTACTAACTTTGGGTTTCGTTTGTTGGCCTTTCTCTATTTCCTTTAGGTGTAAGGTAGATTGTTTGAGATTTTTATTGTTTCTTGAGGAAGGCTTGTATTGCTATAGACTTCCCTCTTAGAATTGCTTTTGGTGCATCCCATAGCTTTTGGATCATCATGTTTTCATTGTCATTTGTCTCTAGGTATTTTTTGATTTCCTCTTTGATATCTTCAGTGATCTCTTGGTTATTTAGTATCGTATTGTTTAGCTTCCATGTGTTTCTGTTTTTTCCTTTTTTTCCCCCTGTAATTTATTTCTAATCTCATTGTGTTGTGGTTGGAAAAGATGCTTGATATGATTTCAATTTTCTTAAATTTGCCAAGGCTTTATTTGTGACCCAAGATGTGATCTATCCTGGAAAATGTTCTGTGTGCACTTGAGAAGATAGTGTAATCTGCTGTTTTTCAGTGAAATGTCCTATAATCATCAGTTAAATCTATCTGGTCTGTTGTGTCATTTAAAGCTTGTGTTTCCTTATTAATTTTCTATTTGGATGATCTGTCCATTGGTGTAAGTGAGGTGTTAAAGTCCCCCACTATTATTGTGTTACTCTCGATTTCCTCTTTTATAGCTGTTAGCAGTTGCCTTACATATTGTAGTGCTCCTATGTTGGGTGCATATATATTTATAATTGTTTTATCTTCTTCTTGGATTGATCCCTTGATCATTATGTAGTGTCCTTCGTTGTCTCTTGTAACATTCTTTATTTTAAAGTCTATTTTATCTGATATGAGTATTGCCACTCCAGCTTTCTTTTGATTTCCATTTGCATGGAATATCTTTTTCCATCCCCTCACTTTCAGTCTGTATGTGGCCCTAGGTGAAGTGGGTCTCTTGTAGACAACATATATATGGGTCTCGTTTTTGTATCCATTCAGCAAACCTGTTTCTTTTGGTTGGAGCATTTAATCCATTCAGATTTAAGGTAATTATCTATATGTATGTTCCTATTACCATTTTCTTAATTGTTTTGGGTTTGTTTTTGTAGGTCCTTTTCTTCTCCCATGTTTCCCACTTCAAGAAGTTCCTTTAGCATGTGTTGTAGAGCTGGTTTGGTGGTGCTGAATTCTCTTAGGTTTTGATTGTCTGTAAAGCTTTTGATTTCTCCATCAAATCTATATGAGATCCTTGCCAGGTAGAGTAATCTTGTTTATAGGTTCTTCCCTTTCATCACTTTAAATAGAGTTTTAGAGTTTCTGCTGAGAAATCAGCTGTTAACCTTTTGGGAGTTCCCTTTTATGTTATTTGTTGTTTTTCCCTTGTTGCTTTTAATAATTTTTCTTTGTCTTTAATTTTTGTCAACTTGATTACTATGTGTCTCAATGTGTTTCTCCTTGGGTTTATCCTGCCTGGGACTCTCTGTGCTTCTGGACTTGGGTGGCTGTTTCCTTTCCCATGTTAGGGAAGTTTTCGACTATAATCACTTCAGATATTTTCTCGGGTACTATCTCTCTCTCTTCTCCTTCCAGAACCCCTATAATGTGAATGTTGGTGCATTTAATGTTGTTCCAGAAGTCTCTTAGGCTGTCTTCATTTCTTTTCATTCTTTCTTCTTTATTCTGTTCTGAAGCAGTGAATTCCACCATTCTGTCCTCCAGGTCACTTATCCGTTCTTCTGCCTCAGTTATTCTGCTATTGATTCCTTCTAGTTTGTTTTTCATTTCAGTTATTGTATTGTTCATCTCTGTTTGTTTGTTCTTTAGTTCTTCCAGGTGTTCATTCTTTAATTCTTCTAGGTCTTTGTTAAACATTTCTTATATCTTCTTGATCTTTACCTCCATTCTTTTTCCGAGGTCCTGGATCATCTTCACTATCATTATTCTGAATTCTTTTTCTGGAAGGTTGCTTACCTCTACTTCATTTAATTGTTTTTCTGGGGTTTTATCTTGTTCGTTCACCTGGTACATAGTCCTCTGCCTTTCCATCTTGTCTATCTTTCTGTGAATGTGGTTTTCATTCCACAGGCTGCAGGATTGTAGTTCTTCTTGCTTTTGCTGTCTGCCCTCTGGTGGATGAGGCTATCTAAGAGGCTTCTGCAAGCTTTCTGATGGGAGGAACTGGTGGTGGGTAGAGCTGGGTATTGCTCTGGTGAGCAGAGCTCAGTACAACTTTAATCCACTTGTCTGCTGATGGAAGGGCCCGAGTTCCCTCCCTGTTGGTTGTTTGTCCTGAGGCAACCCAGCACTGGAGGCTACAGGCTCTTTGGTGGGGCTAATGGCGGACTCTGGGAGGACTCATGCGAACGAGTACTTCCCAGAACTCCTCTTGCTAGTGTCCTTGTCCCTGTGGTGAGCCACAGCCACCCCCCCGCTGTGGAGGGTTGGAGACCCTCCAACACTAGCAGGTAGGCCTGGTTCAGTCTCCTTTGTGGTCACTGCTCCTTCCCCTGGGTCCCAATGCACACACTACTTTGTGTGTGCCCTCCAAGAGTGGAATCTCTGTTTCCCCCAGTCCTGTTGAAGTCCTGCAATCAAATCCCGCTAGCCTTCAAAGTCTGATTCTCTGGGAATTCCTCCTCCCATTGCCGGACCCCCAGTTTAGGAAGCCTTACATGGGGCTCAGAACCTTCACTGCAGTGGGTGGACTTTTGTGGTATAATTGTTCTCCAGTTTGTGAGTCACCCACCCAGTGGTTATGGGATTTGATTTTATAGTGATTGTGCCCTCCTACCATCTCATTGCGTCTTCTCCTTTGTCTTTCGATGTGGAGTATCTTTTTTGGTGAGTTCCATTGTCTTCCTGTCAATGATTGTTCAGCAGTTAGTTGTGATTCCAGTGCTCTTGCAAGAGGGAGTGAGTGCATGTCCTTCTATTCTGCCATCTTGAACCAATCCTGGGCCTATTGATTTTTAAAAATGAGGTATATTTTTGGCATTGTATCTAAGACATCTTTGCTTAAACCAAGCTTATAAACATTTTCTCTGAGGTTCTCTTCTAGAGTTTTTATAGTTAGGCTTTATATTTAGGTCATTTTGAGTTAATTTTTGCAAATAATGCAAAAACATAAGATTAAGTCTACATATGCATATTTGAGAAAATGTCTAGTGTGTTTTACCATATTTTGTGCACTACCACAGTGTAGTGCCAGTTACAATGCTGTGATTTCAAAATATTTTCTCAATGAAATGATTATGCAACTATTCTTTGAGTTAATAATTATACCCATTTCAAAGATGAGGGAAATGAGATACAGAGAGATCTTGCGGCCTAAAAGTGGTAGGTGGAAACAGCAATGAAGCCACTTTATCTCACTCTAAAAGTTATATGCTGTCCCCTGTTGTAAAAAGATAATTGTTTTCAGCAATAAAGTTCCCATGCTGCGAATGACGTGTTCAGATCATAAATTATTTCTTTCCACCTCTTTCTCCCTACTGGAGCCTGGGCTCTGCACCCTAGATCCCTACTGCCCTCAAACCCAGCATGACCCTTGGCCCTAATGCCCAGATGAATGGATAAACTGATGCCCTTTTCAAAAGATTCAACTGGTGAGTGGATAAGCAGACTGTAGCATACCAGCCAAATGGAATTTGACTCAGCACACAAGGATGAATTTCAAATGCATTATGCTGTTAGAGGCTACACTCAAAAGACCACATTTATATGACATTTTGGAAAAGGGACAGAAAATAAATCAGTGGTTGCCAGGGAATGGGGGTGGGAAAGAGTTTGTCTCCAAAGGGGCCCAGGGGAATTTGGGAACGGTTGAAAAAAATTGTTCCATATTTCAATTATGGTATTGGTTACACAAAGCATAGATTTTACTTTGAGTAAAATATTTACTCAGTAAGTGTGACTGAAAAGCATAAAAGCAGATTTTCAATTAATAAAGCTCTTTTATTCTGATAAATCAGAGCAGACCAACTGAGTCAGTCAGCCTGATTCTTCTTACAAGAATACAAGGAGTCCCTTAGCAGTAAATTCCCTCCTCTGGGCACCCTTGAGCAGCAGCCAGAACTATTCCTGTTCACAGCAGGTGCCTGGTCAGCAGGCATTGAGTTGAATTCAGCCACCATTGAACTGTTGCTTCTTTGGGAGTGGGAATATCCAGCAAATTTCACAGCTTTTAAGGTTTTTGTTTGTTTGTTTATGAATCAAGAGTAAGCATCTGTTTTTAAGAAAAGTACAGTGAGACTTAAAGAAACTTGAAGCAAAGCATATAGGACCTCAGCATGTTGTCTCTATATGCAAAGATATTTGACAACAGTGATGCTATTTGTTGCCAGAAACCCCGCTGCCTATAAGAACATTTCATTATAATACTGTACCTAACCTTTGTCTACCAGCCTTTTGTAAGTAGTCTAAAGGGCAGTTTGTATGCTGGTATTCCTCATGCAAATGAGGTCATTATCCTTTTAAAGGCATAAAGTCTCCTGTATGTGATGGAGCTTTCTAAGAAACAGGCTTGACCTTTCTTTCCCCTATTCCGGGTGCCTGCAGAGCCTGCACTCATTAGCTAGAATTTGACTCCATGACATTTTTACTTAATTTTCTTTTTCCTCTATGTTGGACACATGGGGCAACCATTTATGTTCTTTCTTGACCCGAGATGCTCTCAAATCTCTTTCCAGCTGTGGCATTTTTCATTCAGTCACATCAGGATATAGTGATCCTTCTTTCCCCTCTGCAATTCCCAACTGTTAATTGTTTCATTTTAGAGAAGGGACTAGACACAGTCCTATGGACTTAGCACCATTTAATTAGCATTAACCAGAACAGTGGAAAGAAAAGCCATTTCCTCTGGAGTGGAAACATATTCTTTATGAGGTGGTAGAGGAAACGAATAATAGTAGTTTTTAAAGGCCTTAATTTTTTTATGTGCTGTGATTGATGATGGATGTAAAAGCAGTACTTCCCTCTATTAGTATTGATGATGATGACAATAATAATAATTACAAATAACAAATAATAATTGGGATTCAAACCCAGATCTTTCTGATTACAAAGCCCATACTGTTAATTATTATGCTAAGAAATCCCTGTGATAACTACTACCAGTATGCCAAGGACTGTGCTAATCACCTTGTGTCCTCCTCACAGCCTGCCTAACAAGGTGAGCTTCACTAAGCCAGTTTGAGAGAGAGGGACACTGAGGTTCAGAGAGGGGAAGTAACACATCCAAGGTCGCCCATTTGCTGTGACTGGGATCAGAGCCCAGATATGCTCTGACACTAAGTCCGTGCTTATCACCACTGCCTGCACCACTCTGCCTATAGAGTAATGACACACTAGCAAAGACATCTCTGGAAGTGTCAAGGACATTGCTAGTTACTTTTTAAAATGTGCAAATTGTGATCCACGTTATGAGTCTGATGGGCTTTGGGCTTTGCTTTTGAACTTGAAATACTATATTTACAGATTATTAGGACTTAAAATGTAGAACCTTAGAACTGCAGGCTAGCAATATCAGTTTTAAAGACATTGCTTCATTTATTCAACCATGGACATTAATTGATTGCTTAATGTGTGCGTAAACTCAGAGAAGGTGTACTCTCTATCCTTCAGCAATCTGCTAATGTCAGGCGTGATTGCGTAAAGGGGTAAAGGGCGTCAGTATAGCGTGATACATTTTATGATGCGAGTGTGCCCAGGAGCTTATCAGAACGTAGAAGAGGGCAGTTAATGTCAGGTGGGGGTGGGCTTATCACTGAAGGCTTCCCAGAACAGGTGATACTGAGCTGAGTTGTGGGATGGGAAGCAGAAGGGAAGGTTTGTGTGAAGGGCAGGGAGGCATATATCAGTAATGACTGGATCAAAAAGTATGTTGAGGGGAGTGTTAATATGAGGGTCTTTGGCAACTTCTTAATATGGAGGTGGACGGATATAATAACTCGTCTTACAGCTCTCTTCCTTTAGTTACATAGAGTTCCATTTTGTATCTGTTTCATCCTAGTAGCCTTCCTGGCAGAAGACATTGCTACTACTGTAACAGTTATTCTGCAGCAGCTACAGAGCTCAGTTGCCTGAGAGGGAAACAAAGGATTGATTGCTCAGGTGTTAACCGTAACTCTCCAGGTTCATGAACAGATCCTAAACTTCTTGTGCAGAATTTTTAGCCCTGCCATCATAACTCCTACTGTCCTGCTGCTTGCCTCTGGTTAAAAATAAAAGAAGGCAAATAAGGATCTGTTTCCTTCTGAGAAGGAATGAATGAATACTTGTGAACTTCCTTAATTTTCATACTAGAACATAGGCCTTGTCACCTGCATGCCTGACATTTAACAAGCGTAGGGATCTCTCCTTGAATGTTTGTGATTATATTATAAATGCTTGAAACTATTGAACATAATTCTGTGACCTAGCACATATAATTATTATAAATAAACCTATACTAAATAAAAGAGAATATTACATGACTCTTAAGGCACATCAGTCAGTAGTGCCTGCTACGTGATCATGCTGATAAATCTTTCCCATTTGATTTTCCATCACTTTGAAGATTTATGAATTTCTTTTACTTTCTAAAGTCTTTTTTTCCTCCAGAGATTTGATAAGCACTCACTTCTGTTTCCTTCTAGTTTTTCCATGGTTTGTTATTTTAACTTTTTACTCATCAGGTATTTTATATACATATATATATATATATATTTATATATTTGTATAACATAGGAGATAAGCTTCTAAATTGTGTTCCCCCCAAGTAGCTAAATGTTACTAATTGTTAATCATTTGTTAAATTGTTTCCCTGCTGCATTGATTTATGATATCTATTCTATCATATTTAAAATTCATACATAGAGTAGATTTCTATGTTATCAGCTCTATCCTATTGATCTCTTTTGTCTTACACAACCACCACTTACTTTTTTTATATAAATTTATTTGTATTTATTTTTGGCTGCGTTGGATCTTCGTTGCTGCGCGCGGGCTTTCTCTAGTTGGGGCCAGCGGGGGCTGCTCTTAGTTGCGGTGTGCGGGCTTCTCATTGCCATGGCTTCTCTTGTTGCAGAGCACAGGCTCTAGGTGTGCAGGCTTCAGTAGTTGTGGTGTGCGGGCTCAGTAGTTGTGGCTCGCGGGCTCTAGAGCACAGGCTCAGTAGTTGTGGCGCACAGGCTTAGTTGGTCTGCGGCATGTGGGATCTTCCCGGACCTGGGCTCGAACCTGTGTCCCCCGCATTGGCAGGGGGATTCTTAACCAGTGCACCACCAGGGAAGTCCCACCACTTACTTTTTTTTTTTTTAATTTATTTATTTTATTTTTGCTGTGTTGCATCTTCATTTCTGTGTGAGGGCTTTCTCTAATTGTGGCAAGCAGGAGCCACTCTTCATCGCGGTGCATGGGCCTCTCACTATTGCGGCCTCTCTTGTTGCGGAGCACAGGCTCCAGACACTCAGGCTCAGTAGTTGTGGCTCATGGGCCCAGTTGCTCCACGGAATGTGGGATCCTCCCAGACCAGGGCTCGAACCCATGTCCCCTGCATTAGCAGGCAGATTCTCAACCGCTGCGCCACCAGGGAAGCCCCCCACCACTTACTTTTAAATATCATAGTTTTGGGCTTCCCTGGTGGCACAGCGGTTGAGAGTCCGCCTGCCAATGCAGGGGACACGGGTTCGTGCTCTGGTCCGGGAAGATGCCACATGCCGCAGAGCGGCTGGGCCCGTGAGCCATGGGTGTGCTCCACAACGGGAGAAGCCACAACAGTGAGAGGCCCACGTACTGCAAAAAAAAAAAAAAAAAAAAAAATCATAGTTTTATAGAATATTTTGATATGACTAGGGCTAAATTTCTTCATTAACTCTCCTTTTAAACTCTTCCACTCTTATCAGAGTATCTTCTATTTTTCTTACAGAAGGCCTTTGGCATAATTCCACAAGCCCAACAAGAGTCTGTTAGAATATTGTGGTAGATGTTTTCATAAGATTAAAAATAAATTTATATAACTCACCTGGGCCTATTGAGAACAGATCAGATTAGATAATCTTTGTTCATCTACCCTAGACTTTGTTTCCTTCTTGAGTATATTTGATATTTCTTCTTCCCTTTATTTATTTATTTAGTTTGAATATAGATACTCCTCTTCTAGAAAAGGTAGAAGCAAAACTACAGTTGAATAGTTTAGCTTTTTCTACTTTGTTAGCATTAAACTCTTTTTTCCATGGTGCAGGCCTATCTCGTCCTCATTCTTGCCACATATGACACACAGCTAAACGGCCTTTTGTTCTTTCCAGCTTTTTAAAAGCTTCAGCTTTCTCCTCCTGTTAGCCTTCTTAAGGTGGTTCTCACTGGCCAGGCCACTATTTGCTGTTTCTCTGACTCTGCTGCTCCTTCTGTAGCTGCATTCTCTTTCTGAGTATAAGCCTAACAGAGTTCCCTGGGCAGTTACATCAGTTTCTCTAGGTACTACCCCCTCTTCTCCCTAATTAGGGTAACTTGTTATTGTGCTGTCACTCTGGCTTGTGAGACCTTTTTATTCCTCTTGGAGCCTTTTTTTTTTTTTTTAAACATCTTTATTGGAGTATAATTGCTTTACAATGGTGTGTTAGTTTCTGCTGTATAACAAAGTGAATCAGCTATACATATACATATATCCCCATATCTCCTCCCTCTTGCATCTCCCTCCCACCCTCCCTATCCCACCCCTCTAGGTGGTCACAAAGCACCAAGCTGATCTCCCTGTGCTATGCGGCTGCTTCTCACTAGCTATTTTACATTTGGTAGTGTATATGTGTCCATGCCACTCTCTCACTTCGTCCCAGCTTACCCTTCCCACTCCCCGTGTCCTCAAGTCCATTCTCTACATCTGTGTCTTTATTCCTGTCCTGTCCCTAGGTTCTTCAGAACTTTTTTTTTTTTTAGATTCCATATATATGTGTTAGCCTACGGTATTTGTCTTTCTCTTTCTGACTTACTTCACTCTGTATGACAGACCCTAGGTCCATCCACCTCACTACAAATAACTCAATTTCGTTTCTTTTTATGTCTGAGTAATATTCCATTGTATATATGTGCCACATCTTCTTTTTAAGAGTCTGGCCATATACTTATAAAATATTTTCCAAGAACTTTATGAACTGCCTGATCAGCATATCTAAATACATTTTATGTTTCTTCTCTTGGCTGCTGTAATCTTTGGGATGATATATTCACAGCCTCCCAAGTTCCCATCATTGCTCCTCACTAATGTTTTTCTGGTCATATGTGAGTGAAAAATTGAAATTTCTGTCTTTTTTTCTCCAGTTATCTAAAAGATGTTTTTGTAAGTGTCTCAACAAGAATTTGTTTAATGCTCTTGTTTCTGAAGAGCTATGGGACTTTCCCGACTCTAGACATCTCCACGTATAACAAAAATGTGAACCGTGTGATTAATTTGAACAGTGCTTGCGTGAAGGGAGTATCTGGTACAACAGTGGCTTGGAGAGACTGAGATCAATGGAGAAGCAAAAAGAAATGACCAACTTCAGGGTGTAGGTATTAGGTAGTGGAATGGGGGCGAGGCAGGCACACATCTGCAGACGTAATTTTACAGGCACAGATATCTGGGCCACAATAGTGTGTAAATGATCTATTGTAATTTCTCAGTTACCTGTGTCATGGACAATTTGTTGGAGTCACTCTTGCTAACTGTCCTGACAGTGCACCAACAATCAAGAGCCTACAAAATTATAATTATAAAGAAATTTGTAAGTAGTCTTACAAATTTTCTATAATTAAATAAAATCAGGCTATACAAAATGTTTCCTCTTTCCTTTATCCTATTCTTTGCTTTTCAAAACACTTTTCATCCTTCAAGATTCTGTTCAGTGATCCCTCCTTGCTGAAGCTTTCCCTGATAGACCCAGGCAGTCTTAGTTGCCCTTTCTTTTGTGTTTCCATCCCTGCATCTTGTATTATGATTATTTATGGGTATCTCATCCTCATTTTGACTTTGAACCCTCAACAACAGATACTATTCCTTGTTATTTTTCTATTTCTAATATATACTATATTACAATACATATACATTACTATATAGTAGGTTCTAGATATATGAGTAAAACATAATATTAATCAACTATATGCTTGAAGGTATTAGGCCTGCTTGACTTACATGAGCTGATTTAAGAAACACACAAAAATGTCTTAATTTAAATGCTTGCTTTTAGAACTATCACCTCCAAATAGAAATTACAGAGTAGAGTTTGGGACTCAATATAAAAAATATTTCTAATAATTTGAGATATTTACGAATACAGTAAACTGATTTGTGAATAGTTATCATTCCACTAATGAAAGCTCTCACGGAACAGAGGATTACTTATGTGTATCTATTATGTGTGTGTATGGATGAATGATAGGATGTTAAAGTGAATATGGTTTCTTATCCACAGAATACCTTAAAACTGATGAGTATTTGTATTTATGTGCGGAGAGTGATATTCAGATGCTATTTTCAATATTCCAGAGGTTAAGAAAAAAACAAATTTATCTACAACAAATCTTAATTTTTAAAAGCTTCATAATGTTTTGCTTTGGGCCAGACTTATCAATTGAATGACACTGGTTATCATGTAGACACAAAACTCGAATTGGGTGTTAGTTATCATTACCTTTGATTTTTGTAAACATTTTAAAACCAGTTATTGTTACTAACTCCAATTTGTTTGGAGGGAGAAGGATTTCAAAAAATGGAGTATATGCAGAAAGCATGTTAAAAGAATTTTTGACTATGAACTGAATTAATTTCATTTTATACATTATTTCATGGACTTTTTTTCCTCAGTAATTTTTGCATCTCTGAGATAAGGATGCACCTTACAATAGTGGTGTGTTGTAGTTAATTGCAGTGTTTTTTAAGTCTTTGCTAGTAATTCATAAAATAAAGATGCAGCTTTATAATCGACAGAATTTTGATGGTCAGAGAATATGATGAGTAGATTCAGAGTCGCTGAGAGAATTTTTATGGTTCAGCTGTCAGGCTGTCTGAATCAAGATCCTGTGTTACCTAGGGCAGCTCCTTAATTTTTCTGAGACAGTTTTCTCATCTATAAAGTGGGGACAATAGTATCTACTTCATAGAGTCCTTGTGAAAAATTGAATGAGATGATACTTGAAATGTGTTAAGCTTTTCTTCTTCTTATACCTGTTCCAACTTGGCAATGCCAGAAAGAGTTAACACTTCTCCCAAATTGCCAAAATTACCGGTAAAAATAAATTACTAAAACTCTTGGAAGATAGGACATTATTTGATTTTATTATGCAAATATTTTTGACCTCCAGAGATTATTTATTTTGCTTTGGAAGCCTGATTTCTTCTGTACTGCTAACCAGTTTATTCCATTTTGTGCAACAATTTATCATGAACCTTAAAAGAAGTACTGATTATCTTAGAGTTTTTGGCTCAATTACCTGTTTTAGGAAAGCATGTTATTTTCTCCTCTCCTGCACCGTGGAGTATAACAATAGACTGAACAAAGCAAATCAAAGATACACAGGTACCAGTATAAGGGGCCCATTGTGTTTAGTTTGTAGCCCTGTCATATGGTTTTAATTTAGGTCACCTGATTGATTATGACATACTGACAGATAGCACATTGTTCTCTCTTGGAATCTCTAGACACTTTAGTATTTCTATTCTTATCTGTCCATTTTGCTTCCAAACCTTAAGTGAAATGGAATTACAGCATTCACTTTGTTTTCCTGTGCTAAGTGATTATCTCTGAAGTGCAATTTTGTGATTAGGCAAGATGGCATGCATACACTCAGCTAATGCTGATTTCCCCCAGGGTGCAGAAACACGTAAATTCATAATGAATGGATGTTGTGCTTTGATTTCAAATGCATGTGAAACCTCACCACACTTGGTAGTTTTATTTTAAAAAATGTATTTAATTATTCTAAAATTAACAGGAGAATATTAAAATTGAACTTTAGAAAATGGCATTTAAACATAAGTCAAGGGTGCTAACTGCTTATGAATGTTAATCCCCTTCAGAAAGTGAAAAAACAAACGTACCTGACATAAACTGGATGGGGGGGGTCATTGAAAATCTTCTTTTTAATTATTTATATTCTTTCTGATTAATTCAAAAAATATCTGAACACATCTAGGTATTAGTATTGTCAAATTCTAACATTCCTTATTTTGAAAACTACCTTAATTATTCAACTAATTGCTATCATGGTATTGTCACCATTGTTAGGGTGACATTTGGCAGGGGTGGGAGATGGGGGGAGAGGCAAGGGAGAAGTTAGGAGTTCATGGTTGGCACAAAGTATTTTCTTTAATTATTTTCTTTGATGTTTTAAAAACAAATTTGTCCATGACTGTGAGAGACCAATTTTAAAGAAGATTTAGCATTTACAAAATTAGACACTTTGACCAAATTATAAAAGTAGTTGATTGGAACCCAAACCATACTTTTTTACTGATTTACTTAGAATAAGCATTGACTGTAATATTGTGAAACTTGAAGTGAGAAACATAATAATACAATTTCCCAATCTTATTTCAATTGAAATCCTTTTTGTAAGGAACCTTGACACTAATCAGAACTCCTTGTAGGCAATGCTAGAGCAACTTACTTGGCTGCACTTCTTTGATTAGCTCCTTCTTCCCACACTTTAATCTCTTAGTGTAGTGTCTGGTATACAGTAATAGCTCAATAAATCTTAACCTTATTATTATTCGCATTATCTTTCCACTGAGTAAAACTAGTACCTTTAATAAGTGATGGATGATTTCCAATAGTAAAGCATATTAATTTGGAATAAAGTACTTTTATTCAAGGGAAAACTGACCCATTAAAAATTTTAATCTCTTTTTATGGTCCAGATATACGTCTGTGAACTATCAGTAATATCCTTTCTGGTTGAAGTGATTCACTTTCCTGCATGTTCTGTTGTCACTTGCCCTGAGGGATGTGATACCCTCAAAGTTGTCCTCATAATTTTGGACACCTATCTAGCAGAGATGAATTGCCTACAGTTTCAGCGTTCACTCTGTCACACCTTGCATACTTACCAAGGTAAGCACTTCATAAGTATACTCCACAGGTGATTCGTTAGCCCATACCTGCTATCCAGGACAGCATCAGGAAAACTGCAGATGTTTATTTCCCTCACTATGGGGCTGTTGGATATAACTCTTTGGGCAGAGTTAGGAAAGGTAAGATGTAACACTGGTATGATGAAAAGGACAGTGGATTGGGGACAAAACACTTGTGGGTTGTAGTCTTAGTTCTGTTTAGTAACTTAGGCCAAATTTTGTAGCTTCTTTGAACCTTAGAAGTTATTTTATAGTTATTGTGGAGTTTGTTTGTTTGTTTTTATCTGCCTTTCTGCTGGTCTGGTAGGCTCTGTAAAGATGTCTTACTTATCTTTACATCTCTGTCCCTGGAATGGTGCCATTGACAATATTGAAAAGGTGTTTAACAACTGTGTGTTGAAAAAGTAAGGCAAGAAGACAAACAGGAGGAAGAGAAGGGAAGGCAGAATAGAAGGATGTATTTAAGGCCTAAATTTTCCCCCAAATTCTCTTTGCATAAAACCTTACGAAATCAAGTGCATATGGTTCTATTATAAGTTAATGGAAGTTTACACTTTAAGGGCTAGGAGAAGTCACCATTGGTCAGACCTTCTCTTTTTATGTATGGGAAACTGAGGCTCGTGATGATTAAGTGAGTTGTCAGTAAGGTAATGGCAAAGCCTCATCCAGCTCTTCTCACTCGTAGGTCAGCACTCCCTGGACTATTACGGGCAGCCTTAATATCGGGCTATATGTGTAAATAGATCCAGAAAGATATAGCCCTACACACTAGAATTTGGGGAAAAGGGTGGTCTTTCACTTTCATTTATTTGTACCTTTCTATTTCTTGATTTAAGCAATACCAAAAAACCGTGAACTATTTTTATAACATAATAAAAATATCATGTGGAAAAGTATAATTTTTAAAACATAATGAATTTCAATACTCTGTACGAATACCATATGGGATAAATAACAATAAGTATAACAAAAAGTACCCTATAGCATGAATATGATTTGCTAAAATATATTTATCAGAGTGGGCTGAAATTCACCAGTGTGTGTATTAAATCCCTCTGTTTGGCATATTGATGAAGAGACTGCTTGTTATTTTTAGGTCAGGGTTTAAATGCTTGGTTATATTGCCTGAGTTCAAACAACTGTATATCCCCAAAAGAGGCTGCCCAGATTTCTTCCAGTTGGGCCCCACCCTTCTAATGTACTTCTTCAAGGTCATATTCAAGTACACTGTCTTCTGATCTGTCTAAATTCCATTCATCAAGTGTTTCCTTTCCATTAATATTTCTGAATACCTCTCTGGCTCATTTAGGTAAGAGAAAAAGCAAAGTGTTTTAAAGCAACATCCCGCATTTATAGATTGAATTGAGTTATTCTTTCATTCATTCTTTGTTCTAGCGTTTTGGCTATTTTTGAAGTGGCCTGAGACCTTGATAAGCAGGAAGACAAGAAAGAGGTTCCTTTGCCACCACTTACAAAGCTGTGGTTGAGAAGAATGGAGTGGAATGGCTAAAAGTCAAGCAGTGTTGCATCTTATCTTTCCTGACTTTGCCCAGTTATACCCATACTTGCATGTTAAGTATCTTGCATACTAATTATCTACAGATGAGCGTATTTATTCAACTTAGTTTTCAATGTTATTATTTTCACAGCTTCCGCCACCTTTGAAGACTTTCAGATTCGCCCCCACACTCTCTTTGTTCATTCGTACAGAGCTCCAGCTTTCTGTGATCACTGTGGAGAAATGCTATGGGGGCTGGTGCGTCAAGGCCTTAAATGTGAAGGTAAGGTATTCCTTCCCCAGCCAAGTGGAACGCATGCTGGAGTTAGCTACTTATGTCGTGCCCTCTTCTGCAATGCCTTCTTTCCTTCAGATACCTTCCAGGGATCTGGGTACTGCATGGATTCTGTTCGGTTCATTTCCTATCTTCAACATGTTAGCCCTGATCTGGGAAACCAGATTCTCCTATCTTTTCCCCTATATCATGTGGATATGTTTCTCTCCCATAAGGTGTTGTTTATTTTGCTAACAGGCTAAACATATAATTTGCATCTTAAGCCAGAACTTGGAATAGTAGGCATTCAATAAATGTTTGCTGAAAGGAGCTGAGATTCAGGAGGTTAATCAAACCATCCAAGGTCACTCAGCTGTTGAGTGGCAGGCTGGAACGTGTACCCAGTTTCTACACCAAGATCATAGTTTTATCATCCTCCATGGACAGAAATCCTTGAAGTGCATAATTCAGGTTTATAGGATACCATGATATAATCTTAAAAACGGACCAAATCATACCTTGCTCTTTTTTGATGAAGGATGGGGCGGGGAGGGATAGAGCTGTTTGAACTTTGACCAAAAACCCCAAGCTTTTGTGATGAAATCCATAAATAAAATAACCATAATTTCTGAATTTCTGTCTGTAAGAAGAGAAGTTAAGAGACAGTGATCTGAAAGAAAGTCTGCCTAAAGTGTAGTTTTATGAAAATTTGCCTGGCCTGCTATGTGACACATGGGGAAATTCTGAACAGTAAAACTACATGATAGAACTATGAACAGTAGAAATATTGAGAGGAAAATGGTGCTTTTTCCTAATTATCTACCATGTAGAAACTAGCATGCGTAGTATTTTACATATTTTCTCAACAATTCTGCAAGGTAGTTATTATCCTCATTTTACAGACAGGAAAACTGAGGTGAAGTAATTTTTCCAAGGCAATGTAGACAAACAAGTTGTGGAGCCATGATTCAAATCAGTGCAAGTCAAAAGTTGTGAAGCGTTATGATTAATTTTCCCTTGCAATAGAACTTGAGGCAGCTAAAAATAGGTCGTCTCACTGGAGTTTTATTGCTAGATCCCTCAAAGCGCAAGTCCCTTATGTTAGAAAACATTTTTTTAAATGATAACCAGGGTAGTTGCTGGGCTCATCCAATAAAATCAGATGTCAAAACCCAGCTTATTGACAAATTGGGAAAATAAATCAGGAGAAGCTCAAAAGAAAATTTAAATTTTCAAACAGCCGCAAGAAAAATGGAAGCAGCACTGTTTCTAAAAATTCATAATTTACAACTTATACTAAAGTAGCTTTTAATTTATAGTTGAACAAAAGTAATTTTTACTTTCTCCTTCCAGGATGTGGGCTGAATTACCACAAGAGATGTGCATTTAAAATCCCCAACAATTGCAGTGGCGTGAGGCGGAGAAGGCTCTCAAATGTTTCCCTTACTGGGCTCAGCACTGTCCGCACAGCATCTGCCGAGCTTTCCACCAGTGCCCCCGATGAGCCCCTTCTGGTATGGCCTCCTGTTTATCCATTTGCCCGTTTACATGAGAAATCTGTAGGACGATGTGGTAACAGTGGTAATCAATCCAAGACAGCGTCCTGGGAGAGAGGACACAGCCAGGGTGTCAATGACTGTGTTTCTTCAGGGCCTGTGCTGTAGATTGGTCAGTGCTTCAACAAATATCCAACAGCTTCGAGTTTGCTTTTATCTGTGAGCTTAGAGCAATTTTAAAATCTGTGAGGTTTCATCATGGTCATGGAGCCAGAGCAGCACAGACTAATACGTGAATGTGACAAAACAGAGTTTGTCAAAATTTGGAAACCAGAGATAAACGATTTTCTTCTCTGATGATGATTAGAGTATTTCGTGGCATAGTTGACTGTTTATTCTGGGAGAAAATCTGAACTTCGCTCATATGAAAAGATGAAAGTCTTTAATTGTTTGGCATTAAAGGCATACATGCTGATGTCAAAGTGACACTGGTTGACAAATGTCATGGGAAAAATAGCATTTAATACTTTAAATATTTCCATTGGCTCTAAAATATATATCTGTGGATGTGGCTTAAATATTTTTCTTTAAGAAAGTTAAATTTTGATTTTCCAAACATTGAAAACAAAGTAAAAGTTGTGGTAATTATGTGCACTATTTAAAATAAGAACATTATCCTGAAATAAGCTAATTGTGTGAGCTTAAGTTTCCTATTTTTACTCCCTCTGCTAGTGGATATTACAAAAACTCTTTATAATCTAATAATTACAAAAGTCAATTAAAGAGAAAAATAAAAATTATGAAACATTTAGGTTAGATAAATCCCTGGGGTGGAGAGGGGCAATGCATTTTGAAGCCATCTCTAAAAAGCTGTATTAATTACTCTGTTGTTCAGAAAATATTTCATTGTGATCTTTAAATCACTTAAATTTTGTTGCAACATAAGCCAGACATATAACTCAAATGAATGCTTATTTTGATAAATAGGAAAAGTCTGTACTCTGTGTTTCTGTGACTTTTGGGTGGGAGTTTGTTGTGTTTTCATGAAGTGAACCTGTTAGGGGAAGTCAGGCACTAAATCCCACCAGTAACTAGAAGAATATATTATATTTTGGTGACTATTCAGAATGCATGTGTGGTTGTATATTATTTTATACAGTTGTATTAGTTAGAATTAATGATACTCTTACTGAAAGGTGCTTAAGTCAAAATCTATTTACTTTTTCAAATAACTCTCCTATTATCTTTCCAACTCTGAGATTTCTTGATTTCGTTTGAATTTTTGTAGGTAGTGATTTTATAAGTTAGCAGTTACTCTTGCTTTTAAGTACCATCTCTGAGAGTCATACTGTTTACATAGTAGACATTTTTAAACAAGTTTAAGAAATAAAATTATAAGTTAATGTGTATTGGTTTCAGTTTCACCAGGAAAAGATTTTTAAAAGTTAGTTAACATCTCATAAGTAATCTAAAGCTGTAAACTAAAGTTATTCATCATTAGACTAGATTAGAATCTAGGTAATTAATGCTAAAGATTCTTCCTTTAAAACTCAGTTTTTCAAAAAGAATTAATAGGAATATATTTAATTGTTTGCCTGGAGAATTCAGACCAGACTTCCAAGATGAGGTGTTACTTAAGCTGATCTTTACTGTGCTTTTTCATTTATCAGTGGTTTGATTTTCTATATTAGGCTAAGTGTTTGATCTCTTCAAAGTCATACAGGGTAATTTTAAAATGATGGCTTTTGTGCAAAGACTTCATAAGTCAATAGAAAGAGTTGCATGTATATAATTTGTTTTAATGTGTTTCTTAATATATGCTTGATGTATTTTAAATTAATTTTGTGTGAAATTTGAATACTAAAATTAAGAAAAAAACCTATCTCAGTTTTTAATAATATATATATATATGCACATATGTATGTATACATACACATGTGTGTATATATATATATGCTTCCAAACATCACATATGTATCATTTAGACTTTATAAATGAAATTATTATATGCATGCATATTTATAAATGTGAATGCATAATTTATATATAAATTTAATTTAGGTTACTAAAGTCTTTAAGCAGGTTTTTGTGTTTTTCAACCAAATTATTTAATTGCTTTAATTGCTTTATTTAATCAAATTACATAATTATTTAATTATTCGAATTACTTGATTACAAGCTATATTGTACATCAGATGTTGAAATTCATTAGCACTTTATTGCTGAACGGAATTTTTTTGTAGTAGAATGCTTAAAAATGTTTTAAAAATACATTTTAAAAATCATATTTTAACTATATCTGCCAAGAATGCTTACAAAAGTTTGATCAAATCATATGTTTATGAGGTGAGAAAATATTGGGGCCACAGGATACTTCGAAAAATGTTATTATGAACTTTCATAACCTTATATAAAATGCCCTATGGGTAACCTTTAAATGAAAAATGCCTTTGGTAATAGTGTTGATGACACATTGGCTCTCAAATGCACGTTTTACATTCATCATAGCACTTTTTGCCCCTGTGGGGTGCCTGTATGTCTCTCTTTGCATGCTCGGAGTGCAGCTAATATGTCTCTTTTCATCCCTGTGCAAAACATAAAAGGCCAGTAACTATAGTTTAAAGGTTATAGTGAATGCCTAGTCAAAGGTAACATTATGATAATGATAGTAAAACCTTTTAGTCCGTATACAATAAACAATATTTTCCATTTCTGAAAAGGATGATGGTCTATATTAAGATGGCATTGCTAAGTAATGCCATTAGACCACCCATGTTGCAAGTCTGCAATAAGTATAGATTTTCTGCCAAATGTAAGAAAATGATTTTTCTATTCAACACTTGATTGCCTATTTTGACTGGAAAATCACCATTTCACATATGATTAAAATACTGGTAATTCTATTAATTTACCCATTTCTGGCAAATAAATTGAGTCTTGGATTTCTCTACTGCTGCTAACATAGAAAAAAAAAGTATAACAGCATAGATCTTATGACAAGCTTTGTCTGTCATCAACTTCAGCACTAAACTGTATCCATTATTCCAACCATGATGCAGTCCTTTTTTGAGAAAATCCAAAATGTAGGCAATTTATGGCATAAGAGCTCGGCAAGGGTGTATATCTTTTTGTACATCATCACCTATGTTAGAAGGAAACAAGAAAAACTCAGTAGGTACTTAAGGAGGACACACTAATATGTTGTTTCATTATGTATACTTATTAAGATTATATCAGTTTTATAAACTTTTAGACAATTGCATAGGAGAAGTCAAGATTAAATGATCCTATAATATCTCTGTTTATCATCTAGATCTTTTTAAAAATCATCTCATCTTTTTAAAAATTTGCAGATGTTCTTGTGGTGTTTGGGAAAAGTTAAAACCATTTGAAATCATGTTATACAAGGCTTAGTCTTAGGCAAAAAAGTTAATAATCTGTTCCAGAACTTCTG
The DNA here is from genome assembly GCF_937001465.1 of Orcinus orca. Lineage (NCBI taxonomy): Eukaryota > Metazoa > Chordata > Mammalia > Artiodactyla > Delphinidae > Orcinus > Orcinus orca. The sequence continues at coordinate 133,094,791 of NC_064560.1, read as the reverse complement.
CTCCTAGCTATGAAGAAGCTTGTATCAGACCACTCTCCTGTAAGGGACAATTATAAAAGCTGAATACAGTATAACAGAACATAACAAAACAATATTTAAAGGTACCTGGGAGCAACCAAGGCAACCAGGATTTGAGGGACAAATGTCTCAGAAATAAGGAAATCACAGAGAGGTCAATGTACAGGACAGCCCCCAAACAAAGAAGTAGCTGGCTCAAAATGTCAGTAGTGCTGAGTTTGAGAACCCCTGATGTAGAACAAAGCTGGAGAATTTCCAAACATATCATAAAGCTGTAGTTAAGACAATGTGGTATTACACCAGAACAGAAAATAAACCAATGAAACAGAATAGAAGGAGTCCAGAAACTATGCGCATATACAGGCCAACTAAGTTATGACAACAGTACCACTGCTGTGAGAAAAGGATGGGTTTTTTCAACAAATATTTCTGGAACCAATGGGATATCTATATGGAAAACATGAATCTTGACCTTACCTTATACCATATACAAAATAAATCCTAGGTAGATTAGGAGCTTCTAGGAGATAACATACAAGAGTATCTACAGTAACTTGGGTCACGAAAACCTTTTTCAATAGGACTCAAATCACTGATGACAAAAGAAAAAAATTGGTAAATTGGGCATCATTAAAATTAACAAATTATTTTCAGCAAAATATACCATTAAAAGGGTGGAAAAGCAAGTCACAGAATGGGAAAAGATATTTTCAATGTATATAATATGTATATATATCTTGTAAAAGAGTCATATCCAAATGTATAAAGAACATCTATAAAAGTTGAAAAGACAGACAACCTTATTTAAGATACAGGCAAAGTACTTGAATGGCACTTTACAAAAGAAGACAGCCAATAAACATGAAAATGTATTTTACATCGTTATTTATCAGAGTCTAAATTTAAATCTACAATGAGATATCTGTACACCAGAATGTCTAATGTTGGGGAAAAAAAACTGACAGTAACAAGTATTGGTGAAGATATTGAGCAACTAGAACTCACATACACTACTACTAGGAATATAAATTGGTTCAGCAACTTTGGAAATCTGGTTGGCAGTTGTCTTCTAAAGCTGAACATATGCATATCATGAGACTCAGCAGTTTTACTCCTAGGTATATATTCACCAGAAATGTGTATAGACGTGCATGGAAAGATATGTACCAGAATTTTTTTTAATTTTTAATTTTTAAAAGTACGTACCAGAATTTCTAAAAATTTTTTAGACTTCACTTTTTTAAAGCAGTTCTGGGTTCACAGCAAAACTGCAAGGCAGGCACAGAGATTTCCCATATACCCCTTGCCACCCACACATGCATAACCTCCCCCATTATCACCATCACTCACCAGAGTGGTACTTTTGCTAACACTGGTGAACATACGTTGACATACACATCATAATCACCCAGTCACATCATAACCAACCAAAGTCCATGGTTTGCTTTAGGGTTCACTCATGGTGTTGTACATTCTGTGGATCTGGACAAATGCATAATGACATGTATTCATCATTATGGTATCATGCAGAATATTTTCACTGCTCTAAAAGTCCTCTTAGCTTCACCTATTCTTCCCTCCTCCCCTCCAGCCAACCCCTACCAACTACTGATTTTTTTTACTGTCTCTATAGTTTTGCCTTTTTCAGAATGTCATATAGTTGGAATCATACAGTACGTACCCTTTCCAGTTTGGCTTCTTTTACTTAGTAGGACATACTTAGGTTTCCTCCATGTCTTTTCATGGCTTGATGGCTCATTTCATTTTAGAGTGGAATAACATTCCAGTGTCAAGATGTCCACAGTTCATTTATCCATTCACCTAACAAAGGACATCTTGGTAGCTTCCACGTTTTGCCAGTTATGAGTAAGGCTGCTATAAGCATCCATGTATAGGTTTTGGTGTAAACATAAGTTTTCAGCTCTTTTGAGTAAGTATCAAGGAGTGCAATTGCTGGATCATATGATAAGATTATGTTTTGTCAGAACTGCCAAACTGTCTTCCAAAGTGGCTGCACCATTTTGCATTCCCATAGCAATGAATGAGAGTTCCTGTCATTGCACATCCTTGTCAGCATTTGGTGTTGTCGTTATTTTGGATTTTGTGTTCTGATAGGTGTGTAGTGGTTTCTCATTGTTTTAGTTTGCATTTCCCTGATGACATATGATGTGAAACTTCTTTTCACATGCTTATTTGCCATCTGTATATCTTTTTTGGTAAGACGTTTGTTAAGGTTTTTGGCCCATTTGTAAATTGGATTGTTTGTTTTCTTATTGTGGAATTTTAAGAGTTCTTTGTATATAGATATATTATTTAATATTTATTTATTTTGGCTGCCCCTGGTCTTAGTTGCAGCATGCGGGATCTTTAGTTGCAGCAGGCGGACTTCTTAGTTGTGGCATGCAAACTCTTAGTTGTGGCATGTGACCTCTTAGTTGCGGCATACATGCAGGATCTAGTTCCCCGACCAGGGATTGATCCCAGGCCCCCTGCATTGTGAGTGTGGAATCTCACCCACTGGACCACCAGGGAAGTTCCAAGAGTTCTTTGTATATTTCGGATAACAATCTTTGTTAGATGTGTCTTTTGCTAATATTTTGCAAATGTTTTCTCCCTGTCTATGGCTTGTCTTTTAATTCTCTTAACATTGTCTTCTGCAGAGCAGAAGTTTTTAATTTTAATGAAATCCAGCTTATCATTTATTTCTTTCAAGGATCATGTCTTTGGTTATGTATTTTAAAAATCACCACCATATCCAGGGTCACCTAGGTTTTCTCCTATGTTATCTTCTAGGATTTTTATAGTGTTGTGTTTTACATTTAGGTCTATGATTCATATAGAGTTAAATTTTTTAATTTAAATTAACTTAATTAACTTGCATTAATTTACTTTTTAATTTAAGTTAATTAAGTTATTTCATTGTAAGTTCTGTGTCTAGATTCATTTGTTTACATGTGAATCACCACCATTTATTGAAGAGACCATCTTTGCTCCATTGTATTGCCTTTGCTCCTTGGTCAAAGGTGAGTTGACTGTATTTATGGGGGCTTATTTGGGGTCTCACTGTTTTACTTCATTGATCTATTTGTCATTCTTATACCACACTGTTTTGATTATTATAGCTTTATAGTAAGTCTTGAAGTTGGGTAGCATCAGTCCTCTAACTTTATTCTTCTCCTTCAGTATCATGTTGGCTATTCTGGGTCTTTTGCCTCTCCATATAAACTATAAAATCACTTTGTTGATATCCATAAAATAATTTGCTCAGATTTTGATTGGGATTGCGTTGAATCCATAGGTCAAGTTGGGAAGAACTGACAAATTGATAACATTGAGTCTTCCTATCTGTGAACATGGTATATCTCTCTCCATTATTTTGCTCTTTTATGTCACTTATCAGAGTTTTGTAGTTTTCCTCATATAGATCTTATTCATATTTTGTTAGATTTATACCTAAGTATTTCACCTTGGTGGGGTGCCAGTGTGAACGGTATTGTTACAAGCATGTTTTAACATTTTTATTCATTGTAGCTAAAAGCTAGAAACAAATAAATAGTGGTAGAGTCATACAATGGAATAGTATACAGCAGTACAGCAATAGAATTGAGGAACTGTTGATTCATTCAGCAACATAAATGAATCTTACAAAATAATATTTAGGGAAAAAAAACAGACACAAAAGATTATATGCCTGTGAATCCAGTGTATGAAGTTCTAATCCAGAAAAACTGATTTATGGTGAGAGACATCAGAATAATGGCTCCTCGTAGGTGCCCACTTAGAGAGGGAGCAAGAGAGAGCCTTTCTGGATGCTGGAAATATTCTATATCTTGATCTGGATAGAGGTTACATGCTTATATGCACATGTAAAACCTCATCAATATGTACACCTAGAATTTTCTGCACTTTATTCCATATAAATTATACCTCAATAAAAAGATTTTATTTATTTATTTTTTTAATATGTGGTCTTAATTAAATTTTTTTTTTTTTTTTTTTTTGGCTGTGTTGGGTCTTCGTTTCTGTGCGAGGGCTTACTCTAGTTGCGGCAAGTGGGGGCCACTCTTCTTCGTGGTGCGGCGGGCCTCTCACTATCGCAGCCTCTCTTGTTGCGGAGCACAGGTTCCAGACGCGCAGGCTCAGTAGTTGTGCTCACGGGCCTAGTTGCTCTGCGGCATGTGGGATCTTCCCAGACCAGGGCTCGAACCCGTGTCCCCTGCATTGGCAGGCAGATTCTCAACCACTGCGCCACCAGGGAAGCCCAATAAAAAGGTTTTAAAATGACAATAGCAAGTTATAAAGTCATTAGGTTTCTTCATCCCAAGTCATGTGGTAAAAGAATGAAATATTATATCAGAAAAGTTAATAATTTAATTTAATTCTGAGATTCCTATCAGTCAATTTAAAGAAAATGGGGTTATAGAAATTACATTATTCAGTAACAGGAAACATAAATTCTTTGGGTGCTAATTGAAAGTAATATGGCACATCACCCTAATATATATAGTATTCATTTACATAATAAACATTTTCTACAGTAGTCTTCACCACAGATACACAACTGTGATTCATATGATCTTCTTTCAAGGGAAAAACAAAAGTAAAAACAAAGCTCTAGTAAAATATTACAACCAACTACCAAAGGAATAGGTGGCTCTCTTTTTCTTGGCGACCTATGGACATTTCTGGTGATTCTAATTTGATAGCAAGGGAGAAATACAGAGGTGTGTGTTCCCCAAAATTTTTTCTTTAAAATAATGGTGCTATAAAATATTATGCAAAAAATCCTTCTCCTAGTCAAATAAGATTGGGAAGTACTCCTCAGTCCATCCAGGTACTGGACATCACAATATTCATTAAGCATAGTTATGGCTCTCAGAAGTCTTGCAATAATGAAATCAGTGTTCCTAAACTGACTCAACTATGGAATCCCTTTTTCTCAGGAAACCTAGGAATACCTAGTGGGAAAATAACATGCACATTTAGAAATGGTAACTTAGAGGAATAAGTCAATTAATGCATGTTGCATAGACCATCTTCAAATATCGTGCAGTAAACCAGCACTAAGCTGGAATTGAATTCTGCTGATAGCCCAGAATAAAGACATTCAGGGCTACAAACTGGAGGAAAATCCTGAGCTTTGGATATTAGGTATGTTGATGACAAGGATAATATCTTATTTTGGAAATTGAGGAAATTTGATTTCTTCTCGCAAAGGGAAAGCTTTGCCTCCTCTGTATGAAAATGTTCTATAAAAGTACATTCAAACAGGGTTATAATTTCTCCATCAAAGTCATGTTTGGGTCTGGCCAAATGAGCAGTTGTTGCTCCTGAATTCTGCTCATGCTTCCTGTTAATCCAGAGGTCTAACTGGTATCACTGGGTAACAGTTAATTTTAGCAGAACCTCAGTCTAAATGTACATCCCTTTCCAAAGTCTCTGACAAAATGGGTTAGCTGTAGATTGTAAATTAGGATGCAGGGACTGAGAGAACAAATAATAGGATTTTTCTCAAAGTGTAATGTTTATTCAACACTGGAAATATCATGGACTTCAAAACACCATCATACATTTTTGTTAAGAAAAAGAGTCAACTGTATTTTAGTTTTGATTTAATTTCTAGTTATCAGATAGAGCTACCCCACAAAGCTTGAGGGAACAGAGATGAAAAAGAACATATTCAGCATAAATTACCAGGTGCATGTCTACTTAACCAAAATGTTTCTTAGATTTTTCATTGATACTCCTCCTCTTAAAAAAATTTATCATAACCTTTCTACTTTTGAATTATATTTCAACCTTAAATGAAATCAGACAGAAAGCAATGATATGCAGCGAAGACTCTAAAATGAGCAAAGAATACACTGTAGACATATTTCTCTCATTAAAACTCTAACCCACTATTGGACTTTTCAGGTTTGTAAAGCACTGACTGATACTGATTATTCATCAACTTATTCTTGCCTGCAGGCAGATAACTATGTCACATTTGATTACTTTGATGACCTTTTTCTTTCTTTTTCCATTGAGAGTATGAATTATTGTGAAGAAAATCTGATCTTTCACTTAAAGGTCAAAATGCTTCTTTCTGACTCTCATTTATTTTCAAGAAGGTGAATGAACCGTCTTTCATCACTGACACTGTGACAAGTTGATATTTTCTTTACCTCTACCAACTCAAAACTTTAAACTGTGTTTTTTGCAATCTTAGTGTCTGTAGTTCCATTGAAATGTTAAAAAGTAGTTTCTAACCCAGATGTTTCTGTGCCACAAAGACTGATTAGTATCACATTTTGCTTTTTTTTGAAAATATATCTATTATTTGCTAATAATATTATTGAGTAACATGCATTGCTTTCCTCCAATAACACGGTTCTCTTGTCTTCTGCCTCCCCTTTTCTGCACCTTTGTCTGCTTTTTGCTCTTACGACTTCATGTTTCAGTCTCCTCTGAGTCCTGGCTTTGAGGTAGGTACTAACTCTGCCTAGGAATGTGCTTCACCATCTTTTGCAAGCCAACATTATAATATTAAATTAACATCAGACAGTCATCTGTATTGACTCTATGAGAATACTCAGGTTAGAATTTAGCTCAGAATCCCGCCTGTTGAACTGCAGAAAGCCCATGGGTGGTGGTGGTGGTGGTGGTGGTTGTCTTTTCCTGGTGTTATTGTTTAAGTTTTCACAGTCTTCAAGAAGACAAAGAGCAGTGCAGGCATTAGACCAATAGTTGGTTTATTAGATAAAATTTTGCCCTCAGATTACTTGATTCCATAACATTGGTGTCTTTTCTATGAAGCTGGGCAGACCAGTTGAGAATAGAACAGAACACAGTCAGCACTCACTTTACCTGGTAGCATATTAACTGAAATGTGTGCATGCTGGAACTGTGTCCTGATGCTAGGTACCATAGAACCGTGCCAAGTGAGGTCACCATCCTGATATCCAGCAGTTTTGGTTGGCACCATAAGGCACAAAACAAGGACTGCCTGAAGAGGACTTATAACTTTTCAAGAAAGGAGCTTTGAATCCGTAATGTATTATCACAGTCTATTTAATTATTTTTTAAAAGGATGGTACTAGTGTATGTATTAAGGTCTCAATCCAAGAAGAAATTATATATGGAAAACCACACATTTCCTTCATAAAGGTTTTAAGTAAGACCCCCTCCAAAATTGGCCTTTTGTCTATCTTAAGCAATTAATAACCTAAACATGGAAAAGTCAAGCATTAAAGCAGGATATACAACAGTGCTCTTCTTGTGATAACTTGTTTTGACCAGTTGACTTGTTAATGTTTCGTTTTTCTTATTTCTGTACCTCTGGTGAGTTAAGAGTTGACATATTGTTATTTTCTTTCATGAGACTGTAAATTTCAAATACCATTATTAGTGTCCATTCTAAGATGGTATTGTTAAGGTAACTCTAACATAGGAAGCAAATCAAAATACAACCAGAACATGTTCTGGGTTAAAGAAAATTAACAAGTCAAGATATCTTTTTTTTTTTTTTTGCGGTACACGGGCCTCTCACTTGTTGTGGCCTCTCCCGTTGCGGAGCACAGTTTACGGACACGCAGGCTCAGCGGCCATGGCTCACGGCCTAGCCACTCCGCAGCATATGGGATCTTCCCGGACTGGGGCACGAACCCGTGTCCCCTGCATCAGCAGGCGGACTCTCAACCACTGCGCCCCTGGGGAAGCCCCAAGTCAAGATATCTTGATTCATAAGATGTAAAATGAAGAGATCTGCTTCAATAATAGTGAATTCCCATGATTGAAAAATTATCCTAGTTCAAAATGTGCTGTACTTAGAAAAGTCTGGGGTGAATGCTAGGTCAGTATAATTTTTGATATTCTTGTAAATTTAAATTTTGTAATTTACAGTGCCGTTCAGACATAATTTTAGATGTGGACTAGTATCTTTCCCTTCAAATTATCCTTTGGGAATAAAGCCAAAAAAGGGCGGGAAGCGTTTTCCACTTCCCTCTCCTGCACTGAAATCGGAGCAGATGGTGTAAAAGAGGACCGAAGGGTAGTTTGCTTTTCTGTGGAAGTTGTACAACTTAAAGGCAGCCAGGCCTTCACGGGATAGCTCCTGAGGGAAACAAGATGCATTTTCTGCATAAGCTATTGTTCTTGAAGTTGTTTATAGCTGGTTTGTTGAAAAGGTAACAAACTTTTCTTCTTTTCTTTATAATGTCCTGGAAGATAATTAGTCATAAAATTTGACCAGTATTTCAGAGAAATATTCTAGTGACAGTTTGTGAGTTGCAGAACTGTTTTGAGAAAGCTGGTCATGGCGCCATGTTCAGCATGTCCTAGTCAGAGTTTATATTTTCAGGTTTGTGACTCAAGGATGCAAAAGTATACAAGTGTAGATCAATCCTCTGCCCTCATGGACTTGCAGGAATGGACACTATGGAAACAAAGAAATGTGTTTTTGTAAAAGCTTTCTGGTATTACATTGCAATGATATATATTAATTTACTTAATGTCCTCTATTGATTAGATTGGTTCCTTTTTTTTTTAAACAATGTGGAAATAGGCATCCTTGTCTGTATTTTTTGCACACTTGTAAACATATTTGTAGGTTTCTCAGTATTTATTGAATGAATCCAGTAGGTTATATCCTTAGAAGCCAAGTAGACTAAAGAATATACACATTTTTTTTTGCCAACTAGTTCTTTAAAAGGATGTAAAAGTTTAAATTTATGACTTCACTGACTGCAGTGTATGAGAGTTTCCATTTCCTCATAGCCTTCCCAACAATCGATTTTATCAGTATTTTAAAAGTTTTTTTTTCCACAAATTTGATAGATACGTAAAATAATTTCTATTCCTAAATATGATTTCTTTACTGGAGAAGAGAAACAACTTTTCATATATTTATTGGACATCTGTATTTCACCTATGGTGAATTGCCTGTCTCTTTCTCTATTGAGTTGCTTTGAATATATATATATATATATATATATTTTTAAACTTAAAAAAAATTTTAACATCTTTATTGGAGTATAATTGCTTTACAATGTTGTGTTAGTTTCTGCTGTATAACAAAGTGAATCAGCTATATGTATACATATGTCCCCATATCTCCTCCCTCTTGCATCTCCCTCCCACCCTCCCTATCCCACCCCTCTAGGTGGTCACAAAGCACTGAGCTGATCTCCCTGTGCTATGCGGCTGCTTCCCACTAGCTATCTATTTTACATTTAGTAGTATATATAAGTCCATGCCACCCTCTCACTTCTTCCCAGCTTACCCTTCCCCTCCCCGTGTCCTCAAGTCCATTCTCTACGTCTGCATCTTTATTCCTGTCCTGCCCCTAGGTTCTTGAGAACCTTTTTTTTTTAGATTCACATATATGTGTTAGCATACGGTATTTGTTTTTCTCTTTCTGACTTACTCCACTCTGTATGACAGACTCTAGGTCCATCCACCTCACTACAAATAACTCAATTTCATTTCTTTTTATGGCTGAGTAATATTCCACTGCATATATGTACCACATCTTCTTTATGCATTCATCTGTTGATGGACACTTAGGTTGCTTCCATGCCCTGGCTATTGTAAATAGTGCTGCAAGGAACACTGTAGTACATGACTCTTTTTTTGAGTTATGGTTTTCTCAGGGTGTATGCCCAGTAGTGGGATTGCTAGGTCGTATGGTAGTTCTATTTTTAGTTTTTTAAGGAACCTCCATACTGTTCTCCATAGTGGCTGTATCAATTTACATTCTCACCAACAGTGCAAGAGGGTTCCCTTTTCTCCACACCCTCTCCAGCATTTATTGTTTGTAGACTTTTTGATGATGGCCATTCTGACTGGTGTGAGGTGATACCTCATTGTAGTTTTCATTTGCATTTCTCTAATGGTTAGTGATGTTGAGCATCCTTTCATATGTTTGTTGGCAATCTGTATATCTTCTTTGGAGAAATGTCTATTTAGGTCTTCTGCCCATTTTTGGATTTGGTTGTTTGTTTTTTGATGTTGAGCTGCATGAGCTGCTTGTATATTTTGGAGATTAATCCTTTGTCAGTTGCTTCATTTGCAAATATTTTCTCCCATTCTGAGGGTTGTCTTTTTGTCTTGTTTATGGTTTCTTTTGCTGTGCAAAAGCTTTTAAGTTTCATTAGGTCCCATTTGTTTATTTTTGTTTTTATTTCTCTTCCTCTAGGAGGTGGGTCAAAAAGGATCTTGCTGTGATTGATGTCATAGAGTGTTCTGCCTATGTCTTCCTCTAAGAGTTTTATAGTGTCTGGCCTTACATTTAGGTCTTTAATTGAATATATATTGTGATAGTAATCCTCTATCTGTTAATCTGTGATGGAAGTATATTTTCAGTTTTACATGTGTTTTTCATGGCTTTTTCCCATACTGATATTTTAATACAGAGAAAACACTTTCAATCATTATCTTACTCTACATGGAATACTATTGAAAATAAATCAATGTAGGCAGATTAAACATAATATTCTTTTCAAATGATTCAAGAGAATAGTCTTTTCTTGACGTAAATGAGCTGAAGTCAAGGTAGAAAATGAAGCAGAATTAAAGATACTGGTGTCCTTTGCAACGACAGGATACAATGATGACCAATATTTTTTTAAGTTAAGTAGGCCTTATGGAGTTTTTTTAAAATTTAAGAACTTTACTGAAGTTATTTTAAATATTTTTAAATGTCTTTAAGGAAGCATTTACTATTACAGCTTTGAAGTTAAGAGGCTCTAGAGAGAATTTTTTTTCTTTTTTTTTTTTGGTGAAATTAAATGCTTCTAGACTAGTCTTCTTGGTAATTCTTAACAGTCAGACTGCCTTACAGTAAGATATTATTAGGAAATACATTGCTCATTCCAAAAGCTTTCTCTATGTTTGACTGTTTACCCTTCACATCCTTTAGTTTTTACAAAATTTGGACGATATTCAGTTTACCTTTTTATGTGAGGGTGCGTATTTTCTAAATAATACTTTTCCATAAACCACTATTATTTTTATAGAGTTTCCTGAGTCACATTTAATTCAGACAAGTATTGTAGTAAAAGGAACTCTTGTCTGCATACTCTCCTAGAAAACCTCCCCCCAAAATGACTCATTCAGTTGCTGTTTCTGTTCATTAATAAATAAGTAAAGACAAGAGAATACCACTATTGCATTACCTATCTGTAATTGGGTATGCTCCTGATACACTTTATAATAGTTAAGGCAGATTCTTTTCAAATGAGCAAATACTGGGGGAAAAGTTTATTTCTAATGAAACTATGGTGAAATTTCTGGCCCAATAAATATTTACCAGGATATTTTCCAAAGTAGCAAAAGTCTATCTAGAGGTAGACACTTTAATTGTTATGCTTGTGTTCTGGAGTTCCAGGAATCCTGGTGATTCATCTGAATTAAGAAGTCGTTTTTCCATTTAAATATGAACCATGACATCCAGTACGTTAGCCAGATATTGCAAGATTTCTTTTGATGATTGTACAGACTAGTTCTCTAAATTCAAACCTGGGCAGTGTATACTTCCAGTGAGGAAAAGACATCCAAGAATTATTTAACTGGCACTTTTCCACCTCCTGAGAGGCAGAAGAGTATGTGCAGTGGTGCGTTTGCCGGGAAGGAGCCCATCAGTAAAATTAAGAGTGTGAGGCCTTCTTTGATGTGCTATTAATCAGCTGTTGCCTGATTTCATTCAATTTGTTTGGCTTGTCACCAGTACATTATTATTTCATGTTCTGAACATAGACTTCCAGGTGTGTAATTCTAAGTACGAACACAGCTGGAGAGTTCTTCATGAATTCCACTGGGGAAGAGGACATCAAGTACCACTTGTCCACAGTTACAAACATACAGGTCTTTGGAACAAATGGATCTTTAGTGAAGTCTCTGAAGGGCCTGCACTCACATCGGGAAGGTACCTTGGCCTCCGTAACACTCTGCACTGCCATGACTTAAGACACAAAACATTGCTCTCTGCTTTAAGATGCAAAGCAACCCCCCCACGCACCCAGTTACCAGTAACAGGCATTTGCTAAGTGGCTATCTGTGTCCATCTAATGTCATGCCTGGCCTGTCAGATTTAAGTCTCTGCTCCTTAAATTCCTCACCAATCATGACTACTAAGCTCCAAGGCAGTAATCACTGGGAAAATCTCTTTCTAGATTATTTCATTCAGCTTTCCCGTTAGCTCGTAAACCGAGGCCAGGCCCCTGTCAATTCAGTCAAGGTTAAATACCATGAGAATATGTGTCCCTAAAATCACTTTTGAATTTTCCACATGATCTGCTTACCTTCCAGTTCACTTTCTATATGACAGTCGAAGCCCTCAACTTGTTGACATGCAGAGTTATCTTCTTCCTCAGCGGAAATGCTTTTTTATTTTATGAGTGTATAGTGTGTGGAGTTAAGGTTGCATTGCCTTCAAGGATAAGGAGAGGCAGTACTTGTATTATGTCTCCCCTTTCCTCCAGGAACCCAGAGATTTGGGAGATGTCAGTAACTGACATTTTGGAAGAACAGTGCATTGTAATTTGTAACAAGTTCTCCAAGGGTCTAGTGCTTTCCCTGGAAAGGGTGGATTGCTTAAGAAAATAGTAAGGTTCCTTTATCCTTCATTTCTGTTTACTTAAAAAGAGTGAGGCAGTATAAAAGTTAGTGTAACTTCTAAGACTGCTTCAGCACTCAGCAAATCCAGATCACCGTGTATTTTTAATAAGAGATTATATATGTTGTTACTATGAAATCTTTCACAAATTGCTGCAAACATTAAAAATGGATTCTCCACTGTAAAACAACAGCCATCACCACTAAGCAGGGGGCACACTTTTTTTTATTTCTGCTCTGTGGCAGTCCTTTTCACTGTTATGAAAAGGTGTTGATTAGATTTTATTTATGCTACATATTTAGGGTATCCAGCTGAGGAACCAAACTCATTTATCTGGCACACTTGGCAGGTAGTTCAAGGCCTGTAGAATCAGAATTGTAACAGAATAGCACTGAACAATTTAAAACTCGCCAAACACCGTACCTCTACTCAGCGAACTACAGGGCATGGCAACATGCCATGTTCACATGTTTGTATGTGAACCTCAATTCCCAGGGGTCTTCAAACTTGTCTGTTGCCCAAGAACTGCTCTGTGCTGGGAAATCCTGGACTCCCCATGTCTGAGGTGAAATATTCATCTCAGTGTTGTTGACAGAAGTCGATTGTTTCTTTTTTGCTTCGTGAAATAGCCTCAGACTAAGCATTCACAGCCGTGTTTTACTAGCAGTGACAATGGGTGGCATTAGATAATCATTTCCAAGTGAGATAAACAGGTTTCAGAGCGTATAAAAGAAATCTCTAGGCAGTCTGAAGATTAGGAGGACTGAGTTGTCCTAAACAGAATTTTAACTGCTAATAATAGTCAACATAGTCATTGCATGGCAAGACTCACTTCAGGATCCACACCCAATGCCTCTTCTTCAGGAAACTCCTTTTCTGAATGACCCCTTTATCTCCGTCATGGAAGTGGTTTATCTTTTCTTCGAACCTTCATACATATGGGCACTTATTCTGTGTGAGGCAGTATTCCAGAAGTTAGTGATACAGTGATGAACAAAATTGTCAAGTTCCCCTTCTCATGGAACTTATATTCTACTGAAGGGAGACAGTAAAAACCTAATAAACAAAGAGGTAAATAAGGTAGTTGTGCTCTGCAGTAATGGCTCGAGGGGACATGATGATGTGCCAGAGAGTACCACAGAGTGGAGGGGATGTGGGCAGGAAGTGAGGTGATCTGGAGGCGTCCTGGAGAAGGTGATATATGACCTGGAATCTGAAGAATGAGACAGAACCATCTATGCCTATAGAAGGGGAGAGCACATGTTGTTGATAGTAACAGTTATGTTGTGTCCAGAATTCTATTGAATAGTAAACTCATTGGGCACAGAGACTGTTATTTACTGGTCCTTGTATGTCCTGTAGCATCTGACTTGAGCCTTTAGGTAGGATTTGTCCGAGTAAGCACTTGTTAAATTAGATAGATCCATCTGGATGGCAGTAGGAGCAAACTGTTACAAGGTGCTATTCTGCACAGTTCTTTGATAATCAAAAAATGCTAGATCTTAAAACTTCTAGAGTAAAAGATTAATGTTTGGTTGGCTGTGTTTCACATAGCTATGCTGGTATCTTTTAAGCATAACAGCACCTGAACAGGAAAGTTGGCAGGCAACTGAGTGATACTTATACAATAGAGGCTGTGTATTACGGTAATCATTATGTTCTAGAAAACATGCATGACTCAGATGCTATCCTCTGGGCACAGACAAGTCGCTTGAAAGTCTCTTCTGTAGGTCAAGGTTAAGGGGTTCACAATATTTTCACTTTGCATTTTGGCAAGTAGAACATACTATTACTTGATTTTTCTTGTTTCCTGTGAATTCTTCCTTCATGACTTAAATGAAGGGAAGAAAATACTTTCTATTTTTATATTAGCATAAAACCAGGGGATGTGAGAACTGGGAGAGGCTATAAAGAGAGGAATCATTATTATCATCTGGAACAAGAATACCTGGGGCTTCCCTGGTGGCGCAGTGGTTGAGAGTCCGCCTGCCGATGCAGGGGACACGGGTTCGTGTCCCGGTCCGGGAAGATCCCACATGCCGCGGAGCGGCTGGCCCCGTGAGCCATGGCCGCTGAGCCTGTGCGTCCGGAGCCTGTGCTCCGCAACAGGAGAGGCCACAACAGTGAGAGGCCCATGTACCGCAAAAAAAAAAAAAAAAAAGAGTACCTTAGTTCATAGTTCTGCTTCTACGGGCTGTGCAATCTTGGGCAAATGATGTAGTCTCTCTATGATTCAGTTTCCTTATCTTTAAAAAACCTGGTGGTCATGAGGTTTAAATGAGTTGATGAATGTAAAGTGCTACGAAAAGAATCTGGCACCTACAAAGGTTATAGAAAGTGTTTTATGTCGTGATCTAGTTCAGAGGTCTCAGACTCCCCATGACCAGATTTATTCCCCAAATCAGTTGACTGGCACAACGTTTCAGAATTTTTTCAGAGTCGCTAATGTCGAGAAATAGAGTTATTTCATAAAGCAACTAGATCTTCTGCTTCTTTTGCAAAACTAAGAGGTCAGGAAACATAGGGCTTTCATACTCACAGCCATTAGCAGTCTTTGATCCATCCCTTTTCAACCGAGCCTGTCCTCTCCGATTTACTGTAGTCTCCACCATTCTCTATTGCATCCCTGACACCCATTAGTATTAGCAGCCTACAGGTATTATTGATATTTGAGCTTGCCACCTGTCCTCTTTCCAGAGCAAAAGGGTTCTGACAGATTTTGTTTTCATGTTGGAGATGCCAAGTCGGGACGAGGAGCAGGTAGACAAGTACAGAGAACAGTTCCAGTGGAAAACATTCCTTAGTCAATTGTACTCACTTAAAATTGAAACCCTGTAGAGCAAGTGTGTCAATGTTACAGTGCATGTAATACTAAATTTTTTTAAAAGCTTATATTAACAGTCTGTATTTTGAACACCTCTATTGAAATGTCTCATCCATTATTTGCATGAATTTATTGCTTGAAGACATTCATTTTTGTTTTGTTCAAGCAATGCTTATTACTTATCTTTACCAGGCACTTCTTTCCATTAACAGAGGACAAACATGATTAAGACGTTGTCCTTCCCTTAGGAGCTTATTGTGTCCTTCCCTTAGGAGCTTATGATTAAGACCAAAAAGAGTCCCAAAAATGAGGAGTCCAAAAAGTGATGTCAACACGTACGCTAAAGTGTTCTCTACTTTTCTATTTCTCTTTGATTCAAGGGGAGTTTATGTCACCCCAAATCCAGTCCCCAATATGGGTCTGTGAAATGGATTTTAGTTAATAAACATAAATATCTTAATAGTGGAGAAGTTTTTATTTGAATTTTGTTTTTTAGACAGTGACTTTCATCTCTCAGGAAGTCTTATGTTTGATTTTTCCATAAATGACAACAAGAAACCACAAGTAAGGGCCATTTTTCCCCTCTGTTTTCTAGCTTAACTAATAAAGAGAATTCATTTTGAACTGTGAAGTGGAATATACCTTGTTGGGAAATTGTTTCATGGTCCTGTTGAATGTTTAAAGATGTGCTGGCAGTTGGAGTTTCCATAATGTAATCTAACCAGTCATTTCCTGGGATGGTTCCAAACTTGCTGGGTCATCAATTTAATACACCAGGTTAAAAAACAGATTCAGTCTCTAGAAAAGCAAGATGCATTGCCTCTGTAAGTGGGTGTTCAGTGCATATAGTTTTAACTTTGGCAGTCATTTCAAATGAAATATTGTTAGCATGAGGATGTTACAGACACTTCAGGACACCACAGTCTTTTAAAAAATGTTTAATCTGTATAATCTTTATTTAATATCTAATCCCGCCTTTAAATTCAGCTTTCATCATTTTTTTGTTCTCGTATTCTCTCTCATCTATGATGTGATACATCTTACAATGAGAACAAGAGATCTTTATACTTTTCATCATCTATAATTTGCCAAATCCAATCATTTACATCAATCCATCCCAATACCATATTGTACAGTGATGTCAGTTCTCACAAAAGTTCCACACCTGTAATGTGATCCAAACTCCTCCACTCAGGAAGAGAACAGTTCATAGGACCAGTGTTAATGTAAAAATGTAAATTTTTAGAAGCACATCCTCCTGCAAGTGCCTACCGTAATTATAGAGAAGAGAATTTTATAGCTGTTCAGAGTTTTGAGCCAGTTTTTGTCCTGCACATAATAATGAAGCAGAATGAAACAAAATGTTGCTGTTCCCTTTCCAAAACATTTCAACTTTCCTCCCTGTTCCCTTAAAAAAAAAAAAAAACACTCATTCTGCAGATTGCCCAGGTTCACCAAACACACAGTGCCAAACTGGAGCAGCAAGTAACAGTGGAAATGAATTTAAACACCATTTAGTTAACCTAGTAAAACTAGTGTTGATGGGTAAGAGAGAGTTTTCTCTTTACCAGAATTAAAGAAAGATTTCATTTAAAACTGTAAAGTTCTATACATATTATAATTAAGTATAAAAATCTACAAATAAATAAAAAATAAAATGAAGTTAATGAAGAAATACAATGATACCATATCTCTTTACTTTGCATAATAATGCATAACATCCATAAAAGCTGTTATTTAAATCAACATTACCCTTTGACTTGCTAAGTCTACTTTCATATTGAAGTTATCTTAAAGTCCAAGCTAGTTGGATTTAGATCAATGAGATTTTTTAAACCATCCCGTTTCACTTAAAATTACTAATTTCTGAATTTTTGCCTACTCTGTAGCTTGATGCATCAAACAAAAATACTGTAATTGTGGATTTCTGATGTATATGCCTTCAAATAAAACTTCACATAAAAATTGAAATTACAACTAGTAACTTTCTTAAAATAGTAACTGAATATGAATTATTAATCAAACTCTATCACTGATTCTGAAAAGCCGTAGAAGCATTTAGTTTGCTTTCATATTATTGGAAGGAATAATTGGCAGGATTCCAGAAATGATGGTTTTTGAACATTTATGTAAACAGTGATATACAGAAAGATATTATAAATATAAATTTATATTACAGGTCAATGGCCTTGTTTCATAAGATCTTATTTTTCTGTTTGTTTACAATTTTCTGTTTGTTTTACAAGTAAGGACTCTGGGCCACAAAGTAACAGCCAATTTCTTTTCCCTAAACTCGTGTAACGTTTTAAAATTCCTTATGTAATCTTGCCTTGAAGGTAATAAACGAAATGACTTCTCAAGAATAATTCTGGTTCTTGTAGTTTATGGCAGTGTTTATGTGAATGTTATCATGTTGGATGAAAAGAAAACATTCAGTTTTATCAGATTGCTTCTTGCTCTTCTAAGTGAATTTGCCCCATGGTATACTGAGTAGTCCTACATTAAACTGGCTTTGTTAACACAGCCAAGAATTAGGTCTCTTTAATTAAGGAAAGTAACTGAAAGGTGATTTGGTCAACTTTTCATATGATTTTCCAAATCTGAGAACATTTTAAGTCTGCTAAGAAAGTGTGACATCACGTCAGCTTTTATTCTGAGTGTTGAAACTTTCCAACTATGGAAAAATATCACTTTTCATTTTAGTGTATGCTTAAAACTGGCCCATTGGATATAGTTAAAGCAGGGACCTAACCCTACAAATTTAATTATTTTCCAGTAAAGTTCAATTCCATTGAAGATATTTATTCAATATATTTATGATTCTGGTTTGGCAAACCTTTGGCTCATCTTTAAAAGTGCCCTAGATCTCTCTGCAAGAGTTGAGCCCTTCCAGAATAATTATGCTTTGTAGTTTTATTTTATGGAATTGAAATTATAAATGTAACTGTAGACATAATATCCCTAAGTAGAACCTCATCTCAAATTTCTTTTTATTGCAGCTGGTGAATCTGCAAATCAAAAATTTCCCATTTGGTAATAAATGGTATTACCTTTTGATGCAGATAGGCATTGAAAAGGATGGAAATTGTCTGTAAATATGATTTGTTTCTCATCAGTAATTATTTCAAATTAGAAATTAACTGAGTAATGTGATAATACAAGGGCTCTAGAAGCAGACAAGTGTAGGTTCATGTTTTGGCTCCACTGTTTACTAGCATTTGACCCAAAAGAGTATATTTAAACTTTATGAGCTTAGATCCTCAACTATAGATAACCAGGCCTGTCTTGTAAGGTGCCTAACACAGTGATTATTAAGAGTTAATACTAAGCTAAGAGCTTAATAAATGAGATATATAATTATAATAACTGTTAAAAAGTAATTCAGTTCTTTTATTCCAATGATTATTTTTC
This sequence comes from Orcinus orca, assembly GCF_937001465.1. Taxonomy (NCBI): domain Eukaryota; kingdom Metazoa; phylum Chordata; class Mammalia; order Artiodactyla; family Delphinidae; genus Orcinus; species Orcinus orca. The sequence continues at coordinate 133,075,943 of NC_064560.1, read as the reverse complement.
CTGATGATTCCCAAGTACATTTCCATGATATCAAGAGATACCATGAAATTGTTCAAAAACATTGTAAACACAGTTAAATTTATTTTATTTTATTTTTTTAAAAACGTTTATTGGAATATAGTTGCCTTACAATATTGTGTTAGTTTCTACTCTACAGCAAAGTGACTCAGCTATACGTATACATATATCCCCTGTTTTTTTGACTTCCTTCTCGTTTAGGTCATCACAGAGCATTGAGTAGAGTTCCCTGAGCTATACAGTAGGTTCTCATTAGTTATCTATTTTATACATAGTATCAGTAGTGTATATATGATACTATATACAATAGTGTATATATGTCAATCCCAATCTCCCCATTCATCCCATCTCCCCTTTCCCCCTTGGTATCCATATGTTTGTTCTCTGTGTCTGTGTCTCTGTTTCTGCTTTGTAAATAAATCGTCTATACCAACTTTTTCAGATTCCATATATATGCGTTAATATACTATGTTTTTTTTCTCTTTATGACTTACTTCACTTCATTTATTTTTTTTAATCTATGTACTGGGCTGATTAATTACAAAATGAGAAACAAGAGTGCACAGAGATATAATTGTAACCGAAACATTAATATTTGTGTGTCTTATATAATCCAGTAGTCACTATGTTTTTCAATTATATAAATGATAGTATAATTTTAACCCTTTACTTTTATGGTTGAGGAGTAATTTTAAATTATATTCATTTTTTTCTTGGAGGGAATCCAAAGAAGCTGTAGGCCCTGTTCATATGAAGTACTAGATTGGATAGATTGGGGGAATTTACTTTTCATTTTTATCTTCCTGAACTGCTTGCATTTCCTATATGTAAAACTTTAGAAAATGTCAATGAAGTATTATATGGAGTGGGATTAAGAACGATTTTTTGGTTTGCTTTCAACTTTATATTTCTGCATTAAACTAATGAAATTGAAAAGCTGCAAATTGTTTGAAAGTCCTAGAAGTAAGGTTCAAATAGTTTGATCTCCAATTCTCTTCTTTTCATACTTTAAAAATAAAGTAACTCAGAAAAGAAATTAAGGGGAAATAAATGACATTAATGAACAGAAACATAGTTTTAGTTTATTCCTCTCACATTCTTAAGGATCAAACCACTAAATACAATAGTAAAATAAAAGGCAATTTAAAAATACACAAATATATTATGCTGTGTCAGGGTCACTTGCATCTTACCATATCACTCTGAGAACATCACTACTATATGAACAGCTGGATGTGCTTTATTGGGAAAATGATTTTTCTCTTTGTGTCAGTATTTCTGCACTAGTGCTTTGGCTCAATAATGAATATATGAGACCTTTTGTTGGAAAATAAAATTTAAAAAAATGAAAATAAAAATATATAAATATATAAATCAGATAGTCTCTTATATCTTATTGTCCTTTATTGTTTTTCAAACATATAGCAAAAGTCACCATCAGAGTCATTCATTGGTCGAGAGAAGAGGTCGAATTCCCAGTCATACATTGGACGACCCATCCAGCTCGACAAGATCTTGCTGTCCAAAGTTAAAGTGCCGCACACTTTCGTCATCCACTCCTACACCCGGCCCACTGTGTGCCAGTACTGCAAGAAGCTTCTCAAGGGGCTCTTCAGGCAGGGCCTGCAGTGCAAAGGTAAGGACGATCTTGCCACCAAGTATTTGTCAACCGCCGAAGTTTGAGCCTCACCTATTTGAAATGACTATTTTTCCCACACCTCTTTCTGATGCATGCTTGGTTTTGATTTGTTTTCTTTTAAAATGATTGTGATTAGATTGCAGATTCAACTGTCATAAACGTTGTGCACCAAAAGTACCCAACAACTGCCTTGGCGAAGTGACCATTAACGGAGGTAGGTAAAAGGTCAGCTGTCACATCTATGCTTCTTTTCCCTCTTAAGGCATGTGTCAGTTAGGACTTAGCGGGATTTTTTTACTTTTAATTTCTTCCATTCAGATACTCGTGACCCAAACCAAAGTAAATTACGGCCTCTGTCCTACTTTACTGTAAAAAAGCACCCATCATTGCGTTGTGATAAAGACCAGAGATTTTCTTGATTTTTACATGGTGAACCAGCTAGTACTGAAAACTTGGATATCCAGGATTTCTTCCCCAGCTCTCTTATTTTTCTACACCTATTCTAGTTCATTCAGAAGCGTAGAAATTGTTGGAATGCCTCCCAGTTATAGCTATCAGTCTCATCCTCCATCCTTTTCATTCCCAGCATTAAGACAGAAGTTATCTTTTCTTCCCTGTCTGTCAAGGAAGGGAAGAATCACAGAAATTGACCTACCAGGAAATAGTTACAACTTTCTTCCTCCACCTGCTTACTATTCTCATTATGTATGTGCTTGTTAACCCGCATCTTTAATAATAATAAAAGGAACTTTAATTTAGACAATTAAAAACTACATATCCTTTTCTATATTGGGGAATATTCCTTTGGGAAAACTTTAATTGTATAAATTAAGATTGAAGGAATTCTAAGAAAAAGGCTATGTCCTAAAGGAACAGCTCTCATTTTCTTCCCTGGTAGAATTCCTGATGGATTCTGACCAAAATATTTGACTTAGTGTCCCAGGCTGACTTTTTCCATAGATAGTAGACTGTGTTATATTTTCAGTCTGTTATCAGTTTGCTGATTCCTCTGGGAAGAAAACTGGTGATAAAAGACTGGAGAAACAGGTTGAGTATTTCTGTTGCTAAAATCCTGAAGAACAAGTGATTATGTATGTTCTCCAACTTTCTTCTCTAGAAGAAGAAGAGAAAGCTCTCTAGGAAAACATTCCCATAGTCGTTTCTGGCTTCAAGATGCATGACTTAGCTGCCAAACTCAAAAGCTTGGCAATCTTCCCACTTTCTGTGGCATATGGTATTGATTTTGTTCAGGCCCAGGAAATGTCAATGTGTACTTGATAACTAGAACCAAAGGGAAACAGTGTAGTTTATGTTATGTTGATTAATTTGAAATTGCATTTTTCCATACAGTCAGAAAAATCTGGAAAAATGTGCATTTTCCAAGCTTGGCAGGCTAGGGTCTCTGATCAATCTGTTTTCTAACTTTAAAGTAAGTACTTTGCCTTAGTAAGTAATTATAATTTACTACATTACCATCAGCTATATAATGACAGGATTCAGTATTACTTCGAATATCAAATATCTTAGGCTTATGTGACCATATATTAGAATCCATGATTTTAAAAGTTACTGGAATATCAAGAATCAGTGACCTTGAGTGTTCTTGCATGTCAAAGTTTCCCACATCCTCCCATGTATTTCTTTTTCCCACCAGGGCTGTACTACTGAAATAAGATTCGTATCCTCTTCACTGGTGCCTGGTATCACTTTGCTTCCTAGCACTTTGTTTCTGTCTCACCCTTGGCTTCCTTCCAAGGCTTCCCATGACTTTTCATGCTTTTAGGCTTAGGGGCACAAAAAACAAGCATCTGCTCGTAAAATTATATATTCATCCTCTCATTCATTCAGGTGACTATGAACTAAAATTTAAAAGGAAAGTGAAAGAAAAGAAAAATTCTTCACATAACTATATTTTTAGGGCTTCCAGTTGATTTGCTTTAAGATTGCCTAACTTTCTCTTAAGTCCTGGCTCCAGGATTCCAGGCTTATCTTCATGGGCACAAAACAATTTTTTAGATTTGCTTAGCCCTGGGGCAGAGTCTGATGTAGTCATGGAAGAAGGGAGCGATGACAATGACAGTGAAAGAAACAGTGGGCTCATGGATGACATGGAAGAGGCAATGGTCCAAGATGCTGAGATGGTCATGGCAGAGTGCCAGAACGACAGTGGGGAGATGCAGGATCCAGACCCAGACCACGAGGACTCCAACAGAACCATCAGGTGAGGGCTGCAACCCCAGCCTTGGCCAAACAGGGGAACCCCAAGTGGTATGTACTTTTTAAAGCTCTTTGATATTTTTATCTGTTATAAACTTCAAGTGTGCATTCACAGGCATACCTCGTCTTATTGCTTTATTGCACTTCAAAGGTATTCCGTTTTTTTTACAAATTGAAGGTTTGTGGCAACCTAGGGTAGTGCACATGTATCAGTGCCATTTTTTCCACAGCGTGTGCTCACTTTGTGTCTCTGTGTCACATTTTGGTAATTCTTACAAGATTTCAAACTTTTTCCTTATTATTATATTAGTTAGGGTAATCTGTGTTTAGCAGTCTTTGAGGTTACTATTGTAATTGTTTTGGGACACCACAAACCATGGCCAGTATAATACAGTATACTTAATCGATAAATGGTGTGTGTGTTCTGACTGCCCCACCAACCAGCCGTTCTCCAGTCTCTCTCCACTTCCTCTGGCCTCTCTATTCCCTGAGATACAGCAATATTGAAATTAGGCCAGTTAATAAACCCTACAATGGCCTCTCAGTGTTCAAGTGAAAGGAAGAGTCACACGTCTCTCACTTTAAATAAAAAGCTGGCAATAAGTAAGATTAGTGAGGAAAGCATGTCGAAAGCTGAGATGGGCCAAAAGCTAGGCCTCTTGAGCTAAACAGTCAGCCAAGTTGTCATGCAAAGTAAAAGTTCTTCATAGAATTAAAAGTGCTACTTCAGCAAACACGTGAATAATAAGAAAGCAAAACAACATTATTGCTGAAGGAAAAAGTTTCGGTGGTCTTGATAGAAGGTCAAACCAGCCACAACATTCCCTTAAAGCAAAGCCTAATCTAGACCAAGATCCTAATTCTTTTCAAGTCTGTGAAAGCTGAGAAAGGTGAGGAAGCTGCAGGAGAAAAGTTTGAAGCTAGTAGAGATTGATTTACACGGCGTTTAAGGAAATAAGCCATCTCCATAGCATAAAAGTACAAGGGGGGGAAGCATGAAGTGCTGATATAGAAGCTTCAGCAAGTTACCAAAATATCTAGCTAAGACAATAAATGAGGGTGGCTACACTAAACATCACATTTGCAATGTAGATGAAACAGCCTTATATTGGAAGACAGTGCCATCTCGGACTTTCACAGCTAGAGAGAAGACGATGCCTGGCTTCAAAGCTTCAAAGGACAGGCTGACTCTGCAGCTGGTAACTTTTAAGTTGAAACCAATGCTCATTTACCATTCTGAAAATCTTAGGGCCCTTAAGAATTATGCCAAATCCACTCTACTTATGCTCTGTAGATGGAACAACAAAGCCTGGATGACAGCATATCTGTTTACAACATAGTTTACTGAATATTTTAAGTCCGCTGTTGAGACTTATTGCTCAGAAAAAAATATTCCTTTCAAAATGCTACTGCTCACTGACAATGCACCTGGTCACCCAAGAGCTCTGACAGAGATGGACAGTGAAATTCACGTTGCTTTCATGCCTGCTAACACAACATCCATTTTTGCAGCCCATGGATCAAGGGGCAATTTCAACTTTCACGTCTTATTATTTAAGAGATACATTTTGTAAGGTTATCATTGCCATAGATGGCTGTTCTTCTGATGGATCTGGGCAAAGTCAACTGAAAACCTTCTGGAAAGGATTCACCATTCAGATGCCATTAAGAACATTCATGATTAATGGGAAGAGGTCAAAATATCAACATTAACAGGAGTTTGGAAGAAGTTGTTTCCAAACCTCATGGATGACTTTGAGTGGTTCAAGACTGCGATGGAGAAAGTAACTGCTGATGTGGTGGAAATAGCATGAGAACTAAAATTAGAAGTGGAGTCTGAAGATGTGACTGCAATGTCATGATAAAACTTTAAGGGTTGAGCAGAGGAAGTGGTTTCCTGAGATGGAATCTACTCCTGGTGAAGATTCTGTGAAGTTTGTTGAAATGACAACAAAGGATTTAGGATATTACATACATTTAGTTGATAAAGCAATAGCAGGGTTTGAGAGTATTGACTCCAATTTTGAAAGAAGTTCTGTGGGTAAAATGCTATAAAACAGCATTGCGTGCTACAGGGAAATCATTCGTGAAAGGAAGAGTCAATCAATGCTGCAGACTTTATTGTTGTCCTATTTTAAGATATTGCCACAGTCATACCAGCCTTCAGCCAACACCATCCACATCAGTCCACAGCCATCAACAACAAGGCAAGACTCTCCACCAGCAAAAAAATTATATCTCCCCTGAAGGCTGAGGTGATGGTTAGCATTTTTTAAAGCAATAAACTAATTTTTAATTAAGCTAGATACATTGTTTTTTTTAAGCATAATGCTATTACACACTTAGTAGACCACAGTATAGTATAAACATAACATATATACACTGGGAAACCAAAAAAAATTCATGTGACTCGCTTTATTGCCATATTTGCTTTATCTCCGTGATCTGGAACCAAACCTGCAATATCTCCAAGGTATGTCTATAATTTGTTTATAAATGAGCTGTGTACTATGGAGGAGACTCCTAACTTTGGAATTAGGAGGTCGGGATTCCCTCGGAGAAATGTAGTTTGCGTCCTTTCCTGGTATTGCCTCATTCTTTGACCCATTTTCTTTTGCATGTGAGGGTTACACATATGTGCAAATGACAAATTTACTACTAAGTTAGTATTCATTCAAAGCTCATTGTGTAAGGGTAAGCCGGGACAAAGTGAGAGAGTGGCATGGACATATATACACTACCAAATGTAAAACAGATAGCTAGTGGGAAGCAGCCGCATAGCACAGGGAGATCAGCTCAGTGCTTTGTGACCACCTAGAGGGGTGGGATAGGGAGGGTGGGAGGGAGGGAGATGCAAGAGGGAAGAGATATGGGAACATATGTATATGTGTAACTGATTCACTTTGTTATAAAGCAGAAACTAACACACCATTGTAAAGCAATTATACTTCAATAAAGACGTTAAAAAAAAAAAAAGCTCACTGTGTGCACATACAGAGATCAGGGATCAACCTCAGCGGACACCATCTATTTTTATAGCTGGTCCCTATTACAGATATCACATACGTCTGGACCTTACTGTTCTTGATTTTATTTCAGAAGTGTGTGGAGTTACGTATTTGTCATCTAATTATCTGTACTTTTTGATTTGTAGATGATCCCCATTTTTTATATTAGTGGTCAGCACACTATGGCCCGATTCAGGCTGCTGTCTGTTTTGTAATAAAGTTTTATTGGAACATAGCCAGGCCCGTTCATAGCTATGGCTATGTCTGCTTTTGCACCACAATGACAAAGTTAAGTATTCTGCAAAGCCTGAAATATGTATTACCTGGCTCTTTACAAAAATAGTTTCCAAACCTCTGATTTATGTTATAAAGTGTATTGAAACTTTTGTGTCCATTTTACAAATACCATATTCATTGACTGACTGAAATTGTTCATGAGAGGAGAGCAATAAAATAATTGGATTTTATTCCATTCAATAGCATGAGAAATATTTTTTAAATACTGGAAAATATTAGTCTTATGACCCCACTGTCTTTCAAAGGTGTACATTTCTTTAGTATCAAAAGATTGGTGTGGGCAGGTGGGCCTGTGGTTGGGGGCAGTGAAGGAGAGAGGAAGACACAGACAGAAAAGACAGAGAAAGAAAGACATGAAGGATGGGCATAATTCCATGAGCAATAGTTGTTTAAAAGACAGTTTCAGCAGCAGATTCTAATTTTTGTGAAATTATCCAGAGAGAGACTGAAATTCACAGTAACTGATATTATCTCTAAACGATTAATATTATGGCTGTAATATGTAGCAAGCAAGCGTTCATGTGTGATTCTGAATACTGTGGCCTCAATACACTAAAACTGTAATCTACCCAATGTTCACCCCAAAACTGAGCACCATGCACTTCAACCTGAAAACCGAGGAGCTTATTATCCTCCCTCGGGATTGTTAAGGTGTACATATCAAGCGCCTATCACTCTTCAGAGTAATCCAGATTCTGAACTAGGGTACTCTGGCAGTACCGTTCACTAAAAATGGAATAAGAAATTTTTTTTTGACTTTCACTTTGAAATAGCTGAAATAAGGTTTTATGCAGGAAAAGAAGATCTGTATCTAAAAACATTTCTTCCCTAAAATATTTTGACTTTTCAAGTCCATCAACAAGCAACAATATCCCACTCATGAGAGTAGTGCAGTCTGTCAAACACACGAAGAGGAAAAGCAGCACGGTGATGAAAGAAGGATGGATGGTCCACTACACCAGCAAGGACACACTGGTAAGATCCACAGCAAGAAGTTTTCTCTTGTCTTGCGAGCTTTAATTAGAGGAGCTGCTGATGCCCTGTCAACACTGTGGGATGTCTGGGTTACCAGGAGCAAACCTCAGTGCAGGCAGGGCACCGGATTGGGGGAGCATGTTCACAGTCACTGAGTGTCCCAAGTAGTTGAGCTAACAACGGAGTTAGAAAAAAGTGTAGGCAGCAATCTCAGGGAAACAAACTCATTTCCCTCCATTACTTGAGATGATTTCCAAACAACTTGAATGTCTTGCCTGTCATTTTACAGGCTTGCTTTCAGAGCACTCCTCTGTGATTCAGGTTTTTTTTTGAAACACTGCATTTTAGGGAGAGAAGAAACGATGATAACTATTATATACTTCTTAAATCCTTAGGTGTTCACTTAAAAACTGACCTATTCAATACAGGAATCCTATATTTTATTAGATAAAAGACAACACATTTTAATTTTTTCACATAGTCTGAGTAGTTCATTACTTCTTATTTTCCTAATAGTTGATGAATGAGTTTGTGTGTAAGAGAGAAAAAATTTGATGTATGTTTCAGTTAAGTTAATTGACATTTAGTGCTAAGCTTCTTTCTCAGCTATTGGTAGTGTTTTCCTCATCACCCCCTAGCTGTAGGATTCCTATCATTTTTTTAGATAAATGGACATCTATAACCTAATCGCTCTAGCTATAATCTCAACCTTCTCTTCTGGAGGGAGATTTACATGACTTACTGTAGGACTCAACTGAATACTATCCAGTCCTTCCTAGACATGGTAAAATATTTGAAGCATATTTAGTGTATTTGACTGGTCTAAGATAGGTGTGGAAGAGACCAAGAATAGTATCAGGGCATTTTGGCCTAAAAAGAAGAAACACATACACACATACAGACACACAAAGACCTGATCACCAAATCATAGAAGTTTAGATCTGCAGTGAGCTTAAGAGAGAATTGAGTTATTGATGCACTCTCCTGGTGTTGTTAAGTCGATGCCATGGAGTCAACCTTGCCATCCTACAGAACATTCTTTAGTTCTGCTGTAACAGTCAGAGCTCTTCCATCTCTAATGGAAGCCAGAATACCTGGCTGGATCAGCATGGCATGCCTTATGTTCTAAGATAATAAGAATATATAAATATTGTATCTCCTGTTAAGCCTTTTTATTTTATTACAGCTACAAATCCACTTTTAGCTCTTCAAGCCATCAAATAAATTTTAAAATGGAGTTTTCTATTTACTATACATTCAGTAAGTGCCAGGCACCGCTTGGGTGCTAACACATCATCTCCTTTATTATTCATAACTCTCGGATGTAGACACAGAAACTCACCACACATTTGCTGAGTAGTCATCTTCTAGAGTCTTGAAATTGAGTGTCAGTCTTCCTGGTCCAAAGCCCATGCACTTTCCACCATCGAGTCTGATGTCCCCAGTGGGAAAATGTTTTGATTTTTATCTATCTTGGATATTTTTTAAGTTTTTAAAAGATACTAAATCCAACTTCTGTTTCAGCGGAAACGGCACTATTGGAGATTGGATAGCAAATGTATTACCCTCTTTCAAAATGACACAGGAAGCAGGTACTACAAGGTAAGGGTGGCTCTTTCCTTGACTGAAGTTTCACACCCCCTCTTTCTTTCTCATGGGAATGTAGAGTATCAGAAATACAAAATACATCCAACAGACATGACTCTTTTGGAGCTTGCTCCAAGGGATATTTTTTCTTCTCTGTAGTTTACACATTTGGGGGGAATCAGGTTGTGACCCCATGTTAGTCATCTGTGAATTTCAAATATCCCTGTGGAATACTTCTGGCCCCATGTGATGGTGGGGCAGGAGCGGGAGGAGGAGAGAAGAAGCTTAACTGACTATTTTAGCAGAGATGTGTGATTTAACTAGAAAATTCAAGGTCACAGAAGATTAGCGAAAAGTAAATTCCTGAAATCTGTTCTATCCAACTTTGTTTGTTTTGTTTTGCATTTGTAGCCTTGCCGTACGTCACTGGGGGTTAAGAAACATTTTATGATTTCTCCATGTATTGTCAATATTCACAAGGAACACTTTCCTCTAGAAAAAGATTTGTCAGCTATTTTCATTCTGTCTCTCTACATGAAATAATACAGGTGTCATATAACGTTATCACCCAGTAAAACACGGTTCCAAAAGAAGTTCATACTGAAGACACTATATACTTGCTCCTTCAAGATTAATGCAGGCTCAGGCAAAGTTGGTGTCGTTCTCCATGGCCCCTTTACACAGATCTAACAGAAAAAGGAGACCTCATTAACTTTTCAATTAAAAATTTGTTTTAAAAGTTATTATTTCTTAGTCACTCTGTACCTCCTGGAAGACAGTGTGGTGATTAATTTTTTTAGTATCTATATTGTCTTAAAAGCAACTACTTTTTAGAGTCTGAGGGCGGCCGAAATGGCTGGCTTGTTTTAAGATGAGGCTTCTGCTACTTCTCCTGGTGGCGGCGTCAGCAGTGGTCCAGAGCTGTGCCTTGGCCAACCTGGGAGGCGTGCCTGGCAAGAGATTAAAGATGCAGTACGCCACGGGGCCGCTGCTCGAGATTTGTGTTTCCTGAGGTTATAGGTGGGTGTTTTAGGAGTACACGCGGATTGTTAGCTAGCGGTACCCAGGCATTCTCATTGAAGGAGAGAATTACCTCCCTCAACCAATATATAGACACATAGCATCTTTCCTGTCGGTCTTCAAGCTAGCCTAGTAATTAGGCTTAATAATTGTTGGCAAGGATCCTTTTGCCTTGTTTGGCATGCAGGCTCCTAGCATCTGGCAGTGAGGCCAAGAAAATAAGGTCTCTGCATGCATGATGGTCTTCTTCTTGAGCAACATGATTGAGAACCAGTGTATGTTAACAGGTGCATTTGAGATAACTTTGAATGATGTACCTGTGTGGTCTAAGCTGGAATCTGGTCACCTTCCATCCATGCAACAGCTTGTTCAAATTCTTGACAATGAAATGAAGTTCAATGTGCATATGGATTCAATCCCACACCATCGATCATAGCCCCACCTATCAGCACTGAATACTCTTTTACACTAAGGGATTTTTGCAAGAGCAGCATGAGTGACATTGTGAAGGCCTGTACGAAAGACAGCAAGCCGTTAGTACAGACCAGATGCTTTCTTGGCAGGCTCGTTGTACCTCTTGGAAAACCTCAACACAAGGCAGTTTTTCAGTGCTGGCACATTTTGGGATTCTGCACCTTCGTGGAGTGCAATAATACTGTATAGTTTTTTTTTTTTTTCTTCCCCAAGTCCACTCGGTTAATAGTTTTTTTAAAAAATGCAGACATTACTACTTGTACTTCTTTTTCTCTCGGTCATATTTGAAAAAGTAGAAAACTGAGTTGCAATTTGATTTTTTTTTTCAAAGATGTCTGTTAAGTCTTGTGATTTTATATGAATTTTCCTTTTTTATAGGTTAAAATTGATCTTTTCAGGACTAGAGCTGAAGTTCCCAAATACTTTATAAGAGTTTATCAGACATCTCTAATTTGCTCGTGTCCAATTTATATAGTTTTCAAAATACTGCAGATTGTGAACAGCACATTATATAAGATTATGGGGGGAAATCCTATATCCAGAGTACTGTACAAATTTGTGTATGTGTGTGTGCGCGTGTGGGATTACCAGAGAGCTACTAAAAGACCAACCACTTTTTAAATCCTGTTAATGTAGTTCAAGTGTCCTGCCTTGACTGTCAATTTAATGAGTTGATTAGCTGGGCTTTTATACTTAACTCAATAAAAAACTAAGCAGATGTAAGTTCAAAACAAAACAAAACAAACAAAAAGCAACTACTTTTAAAACCACTGTCTGTGGTTTTTCTCATTAAAACTATTCATGGGCCTATATTATTATATTAACATCTATCAAATCAAATTGTATGATTCATTTTCAGTGCCTTAAAGAATAGTTGAAATTTAAAAACAGCTGCGCATACCCAAATGCATTTCAAAAGGGTCATGATTTTACCTCACCGTTATAAAAATTATCATTTACATTCTAAGTCTTAGATTTTGATGCAGATTCAAAATTATTATTCTTATTCATACTTATTCTTACCACATGAACATAGTAAAAAAGTCACTTGAATTTTTCTGTAGAAAGGAGATGATAAATTTTCCCCTACTAAAGATATTTTTGTATTTTTCTTAGTAATATTCTGTGTCTTACTAAACCATTTGATGGCTGATTGTAATGCCATTTCTCACATGTCCCTGGCATGAATTTTATTTGAAAGTTTACATAGTTTTGATAAACTGCGTTTAACACACTCTTTCTTCCACAGGAAATTCCTTTATCAGAAATTTTATCTCTGGAACCAGCAAAACCATCAGCTTTAATCCCTAATGGGGCCAGTCCTCACTGTTTTGAGATCACTACAGCAAACGTCGTGTATTATGTGGGAGAAAATGTGGTCAATCCCTCCAGCCCACCACCAAGTAGCAGTGTCCTCACCAGTGGCATTGGTGCAGACGTGGCCAGGATGTGGGAGATGGCGATCCGGCATGCCCTCATGCCCGTTATTCCCAAGGGTTCCTCCGTGGGTTCAGGAACCAATGTGCACAGTGAGTCTGCTAGTTTTCTGACTATCTTTAGAACAGGTGAAGAGAGACTCTTTGGGGATGATTTATTTTATTGGCGAACATAGGGTCTCCAAATAAAAGCTGCTGCTACACATACTAAGATATGTCATTCATTAAATGATCCTATTTTATTTTTCATTTTACATTAAAATTCTGAACAAATGCATGTCAACCCAATATATTAGGCAATAGCAGAAACCTAGAGCTGTTGGTCATAAAAGAAGAACTAATCTAGTCAGCTTGAGCTTGACCTGGAATGCCGGTCTTGCCATTTGCAAATGTGAGTTAACATATGTCCTCAAAACCACCTAATATGCTATTCCGGGCAGGACGCTTAGTGTGCAGAGTACCTGGAAACTCTTGATCATTTTATCCCAGGAAGAAACCTCTGTTCATTTAGAATGAGATAAATTTTACCAAAATGCAAACAGGATCAAGTATTGAGGATGAATTTCTAAAAGGTATTTTAGAGGAGTATCTATTTAAAATGCAACTTAAAATCTTATAATGGCTATTAATAATGAAGCCTATGGCAAAAAGCCCTCTGTTTTCACATCACAGTATGTTATCTAATGATCTATCACAACTTTTTAATTGATCTCTACAACCAATATACATATTAATAGAATATATATGCCTAGTTGGGTGCTAAGCATTTTATGTGAGGTCTCTATTTTAATGCCTAAAATAACCCCAATAGTTGGATGTTAATGATTAGCCTGTTTTACAGGTGAGGGAATCAGGCCCTAGAGACATTAAGTTGTCTCAGCTTGTACCAGAGTTACGACATGGCACACCAGTATTTGAACCCAAGTCTTTACGACTCCTAACTCTAAACTGACAAAATATTATTATTTTTCAAAGCCAAGTACAGAGTAAATCTGTAACTGTAAAAGGAAAGAAACATTCTAATAGACATTTTTCTAGAAAAGTCTAATCATTATGGTTTTAAAACAGCCCTGCAGCTTGATTAATAAGCATGTATTTACTTGTTTTGCTATTATCTCTCTTACTTATTTTGTGTGTTTTTGAACATGTATTTCCAGGAGATATTTCTCTGAGTATTTCGGTATCAAATTCCCAGATTCAAGAAAATGTGGTGAGTGTGTACCTACTAATATAAAACTTGCTACTGTGATCCTTTATTTGAAAATAAGAGCATCATAAAGTACATTTTTATTGATCTGAAATTTTAATTTTTTAGTGTTTTCTAGAAAATAAAATAGGGTCCTTTTGGATGTTTTTCTTCTATAAAATTTTAGAAACATTACATTGTATCAATTCTCTTAGTGATTTTCTATCATCTGTTCTGCAGGGTGGAAAGTTAAATCCCTACTTTTCATCTCAGATAAACAATTATCCCGCAGTGCCTGATTTCTCACATGTTTGCGCATCTTGGTACTGGAATTTTAAATGGTTGATACTATGTAATACCAGATAAAATGAAATAAATTATTTGAGTTGCATGAATAGCTTAAACATGTCCTATTCTCATTCCTTGATTGCTACCCAGAAGTGCTGTCGTATGACAGGGAGCTGCATATACTCTTACAATCACTTGTACTTAACAAGGAGACCTCAGAAAGCTGCATAAATCAGATTTTATGCATCCACATTCTAGCACCCTAGTCAGCTGTGCCACATAACTCCATCCTTTCAGCTCAGTTTTTGAAAATTGTAGATCATACATGTTATGAAATAATTTACACTCTGTCATATGTTTGCTTCTTTTGGTTATACTTTGTCACTGTAGCAAGCAGCCCAAAAGTAATAAGGCCTTTCCTACCTCATCCTGTGACTCGATCTTTCCCTCTATTTTGACTGCTATATATACCTGTCACCAAAAGGAAAAACTTTGTAGCCTTACACTGATCTGAGTCTATTTTTTAAAGAATAAACTCCATGAAACTCGATTCATCACTAGCATAGCTTTGCAACCTTTGCTAAATTGGCATAAAGTAAACTGAAAACCAAATATGATTGAGAGAATTAGGGAAACTTTGTAATGAAAATTAGACATATTCTTGTTCTGTCAATCATGAGCTAGATTTCTAAAGACCTGAAGGTTCCTGTTGTTCTTGCTTAGCCAGAGAAGACTTTGGGAAATACTGATCTACCTATAAGCCTCTTGGGAAATTCTAGATTCCTGTGGGGTTCTTCCACCCTGTTTGGCTGAAAATTCTGGGTGGCCATTGAGCTATCAGAGAAAGATGGAGTAGTAGTTCGGACTCAGAATACTGGAGTAGTATTAATTCATTTTCTTGTCTTCAGACAACCTTGAACTCTGAACCATGGATACTCTGAAGGGATCACAGGATAGAGAGAACTTGTAGTTGTTTTCTGGGGGGAAGGACAAAGGGAAAGGATAGCAATGTATGGAATATGCAGAGGGTAGGATGTGATGTAAAAGGACTTTTATTTTTGTTTTTTTAAAAATTTATTTATTTTTGGCTGCGTTTGGTCTTCGTTGCTGCACGTGGGCTTTTCTCTAGTTGTGGCAAGCGGGAGCTCCTCTTCGTTGCAGTGCGCGGGCTTCTCATTGCAGTGGCTTCTCTTGTCGCAGAGCACAGGCTCTAGGCACGCGGGCTTCAGTAGTTGTGACACACAGGCTCAGTAGTTGTGGCTCGCGGGCTCTAAAGTGCAGGCTCAGTAGTTGTGGCGCACAGGCTTAGTTGCTCCGCGGCATGTGGGATCTTCCCGGACCCGGGCTCGAACCCATGTCCCCTGCGTTGGCAGGCGGATCCTTAACCAGTGCACCACCAAGGAAGTCCAGGACTTTTATTTTTGAAAGGACAAAGAGTACAAGAGTGGAGGATAGGCAGAAAATTCCATAGGATGTCATAGGAATACTGAAAGTGAAAAAGTATTACATTGTGCTTTCATGAGTGTGGTCATCAAAATCACAGACTAAGCATAGTCATCTAAAACAGAATGCTTTACTTAGCAATTATTATGTCAAAGAGGAAAGAGTAGACATTTGGAGACTTGTTAACCTCCAGAAGTGGTAAAAGTAGAAGAGTGTGGTTACCTCACAGATGAGAATTTCATTGTGGATTGTCATCTTTCTGTGGTGTCTCTGGCTCACTCACAGGGATTCAGCCCCCTCTTCCTTCAGTTTAAATTCATGTGGATGTGGATGATTGATAAAGAGGCAGCCACAGCATTTTAGCCATAAAGAACGAAATGGTTGGAATCAGGACTCACATAGACATATGCTTGGGAACCATGATTATTTAATGTGAGATTTCTAAATAACGATTGCAATAAGCAAATCACTTTTTGAATACTGACATTATGTATGTAAATGATATAGAGTTTTAAGTCTTTTTTCTCTCTAATGAAACCTATATAATTGAACATTGGAAAATTTCTGCTGCTTAAGATTAGAATAGTTGTCCAACATTACAGTATTACATTAAATTGAAGAGTGGGTTTTTAATATAGTTATATTGTAGATTTCATCTAGCATTTAAATTTTAATTGTTTATGTTTAAAATATTTATCAGTGTTAATGATATATTTAATAAAATTATAGAGTTTATTAGGACTAATCTTTTGTTCCACTTCATGTTTGTTTTTCTCTGGACTTGCACCTATAGGACATCAGCACAGTTTATCAGATTTTTCCTGATGAGGTACTGGGTTCTGGGCAGTTTGGAATTGTTTATGGAGGTAGGTTAATTCACTAAGTATTTTTATTAATTTAAAGTTTTAGCATTTTTGTGTAGAAAAGTAATATCTCCAAGAAAAATATAAAGGACCTATATGTAGATACGTTTTTATGTATGTCTCTCTGTGTTTGACCTCTTTAGAAATTTCTCTTGAGGTAGTCACTAAATGGAAATTTGGTACCTTTCTGTTTTGAAAGAGAAATTTTTCTACTACTAAATATCAACAAACTTTTGCTTAAATATCGACAAACTCTATACACTATACTGGTTAAATATTGGTTTATTTAGACAAAATATTGAGAAACAAGGCAGCTGTAATCATAAAGATTCCTTTTCCTCTTAGCATATTTGATCAGAATGCTATAGAAGTCCATTCAAAAATTCTTTAATTCTAACATCTTTAATAATATTATGTATTTTGGTAAGGTTTGCATTTTTTACATTTTTGAAGTAAAATACTGAATTTTTACCTTTTTCTTATTGTCAAGCTATTTGGTGAATTTAGTTAAAACTTCTGCTGCTTTTGATTCTAGCCAGTTCAATGACATTTTTCAAGTCTTTAAGAAAGATTTAATATCAATGTTTCACCTGCCCTATAAAATGACATCATAACTTTCATTTCCTTAATATAATCAGTAACAGATTGTCTTTTTTTGGTGAGGTTAGGGTGCTCTGAAATAATCACAATGTCTCATTCAATATTATTTATCATAGTATAATATTGTGCTTTTTATTTAAAAGCTAATTAAATTCTACTCTAAAAGTAATTTTGATTCTTACAAAATGCACAGATTTTTTTTTGATAGAAAATCTATCAAGTCAGCAACCATTGTGCTTTTTGTTAAGGCATAACTATATAATAGAGGAGACCAAGTACTACATAGAAAATTCTTCTGCAGTGTAATAATTGCATGCAAAGAAATCATGGTATATAAAGAATAGTAAATATACATAACTGCATATAGTGTGGAGGTGAAACAGCGATAAGAAATGAGGTTAGAGAAACCAGCAGGTGCCAGGTAATTTGTAACATCCAACAGTGAAGGAGCAGGCATAGGAAGAGGCCTCTGTAAGCTGTGACAAAGTGAGAGAGTGGCATGGACATATATACACTACCAAACGTAAAATAGATAGCTAGTGGGAAGCAGCCGCATAGCACAGGGAGATGAACTCAGTGGTTTGTGACCACCTAGTAGGGTGGGATAGGGAGGGTGGGAGGGAGGGAGATGCAAGAGGGAAGAGATATGGGAACATATGTATACGTATAACTGATTCACTTTGTTATAAAGCAGAAACTAACACACCATTGTAGAGCAATTATACTCCAATAAAGATCTTAAAAAAAAAAATGTTACGGCTGGACACGTATGGGATGAGGCAGATAAGAACAGTTACAGAAGAGAGGTCAGTTGCCATAGTGACAGAAGCATAGAGACAAAAGAAGCTGCAACCTTGAAGACAGTAGATGCAATAAAAGTCTGCATTGGAATAGAGATTGCAGCGAGTCAAAGAGTTAAAAAGTGATGTGAAGAAAGTAGAGAACATGAAAGCAAGACAATAGTTTTGTCAGTTGGGAAGGGAAGTATTCTGGAAGGAGTTGGAAGGAATAGTGAAAGTGGGATGTAAGGGAAAGGAACGCTAGATTTACACCAAATGTAGAAATAATGGAATTTCAAGTTAGTTTGTATGTGACCAAAAAAATGAATAATTAGGTTCATTTTCAAATTCAATTAGCATTCCTATATTCTATGCCTTCTATAATCTAGTAGTGTAGGAGTTAAAAGCTTGAGGGTACCCTGTGATTCCCTAGAAAACTTGTGAGAATTAGATGGGATGTGATGTACGTAAAGGGACTGTCAGGTGATGACAATGATGATGATGATGATAATTCATATCTTTGAGTGGGTATAGTTATCTGGGCACTCTGTGTACTGTACGTATCTTATTACACCTAATTCTCACAACAACCCTACCATTGAAGATGAGGAGCTCAGAAAGCTTAAGTGATTTGCTCAAGATCATGAAGCTAGTAAGGGACAGAGCCAAGACTTTCATTTGTTCCATTATAACATACATTCGTTTTTTAGGACTTTAAAATTATACTTTTGTGTGTGTGTGTGTGTGGTACGTGGGCCTCACCATTGTGGCCTCTCCCGTTGCGGAGCACAGGCTCCAGACGCGCAGGCTCAGCGGCCATGGCTCACGGGCCCAGCCGCTCTGCGGCATGTGGGATCTTCCCAGACCGGGGCACAAACCCGTGTCCCCTGCATCGGCAGGCAGACTCTCAACCACTGCGCCACCAGGGAAGCCCTAAAATTATACTTTCTTAAGGAGAGGACTTTTGCCCGTGGTATGAATATTTTCTATATCAAGTAGCTCAATATCCTGTTTCTAAAACATATATTTTACAAGAAAATATCAGGCTGTTCATGCAAATAGCTTTTAATGTCCTAATTCTTTTGTGTTCTAAATTGTAGCTAATTTTATAGTGCATATTTGATGTAGAAAATGAAGCTAAGAAGTGAAATCTTTATGGATATAAGTCGGTGCTCATCAGAAATGTTAATTTATTCAGTAAAGCATTTTTATAATTCCAAACGGTTTTTATAAATTCTGGTATTCTTTAATAGAGATGATATATAATAAGATTATGCTAATATTTCTCTTTTTTATTTTAAAGGAAAACATCGTAAAACAGGAAGAGATGTAGCTATTAAGATCATTGACAAGTTACGATTTCCAACAAAACAAGAAAGCCAACTTCGTAATGAGGTTGCAATTCTTCAGGTACTTTTTTGGTTTTTATGTAGGGCTATAAAATGTCCCCTCAACTTCTGCAAAACAAAGAAAAGTTATCCAAATATCTGTGGCATAGATATTTAGGAACATTTTTAAATAACTGAAAAGGCAGGTCAAGCATCAAACTGCAGCCTGTGTAGTATCTTTCCTGAGTCTAGGCAGCGTTTTTTTATTTTTCTTATGTACTTACTTCTAGGTTTTAATGTATTATTAATTCTCATTAAATGGGTAATGTTTCAGCATTTGCTCATAGTGGGCACGCTGAGACCATTTTGTTTTACATTATCAATGAACTTGCCTTCATAAACATTCCTCCTTTATGCTGTGATAATTATATGAATTGAGTACGTAGCTGTCAGCATATCAGGTAAAAGAGTAATACATGTCCGAGAATATATGATCTTGATCTTACTAATGTGCTCTTTGTGTCTCACTGTAAGCCTTTTATTTAATATTGAGACTGTTCCTTAACTCTTCTCATTTTTAAAGCCAGTCCCTTTTTAAAGCTAGAATTTGTTAATAAAAGGTATTATGTGATATATATAATTTCTATAACTATTAAAACTTTTTCTGCAGATCAAAAGGAAATGGAGCAGTTGTTTGCTAAATGTGGTCAACCTAGCTATCTAGTCTAGACAATTTAGACCATTGAAAGTGCTCATTTTTATATAACTTCCATAATTCTCTACTTGTCATGCAAGCTGATCATAATTTCTAATTTTTAGTTTTATTGAATAATTTTCATTTGAACATTGCTAGCAAAGCAAAACAGATTACATTTCTTCATTTATTGTTTTATGTAACTGCCATTTATTGAGTTTATACAATAAAATGTTGAAAAAGATATGATTTCTGCCCTAAAGGAGCTCATGTGTACAGACAACTGAAAATAATTGCTGCTGTACATAAAAAATGACATAAACTTTTCTGGGACTCATATTTTCTAAAGATGGTGTTCTTGTGCCTTTGGACAACTAATGTAACACAGAGAACTACCACAGTGTTCTCTGCTTTCTTGGAAGAAGATAACTACAGATCTTAAGCTGACAATTCATAGATTCATAGCTTAGTCCTTGCTAATCAGATTCTTTTTTTTTTAATTATTCTTAATTTGGCCACATTGAGCTGCAAATGACATCTTTCCACACTTGGACCCTGCTGTCCTGGTCTCCACCCTCACATAGTGTCCTGAAGGCAGACTCCTTTGCAGCTTGCCACAGTTGGCATAAGGATAAGACATTTATCCTTCCTTTCAGGACATAAGAGGAGTTTCCCGGTTAACATGGATGGTTATATCTTTCTACATTTTATTGCAGCTGCAGAGGAAGGTCTAATTTTCTGTGTATAGCCCTTTAATTGGCTTTCCTGAGCCTGTCAACACATTATCAGCTGCTGACTCTGTAGTAAGGTAGAAAAATAAAATACACCATAAACCGACTCCATCACCTTTGCAGAAGAGTAGCTGCAATCAACAACTGAGATGCAGTAAACATACATTTGGCAAAAATTCCATTGTAATGTGAAAAAAGAGTTTGCTTAGGTTGAAAGTCAAATTCTGCCCCTTGAGCATATGAAGCGTTTGAGCAGCTCTTATATTATGGCCTGAAATCTCAAGAATCCTCATCACTTATCACTCGTCCCCATTGTCCCCAACCATATTTCACTTGCTTCATCAAACTCATATTTATTGAGTACATATCATGAGCTAAGCACTGTTCCAGGCTCAGTGGATACAGTGGGGACAAAAACACACAAGTCCTTCCTGTCACGAGGCTTTAAATTGTATTACTCAGGCTTACTTCTAGTCTGATGTTTGCAACATACTTACGTGTAGAATTTTTAATTACAAAACCTGTATAAGGAGTCTTATTAAGGCTTGGCATAAATATATGAGGTTCAGGAGTTCATACTTTATCAAAAGTTGACATTTGTTTCAAACTTGTTCCTCAAAAATTACTCTGACCTATGTCCTCTTTTTCCCATGGTACTTATCATCTTCTAGCCTATTACAGAATTTCATTTATTATATTTGCTGTGGGTTTCTTTCCCCATCCCCTACCCCAGCCCCTCCACTGGAATATATACATTTCAGGAGGGAGGATATTGTTGTTTTGTTGTATCCCAAACACCAGAGACTGTTCCTGACAAACATTAGGTATTTAGCAAATATTTGTTGAATGAATGTTTGTTGAATTAAAATTGTACAGAGACATCCTCCTGTCACATAAGAAGACATATTGCTACATAGTATCCAACCAGGTAGCAAAAGTCCAGACTCTATTTTCTATTAATGGTTAATTGGTTAGTTAAGAAGGATCGTGTGTGTTTTGTTCTTTGAAATCCCTCATTCCCCTGTTTTATATTGCTTCTCAAAAGAAAGAACTCATTTTTTGAACCTGAAAAGACAAAATGGTAATGAGGCAAGCGATAAGGGAAGGGTTCTGACTCACTAAGTGATATGTTCAGGGAAAGTACCATGATTGAAATCAGCTGAATGGTGGGGAGGGTTTTCTTTTACTAATCTTGAGGAACAGAATTCTGTCCCTCTGGATATAAAAGTGATACCCAGAAGCATTTGGTATTCTCTGCCCTGTGGTCTGTAGCTTATGAAAGCTGTTTTCCTGGCTTATGGTTATACCTGGAGTCTGACAAGTTCTGCCCCAACCCTTTCCTCTTTCTGATTCTCCAGAGGGGATCAAGTGGGCCGAAATGGCTGATGGGAGAAAATTCCCCTCATGCAGTTCCGTTAGTCCTCTGGTCGAATTTTGATTTGTTTCTGTTTTTGTAAAAAAAAAAAAAAAAAAAAAAGCACCTTAGCTTATAGAAAACTTCAAAGTTGTATAAATGCAGAATGTGTAAAAAAGTAGACTTCTTTTTCTATTTCATCTTCTTTACATAACCTATGTGAAGGCTTTCCAAAGTCTGATTCAGTCATTGGAAAACCAAGCTCTTTAGATATCTTTGAATAGTTGGAAAATTAAGGCAAGTGTGAATCTTTTGGCATAGTTATCCCTTATTTATATCTTTTCGAGTAGCTATTTTCATTATCTCTAAATGCTTCATTATTATTATTATGTTTCAGAAGAATGTTAATTAATGTAGACGTTAAACTTGGTTCAAAAATTCCCAGAAGATCCTATTTATATTGTTATTTTAAAAGTTGTATCTTGATTTTTAAAAAGGTAAATTTGAAATTACTGTTTTTTCTATTCATGTCAACAAAATAAGAATAAAAAGATAGTTTACGATTATTAAGGGTGTCACAGAAAACTGACTTTTACAAGGAGGTGCAATTACATCTTATAAGGCTTAGAAACTTAAAATCTAAAATAAGTGATGTGGGCGTGATATATTTAATATAATTTATCAACACAGGCTTGTTTGGTCTAAATTAATTTTTATTTTCTAACATAGTATCACAATGCATAAAAAGCTTTAGGATAATACTTAATTGATTTACTATTATTTTTAATTGATTTACTATTATTGAATATAATATATGAATGAATATTATATTCTATCTGATTTGAATATAATTCTATATATTCAATTGATTTACTATTTTGAATTTAATTCTAATTGATTTACTATTATTTTTCTTCTTTATCTTAAATATCAACTTATTTATCTAAGGAACAATACTAGAGCTTCTGTTTATAATACAGTATATTAAAGCATTTTGGAATTGTAAAGATGCTGAATACAAAATGTAGGAAACAATGTGTAAGAATTTTACAGGCCATCAATTCAGTGTATCCCCTTGCACTTATCTCCTGAAATTCCCCCATCATTCTTATTTCTCTGTTGTGTGGAAGTCCTCTTCCCATTTTAACTTTAAAACAAAATAACAGCAATAACAAACTGTGAGCTCGATATGTCTGCCACCTCTCATAACTGCAGCACGTTTTATATTGCCACACTTCAGATTTCTGCTCTATGCCAGTTTCCATTCTTATTCATAAATTCCTTTCTTTGATTTCCACACTTTTCTTAAAATACAAGGCCCTTTGGTCTTCTACCTCTGCCCAACTATCACCCTTTGGCTATATTTTAGTCTTTACCCTAGTTGACTAGTCTCAGTCCTTCAACAGCATTGATCATTTGCTCCTTTTTAAATCTCACTCCTCACTTCATCCCTGCACTTATCAGGCCCCGTTTCACCTTCTCTGCTAGCTCCATCCTTCTTGAACTTCTTCTGTTCGTCTAAATGATGTATGCTAATCTGGAACTCATTCCCAGAGTGAGCTCATCCACTTTAAGAGAGTTGTCTGTCATCTCTTCACAGGTCATTCCTTAATTTATCTCTTGAGCTCCGTTCTTTCACAGACACTTCAGTCTCCTGTTTCTGACCTTAGGACATCTCCACTTTGCTGTGCCAGTCTTACCCAAACCAACCAGCTGAAAACCAAACGATTATTCCTAATGTCTTTCCCTGCAAGTTATTCTTTCCCTAATTTTGTCTATTTTGCCATCATTCTTCCAGTTTCTAAGCCTAGTATCCTTTACCTTCAATTAATAAAAATATTAAGTCATTCAGCAGTACCCTGAAGCACTTCCTTCTTTGATACAAAGCGATTTACTGGGCCTCTGGGTCATATAACAATGAATGAAACCTTTTAGGATGTTTATCATCTATTTGAGCAGATAGATACAAGTAGCTACAAGTCAGGATAGCTGTGGAAATATCATATACTTATAGCTGATTCACTTTGTTATACAGCAGCAACTAACACAGTTGCAATTATACTCCAATAAAGATGTTAAAAAAAAAAGTCATGGATTATGACAGAGGTCAGGACATTGGAATGAAGGATTACTTCAAAGAGAAATATAGCATTGGCGAAATCTTGAAAGATTCACTGCCTTTTGGTAACCAAAGAAATGTTGGAAAGGGTCATTAGGCCGAGGGGCCACCTTAATAAAATAAATATACTATGAAATGTAAGTAGAAAACTAGATCATTTTAAAAGAGTGGCTTTGCCATTTCACGGTTTGCCATTTCATGTGTCCTCAGAAGGAATTCTAGAAACCTTTATTTCTGCTTGTGTATTTTTAAGTTGACAGATAGAACTATTTTGTCAGAAGTTTAAAGAATTTTAATTTTGTACTGTACTGAAAATATTGATATTTGAAAATGAGCTGCTATATAACTTATTTAAATATACTCATTAGAATCTAAATATCAGAAACATTTGATATTTTTTAACAATCATTTAAAAAATACATGCATAGGCTTTTCAAGCAATAGTTTATTTTACAGCATTTCTTGTTTTCTTTGACTACATAACACTTTTCCCACAGAACTGTATTCCAGTGTAATGTATTTTTATACTTAAAAGTCTTTTACTGGTCCCCCTTTCATACTTATTTGCAGTAAACATAAGTATATATTTTTAAATTTCTTGATTACAACACTAAATGTTTAAAGCATTCTCCTGGATGAATTTATCATTACAGTTATTATTAGTAAACCCTTTATCCAGCAAAGATAAATATTCTAAAAATTTTGATCTATGTTTGTTAAACATAAAAAATGAAATGTTGCTGAAAATACATTATTTAATGAGATTTTTTAAATTTTAGTTCATAAATTGGTGGGTGATTATTACTTATTGTTTGAGTTAAACAGAGTTCAGCAACAACTTTGTTTTTCTAAATTGTAGGAGCCCAGCTGTAAGCCCTCCCAAAACAAGACAAAACTATCCCAGTGATTTATCTTCGAAATTCATCCTCTCTCTTCTAATTCTCTCTCTGTTAATAAATCTATTAAATGCTTCTCTAATTTTGGTGAAAGCATGAATTAGAAACTAAGTTGCAGAAGAACTGATTTCCAAGTTATTAGGGTCATTCACTTCATATCAACACAATGTTTCAAATTTTCCTTTTATTTTTCTCCCAGACAATTTCCTTCCCCATGGCAAGGTACCCTAGCAATAGTTGGAATGTGTGAGAAGCATGCCTTCCTTTTGGAAAGTGGAAGAAAAATTACTCTGAAAGGCAACTTGGGGTTGGAGAATTTGAAGACTGTGGGGATTTTCTCAAATAGATCTGTATTAGAAGAATATTTATAGACTGTTAAGATTCATTCATTCATTCAAAGTATAGTTCCAAGCAGTAGAGACACAAATGTAGACAAAGCACATTTTCTTAAAACTATCCCTCTGCTCACATATCTTTAAAATCTTCTGGTACCCCAAAAGTATGCCTACCATAGTTTAGAGACTGCTGTGAAAGGACAGAGTACGCTTAGGTAAGACTGGGAAATGGCTTTCATGTGAGTTCATAGAGAACCTTAGATATTGTGCCAAGTCAACTGGATTTTATTATGCTTTGGTGTTTGTGAATTATTGAAATATTTTGAAAAAGAAATTGTTATGATCAGATCAGTATTGGGGGATGACATATTATAGAGAAAAAAGGTTAAAGGCAAGAAAACTTTCTTAGAAGCTATTTTCAGCTAGTTGTGACAGTCAAAATGCCCCCGTTCTTGTATAAATAAATAATTACATTTTAGGCTCTAATTAGAAAACTATGATGTTTTATGAGGAGGAAGAGTTTGTAGAGTGACTGCTCATTGTTCCAGATGTTACAGCTGTCTCAGAAGCATAGACCTGGGGGAAAAAATTGGGCATCAGGTGCAAAAGAAATCAGAGAACATGTCAGAGTGATACCTTTAAAGGCAACGGAACCTCAAGATCAGGAGGGGATTTGGTAACACAGAACAACACGGTGGCGGTACATGAGCTTAAAAACAGAATAAGCTGTAAGGAAGACGTTCTTCCAGCTAGGAAGGCGAGGAATCCAAATTGTCAAGGTGGATGTCATAACAGGTACAGAGGACACTGCGGTGAGAAGACTGACAAGGCAGCATTCAGAAATCCAGACAACATGCTCAAATGCACTCTGAGAGCAAAGTGAGGAGGCTTAAGTAGCGTGGCCCCTGAAGCATACTAGTTAGAACAGGCAGGACAGGTCCTAAATGGATTTGAGTCCAAGGAAAGCATCGAGGCAATGGATAACATAGAGTTTAGAGAGCCTAAGTTCTGGGGTTAGACTGCCTGGGTTCTCACATCAGGCTTAAGAGTCTTAAGAGCTTGGATAAGTTACTTAACTTCTCTGACTCTCACTTTCCTTATCCAGAAACCTTGAACAGATGTTATAAGAATTGAGTGTGATAATTTTGTGAAATTCTTAGTGCCTAGCATATAGTAAAGATTCCAAACTTATACTACTAGTATTGCCACCACTAATTTGTAAATCTAGCTCCTAGGAACAAGTTCAAATAACTTGATATTGAGAATTTCCTAAATAGAGAACATAGAGACACATAATTTCATTGTAACAGAGAACACAGTTGACTCAAATCCTGGGGTAAAGCTGAACATATATACATTAACATATGCCTTACCCCTGGTAGACACTCAGTAAATATTTGTTAAACAAATTATTTAGCCACAGCTCAAGGAAACAGAGGGATACAGAATCACAGAGCATGCCAATAAGACAATAAAGTATTCCTTACCTTAATTCCTTTTCTTTTTGTTGTTTCAGGCAAGGCTTTATTTGGGACCCCTGCTGCAGCAGGGGGGAATGAAAACAAGCAACAGTTTCCCTTGCTCGCTCCCCAAGGCGGGTGCGAGTTGGTTCCTTATATGGGGTGAGGGTAGGGATGTATCCAGTGTTCGGCCAGAGGGGTGCATAGGTGATTTGCCACCCCTTAGGTAGTGTTGTGTGCAGGGGGCATGCACAGTACCCTGCTTTTGCTCCCTACCCCCTGCTTTTGCTCCTAGGTCTTCAAAAGTGGCAGATGGGTTTTTTGGTCTCATTGTATCTTTTGTCCAGAATTTGCCCCAACTGCACATGCATGCATTCCTTTTTGACTACAAAACATGGTAATTTGGGCTTCCCTGGTGGCGCAGTGGTTGAGAGTCCGCCTGCCGATGCAGGGGACGCGGGTTCGTGCCCCGGTCCGGGAGGATCCCACATGCCGCGGAGTGGCTGGGCCTGCGTGTCCGGAGCCTGTGCTCCGCAATGGGGGAGGCCACAGCAGTGAGAGGCCCGTGCACCACAAAAAAACAGACAAACAAACAAAAACAAAACCAAAAAACATGGTAATTTATCTTCACAGAACAAGATTAAATATACATCTTGTAAATACCTGGCTGTCAGAAGGTCAGGTTCCAGTCAAAGCTTTTCCATTTTTTGGCAACCCTCTTTTTGTTTCCTTAATTATGGCTTAGAATTCATCTGACTTGGTGTGCTTGCTTCTTCACAGGAATGTTTTGGGGGGATTAAATTAAATAATATATAAGATGTTTTATATTTATTTTTTTTAAAAAAAATATTTATTTATGTATTTATTTATTTGGCTGCGCTGGGTCTTAGTTGCGACACACAGGATCCTTCTTTGTTGCAGCATGCAGGATCTTTAGCTACAGCATGCGGAATCTGTAGTTGGGGCAACTCTTAGTTGCAGCATGTGGGATCTAGTTCCCTGACCAGGGATCAAACCTGGGCCCCCTGCATTGGGAGCGTGGAGTCTTAGCCACTGGACCACCAGGGAAGTTCCTATAAAGTGTTTTTTAAATCAATGTTTCCCAACTTATTTTTGGAAGATCATGTCTTTTGAGTTCCTTCATGGAAGAGGGTGGGGGTTAAGATGTTCTCATGAAGACAGTTAAGAAAATATTGTGTACTACAGCCAGGTCATCTACATCTTGCAAGTGAATAGTCTTTCACTTATTAAAGATTCTGAGATGCCACATAATTAAGAACTTATTTAACTTTGATAATATGCCAGTTAAGTGCCACAGAACCCTTACACAAATGTAAGATATCACAAACTGACCTTTTTGCACATAATGTTCTGTCTTCTAACCCTGTACAGTAGACTTTACATGGTCACTCCAGTTCCCAATATCCAGTACTTAAGACATCAGAGAGATTATGTGTCTACACAGGTCATTTAACCTTATAATAGAATGTTATGCTTTCTGGGGTGCTGACATTTAAATATAGTAACTGGGCTACAGTGATATGAATTGTTAAAAGTTACACTTTAAATCTAACATCAAGGTAAGATGGGATTCATGTGTTCATGTTTCCAGTCAGGCAGGTTAACAGGAAATAAAAAAGTTTTCCAGATGTTGTCTCCATTGCCATGCGTTTGTAGCAAATAGAAAAAAATATCCAGATATTTGATCCATTTTTTAACTTTTATGTACAGTAAACACACCTTGACCTACCAATTCCAATTTCCTTATTTTAACATGCCATTCTTTTAATTCTTGCCTTTCCACTAAAAACAAACAGTAATGGCATAGAGGAAAGGGGGTCACACTTTATGGGTAGAATGTTTACTAACACTGATTTTTTTTAAAAGGTAACAATCAGTTATTAATGTTCTGCCTTTGAAGCCTTTGCTGCTTGTTCTCAAATATTACGTCCTTTTGCCTAAATTCAACTTGGAACTCCGGCCTTTGTCGGGGGCTAGGGGATAGATACTAGGATGCATACAGGATCCTTGCTGTGTAAGGGTCTTTCTTTTGATAGAAATCACTCCCTCGACCACCAAAAATTATAGTAACAATTTCACCCATATACAAACATCAATGCCATTGAAACCTCAGTGTATGTATGACTCTAGATGGTGGGCTTAGGAATCCAGATTTTGCTTTTTAAATTTCTCATTCATACCTCTAACCTGAAAGTTTCCTGGTGATGAGTAGAAAATATCACATATTTTTATACTGTTTCTACCTACTGAAAAGTCAAGAAAGGCTAGAAACATGAGAGATGATGGAAGGGTTTTTTAAGTGTATTTTTTACATACTCCTCCCTCTGCGTTCGGTCTCTTCTCCTTTTATAAGGAAAGGAGAGGACTCATTCTATCTATCATGTGTCTGCACAGCCCTGGAATCTAAAGCTAGATTAAAGCATTTCCAGAAGAGATGAAGTGCAGAATGACTGAGAGGGTTGTATATAGGTTTATGGATATATGTGAATACAGAAGTTTTATATCAGGTGTCACCTGATTTTTTTTCTTCCATGCAAATATTGAACTGGTCCTTTAAAAAAAATTTTCATGCGCCACTGTTACTTAATAGAATGCAGAGGACTTACAGCTAACTTAAGATGAAATAATGGTAAATTTCGCATTATAATCCAGCCACCTAAAAGTTGACTCCCTTTCTTGATATCCAGACACAATATGTGTATTGTCATTAGCAGTCAATAGAGATGCTTCAACTTATTTCTTCCACAAAATTTTGAACTATTTAAACCAGGGTCAATCTGAGCTAATTAGTGCCATACAAAAAAAGTAACATTACACTCCAGTTCTGATGGATGGTATAGGCAGACAATTTTTACCAGGAATGATCTGGTCACTTCTGAGTTCTCAGAGTCTAATAGGTTAAATTTGGTTGTGGCCCCATTGATCTAAATGTCAGCCAGTGATACCTATTCACAGGAGGGTGGATTGTTACATCTGGTCTTATTGAAGTAATATCGTACATTTATTCCTCTGACAGTATATGTTAGCTTTATTTGGTTCTAGGTTATTATCAATGTGCATTTCTAAAATTTTACAGGTGAAATTTCCCCCAAAAATGCTACCTCCAAAAAGATAACCACTAGAGTATGAGCCTATTTAAATTGTAGGCTTTTTGCCAACGGAACATGAAATAGGGATACTTTCATATGCAACAACCAAACGATCTCCATCCTCATGTTATATCAGGAGGGCTCTCACATGGTGTAACACAGCCCTCACCTGTTGACTTCACAGTAGAGGCACCTCTGCCATCATTGAAGTTTAAAAATACAGCACAAGGGAAGACAGGGGAGGACAAATTAGAAGGTGCAAGTTTGTGGCAGTTCATACTTAGCTTAATGTAGCCTCCTTTAGGTGAAACACAAAAGGAAATTTTCTTTTCTGCCACTTACTTTAAATTTCCAGTTATCAAACTAAAGAGAAAATTTAGGAGAGATAGCTGAGTTTACTGTATCAATTTGGGTATTATCTTTCGCAAGTCTTTTTATAATCATCTGCTCTCTACACGATGACTTTTCAGCATCTATCAAGGTACTATTACACACTGTGTCCCCTTCATAAGGCATTAGGTGATTATGACTTCTAGGACCAGTAAATGAAGCATAAATTGTAAGAGACTGTGTTTAGAAAATTCATAAGATGGTATGTTTATCCCTCAATCCGGGAATGAGAATCAACAAAGCCGTTGCCATGGTGCTGTGCCTCCGAGAAAGGTACCTCTTCCCCACCCCCATCGCTGTGCACCACTGTGCTGTGGTATATTCTTCTGTCTGCTCTGCCTGCTATTTAGAATTTAGATCCTGGATTCTTCACTTTGAAGTTTCTTTCTTTCTGTCCCAGTATGACCTAAACCACTTAGTTGTTTGATAGAAAAGTAGTCAGAAGTTCCCACATTAAGGCTGAATCCTAAATAACCTGTTGAAAAGATACATTGATTCTAATTTTTCTCTTTCCTACCTCTCATATGTTTGAGTATAATAATCCTGAAGGTAGAAGAAGGGGAACGCATGACATTAATTTTTCACAGCTAAATATATAGAATGAATTTGCAATGCTAGATTTACAATAAAGCAAAACTATTAGAATCAAAGATTTTAAGTACAAATTAAATATTACTTAATACAAATCCAAAAAAAGTAACATAAAATAGAAGGTACGCATAAACTAAAATTTTTAATTAAATCTTTTTACAAAATAAATCCTTTGCTTTTAGTGACTAGTTTCCATTAATTACATGAGAATTCTCTTTGCAATTTGAGTCAGGAGAATTTTTGTCTTGATCTCCAAATGGCATTTCCTCCGAGTCTTTGAAACAACTTATATTCACCCCATGGATATGTCATCAATCTGTAATGTGTGAATAGACACTATTCTTTCCTATATTTGACCAAATGTTTCATTTCCTGAAAATTAAATTACTTAAATGCAACAAACAGATGGTCAGAAAGTCCTATAGTAGCTGACTCTGCCATGAAATTTATTATCCAAATCCCTGAGCTAGGCCTGAGAAGTTAGCAAAAATTCTTTCTGAACTCTACTATTCCACAGTTGATGTTACAGTCATCAAACCATTTTTAAGTTAATTAAGTTACTTTAGACTTCAGAAGGAAAATGTTGAAAAGCTATTTCATATTTTATATACAAAATTAAAATTGTGAACAAGTCACATCAACTACTTTGATTAAAGCTCATCTTAGAGTTGATCTTAAGGTATTAAAAAGATAATATGAATCATACATGATAGAAAATAGTGACTTGAATTTTTTTTTCTATCTCTAGTCTTCAAATATTATCTTCTCTAGGCTAAATAAATGCTTCTCATCAGTATAGTAAAGAGAATTTGGATGATGAAGGCATGATTCTTTATATTCCGTTTTCTTTTGTTATTGTCAAATGTAAAAACAAGTTTGGTCATTTGGTTCAGTGCAAAAAAAATACGGGTCTTGAGTAGGCATCTATGATGGCCTTGTCTCAACCATACATAATAAACCCCAAAAAATATCAACTTATTGTATATCAGCTATACAGAAAAAAATGAAGTCATTTTGCTATTGGAAAGATTTTTCAGCTACCACTCAATGTATTCTTTAGCAAACCTATAAAACATAAAGGTTTTGGTAAAAGACCAAGGGCCAATTGCAATGAACATATGAGTTTAAACTTTTCTAAGACATTTTTTTTTTACCAGTGGTGTATACATGACCTTTAGTTCAATGCATTCATTGACTATACTTTTTTCTAAAATATATACCTAACTATATTCAAAGTCCTATACTTTTTTCTAAAATATATCCCTAACTATATTTGAAGTCCTTTATCGAGAAATAGAAAAATTTTCCCTTATCCTTTTCATAAAGATGCTGTTAAAGGAGAGTTGTACAGTCCTTCAGAGTCTACAGGGAACATGGCACAAAATAATTGACAGTAAACAATCTCATTAGTCTATTCCATACTTTTGGCCTAGAACATTTTGGGAATATACCAATTAGATAAGCACATGTTAAAGTCCTACCTTCTGAATAGGGGCCTCTCAAGTCTTCTTGTTGAGTGGTGGAAAGGAAAAAGGAGTATACTGACTGGAGGACTTAAGTACCACTAGGAACTCGTATGCTTAGAAAAATACAAGTAGAGGCGCATGAGGGTTGACATTGTGCATATATTCGAATAATTTAGGTAGGAGAGATTCCTGGTCATCTTCTGACTCTACCCCCAACCTTCACAGCTTACGACAAGGGCAGCAGAAGCAGCAGGCTGAGCCACTACCACACCACTTTTGTCCTCCCCTGCCCTCCTTGGGTCCTGGAGGTCTCACTCCCTTAACTTTCATCTTCTCCTTCACGCTCTAGGTTTTCCTCTGTCTAAACACAAGGGACCTGCTTGCTTTGCTGCCTACTTCTGTTGGTCTTCTCCTTTCCTATTCATTTTTCCCACTCCCCACCTAGACAATGCCTTGGCCAATTAAAGAAGCCAAACTCCCAAGAACACTGCTTGAGTGCTTAAAGTTAGAGTAAATAGAAGAACGAATCAGTTAAGAAGGTACTCAGAAGAGGAAGGTATACTTATAGTGGACTTGTCCTGGGAGAATCATGACTCTGGCAGGACTCTCATGTCATCCTTAAAGCTTCTTCTGTGATCACTGATTTAAAAGAGGACAGCTGAGATGCTTGGATACCCAGAGGCTGGTGGTCTGTCTAGTTGTTGTGACAGCCTGGGCACAGGTTCAGGTATGAACCATGCTGTCACTGGTCTTCCATACTGCGTAGCGAACAGATATATGGAGTCATTAATTAGAGTCTCCCACCTAAGGATCTGGCACTCCCACAGTGGTCAAAGCCAACCAGCTATCTGGTCCTATTGGTAGGCAGTCGGGACAAAGAAATTTAGGAGTAGTGACAGTGTGAGCTTTGTTAATCCCACAGTTGTCCCATGTACTTGAGCTCTGACCAGGAGAGAATAACTCTGGGGGCCTAGTCTATCTGAAGTAGCCAGATTTGACAGTTTCAAGAATAATCACTCCAGCCCTCGAGAGGTGAATGGCCATTGGGTGGGTGTGCAAGCATCTCTCAGACCACATTCAGTACCTTGCTATACCATGACCACATTATACCGCATGATTGGGCCCCAAGGCCTCAGAATCAGAAAGACCCATCAGATGTCTGAGGTGGAGATCACAATTGCCAAAGTAGTGGAAGGGCACCCAGACAGGCAGGTTATCATCACGGGAGCTACTGCCAACCACAGCCGTAGCTCCATGTTGAGTTGATGCCAGGCTCTCTATGCCGATGAGTAGCATGGAAGACAATGACAGTGCAGATTCACCCACATCCCCTCTACTGCCCACCACCCAGCATCTGTCTGTGAGGTCTGAAGAGTGAACCATTTCAGGTTTCCAATAATTTGTGGAATTTTCATTTTACATTTAATTTTATTGCTCGCTGAGATTTTTTTCCCCTAGAATAAAGGATGTAATTTCTTCTGCCTGTTCAGCTGTTAGCACATTAAAGTTAGTCCCTATTTTTTTCTTTTGGTAGTTTTTATTCGTGATGATTTTTTTCCCCATTTTTCATTGAAATATAAGTGGAATATGTAATAGTTCTTTTAATGTTAGGATTTTTTGTTGTCATGTGCAGAAAAAAAATATTAAAAGTCAAATGATCAAAGGCTTTTGTTGATGACCCCAGACCAACATTCAGACTTAAGCATCATTGCAAGGGCCCATCTAATGTTAAAAGTAACTTTACTTGACATGTGTGGCAACCTGTCAAGCCAAATTCAGCCTATCATTATTGGCCATTACTTTATTGTGGAAATATTTATTGAGTGCTTGAGAACCATGCAGCACTACCACATGGCATGGTGTCCTGAACAAAACAGGGCTCAATAGTGATTTCTTTTCTGTTTTCATGGGGGTCTTTACTCTGTGTAAGAGCTTCTGGAGCAAACTAGAGCAGCCTCCAAGAGCAGAGCAGTGCCAGAAGGTTTTGACTAATGTGCTTCATCAGTGCAGTCAGGTGCACTCCATGAACATACTTCATCTTGTCTACCTTAAACTTCTATGAAGTGTGTAGAGATGGCCTAGTAAACTTATTTAGGACAGTATGCTTAATATTGGAGATGATCCTAAGAAATTACAGATTTCTCAGTATGGTATTCTAATTAAAACCTAATTAGCAATTCACTGTGCTGGAACTTGGATTTGTAGCATAGAAAAAAAAAAAAATTCACTATGCACAGAAAGTAAAGATGTATTTTTTGGAGACATTAGAATTTCAAAAATATAAGGCAGCACATGTGGAATTTAGAGGTGTTAAAAATCTTAAGTGTGGGTTTCTCCACAGCTTTAAACGTGAACAGTTTTGTATAATCAGTGAGCTTGCCAAACAGTATCAAAAAACTCATTTTCTTCAAGTGCTTTATTTATCTTTAATAGAACCTTCATCACCCTGGTGTTGTAAATTTGGAGTGTATGTTTGAGACGCCTGAAAGAGTGTTTGTTGTTATGGAAAAACTCCATGGAGACATGCTGGAGATGATCTTGTCAAGTGAAAAGGGCAGGTTGCCAGAGCACATAACGAAGTTTTTAATTACTCAGGTAAGAAATCAATTAGAGTCAGAAAAAAAAAAAAAGTAATATCTAATATCAAATGTTATCACTGTTTACCTAGAGCTTTCTACCCTTGTTGTTTAGTCCCTACCTCCCCAGTCTAAACTACACTTAAAAAAAAAGTTGCAGTGGCTTATTGTATTCTCTAATTTATATCTGTAGCATCCAGAGTTCAGGATACGTACCAAATGAATAATGTGTGTGCAGGCTCATGTATTAAAACTACTCATGAAATTTTAAAATGCACAGTGACTGAGTCCTCATTCTTCGAAAATATTCAGGAATATGTATCCTTGTTAGATATCATTGAATTCTTTTATCTACACCTGTTTTGGTTGCTATATGGATACCATAATATGATACTTTTTCCATTAAAGTTTCCTTAGAAACCTGCTGTGTTAATTAATCTAGCTCATTTCAGGAACTGGAGTATAAAGAAACTCAACCATTCATTTTGAGGTTTCTCTTGACCCTCTAAATTTATGTCCTAGTAGAAAACATTTTGAAATAAACCTTTAGACTAAAATAAAATGATTTTGATGATTTTTTCCTTTATAGATACTTGTAGCTTTGCGTCATCTGCACTTTAAAAATATTGTTCACTGTGACCTCAAACCAGAAAACGTGTTGCTAGCATCAGCTGATCCTTTCCCTCAGGCAAGTATGAAAGCCTCTCAGCAAAAAAGCCAGCCGACAGCATCACTGGTTCCCCTGAAGCATTCTGTCACCCTTTCTCCTCAAAACCTTTGTTTCAAGTCTCACCTGTCTGTTTTCATCCATTTGTTACCCTTCTTATATTGTGGGGACTGCAGCTTTGTCGCTCTGCATCTCAGCTCAGCCTGCCTTAATAATGCACACTGAGCCTCTCATTGTGCTTCTGCTTCTGTTGTGTGGACATCCTGGAGAACTGGCAGCACTAGGTCAATGCTGGGAGCACTGGCCTAAGAGGGAGACACTTAAGAGTCCCACGGATGCTCCCAGCTCTCTAATGTTAGGCAAGATGTTGCAGTTCAGTGTTGTTCTCAGGGGCAAGGAAAAAAGTTTCTTCTTTTCCTCAACTCAGAGGATGCAAAACAACTGTATCTCTTCCCAG
Organism: Orcinus orca; assembly: GCF_937001465.1. Lineage (NCBI taxonomy): Eukaryota > Metazoa > Chordata > Mammalia > Artiodactyla > Delphinidae > Orcinus > Orcinus orca. Next base: position 133,039,939 of record NC_064560.1, on the reverse strand, counting down.
GAACTGTCATATCTGAAGTGACTGAGGTGGCTGTTCTGCCCTGGCTCCCTGATACCCTCAGGTCCTGGCTAGGTGTCCGTGCAGAGCTAATTTTGAGGAATATTGTGGATGGCATGATGCGTCCTTGTGCTTATCCTTCAACCTTTCCTTATAATAAGCCCTTGAGTTAAATCCATCAGTTTGCATGATGTTTTCCTGCCTGGTAAAACACTATTACCCACTTCTGTGTATACATATTTTCACATTTATCTCTGGTTTTACGGAGGAGGGAAGGAGAATGTTTAGATGATATTTTTATGAATAAAAGCATACTTCTGTATCAGTACCTAAACCACTATCTTCAAGTACATAAAATGGAAAATAGCTATTCTACCGTGAGAAATCCATACAATATATGTAAAATATTATAGTTGTTTTTTAGCAGTTGTGGACTAAGACACACAGTTTGTGACCTTACTGTATCTCCAAACCATTATTATCAACAGGTGAAACTTTGTGATTTTGGTTTTGCCCGGATCATTGGAGAGAAGTCTTTCCGGAGGTCAGTGGTGGGTACCCCAGCTTACCTGGCTCCTGAGGTTCTAAGGAACAAGGGCTATAATCGCTCTCTAGACATGTGGTCTGTTGGGGTCATCATCTATGTAAGCCTAAGTGGCACATTCCCATTTAATGAAGATGAGGACATCCACGACCAAATCCAGAACGCAGCTTTCATGTATCCACCAAATCCCTGGAAGGAAATCTCTCATGAAGGTAATATCTTCCATTCAAAAGTGATAATGATTTAATCATTGTGTTATATTATTAATTCAGTTGTGAATTTTTAAATTGATAAATGCTTATTGCAAATTGCCCACTAAGGCAGGGGCACAAATTTATTGAGGTGGATGGAGCAGTAAAGGAAATGGAGACAAAAATATCTACTGGTAAAAAGTATATGTGTTATAGAGAAATTGAGAAATACACATTAAAAGGTAAATGAAATAAAGAGAAACTGTTAATATTTGGTGTATTTCCTTAGAACTTATAAATGTTTACACATTGATATAATGGTAATACTTGATCTTTACTAACAGTACTCTTTTATTTACTATATGCCTATTTCTATGTTAAGCACTTTTAACTTATTATGGGCACAAGAACCTTATGATATTGATATTTTAATTGTCACATTACATATATTAGTATACCGCATTCTTTGTATACTGTTTTCCTATATGTGACATTAGAGCGTGTATAATATTTTATACATATTCCCGCTATTATATTTTTAGGTTATTTCTATTTGTTCAGTGTTAGATAACCTTTATGTATAATTTCTTATATGTATCTCTGATGCTTTTTTTTTAGGATAGATTACCTTGGCAGTGTTGCATTATTTAAAATTAAATTCTTCTTAATAAATGTTTCCTTCTTAAAGGAAGAGTGGTAGATAGTTTTAATTCCTTCTTAAAGGAAGAGTGATAGATAGTTTTAAAAGAAGTGGTGGGGCAGTCAGGGCAGTGAAAATGGCTCACTGCATGCTTCAGAAAGAAGTTCCTGGGCTTCCCTGGTGGCGCAGTGGTTGAGAGTCCGCCTGCCGATGCAGGGGACACGGGTTCATGCCCCAGTCCGGGAAGATCCCACATGCCACGGAGCGGCTGGGCCCGTGAGCCATGGCCGCTGAGCCTGCGCGTCCGGAGCCTGTGCTCCGCAACGGGAGAGGCCACAGCAGTGAGAGGCCCGCGTACCGTAAAAAAAAAAAAAAAAAAAAAGAGAAAGCAGTTCCTCATGAACGTGCTTTGGAGTTTATTTAAATCACACACACACACACACAAAATGTGAAGATAGGTTTAACTATTATATCTATATTTCAAGTGAGAACACTGAATCAAAAGAAGTGAACCACTTGGCAAAATCACAAAGCTAGTAAGTGGCAGAGCCAGAATTTATACCCAGATGTTCTGAGCGTACATTCTGTAACCACTGGTCCTGCTTCCTTTTTAGTTTTCAGGCAACATCTAGCTCTAAGTTTGTTGAGATTTTCCACCACTTAAAGAGGCAAATACATTCATAGATAAACATCTATTCGATACCTGTTATTGCACGTGGTGGTGCAGAAATTGGAAAAGAGCATGTATAACTTGCTTGGACCATTAGTTCTTAGACTACATTCATATTAAATGGCACGATCCATCTATTATCAGAGCTTTGAGTTACTATTGGCAGCAACCTTTTTAAAAAAATTGTATTGAAGTATAGCTGATTTACAATGTTGTGTTAATTTCCTCTGTACAGCAAAGTGACTCAGCTATACATATATATATATATATACACACACACATTATATATCTATATACATCTATATATATCACATTATATATATATACGTTTTTATATTCTTTTCCATTATGGTTTGTCCCAGGATATTGAATATAGTCCCCTGTGCTATACAGTAGGACCTTATTGTTTATCCATCCTATATATAATTGTCTGCCTCTGCTAGTCCAAAACGCCCATCATTCCTTCCCTCCCCTCCCCTCCTTGGCAACTACAAGTCTGTTCTCTCTATCTGTGAGTCTGTTTTTGTTTTGTAGATATGTTGATTTGTATTGTATTTTAGATTCCACATCTAAGTAATATCATATGGTATTTGTCTTTCTCTGTCTGACTTACTTCACTTAGTATGATAATCTCTAGGTCCATCCATGCTGCTGCAAATGGCAATATTGCATTGTTCTTGATGGCTGGGTAACATTCCATTGTACATATGCACCACATCTTCTTTATCCGTTCCTCTTTCAGTGGCCATTTACATTGCTTCCATGTCTTGGCTATTGTAAATAGTGCTGCTGTGAACATAGGAGTGCATGGATCTTTTCGAATTATAGTTTTATCTGGGTATATGTCCAGGAGTGGTATTGCTGGATCATATGGAACTCTATTTTTGGTATTTTGAGGAACCTCCACACTGTTTTCCATAGTGACTGCACCAATTTACATTCCCACCAACAGTGTTGGAGGGTTCCCTTTTGTCCACAACCTCGCCAGCGTTTATTATTTGGAGACATTCTGATGATGGCCATTCTGAGTGTGAGTTGATACCTCATTGTAGTTTTGATTTTGTGAATAACCTTTAACATCATTTAATTAGTTGTAAATCATAGCTAGGTGGATATATTTTGAAGGAATCTGTGACCTTAAAAAGAACTACCATGTAGCCAAAGGATTAATGAAATATTTAGGATAATTCAATAGGAGAAAAAAGGGAAGTGTAATTCTTTTTCTCATCCAGGAGGCAGAAAGGAGAGAATTATCAAATAACCTTGTGACCTAACCTTGTCAGGGAACATTACCTTTAAATACAGTTAAAGGTATGTTTGATATCTATAATCTAGAAATCCAGTAGGATAACTTGATGTTGTTACCACAGTGCAAATCTGAAATATCTCTAAAGCCAGTCATACATTTTCCTGTTATGCAAGAATAGGACATTAAGAAAATAACCTTCACATTAAAAATTTTTTTTCTTGCAGTAGTGGAACAAATGATGCCCACTCTCGGAAATATGCTGGCCTTCTGTGTAGATAGAAGCTATAGATTATGAATGTTTAATTATCACTAGTAATAGAAACCAGAGGCATAGATATCAATAGCTCAAGAAACTCTGGTTGGGAAACCACAGTATACATGCATAAGTAATATGAATGTAAAGGGCAAAACATAAAATATCCTTCAAGTTTTCATAAAATGCCCTTGAAAGTTTGTTGGGGAGATGAGTTATCTGAACTTGGGAAAATGATCATTTATTTCCTTGAATTGTTAGCTTGGTATAAAATCAGGGTCTCCAAGTTCAGAGGAGGGAGAATCACTGTGGACTTGACGAGTCAGAATTGCATTTTCAGGGGAGATGGAACTTAAGCCAGTCACTGAAGAAAGAAAAGGAAGAGATACAGCGTTTTACAAAGAGGGAATTACATGGGATTATTCAAGAGGCATTTATATTTGACCAGAAAGAACACATTTTACTTGGCTATAGATGTCTAAGCACTAAAAATGCCCTGCCACTCAGACAAAGTGATGTGGAAACCAGCTCAGGTAGAACCTCCTTCTTCTAAATGACTCAAGTATCAGTTTGGGGATTAACTGGCCTCTCTTCTCAGTATCTTTTTTTAGCTCATCCTTGCCTTTGAGGCACAGGAGTTGTACTATTTGCTAAATGAAGCTCAGATGGCAAATGAGTTACCTACCTGCTGGTGTACAAACAGAAGTATTATTGAATATAAAGAAAAGCTAATTAAATTATGTCATAATATTAGCTGAGGTGTTACAAAAGTAATTACTGGCCCAGATTCTATTCCACTGTCTTGTTGGGAACAAATAATTTCCTGATTAGATATTATCACAGGGCCAGTACCAAATAATTTTAAGCACGTAGGATCTGATGAATACACAAGCAAACTAGTATCGGGCCAAGGGTGGTCACAACTGAAATTAGTGAATTTTCAGTCTCAGGATACTGTAAACCACACCAGAACCACTAAAATTCCAGATGCAAGGAAGTAAACATCTAGGCACCTCAGTGACTCTAAATCAAAGGTAAGGATCAGCAGTGAAGCAGTTTGTGATGTTGTATTCCTGCCATTCTAATTAGCCATCACTTACCTTTTCTGAGCTTCAGTTTCTCATCTGTAAAACAGGGTAATGATTCCTGCCCATATAATGAAGTTGTAATAGAGACTGAAAGAGATAAAGGATGTGAAAGGCATTTATAGAACGCAGGTGTCGGGTGAGCCAAGGATTTGGATCTAGGAAAAGGATAGCAGAGCACTAAGCTAAGCAGTTGCTCTGGCGAGTAACCAAGAATTGATTGTATAATTTTAGAAATTATATGCAAACTGATGTGCACATTTCCCAAGTGTTCTTCAGAAAAATTGTTAGTTGTACTTTTTTTCTTGGCATGAAAAAGCAAAAGATAAAAGAAAGTCGTAAGGTCTTTGTAACGTACGTAGATGTGTCAGGAAGAGAAAATTCCTTTATTGTGCTTTTTTTTTTTCTGTTAGTGTAGACATGGACTCAGTAAAATATAATACTATATATTGAAGTGCTTGAGCTATCATTGTGTCATTTGATCCTCACAGCAATCCTCTAATAAGTAACTTGATTTAGTCTCTATGTTAGAAACCAGAAAGGTTCAATAATTTGCCTAAGGTCACACAGTGGTAGGGCTTGGACTTGAAATCATTGGTTTCTCTCCATTCTTTACAGCATACATTGTTGCACACCAAAGGGTGCTTATTTCTAATGTCTTGCTATTTAGCAACCTATAGGGAATATTTTAAACTCATTAATTATTCTTGCTATTATAATATAATAAGCTGAGTATTGGCATTAGAGATATGCTTACTAATAATTTATCAGTGAGTTAATCAGGACTCTTGCATGCAAATAATAGAAACTTATCTCTAAGTTAGACAGAGATAATTTATTGACTCACACAACTAGGGAAGTCCAGAAGGTGAACTCCATTCATCTGGATCCAATAGTTCAAGTGTCACATTTCTCTCTCTTACCTCTGCTTTACTTTATGATGGCTTCCTTCTCAGGTGGGCTTTTCATGTGGTACAAAGTGATCTCCCAGCAGCTCCAGGCTTACATGCTACCCATTGTACATGACTCAGACTGGAACCATAATTATCTGTCAGTAGCTGTAGAGTCTCTGAAAGGGGCACTGATTGGCTGCCCTTAAATCCTGTAATACCCTGGGAACAATCACATTGTCACTGCAGGAGCCTGGCTCTGATTGGCACTGTGGATGATGGAGAGCCCCTCCAGGTTGGAGAGAGGAAGTTCCTGCAGGGAAAAGATACTAGGCTAAAAACAAACACAAAAGCATTAACAGATGTCCGTTATAAAAATAGATTTTTTTGTGAATTAAAGCATGACTTGAAAAATGAGAAAAAAATTGGGGAAAATTTAACTTAGCAAATGTTACAGGTAAAATGGTAATAGTAAAATTAAATAAATTTTGAGAGAAAAAAATAAGAATAAGTAATCTTCTATAACCTTTGCACTGTAGCCAAGCACTACTTTACACACTTTACATATATGAACTTATTTAATTGTCCCCAACCTTTGAGTAGATACTATAATTGTTTCCATTTTAAAGATGAGGCACTGCAGACATAGAAGGTTAAGTGGCTTCCCTGGGTGGGGCTAGGGTGCAAATCCTGTCAGCCTACTCCAAGGCAGATGCTCTTACTCACTGCATTTACAGCCACTTGATTATCCTTTCTAATGAATTTAGCCATGCTGTCACATTAAATTTTTAATATGTTTTCACTAGCTTAGAGCTAGTGTAGCAACACAATTTTTAATAATGTCTAAAAAGACAGGGAAACAGGATCATGTTGTGATAAAGACCTGAGTTGCCTCCACTCAGCATCTTGGTGACCTCATCCAAGTTACTTATTCCTTCAGGTCTCAGTTTTCTTGTCTGCAATATAGTGACACTAGTTACTGACTCACTGGATTACTTTAAGTATTAAATGAAATTGCACTGGAAAGTGGTTAGCACAGTGATTGACATAACTAGATTACCTTAAATGTGTTAAACACTATTTCCAATCACTTTACATGATCAGTCGATCTCTCTGTATATATATATTTTAGTTCTACACTCATACATACAGTCATATAATTATGTATGTAACTAAACACATATTTAATCACAGTTATATATATAACTAAATACTTGTATAAATTATATATTGCTATACATATATAACTAAATAAAAATGCATGTATACAATAAAACACTCCAGAATGAATCATATGATTACAAATAATTGCACAAAAGGAGACTTTAGGTAATCATGGAAAAGGAGGAGTTTGAGAACATTTCAGTTCATTCTAAGGCAGTGTGTTGTACCTTGTTTCATTTCATCATTGTGACTATCTGATGGCCATTTGACCATCCAGTTTATCCATTACTACCTGTCAGTAATTAGACATGGCCTCACTCTCACCTCCAGCTTTATCTCATACTAGGTTAAGCTTAGTCCTCAGCACATAGGATGGCTATGACATTTCTCAGTTCCTTGGAAGGACTTGTTCACCTATTTCAAATAGTTACTTGATTAGGCAGATTTACTTCATCTTATGGAACAGGCAGTCCATTGTCATTTAAACGTTTTTTTAGATAATCAGATGAAACTAAAGAGAATTGCACCTTATTTGATCATGTACCAATATGCCCTTTCTTTCATTGCATTTTTAGCAATTCCAAAATAACAAGAGATAGGCCAGGTTGTCCTCCATGTTTGTCACATCTAGTACGTAATAAGGGTGAATCCTGGATGGACATGGCCAAAAAAACAGAAAATTGCAACCAAGACTCAATCTATAACTTAAGAAATAGGTAAGCAGGGCAGTGGTTGAGAGTCCGCCTGCCGATGCAGGGGATGCAGGTTCGTGCCCCGGTCCGGGAAGATCCCACATGCCGCGGAACGGCTGGGCCCGTGAGCCATGGCCACTGAGCCTGCGCGTCCGGAGCCTGTGCTCCGCAACGGCAGAGGCCACAACAGTGAGAGGCCCGCGTACCGCAAAAAAAAAAAAAAAAAAAAAAAAAAAAAGAAAAGAAAAGAAATAGGTAACAGGGATGTAGAGCTTAGAAACAGGAAGTGGAAAAACTACCTAATAGTCAGAACACAGGAATATTTGCAAGGTAGGGGATTACTAATAATTTTGCCAAAGAACCTCCTTGATCATGGCTCGTTTTAAACTACCTGTAATTGTCTCGTTCTAAATGTATAGCAGACAGTTTTTAACTTTGGCATGCCAGCGGTTAATCAGAGGAGCGAGTTAATAATGGGGATTCCCAGACTCCACCCCCGTAAACTGCCATCTTGCTCTGAGACTGTAAGTAGTCCATGGAGCACACCTTCTAAAACACTGCTCGGGAGCCCTGATCCCCAGAAAGACCTGGCAGCTGACAGTGCTCTCAAAAATTTTTAGTAAGTTTCCAGTATTCAAATTTAGATGAACTAAAAATTCCTCTCATTCGTAACATTTTTTTGTATCCACATCATTTTCTTTATCAGATATTTAATATCAGGACGTGTAATTTGTTCCAAATGTTGAATGTATTTCAATATAGACTTCCATGAAAATAGTAAGAAAAAAAATAAGAAAAAGCTTCTTGACAAGCTTCCTACGTCAAGATGAAAGAAGAAAAAAGAAACTCCAGGAAATGCAAAAATTTGTGTAATAAAGTTATGTGTAATAAAGAAGAAACTAACATGTGTGTCATGATTTTGAGCAATTAAGGGAATATAGGAAGAGAGAATCCTTTTAACACTTGAAAATTCTCCTTTGAGTGGGCATAGGTGTAGAAATTTGATGTTACAGGTTGTAGGGTTATAGGTTATAGGCTATAGTTGGTATGAGTTATAATCCTATAGTTCATAATAGTTATATATAAATTATTCCACATATTGCTTATTAATTTTAAATTATAGAAAACCTTTAGACCAAGCGTATCTGACTTCATTATAATTATGCAAAAGGATGTGTAAATAGTGAAACTTCTTTCACACTGGAAAGGAGGACAGAGAAGAGGTGAAAGGAGCTGTAAGAGCTGTAACTTGGACAGAGTTGATATCCGATTCTGCCGAGGTGAATGGATTGGCTTATGTATTGTGTTGGCCAAAAGGTTCATTTGGGTTTTCCCGTAAGATTGTACGGAAAATGCCGAATGAACTTTTTGGCCAGCCCAGTACATTCACATGCATGATTTAGTATACGATTTAATCATAGAGTTAATCCTTTTGAATAAATGTTTTATATATACATATGTATGTGTGTGTGTGTGTGTGTATATATATATATATATATATATATATATATATATATATATCTCCTGTGTTGTGCACCAGGCACTGTTCTAAATTACAACAGTAGCCAGTACATTAATGTAACTAAATTAATTGCATAAAGGAGGACAATGAGGTAGAAAAAGCTGAAATGAATGATTCATTGTCCTTAATGGAAGAGAATCAGTGTTTTATTTTGTTTTGTTTTTAAGGTGGCTCTTCTCAAACTATGTGATAAAGGACCAGTTTTATTTTATTTTAATTTCCAAACATATGAATCAGTACTTTGTGAAATATAATAAAAATGTGACAGCAATGTCAAAATGCTGTGAAAGTTTCCAAAGACTTAGTCTCACTTTCTATACTTATCTCATTGTAAACTAATAAACATTTCACAGACTGGCATTCATCCATACTCTGAATAGCTTAAAGTTAGTGAATCAAGCATAAATGATAGTGCACATATTTTTTTAAGGTGTAGAGGTAATCAGAAGAAATTTTTTACATAGTTAAAAGAGGTTTAATAATGAGATATTAGGTTTTATCTTTCAATTTGAACTCTTCCTACTGATTGATTTAGATCTTTTACCAGGTGCATATGACACTTTTGTAAAAAATAATAATAAGGAACAAAAGTGCAAGAAAGTTCCAGGAATAAGTGGAGTACAACCTTTTGTGTGACTTAAATTCTTGCACACCTGGTCTAAAAGTTGTCTATCATGTTAAATATACAAATTGTATCTATGTATCTGTATCTGTCTATATATATACACATATATATATATATACTATTTTATATGTGAATATTACTGGAGAGTTAGAGGGTTATAGTTCCTTTTCTATAATACCAATTCTTGCATGGTGACTGAGCAGATGAAGAAGATGTAATCTTAAATCTCTAAACCTGCTTTGCCCACACAAAGGAGAATTTGCAAGTGTGAGAGTCAAATTAATTCTCTTTTTCTACATTCCTTCAGTTGGTCAAGATCCTAACACATCTTAAATTATTCTATTTTATAAATGGCTTTTTTATACAGCATTTTTTACCCAAGAGTTTATTCTTAGAAGGAGAAGAGAGATGACACAGGTAACCATGTGAGGTGGGTTATATAGCTAATAAGGTGAAATATAATTTGCTTCAGTGCAAATCATCCTACTAGGAGAATGATGACAAACCTGCAGTGATGGGAAAGCCTCTGTTAGAGTAAAAGTACACTTCCATCATCAGATTGAATTGATGTGTTCAATTAGAGATACACAGTAAATTTGAGGAAGGTTAGTGATAGACCATGATGATCACTGGATAAATTACTATTTTTTCCTTCTGAGTTTTGATATTCTTTTATATGCCATTAGGGAGGCAAGCAGGCAGTAATCAACACAGAGGCAACCTCAGAAATTGTCTCACAAAGAGCCCACGACCCCCGCAGACAGAGATCATTTTCTGTGCTTGCAGGTGAAGTCTGAAGAAGCACCTATTCTCATCTCACCTGCTGTGTTGTCACTGCTCAGCTTCAGAGTCACATGGTTAGTTGATATAATCAAGAATTAAGATCAGACATGAAGCCTTGACATATGTGAAAAGGAAAAAAAAAAGAAAAGGAAATGCCCTTGCATTATTCCTATAACTTATCTTTAGTTCAAAATTATCAACTTGGGATGGTGCACCCGTGACACAGGTTTTTTTCCACTGCACGATCCAACAGTCTCAATGGTAATATTTCTGCTGCTTCTTTCCCCTGATAAGTGCAGCTGTAGTTTATTCTTCCATTTGGTCTCAATCCTCTGCTGACATTTATGTTCAGTGCAGAATATATGGCATCCCAAGGCATAGAATGGCTATAATAATATACCACTAAATTTATCCAAGCATCTAAATTTTATTTTAAAAGCTATTTTTTTTTGCCATTCAATGTGGTAAATTCAAATAAAATTGGTCACAAGTGCGTTTTTCCCCCAGAAATTGGAGATGAAAAATACAGCCAGTACAAACACAAAGCAAAGCTAAATAAAAGCCTAGCACCATTACCACATGGTATGTTTTCAAAATCCAACAGTGTTCCAGAACGCTAAACACTTAAGTTGGAAGTAGCACTTTGCCATGAAAAGGAACCAGCTGTAGGTCCCTCTTTCACTACATATTGTTCAAAACAAAAAATAACCCTATTGAAAATAAGCCTCGGGTAGATGAGACCCAGAAATCCAATGGTATGAGAAACAAAAGAAAGACAATTGTCATTTAAAAATTAAACTGTGTTTGTAACAGTTTATGAGCCTTGCAGATCCAGCAAGCCTGCTGAATATTAATGAATAGATTGATTTGTCAACATATTAGCACCACTGTCAGACATAACAGCATGGAGGAGATGCAAGGGGACTAGGCAGTAAAGTACTTAAAAATGCTGGACTGGGTACCATGAGATTCTATCATGATTGATAAACTATAGTGACTGATGTGGGTCACAACTTCCACTGGGTTTTAACATTTTAAACAACCTCTATTTGAAATTCTAGGATACTTGCGTTTAATTTTTTTGAAAAAGAGTATACTTTTTGTTCAGTAATAAGGAACTTTAAAATTATGAGCCAAAGACATACAGTGGTTTAAATGATACCTACTTAGTAGAGTGAATTTTTAAATATATGTATGTGTGTATGTGTTTATATACATACACACACATACATATTTCAAAATCCAAATGAGTTAATATCTGAAAAGGTGTCCCACCAGGTAAGGAACCTTTGATAGCAAATAAAATATAATTAGATTTTTTTCTTAAAAAATGATAATTTGTAGAGAGAAACTGATCTGAAGAAGTTTTAGCCAGAACATTGGCATTATAAGTGCTCAAAAAATGGCTGTTTATTTGTGCTCCAAACTGAAATGTTTCCTATATATCCCAATAATAAAAATAAAATTTCACTTCTGAATGTACATCCTAGTTGAGTTGAAATGTGACATCTAAATATATGTGGAGATGTCAGGATATAGGAAGAACAAATGTTAAATATTCTGTAAATTTGCTTTCTTTCACAATAACAACACAGAATAATATTTCAAAATACAGAATATTAAAAATCTTATCCTACCCCTGTACTGCTCCACAATACCAATCCACTGAGCAATTATCCAGAATACTCTTACGTTGCTACTGTAACAGAAAATGTACAATTTCATGAGGAGCCCTATTTCTTCTCAGTTTGAGCCTAGCACAATGAACAAAATGTCTCTGGGTTTTTACCCACTGGTAGAAACAAACCCAATCCTTTTTCCAAATAGAAGCTTATCTCAGAGGTTTGAAAACAGCCATCATGTCACCCCAAGCTTTCTCTTCTCCTGGGCAGTGAGTTTTTTCTTTAACCACCTGTTCACTCTGGTCCAGACACTCCCCTCTCTCTGTTCTTTTTATTTATTTATTTATTTATTTTGCGGTTTGCGGGCCTCTCACTGCCATGGCCTCTCCTGTGGCAGAGCACAGGCTCCGGATGCGCAGGCCCAGCGGCCACGGCTCACAGGCCCAGCCACTACGTGGCATGTGGGATCCTCCCGGACCGGGGCACGAACCCATGCCCCCCACATCAGCAGGCGGACTCTCAACCACTGTGCCACCAGGGAAGCCCTATGTTCTCTTTAAATCAAACCTCAAAACTGTTCTGACTCAAGGTTCAATGAGCCTGAGAGTAACGTGAATCCACCATTCCTTCATTATAAAGAACACATTTCTTTTAGCATGGCATAAAATAACACTTGATTTATGTATAAAATGTAGACTCATGTTGAGTTTACTGTGCATTTAGGACCCTGAATTTTTTCTTATAAATGTTGTTGATAGGCCACATTTTTCAATTCTGTACTTAGACTGGTTTGGTTTCGGGGTGGGGGGTAGCTAAATAGAGGACCCTGTTTCATTTGTCCCTGTTAAATGTTATCTTACCAGTATAGCTATATATGTATATAGTTATCTTGGAACTTATCTGTGTAATCCAACTTGTTTGCTCTTCCTGTCGGCATCCTCTGAGTAGAAGCTATCCTGAAACCTTTCTATTGTCTTCGTACCAGAATACTGAACAAGATGGGACCTTCTCTATGTTTATATCCATCTATTCTGGGGCCCTTTGAACAACATTAAACCAGTTTTTAACTACTTTCAATGTTCTCATACCCCTAGTCCTTTGCTATTCAAAATGTGGTCTAAGGTTCTACCTGGGACTCTCAGGCTCCTCCCCAGACCTACCTAATCAGAATCTACAGTTTAAGATCCCTAGATTATTCATATGGGTGTAAAAATCTGAAACGCACTGCTTAGCACAGCCTTTCTCAACCCTAGGAGCACATATTAGAAACACCTGAGGTGCTTCTAAAACTACCGACACCTGGAGGCCCCTAACAATTTTTCACTTGACCTTTGGCTTGAGTATCAGCATAAAAAAAAAAAAAAAACCAGAAACCCCTCCAAAGTGAAAATGAAAAAACAAAATTCACCCCAAACTTCATTAAACTAATATAAATATATTTTAATTTAGACTTTAAATTTTCAATCAATTTGGCATCAGTTTGGGGGTTGCTGTATGCTGTGTTTAAACAATTCATGATTTCCAAGATTGTCTTTCTAGTCTTCAGGCGGAAATTAAACTGAATGTAAAGCAAAGGACTACCCAATGATAGAATAACTTTCTACAGAGGAAAGAACTGGTAAAGGAAAGACCCTGCTTGAGCCTCTAAAGGTCTTGCACTTCATTGGATTGCGGTAATTGACTCAGGAACGAGTGAGATGATGATTCCCAGCGCCCTTGTTTGCTGCCGGCAGCCTCTGGTTTCAGCCCCTGAGAGGAGCGTCCCACTTAGTGTTGCCGGGCAACAGCTTGCTGGGTTGAGAGCTGGAATGTGAAGGGTTGCAAAACGATTTTTTAAATAAACACATAACTTACCTTCAGCATGAATCAAGCCAAAGGGAGAAGTACTGAGCCTACAGGGTGACAGGCAGTGAGGCAGGATGGAAAGGGAAAAAAGCAAACAAGGAGCTCAGTAGTGACAGATGAAGACTCCATCACTAGAGTGATAGTTCTGAACTGGTTTCTAATTTGAAAATTTGTACCTCAATAATTTGCAGCTGGACGAAAGACAGTACGGAAAAAACAATTTTTTCTAAACTACCATGTCTGGACAAAACAGGTCAGCCCCAGGGTTTCACAGATAATTTCTCTTGTGTCAAATAAACATTGTAAAGTAAATGTGATCTGTATTGCAGATCCTCTCAGCATTATTCTGATTTTCTGATGAAAGTCATTGATCCTGTGATCCGTTTGTAGACGTGTGATGTCCTACCATCCAGGAGTATTTTTAGCCAAAATATACAAACTATATGCACATAATGTGGATATTAAAACATAGAGCTGAGAAAATGGATATTTAAATTTCTAATTAATGTATTCAATCTATCAAATGCTATTTAGCAAGCATTTTCCTAATACATTAAATGATGCATTTGATTTTACATATTTATGAAATTGTGCAAAAATGAATACACAATCTGTGGGACCTTAATTTAAAAGAGCTAAAATCTAGTGGGGAGAATGGGGGGACAGGCAGGTACCTAAAATGAAAGATGGGAAATGAGGGAATTTACAGGGGTTAAGACTCGGTGCTTTCACTGCAGGGGCCCAAGTTCCATCCCTGATCGGGGAACTAAGATCCTGCAAGCCTGTCGGCCAAAAAGAGATGAAAAATGGAAGATGACTGAGAGGTGTGACCTGAGGGTTCTATTATGTCTTCACATATGTCCAGTTCCATTCTTTCTGTAGGATTTTCTCCAAGCTTTGGATGCTGTTTAGTTTAGCCATAGCTATGACACATGCAAATGTCCCTTCTGCATACTAAGAACCTATTGTCCATACACATGGTATTTGCTTTGAAATGGAGAATGACTGCAATATAGTTTCCACAATTTCAAAGATCATTCTGAATTTTGACACCCTAAGGAAATAGAATCCATACAATTAACACCAATGGAACGTTTCTTTTCATATTAAAACATAAAGCCCTCAGCACCTACGTATACCATTTAATTTTGTTTTTGTTCATATATACTTATGCAGAACTTCAGCTATCCCAACATCTGCTGAAAGTCCCATTCTGGTAAAAAAAAAAAAAAAAGTTTGATAAAATTTTCTCTTCGCTTTCCTGACATTTCAGTCTCTCAGCTGATGGGGCAACAAGAGAAATTGCTGTACAGGAAGTTAGGGGAAAAGTAACTTTGTTAGCCAAGAATTTGTTGTAGCAAAAAAGAAACATTAAGCGTCATAAAACAGATTTTCTTTGCTCTTATTTTAATTTATAGGAAACATTAATATGAATCCATGGCCAGAGACATTTTAGAAAACACAAAACTCTGTGCTTATGAGAGAGGGGATTCTTTAAAATAAAAATCTGAACCATACAATTGTTTAAAATTTTCTAATAAAGAAAAAGGAAAGACTTCTCACATTGCCCGAATGTAGCTATTTGAGGTGCTCAGAGAGCTCAGCCTTAAGACCATTTATTAAAAATATGGAAGGAAGGGATTGAGTTTTAGGATGAATAAGAGAACAGAACTCTCAGAATAATATTAGAAAGGCTAACTCTCAGAGTAAATGGGCAAGTAGAATCAGAAAATAATCCTACCACTCTCTGAAAAAGTTGCCATCATATTTACTGCAAAGAGAAGGAGGAACTAACCACTGCCTATTTTGCTCCTGTTTTCTTTGGGGGTGGAGAAGCGGCTCTTCAAATTGAGAGAATAAGGGAAGGAGGGTGTGAAACAAATAATATAACTCAGAGAATGGAGGATTTTCCTGCACAGCTTTGGCCCTAGGTACAACGACAGCTGTTTTAAATTACATCTGCTTATTGCCCCAAACTGGAGAATCCAGCACTGTGTAGCAATAAACCTTGACCTCATGAAAGGCAGGTATTGGGATATGTACATTTTGCTATATTTATGGAAGGAAGTATGGGGTACCAGGAATTTGCGGCAATCTCTGCTTCCCCAAATATCTGTTTATCCTGGGGCTCCAGATCTTCCTGGTGCTCCAGGGAACCTGGAGTTTCTGTATCCTTCTAGTTTCCGCCTTGGGTGCTAGTATCCTGTTCTGCTGACATGCCAGCATGTCACCTTTCCTTCTGACTTCCCATTCTGCTGCAGTCCCCTTCCTTACTTTCCTATTTCCCACAGCCAGACCACCGTCCCTTTCTCCTTTGCTTTGTTTTTGAAAGAAGTTCACAGAATGGCCCAGTTTCATATGTGTCTTTCCCATTGTCTCTCCTTCTCCGCCCCCAGCCACCCTGCAGTTTCAAAGACAAACCCTGTCAGATTCCCTCTAGGTCAGAATTCTGAGTCTTGATTTGAGTTTTGGAACTGGAGTTGAGATCCCATTTGGAATTTTTTCCTGATTGTTGACTCTCTTGGGACCGCTGTAGCTACTCCAGTTTTACTAGTCTTTTTGCTCCTTTGCTGTTGGCTTCCTTCCTCCCTTAACTTGGATCCTTTACATTTGAGGGTTACCCATAGCAGTCTCAGCTGGGAGCTAGTACCTAGGGGGGAAATAGTGGTATCACAAGAGTACACTCAATGGCAGCTATAAACTATGACTGATGTTCAGAACAGGACTTACTGCATATTGAAGAGGCTAACAGAGGTGCTCCTAGAGCCATTGTGGGTAATTAGTAAATCATGGATAAAATGAGAGAGATACCAGAATACTTAAGACAGGCCAGGGTTTTCTGAATTTCTAAAAGGGGGAAAGAATGGATTCTCTAATCATTCAAGAAGAAGCTTAATATTTGTCCTTGTCAAAATCCTAGAATGAATGATTAAATGAATAGTTTGCAGATATTTAGAAACAAATCCTGGTACTGAGAAGGAAATGGCTAAAAACCAATACTAGTCAATATTAGTTTACTTAGAATCTATTACTCCAGAATAATTGCATTCTTTTTCAATAAGATACCTACTGCCAGATAGGTAGAATGAGTAATACCAAGGACTTATGTTTCTTAACTATAATAAAACATTAGAAAAAAATCTCCCACAGTAGCCTTTGGAGAAGATGATAACATATGGACTGAATGGGATACTCCTAGGATGAAATATTGCTCATTTATGAGTGTGTTCAAAGAATAAGTAATAGGCATGGCAGTTGGACGTGTAATCTATTGGAGAGTCATCAAGTCCTATGTTTAAGCCTTATCCTGAAAAAAGGTTCCTAGTAATTTGATTAATACATAGCAGATAGGCTTACTCAGTTGGGAAGTGGTGGAAAGCTAGAGGATTAGTCCCTTCGATAGGAGAGATCACATCACATTCAGAATAGTCTTTGCTGAAATGTTGAGCTAAGGTCACAAAGATAGATAGATAGATAGATAGATAGATAGATAGATAGATAGATCAATCCAGGCACTTATGTACATAAAAGTATGGTGGAAACATGACTAAGAAGAATTTAATGTTCATTATTGGAAATTTTCTAAATTTAATTAGTTTTTGAGATTATTATCGGTTAATAATAATGAGTTAATGGTATGATGTGGCTACTGCATGCCACAGTATTTAAGAGCATGGGCTTTGGAGCCAGTTACCCTGGGTTTCAACCTCAACTGTTACCTGGGAACTGTCTGACTTCGACCAAGTTATATGACCTTTTGAAGTTTCAGTTTTTCCTTTTATATAAAATAGAGATTAAAATAGTAACTACTGGAGCTTCCCTGGTGGCGCAGTGGTTGAGAGTCCGCCTGCCGATGCAGGGGACGCGGGTTCGTGCCCTGGTCCGGGAAGATCTCACATGCCACGGAGCGGCTGGCCCCGTGAGCCATGGCCGCTGAGCCTGCGCGTCCGGGGCCTGTGCTCCGCGGCGGGAGAGGCCCGCGAACCGCAAAAAAAAAAAAAAAAAAAAAAAAAGTAACTACTTTCATATGTTTGTTAGGAGTACCTAAGAATATGAATGTGAATTTTTTTTTTAAAAAAGCAAAACCTTCCATCCTAGGCTATATGAATAATATCACAATTAAGGTGTCAGTTAATTGTGAGGAAAATTCTGGTCCATTGTGAACAGGGACATTGAAAAAGAGCTAGTGAACATAAAAAGCTGTCATATAGAATAGTCAAGTTCTCCATTGCCTCTACAACATAAATAGGATTAATGTGGGTAAGTTATAAAAAGACAACTTTGGGCACAACATAGGAGAAAAGAATTCTTGTCACTGGTATCCTGCAACACCATTGAGATGTGAAATAGATTGGACTACTGCAGTTAGTCACTAGGACCCTAGCTAGTTATATTTAGGGAGCGCTAAAGAAAACATTTTTTTCTTTGAGTAGGATAGTAATTAAAGGTCAAAGATTTTAAATGGTCCATTTTTTTTTTTTTTTTTTTGCGGTACGTGGACCTCTCACTGCTGTGGCCTCTCCCATTGCTGAGTAAATGGTGCATTTTGTCATGTTATATGTGTGTGTGTGTGTGTGTGTGTGTGTGCCTGTGTGTGCGCACACACGTGTGCATATTTTGCCTTTGCAATTAGATTGGGAGCTTTTCAGGGCTTTATCATTACCTTTTTTATTCCCAATGTCATTGCCAACAGTAATTCCTTAAGGAATATTTGGTGAATGAACAGATAAATGAATGATACGTATATGTGATATATACATGGTCAATATAAAGAATATTGTAAAAAAAAAAAAAGCAACAGAATCTCTTTTTAAAAGTGAGCTTAGTGAAAGGCATTTTGGATGGTATATTTAATGCTGGGTTATATGAGCCTTGATTAATGAAAAGGATGTTTTAGGAGTTCCAGAAACAGTGACCAGTAGAATGGAACTCTCAAACACTATGATGAACCTATTTTCTCAGTAACACCGGGTTCCCAATATTAAAATACAGTGTCCAACATTTAATAGTTAATTATTTCTGTTTTCTGCTATCAAGAGCCATGAAATATATTTATAAATACACAGATACACCCACCCCCACACACACACTCCCGCTAATTCTCTCCTTAGGTCCTAAACTATTTTCTCTCGGAGGTACTTGTCATTGGCTTGCTGTGCTTATTCAGGTCAGCTGTGTACTGTGGCTGTAGTGAGACTTGTGATTATATGCTTCATTCAGCAGAGCAATTTTTTCATCTTCACATATTCCATTCCCTTCAGACACATCTAGTTTCTCCCCTGGCCGTACTTCCTTCCCCATTAGGCAGTGTGATTCACTGTTGGGGCCCATTTGGGCACAAACCAGACTTTTTGTCGAGTTGCTGTACTCCTACCTTCCTAATTATAGAATTCAAAGCAGAAGGAGTGAATTAATAACATGTCTTTATTCCCTGCAGTGTATGAGGAAGCATAATGCTGTGGCATGCTTACGGTAGCACATGCATTCTCCCGTCTCCCCTTATTCTCCATTTTTGCTGTGTGACTTCACAGCAGCAAGAATGGAAGGTGCACTTTACACACCAGTGAGTAAATCATGTGAATGGATGTTTTAAAGCCCGTGCCCAATACACAGTTCACTGAGAGAACTATACTTTCAAAAGCCCTCTGAGAACACATGCTTGGAATTTGAAATTGTACTAAATACTGTGTTTCCTAAGGTATCCTAGCGAAGGCAAGGGTGTAGGGGCATAGACAGCATTTAAATATGTGCTATTACATTTACTTTCTCCAATCAAGCAATTCTTAGATGTTTGATTCCACGGTCCTTCCATGCAGGCAAATACTTGGAATATTAGTATCAAAGTGATACAATTCTAGATTACCAAAAGCCTGTAAAAATCGTTTCTCTTTGCCTGATAACGAGAAGGATTCTGATTCATTCTGAGGGAATAAAGTGATCTTTGTTCCAGGTGGCCTCAGGACTCCCGTGACACTGTATTTTCAGATCCACACAGACTGATGTAGACCAAACAATGGAGTCAAAGCCCCCTCATTCAGGACTTGATGGTTGAGGAAGTTGGGGAGTTAATTTGCATCTTTATCAGATACCTGTTAAAGGTTTTTGATAGAAAGGTCCATCTCTCAAGAATCTTAATGACCAGGGTTGATTAAGGGAGGGAATGGACTCTTTGGTGGAATGTGAATGCTTTCATTAGTTTGGCAGATTTCACTAAGTTCTTTTTGGGAAGAAAATGCTAACAGGAAAGAAAGAAATGGGAAGTCATTACAAGAATGAATGGGAAGCATGAGGTAATGAATTGAATAAATAGTGAACAATTAAGGGTATAGGCTGAAAATAATAGTTTTCAGAAAGGTGAGTGAGAACTCTGTTACATGGTACTCTGGGTAAGATGATTTGTAGACTAGATAACTAGAAGAATCGCTTTTTTCCCTAAATTACATTCTGTTGAAGTCCCAGTCAGAGGCAGAGTATGAGGCTGGATGGTTTGTGATTCTAACCTCTTAGAAGAATTCTTGTTAGACAAGTTGATTACCTGTCTTCCCTATGAAAGCAATGAAGGCCGATATAATTCCAATTCATGGGTTTTTTTGTTTGTTTGTTTTGTTTTTTGTTTGCAGTTCGCGGGCCTCTCACCACAGCGGCCTCTCCCGTTGTGGAGCACAGGCCCCGGACGCACAGGCCCAGAGGCCATGGCTCACGGGCCCAGCCGCCCCGCGGCACGCGGGATCCTCCCGAACCAGGGCACGAACCCGAGTCCCCCGCATCGGCAGGCGGACTCTCAACCACTGCGCCACCAGGGAAGCCCCATGGGTTATTTTTAAAAGTAAAGAGAAAGAGACAAAAGTGTTTCACCACTGGGCCATTGGTTTTTAGGCTCTAAATTTATCATGAGTCATGGCCCATGGTTATGCTTTATTTTCTTCCTTTTAAATGTAGTGTCCAGATGTCTGTCACTTAATTCAAGACTACGGAGCCCATTATGTGTATTCAAACTTTAAACACATTTTGTAACAAAATTAGTAAGTGCTTTCTCTTGAATATTAGTTTTATCCTGCCATTAGTGCAACACATATTTAAATGATGTATATTTGAACAAAACTCCTACTTCAGAAAAATGTATTAGAAACTAGACTAAGAGAAATTCACATCATACTCACAAAGGACTCATACTCCTTCCTCTACAATTATTTCCAATTCATTTTTTTGCATCTAAAATTAAATTAAGGCCAAGGTTTTAGAATTCTCAAGGAGAATTTTCTTCAGGTTCTAGTGTCTATTATCACTGTGTTGCATTTAACTGTGTGAAATAGCAGATGTGCAATAAACTATAAATGAATTATGCATATGTTCCAGATATGTCATCTATTTTTACCAATAAAAATTTTTTTCAGCCATTGATCTTATCAATAACTTGCTGCAAGTAAAAATGAGAAAGCGCTATAGCGTGGATAAGACCTTGAGTCACCCTTGGTTACAGGTAAAAATCAATCACTGGCTCTTTTCTCAGTTGAATAAGCTTCTAAATATTTAAGATTCTGATACTATATATAAAAATCTTTTGTCATTTTTTAAAGTATAATTATAATACCAGTTTGTTTGCCAAAATGCATGCCACTTCATAGGATTTAATAACAATTTAGTATTTCTAAACCTCTTTCTCTACCAGGAAGGTTGGATAAGGGAGAAACACACCATACCACACACAGACACACACACCAAAAACAAAAGACAAAAAAAGAAGGGTCATAATGAAACTCCAAGGACCAGATTTCAAAGGCATGTGTATGTGTAATCCTGATAAATATCCAAGTAGACGCCCACCTGGTTATGCACTGTACTTGTTTGGAAGCTGTATATTTAAATCCAAGGCAATACTTGTAAAAGAAATGCATGGTAGATATAAAGCATATGCATGTGTTTGTTCTCTCTTAAATATTTTATTTTCACACTGAACTTAGAAGTTTAGAAAAACGATCCTCTGCAATACTGAAGGATTATTTGTAGGCATTAAATTCCAAAGGAATACCAACATTCTGCTTTGTTTGACTGCAAATATTAATTGCCCACCTTCTGATGCCTGATATCCTATAAACAGTATGCATTTGCAAAGTTTAGGTAAATAGGATGGCTTTGGTGCTGATGCTGTCACCTCAGGGTGCCTGATGAAAGACATAGCACGGTGGGAGTGGAAGAAAAAAGGGTAACATATATGTTGTGGGAGCTGACAACAATGAAAGAGTGTTTTAATGAGTTTTAATCATATCTATGGTAATATTTTGCAATTTCTTCCTCAGGATTATCAGACCTGGTTAGATTTACGAGAGCTGGAATGCAAAATCGGGGAACGCTACATCACCCATGAGAGTGATGACTCAAGGTGGGAGCAGTACGCAGGCGAGCAGGGGCTGAAGTACCCCACACACCTGATCGATCCAAGCACTGGCCACAGTGACAGTCCTGAGACCGAAGAAACAGAGATGAAAGCCCTCAGTGAGCGTGTCAGCATCCTCTGAGTTCCATCCCCTATAATCTGTCAAAACACTGTGGAATTAATAAATACATACGGTCAGGTTTAACATTTGCCTTGCAGAACTGCCATTATTTTCTGTCAGATGAGAACAAAGCTGTTAAACTGTTAGCACTGTTGATGTATCTGAGTTGCCAAGACAGATCAACAGAAGCATTTGTATTTTGTGTGACCAACTGTGTTGTATTAACCAAAGTTCGCTGAAACACTAAACTTGTTATTGTGAATGATTCATGTTATATTTAATGCATTAAACCTGTCTCCACTGTGCCTTTGCAAATCGGTGTTTTTCTTACTGGAGCCTCAATTTGGTAAGAGTCTACATAACCTGTCCATGAAGTAGTTCTGTTCTGTGTGTCCCATTGGTGTTGTCACTATAAGCAAACTCTTGAAGAGTAGATTATTACCGGTGTTCTATGAACAACTCCAAAACTCATGTGGAAAAAATGAATGATGGGGACTGGGGGCTCGGGGGGATGGATATGCAATCCTAAGACACAAATGCATGAAAGAGTTTTACTGTATAGTTTCAAATCCTTTGCCTGCCTGGTGTGCCTCAGTATATTTAAACTCAAGTAAATGGGCCTAGGTGCACCTACTACTTTTTAAGCCTAAATGCCTTAGAAATGTAACTGCCATGTATAGAACAGGTTTATTTTCCCCTTTCTTACAATACCCTGCTGTACTATGGAAAATCAGCAGCTAAGCAACCTTTTGCCTATGTGTATTTTTCAACAATAACAAATAAATATTCTTGGCAAAATATGTGTCCATCCGACTGAATTATTTTCATTTGTGATCCATGCTAATGTTCTCTGGCCAAGTAAGAGCAGGGGTATCTGCTCAAAAAGACCAGAGAAAGTCTCAGGGTCTAGAACTTAGCTTTGTCTAGTCTGCAGCCACAAAAGTATGTTTCCAAGTATACTGAAACCTTTCTATCTTGCATGTCATCTAGTTTCCAGTAGAAAGGAGAAGAATGACCAAAGCCAAACAGAATACTTGGAGACATAAGAATATTACAAACAGCAATCTCAATGTAGCCTCCTGATTTATTAGAATAATGGCTCTAATAATTTCTTTCTAATAAAGAAGATTCTGAGGTGAACTATAATAACACATCAATACTGGAAAACTCCTAAAGAGAAAGCCAACTTAAGTAAAGTTCTGTAGCCTGGGGAAGACAAAACTAGTATTGGACTTAACAGACTTCAGGTGTGTGGAGTGGATAATTGTGGGCTGTTTTTCTTTGTAGCAGGATGACAGTGAATTATCATGTATTACTGTTACTATATAACAGAAAAAAAATTGTAATAAAGGTTTGGAAGAATTTTATGTGTTGTAAGCCACTTGAATATGTTACATAATTATGTTAAGACAACAGACAATATTTGCACTTGGAGGGATGGGAGGAAAATAGTTGATCTTTCCAATGGTTAATTACTATTTTGTATTATTTTAAGGGATTTGGAATTTATTCTGTGTTAAATCTGAGGAAATCATTCAAACTTTTTAAGCAGAAGAATAATCAACATCAGCAAGTTCACTGCCAGCAAGACAGAGTCTGGATTGAAGCCAGGGCAGGGGTGAGCCAAAAGACCAGGTAAACTATTGTAATAACACATCGGGGATGATGAGGGCATGAGCTAAGGCAGGAGTAAATAGGAAACTAGGTGGGGAGGTATATATAAGAGATGCTGATGGGTGGAATCAGTGGGACTTGGTTACTAGTTGAATGTGGAATTTAAAGGAGTCCAGAGTGAATCCTAGGTTTTCGCTCAGATGAATGATGGAACTATTAATCAAAAGGAGTTATAGCCTTAAAAAGGGTAAGTTCACATTTGAACATGTTGAATATAACGTTCCTGTTAGACATCAAGTTTGAGATATCCTGAAGATATTTAGATATGTGTGTAGAGTTTAGGGAAGAATTCTGGAGTTGAAGGTACAGATTTGGGAGTCAATAACTCACCACAAGTTGATTAGAATGACTCAGGTCCTTGGGGGTTGAATGAGAAAGAATGATCATAGGACACAAACCTGAGAAATATCAACATGAATGGTTCAATCAGAAAAAAAGGAAAATTGAAAAGGAATATTTAAAGATAGAATTACATGAAGTAATATTATAGAACTCAAGGGAAGAAGTAAGTTCAGGAATGAAGTAGACAATAGTAGAAAATATTATGGAGGAATAATGGTTTCAGCTTTTTGGGGGGCAGCCTTACCAACTATTCCAGCAGTTTGTAACAAACATTACTCTTTCTGTTACATTCAGAGTAGCATGTCAAAAGGATATCTGTGTGGCCATGCTACCGACACAACTTATTCAAGCACAAGAAAGAGTAAGTAACTGCTAATGTTCAGGAAAAAAATGGGCCGCTGAAAGTCATGCCACTTTCTTCCATCCAAAATATCAGTTGATACTGCAAAGACTCCAATTTCACTGAACCAGCACCCACTTTTTATGCTAAATATCATCAATGCAGTTGTCCACACTTCACATCAGTGGTATATCATTGTGTTTAATGACATGGGCAGTAGTCTGTGTTTAATACAAGAGGCAGAGCAACATTTTTGATGCAGAAGAATCTTCTGATTCTGACAAAGATGAGAGAAATGACTGACGCATGATTTAGGGAGGATGTGTCCTCTGTCATTGTTGCAGTGGCGATATTCCTTAAACGACATTATCAGTCTATTCAAGATGTCATAAATTTGCTGATCTCTATATATCCAGAACCACTAGAGCAAACTCCCACTATTCTTGCTTCTGGCCTGAGCAAGAGGACAGTACTTAGAAAAATATTTTGATCAGTGATGCTTTTGATTTGTCCATTAGCCCTAAAGAATCTTTGAGTTTAGTGAATACTTACTCTCATGGAGACTTTTTAAAAAAATATATGGTCAGCCATTGTACTGAATGTGTACAATAAGTACAGCAGTGAGAATAAGAAAGCCATCTGTCTCCTCTTTGCATTCATTATCCAGTCAGTGTTAAGTTTGACTACCTCTATGAAGTGATTACATTTTACATACTGTCTGTTTAAACCTGTTTTAAGGAACCAAATACTGGTTCATCTGAAGATACACTGAGGCCCATGGAGAAGGGCCAACTGCTTTCAGTTGCCAAAAGGGAACAGGCTCTTTCATCTCAGTCTTTTCACAGTGTCTGAAACACTCAGAAAATGTGGGGTGTCCTCTCCACCCTACCCTCTTGCCTTGTTAACTCCTGTTTATCCTTTTACCATGCATTTGACATATGTCTCGTGTCTTTTTTGTTCCCCTGCTCCTCTTTAATTACCTTCTTTTTTGTTAGATAGTTATTATTAATGTAACATTTTAATTCTTTTATTGGATTTTTTACTATTTTTAAATTATTTTTTAGTGATTGCTCTAGAGATTTTAATATGCATCTGTTCTTATCACAGTCTACTTCACACCAGTAATAACTAAATTCTGGTGAAATATACAAACTGTGCTCCAATATAGCTCCATTCCCTCCACCCTTATTTGTGATGTTATTATCATATATGTTATAGATTTATATGTTATAACCCAATTTTTTGTAATTATCATTTTATACAATTATCCTTTAAATCAGTTGAGAGAAGAAAGGTAAAAAAATACACCATCTTTTATATTTACCTACCTTTTCCATTGCTCTTTATTTCTTCATGTGAATTCAGGGTACTATCTAGAGTCATTTCCTTTCTGCCTGAATGACTTTCTTGAGGATTTCTTTAAGACATGTCTGCTAGCAACAAGTTCTCTCAGTCTTTGCATATCTTGTGAATGCCTTTATTTCACATTTATTTTTGAAGGAAAGTTTTGCTGGATATAGAATTCTTGGTTCACGGGGTTTTTTGTTTTTTTCTTTCATCCTACTGCTTTTTAGCCTCTGTTGTTTCTGATGAGAAGTCACCTTTAATCGTATTGTGGTTCCCTTATATGTGATGAATTATTTTTCTCTTTCTGCTTTCAGTATTTTCTCTTTGTCTTTCAGCAGTTTAAGATCATGTATCTTGGTGTGGATTTCTTTGTTTTTATCCTATTTGAGCTTATGCTTCTTAGATGTGTAGATAATTTTTTTCATACAATTGGGAAAAGTCAGACCATTGTTTCTTCAAATACTTTTCTGCCCTTCTATCTCTCTCCTTTCTGTCTGGGACTCTCATTACATATAAGTTGGTATGCTTGGTGAGTTTTACAGGTCTCTGAAACTCTGTTTTTGTTTTGTTTTGTTTTTGTTTTCATTTTCTTTCTGTTCTTCAGATTGGATAATCTGTACTGATTTATCTTCAAGTTTACTTATTCTTTCTTTTGCCAAATCAAATCTGATGTTGAGCCTCTCCAGTGAGTTTTTTATTTTACTTTTTTTCCAAATGTAAATTTTCTCTCTGGTTATTTTTTGTTATGCTCATCTTTCTAAAAAGTATTTTCTATTAGTTGAGTCATTATCATACTTTCCTCCAATTCTTTAAATGTGGTTTCCCTGAGTTCTTTGAACATGTTTGTAATAGCTACTTTGAAGCCATTGTTAAGTCCAATTTCTGGGCCCTCTCTCCCATCCTCTACCCCACCAGAGACAGTTTCCATTGAATGCTTTTTTATCCTGTGTATGCATCACACTTTCCTCTTTCTTTTCATGTCAAAATTATGGATTTTAACTAACAAATTGTAGCAACTCTGTATTGTGACTCATCTCTTATCATCCCCATCATAGTTATTGTTGTTGCTTTTGTTTGTTCAGTAACTTATCAGGATTAATACTCTAGAAACTGTCTTCCCTGAAGTACACATCTGCTTATGTCTCTGCTCAGTTTTAGTTTGTTTATTTTTATTTTTAAGACTGGCTTCCTAGATGCCACATCTAGGACAGCATAGGTTAGTGGTCAGTGATAGTTCAGAGATTGTGTTTAAGCACCTTGAGCCAGTTAGACTTCTATCCTTTGCTGGTGAATCAAAGTGTGGGTTAGGTTCAAGCAGTTAATAAGTTTCTTTCCCTGAGATGCTTTTATTCTCTCTGTGTGCAAGGTCTTTCACTCAGGTGAAAAGTAGATGCCTAAGGCTCAGAGTCTTCTGTGTGTATACACCTTTGTACATACACGTAGCTTTTAAGCCACGAGAGGTATGTGAAAACCTCCTCTATATCTTCCTAGTAAATTTCTGGCTGTTCTACCAATCTGTTCATTATCCCAATCTGTATTGCAACCTCAGGATAGCTGTAATGTTGTCCTTAAATGTTTGTTCATGATGAGATTGCTACTGTTTTTGACAATAACTCTAGAAGTGGGTTTTCCATGTTCTGCTCCAAATCAAGTCAGCCATCTGCTGTCAGTAAGACCCCTGGTTTTTCCCAGCCTTCCCCACCCTGGTAGAACTCCCTTGCCACAGAGTCAAGGGGAGAGGGGCGGAGGGGAGCAAGCTAAAAGGCCACAGACTCCCATTGTTCTTAGTAAGGGTTGGTTAGTTTTTCCTGAATAAATGCTTATCAGTTCATTGTATGCCCTTGGCCAATTTCCATGGTCCTAAAATGGTTGTTTTGGGAAAATTTGCTAGGTGTATTATTGCTCTTTGGGAAAAGATTTGCTGAGCTTCTCACTCCCCTATTATGAAAGTCTTCAGAGTTAATAATATTAACCTCACTTTAAGAATGTCCATAGGACTTTAAACAAACACCCTGAAAACATATATAATCTGTTATAAATAAAAAGAGAGATACATTAGGAGAAAATATTCAGAGAATCCAAATTTTTCTCATTTATTCAGACTTCTTATGATGAGCAAATAAACTATCAGGTAATTAAATTTCAATTATATGTGAAATTGAAATGTCTCATTTAAAATTTTCACTTAATCTATTTCTCCCTCATTTAAGGCTCTGCGTGTCTGAACAACATGACTCCGGGTACTCAAGTGGATAAAAACATTCCCTATCTCCACAATAAGGGATGAGTGGGTGTGGATGGGGCCTGCATGAACCTTCCAACCCTTAACACTAACCTCAGCTAACAGCAGCATGCTGCTTGAGGAGAATGTTCCAAATTGTTTTTTGAAAGAGAAAGGGTTGGCACTAGTGGTAGCTATTTTGCATGTTTTCCTCAGCACCTCCAGCTTCTTTGTTCCTTTGTCCCTTTGGTTTGACTTGTTTTTCTTTCTCCCAGCTCTGAACTTTTCTTGCAGGTTCAGAAAAAGAATCTTTGTTAAATCTACTCAAAGGCTGAGTAACCCTCCTACCTGAACTCTTCTGATTCTTTCTTGCCTTTTTTCAGACAGAACGCAGCCCCCAATTAACCTTGCTCTGTTTGGTATCCATCAACAAATTATCTTTTGACTTAAAACAAGTTCAGCTTCCCACCTCCAACAAAACCTAAACAAATCAAGTTGGGCCTTCCTTCTTCTAGCAAACATCTAATTACTGTCTTTTATTTCTCTGGAAAATTCCTCACTCCTTTTTCTTCGGCTTCTGTATTTATATTCCATGGAATAAAATGTTCATTTTTGTCATCAATGAATCTCTTCTCACATGAGTCATCAGTGGCTTTAAACTCAAAATTGATGGATTTTCTCAAGATCACATAGAGGTTAGAAACCCAAATGAAGAGACAGACTAACTTTGTCTTGAATTCTGGGTGACCATGAAAGCATTGTAATCTCTTATTGGGGTATTTTGAGAGATTGAACAGGATAATGCATATAAAACTCTTTAGTGCATCCTTGATCTGAGACATCCATCAATCAGTGATAATTATTATTCTTGAATCATTCAACAACTATTTTTGACCACTTTCTATGTGCTGGGAATATAGCAGATGAAAAGACAGATGTGGTTACTGCCCATATTCCCTCTAACTTCCATCTCTGGTGTCCTGCCTCCATTTGTTTTGATGGGCTACGGGAAAGGCCTGAATTCTGAAGCTTAAGAAGCCTGGTCCAAATCCCAACTCCATTCCTTGTTTAGTGAATTTAGACAAGTTCCTCTAAAGTCTCTCTGTCTACTCGAAAGTAGAATGGCAATGATGTATGTTTCAG
Source organism: Orcinus orca (assembly GCF_937001465.1). NCBI lineage: Eukaryota > Metazoa > Chordata > Mammalia > Artiodactyla > Delphinidae > Orcinus > Orcinus orca. The sequence continues at coordinate 133,010,605 of NC_064560.1, read as the reverse complement.
AGTGCAGGTGGGATAACTAAGATAAGTATTTAAATTTCTTAGCCAAATTGCTGGCATATGTTACAGCTCAACAGATGTTAACTTCCTCCTCTCTCCTACCTCTATCTGCATTTCCCAAGGTTTTATTATTTTTCTCTTTCAATATTTTCTTCTTTTGATATGACTTATTTGCATGAATTCAACTGTTACTTTAGCTAACATTCCCAAATCCATATTGACCACGTCAAACTCTCAACATTCCAGTTACATCTCTCTATAAATCTATAGATAATCTCCATAATCTATATCTATCTAGAGGTTCCCACCCCATGACTTAAATTCAACACATCTAAAAATCACTATTATCAATTTACTTTCAAATCAGCTTCAATGTAATGTTTTCTAAGTGAAATCTTCTCCTTCAAATTCCTCTCCGTATCATCTACTCTACACACCTCTGCTAGATTTACCGCCCCCCAAATTGCTTTAATCATTGTACTCATAGGTTCTGAAATCTTCAAAGACTCTGCTGCCAGTTACCTACAAGATGAATTCAAATTACTTAGTGTTACAAAAGCTGTGGGATCTAAAAATTAATAAAGTACTATTCAGTAAGAATTCCATGTATTCCACAAATTTCTGAACCACATATATGAATGTCAGAGCTTAGACAGAAACAATTTTCACCTCTTTGAAGTTCATTTCTTGTTTCTATAGCAAGACAAGAAGCTGGGCAAGCTGACTTCTAACTTACCTTCTAATTCATAGATTTCATGAAAGCATGGTTTAAGTTGAATGTCAGCAAGATGTCAGTGATGCATATGTTTTCTAATTCTCTGGGGGCAAATTCGGTTTTGAAAGAGGAAAAGTCACATCCTTCCCTGGACCTCATTTGTGTCATAGATTGTGTCTAGGGACTTTTGACAGTGACAGTTTCTTTAAATGAATCTGGGCTACCAGCTACTTTCTGTTGAAAATCGTGAACATTTGCCTCAAAACTTCTTTCTGTACCTTGAATGAAATGGTAAGATTTTGAATTAAGATTTATTTTTTCTGGGAAATGAAAGGATCTTCATGTTTTATACTATTTTTTAATAAACCTGAAACCCTTGGATCTTTTCCTTTTGAAATATTCAACTTGTTTTGGTCTGAGAACTGAGGTTACGCTTTACTTGAGCTTTGGACACTTAGTGATCTCAATTTTCAAGGAGATCCAAATAGATTATTTTTCTTTTCTCTCATAATTTTGTCTCCACTCTTGAAGGTGGGTAACTGTCTCGTATTGGTTGACTACTGCATTCCACTACCTTCCATAGAGACATGGGTTATTAGAAGCAAATACCTGAATGTGACCTATATATAGGTCTCCTGCAAAATCTCCAAAAAACTGGGTTCATTGTGGGTGCTTTCAGCCCTCTAGATGGAGGCAGAGGAGCAAGAGGAATCACTTGAGGAAGGATAAAGAAGTAAGAATGAATTGAACAAAGGAAAAGCTCTTGATGAAGTAGAGGGTTAATATGGAGTTAGATCCAGGAAATAACATTGTCCAGGTTAATTAGAACAATACTAACAAAGGCCTCAAAAACTAGGAAGAAGAATTCACACTTTGTCCCAAAGTATATAGGAAGCTCTTGGTTATTTTGTCAAGGGGAATTGTGGAATCCTTATTTTACACTTAAGAAAGTAAAATAAAACTTTTGTTTGGAGTCCAAGAATTTAAATATTAATTCATGCTTATGTTCATAATGAGATTAAAAGGCTTTTTTTAAAAAAAAAAAGTAATACGAGCAGAGTCTAAAATTAAACTGACTACACTTTCATTACTCCCTTTTGAAGACAGAGTACTCTTTCCATCAGATGTGAATTTTTTCGTCATTCTTAATTCCCTCTATTCAGGCACCCAGATAAACAAAGGACATCTCAGAGGAGATAGTGACTTGAAGTATGCTCTGTAGGCAAAACTGCAGAATAAGTCACACTTGGACATCATAAAACTGTGGCTTGTGTACATAGAGAAATAATCACTAGAGCCAATTATCTTTAGACAGACTGATATTTCAAATTCTAATTACAAAGTTTTAGCCTCATTAACACATGTGTTTCATTTTGTATCTTGGCTACCACATTTTATTGTTACAATTCATTAAAAATAATGTGAAAAATGAAGATGATCATAAACTTCATCATATAAGCAAAAGAAAAAAATAGTGCCTGGATAATGATATAGCAACACTTTATATTTGCATAGCAACTTCCTTTTAAGGAGCTCAAAGCATTTCACAAACATTATCTCATTAATCCTATAAGTACAACAATACAAAATAATTTTTTAGAACTCTAAGCTAGGGAAGTTGATGCATTAAAATGGCTACAGTTTGTTTCCAGTGTCACACACTGAATTATGAACAAATGAAGTAAGATATTCAGATTCATTTATTATTATTTTAAAGTTTACATACAGTAAAATTGACTTGTTTTTTTTTGGTCTACGCTTCTGTGAGTTTTCACACATACCGATTAATGTAACTACCAAAACAAAAACACTGATTCGAAGATACATGCACCCCAATGTTTATAGCAGCACTGTTTACAATAGATAAGTTATGGAAGCAACCCAAGTGTCCATCAACAGATGAATGGATAAAGAAAATGATCTGTAAAAATAGTAAATCATTATGCTGTACACCTGAAACTAATAATATTGTAAATCAACTATACTTCAACAAAAAAAGTATGTTTTTTAATTTCCAAGTATTTGGAGATTTTTCAGTTATCTTTCTGTTATTGATTTCTAGTTTAATTCCCTAATGATCAGACAGTATACTTTGTATGATTCAATTCCCTTGAATTTGTTAAGATGTTTTTATGACCAAGAGATGGCCAATCTTGAGAGTGTTCCATGTGTACTTCAAAAGAATATGTATTCTGCTGTTGTTGGGTGGAGTGTCCTACAAATGTCAACTAAATCCAGTTGATGGATGATTTTGTTCAGTTCTTCTATATCATTCTGGTTAGTGGTTAGTGTTTGCATGGTACATGTTTTTCCATCCTTTGGAAAGGATGGAAAAGATGTATATAGAGAGAGTTTCTTGTAGATACCATGTAGCTGGGTCTGGGATTTTAAAAATTCATTATGAAAACATTGGTTTTTAATTGGTGTGTTCAGACAATTTAAATTAAATATAATTATTGATATTTTTGGATTTAGGCTACAATGATATCATGTTTTCCTATTCGTTCCTTTTGTTTTTTCATTCTTTCCCTTTCCTGCCTTCTATTGAATTATTAGAATATTTATGTTTTAGTATTCCATTTTAGTTTGTATGTTGAGTATTTTACTATATCTCTTTGTAATTTTTTATTATTGGTTGATCTAAGGATTAAAATATACCTAGTTAACTTTTTACAGTGCACTTAGAATTAATATTTTACACTTCAAGTGGAATATTGGAACTTTACTACCTTATAGGTCCTTTTACCTTCCCCTATTTATATTGTAGTTGTAATATGTATTACATCTACATATATTGAAAACCCTATCAGACTGTTATAATATTTGTTTTTAATCATCATACATAATTTAAAAAGCTAAGAGGGGATATTTGTCTGTTATGTTTACCCTAACGTTTACTGTTTCTGTTCCTCTTCCTTCATTGCTGACCTTCCAAGTTGCCCTGCAGTGACATTTTTATTTAATCTGAATAACTCCGTTTTGCCTTTTTTTAAGAGCATTGCTGCTGGCAACAAATTCTCTAGTTTTTCTTCATCTGAGAATATCTATTTTTCCTCCATTCCTGAAGGATAATTTCACTGGATAAAGAATTCTCAGTTGACAGTTTTCTTTCAGCACTTTAAAAATGCCCTACTGCTTTCAGACTACCGCCCTCTGGATTTTGATAAGAAATCTGCTGCCATTCGAATTGTCTCTGTATATGCATGCAATGTTTCATTTGGCAGGGGCGCTTTCAAGATGTTTTGCTTGTCATTTGTTTTCAGGAGTTTGATTAGGGTGTTTCTGGGCATGGATTTCTTTGCATTTATCCTATTTAGGTTTCACTGAGCATCATAAATCTCTAAGTTCATGTCTTTGGTCAGATTTGTAAAGTATTCAGTCATTATATCTTAAAACAGTTTTTCTTAATCATACTCCTTCTATTATCCTTCTGGGACGTCAGTGATATTGGACAACATTTTGGTATTGTCTCACAGATCCCCAAAACTCTGTTCATTGTTTTTTCAATCTTTTTTTAGATTGGATACTTTCTATTGATCTATGTTCACATTTACTGACTCTTTCATCTCCATTTAGTTCTTGAATCCATCCAGTGAGTTTTTAGTTTTTGTTGTGTTTTTCAGGTCTAAAGTTTGCCTTTGGTTCTGTTTTTATGTCTTCTATTGAGACTTTCTGTCTTTCCATTCATTTCAAGAGTGTTTGGCATTACTTTTTTTTTGTGTGTGTGGTACGCGGGCCTCTTACTGTTGTGGCCTCTCCCCTTGCAGAGCACAGGCTCCGGACGCGCAGGCTCAGCAGCCATGGCTCATGGGCCCAGCAGCTCCGCGGCATGTGGGATCTTCCCAGGCCGGGGCACGAACCCGTGTCCCCTGCATCGGCAGGCAGACTCTCAACCACTGCGCCACCAGGGAAGCCTGGCATTACTTTTTGGAATACAATTAAAATATCTACTTTAAAGTCTTTCTCTGATAATTTTTACCTTTTGCCATCTCAGTTTTGGTGCCTGTTGATTGCCATTTTTCTTGTGTGATATTGAGATTTTGTTTTTCTCTGTAAGTTAAGTGATTTTAGGATTTTATCCTGAACATTTTTAATATTATGATTTTGTTTTGTTTAAATATTATGAAGAATATTGTTTGTAATTTTTTTTTTCAGTAGTTATTGATCCTGTTAGGTTCTGGCTACAAATTTCTAGTTGCTGTCTGCGGGCTGTTATTTCAAAGTCAGTGCAGTTTTTGAAGCCTTTACAAAATGTGCTATCTGAACCTGTCTTTTGTGTGCTCCACCCAGTAGCAGTCTAGCATCTGGAAAATGGTTACCCCACAATTTAGTTCTGAAAGTCTTTGATATGCTGATTAGAGTCAGATTTAAGTGTGCACAACTTGTGACTGACCCCAAGCGTTCATATATAACTTTCTGGAATTATTTTCCTGAGCTGCCTCCTCTCTGTGATGTCCCTGACTCCTCTATCTCACAGGAGCACTTTTCATGGTCCTTTGGCTAAAATGCCAGGGCTTTAGATTCCCCACACTGCTGCATAATTACTATGACTGTGTCCATCTCCCGGGCCAACCAGCAAGAGGATGTATTGGGTTGACCAAAAAGTTTGTGTGAGTTTTTCCGTAACATCTTACAGACTTTTTGGCCAATCCAATACAAAGGTAAAGAAACAATGGAGCTACACTCTTGGGACCAGAGTTCCTGTGGTCAAAAAAAAATGTTACTTCATTTGAGGTTTAGGTACCTGCCTGACAGTCACTGCCATTGCTGTCACTGCTCATTCGGGATTGTCTGGGGGCTAGGGTGAAAGACAACAGAAAAAAAAACACAAAAAGAGGATTTTCTCCAACTTTCTCTGACCCTAGGGAACCCCCTTCCTGCTTAGTGGCCAGAAAATAGCTTCTCTTGGCAGTGTTTCCATTAACATTCAATGCATAGTCCCAGGTTTTAGGCTCTTCGAGTTTTCATTGCCAAGAGATACTAGAGAAGAAAAAAAAATGTGAAACTCATCACTGATTTGGTGCTACATCAAGTTTTGGTTTCTTTCCCCAATCTGCCTACTACCATTTACTTTTCAGAGTCCTCAAATAGCTGCTGTATGTATTATGTCCAGGGTTTTTAGTTGCATTTGGAGGAAGAAGTAGGATGTTATGTGTTTATTCCATCTTGATTGGAACCAGAAACCATGGTTTAGATTTCTTGAGCCCTAGTCGTCAAACCAATCTTGAAAGTATGCTTTAGTCTGGAGCCTAAAACAAATGTCCAAACAATAATAGTATGTGAGATTTAAGCAACAAAGGTGCCCAAAATTCAAGCATTTTATTTAAAACTCTGAGGGTTATGTGATAGGTGTTTTATATATTTTTACTTTACAGATAGGGGACTGAGGTACAAGGATATTGAGTAATTTACCCAAGGTCACACAGTTAATAACTGTTGGGGGTCAGGATTTGAATCCAGGTAATCTGGCTCCAGACACCAAGCTCTTAATCATAAACATATGTGCTTAGTTGTCTATTTATATTTTCTTTTTTTGTTTTGTTTCAGTGCATATGATATTGTGCATTTTGGGGAGAACATTAAGTGTAATTGCTATAGCTACAAGCTTAACTTATTTTACTCTAAGTTTGGAAAGGAGTAAAGATTAGTTGACAAAGAGGTGATATTACCACTTCTCCAAAAGGGTGAGGAAAAATTGGAGGGATCAAAATAATTTTAAAATCCCACTGATAGATGTGTATCAGCTGGATTTATTCACACAGTCCCTTTCCCCTCAGACTTTTAAACTCTAATGTTAAATGGAAGGGCATATGGAGGGTAGGCGGTTTCCACAAGAATCAGCTCTTGCTGGAAAAAAAAAAAAGTTTTTAAATTAAAACAATCAATAGGTTTCAGTTATTCATAAAACTAAAACCCCAACCAAAGCACTAACATAGTGCTACAAGAACTAAAATCTGTGGAATAAGGCTGATCTTGGGCCACCACAAGATGAGTACAGAGATCGAAAGCAAGTGTTTAGGAATTTTTATGGCAATTTGATAGAGTAATTTTATGTTGTTGAATATAATAATTAAAAAGTAGACTAATATTTTATTGTCTTTGTTTTTATTTTATTGTAGTAATTCATTTTTACAATATTTTCCAAAAGTATAACTATGCAATGGATTGGGAATTAAAACCAAAAAGTGAAAAACTGATTCTTTACCATAACCAGTTCGAGAAGTGCTGTCTTCTAATTTTAAAAGAAACAATGGCAAAATGAATTCAAACACAGGGTTGCTGACAGGATTTTCTTTCTTCAGTGATTCTTAACATTTCTAAAAAGTATGTCTGGCATTTTAAATAAAGTTGTGTTTGTTATTGAGAGACAGAGGCCTGGAGAAAGGTCCCAAGAGTTGATTTCAAACCTGTCTGAAGGGTCAGCCCCTACACTCCCATTATGAAGAGCCCCAAAGCTGCTGCAGCAGGGGAAAACCACTGACACCAGGTCCCAGCCTGGTGTTTCTCAGGGAGCTGGAGGCCCCCTTGGAGGCATAGCACTGTAGTCTCAACCCTTGCAAGATAAAAGGGAATGAAGACAAAAGAGAAGAAGTGGAGGCACGTGCATCCCAGTACATGTTCACTATTTTCCTTATTACTCAAACTTGGTGAGTGACAAACAGCTCCTACTCCTTTAATCTAATCTGTTCAATTAACAGGCTACTAATATTTTCTGACAAGTGTGCTACATAAACATCCATGCCTAGTTAAAAATGACAATTAACCAACTTCTCTGGAGGTTCCCTATGTATCTAGAAGTAGATCTTAATGTAAGATAATGTATTGCAACACACACTAAACATGTTCTTAGAGAAAAGAACTGCTATGGGTGTGGAGATTGTGTTCCTTATGATAAAGTTTTACAATAAAATTTCATAAGAAAAACCCTGTCTAAATTTGTTCAAGACTAAATCATTAGTTCTATATATCATGTTCTATGAACTAGTCCATCAATGTTGGTTTATAGCCTTCAGGTATCAGTTGCCTCAGTATCTTCAAGTCTTTCAGTCTACTTGAGGCACTCTAGCCTGTAAAAATTTAATGTTCTTTGTAAGATAGGAAACACAGTGTTTCCTGGAAATTCTTGGGTTACTCTGATGTTTCTCTCAGTGTGACATCTCTTTCTGCTTGAATAAATATTTTTTAACCTCCCTGTGTTTTCTCTAGTCTGCATTTACCTGAATGTAAATGGAATATAGCCTTTAACTTCTCCAGATTATCGCTTCCATGAGGCACCTGCATGTTGTAAACCTTTCCTGAAGACTGGGGTTCACGATAGTTCCTACTTCATAGAACTATTAAAAGCATAAAGTGAAGTTATGAAAGTAAACTACCTCGTATACGGTAAGCATCTAATAAATGTTGGTTATTATTTGTTTAGGGATAATGGTGTAGCGCTACATCACATCAGATAGAATGAAATTAAATATTAGACATCCCTGTTCTCTTTGAAATTCCTTTAGCCTGTTCAACCATGGGCATTTCTCACTAGGTCAAACTGGCTTCTATAACATACTTATTACTATTTCAATCTAGCTGTCCATATCTCAATTCTAGTTACTTTCCTTAAGCAGAGGAACTGAGCGTGCTCTCATTCTCTTGCTCTCACTTGTCTCATGACACCCCTGTCCTGTGGTGTGGTGGAGAGGAGAAAGGATTGGGGTCAGATATGGGACCAGGAATCATTTGATAGACCCTTTCATCTTCCAAACTCAAGTGACCCATCAAGGAGGAATTGTTCCACTAGCCTAACAGCTGAAGGTCAGATAGGGTAATCAATTATGAAATTAAAGGTTAAACTAGCTCTCAAATTATTATTTGACTTTACCCAAAACTGTTTCCAGTAATGAATCCATCACTGAAGCAAGGAGAGTTTGATACTGTGGAAAATTACTCTTAGACAACTAATATCAAATATTGCTCCACATTTAATCTTCTAATAAGTGTCTAATGTGTCTCTTATATGTTTCATTGAATGTAGTGCCTATTCTAATACAGAATGGTCTCATCTTTAGACCTCTAGCTTAATTACATCTGCAAAGAACGTTTTTCCAAATAAGGCCACATCCACAGACTTGAGGAGTTAGAATATAGACACATCTTTTTGAGACCACAAGTCAACCAACTACAGCTCAGAAAATGAATAATGCACTGATTTGGGGAAGAAAAAAAAAAAACTTCTAGCAAAATTTCATTAATTGGGTAGAATTAATGTCAGTATGAAATAGTAAAAAAATACTTGAAAATCTGATTATATTTTAGTATACATAATAATTTTAGCAATGCTAACAATCTATTAAGTAAATTATAATATCAGTGAAATAAGAATGGTACCCTGCAAATTTGAAAGCAACTCCTTTCTTCCCTTGAGTATTCTTCATATTATTATGTATGATTTTTTATATTGTTAGCAGATACTTTCATCACCGGTTAAAATCAATATGAGTTGAACCCTTTTGAGTAATCAAAAATTAGTTAAGTTTGAATTTATAAAGTAAAACTCATAATGAGGAATTCCATAGTTGAAGAATTAAAACTTAGCTAAATTCACTTGGAGACTTGCTTATTTCAATACATATTCCTATAGGTTAATCTTATTACATATTCTTGAATAAGTCCAAATTTGATGAGCTTAATAGGAGATAAGAGGATAATAAAGTCTTAAATCTTGACCTACAATATCACATGTATATTAATATCAATAATTTTTAACCAATTGGCTAAGCAAACTAAAACTCATGACTTTATATAAGATAATTAACACAAAAAACATGGGTCCTTGTCTAAGGCCTACTTGTCTAAGTTAGGTTTTGATCTAGAGAATTCTCAAGTGCCATCAGAGTAAATCAGTAGACTATCATAATGTGTCTTTATATTCAGTAATGTTTATTTGGGAAAAGTATATCAGTTTCTGTTTCAGGAACAAAAGCTAGAATACTAAACCTTGCTTTTGTCTAGAACATTCAGTTTGAGGCTAATCTCTTCAAGACCGTTCTCTGAAGAGATTCTTGTGCTTTAACAGTTCAGTTACTGAAATATAACAAATTTGCTCTATTAAATTATCACCAGTTTCTCTAGGGAGTACCCTATTTAGAACAAAGGTGAATAATTTTAACTTGGTTTAATAATTTGCTTCATCATTTTCCTGAGGCCATATAAGCATGAGGAGTTAAGGGGTATGGATCAAAACAACTATCAACATAGGATGTCAGTGGCTTCATAGCCACCAGCAAAATCGCAGAACCCCAATCCTGAACAACATCAGCCGACTTTTGTTTAGCACTTACTTTGTGCCATCCACTGTCAGCACTTTACATGCATTAACTCATGTAATCCTCGTAACAGCTCTATTATTGTCACTCCCATTTTATACACGAGGAAGCTGAGGAGCAGAGAGAATAAATCACTTATAGTGAGAAAGTGACCGAACAAAGATGTGAACCAGGTAGTCTGGCTCCAGAGTCCTCTCAACTCCCCCCTCAACTTTGTTGTTTCCTTAATATTATACAGCAAGCATTTTTCTAAACTGTAACATTATTTGGAAACATTATTTACATAGCTGTACAACATTCTTAGAGTTTTACTGTAATTCATTTTACCATTTCTATATAATCTTAGTTTTCTGGGGTTTTTTTTTTTTTTTTGCTATTATAAATAATATTTATACAAATGTCAGGCCAGCTTTTCAATGACTGACTTTTCAAAGAAGTGAAATTGACAAACATAAGAATGTGAATTTTCTAGAGCACTTAATACATTATGCCAAAAGCATCCAGAAAGCTTGTATGGGTTTATATTGAATATAACCCCAGGAGTACTAGCTAGATAACAAAATAGCATAAGCAAAGGCACAGAAGGGTGAGAAAATGTGGTAAGTTCGGGAGAAGGGTGTAGAATCGTGGCAGAGGCTGAAACCAAAGAAGTGGACAGGGTCCAGACCATGAAGGGTACAGGGAAACCAAAAAATAGATAAAAACAGTCCTAGGTTTCTGACTTGGGTGTCACCAACCATTGGATTACCAGAAGTGAAATCAGATAAAAGGAGTAGGCATTTTGGGAGGAAGAAAATGAGAACAATTTTAAATACATTAAATATAAATTGTGTATGGCTTATCCACATGCCTATTTGAGATTTTCTGGCTTAGGACTCAGGGAAGCCAGAGCTTCAGCTGTAGATTTGAGAGTCAGTATTATATATTAGGTCATTGAAAATTGGTTGATCACGCAAAGTACGTTACAGCAAAAAGATAGGCCAGAACATAGAGTTTTGGAAACAACAATATTAAGTCTTATAATCTAGCTTCTCGAAACCGAAAATTTTTGAACTATAAATAACTGTAATTTTGTGATAACTAGCACTAATCATATAATCACATCGCGGTTCTGAATTTGGGTAGCAATACCGCCCACTTTCCAACTGACTCGTGTATACATATCAAATGGATTTAAAACGTTGTAAGAGAGAGTCCTAATCATTTTGCCTTTAAAATACACATTTAGGATCTAAGAAATTCAACTTTGCTCTAAAAAGGAAAAATTTATAATGAATTAGAGTAGTAACGATACACACACTCATCTCAAGAACCGGGAATTTGGAATAATTACCAAATTTTGAGAAATTAGTATAATTTTGATATTCTCTGGCCAGCAGACAGTCATAAGAGAAGCCCTCCCCTCCCCACCCCCTCCCCCATGCCTAAAGACATTTTTTTCTACAGGAAGGTCCCATCTAAATGATGTAGATTTGTATACTTTGCCACCTTGTGGTCATTGTAGTTATTTGCATGACTCCATCTGTACTATGGCTTGAAGATTTTTCCTGTTAAAATGGCTAGATGTTCTTATATATTTAATAACAATGCGAGCAAAAATATATTAGAATAAACTTGAATGACCTTGACAAAAAGGCAACCATGTCCAAGATGAATACCTATGAGATGAATTTATTATGGGCTGGTATGACTGCTTGATGACCTTTCCTGGACCTTTCTTAAATGTTTTTTTTCCTGCATGATGCTACAGTAGTTATTTTGAAACAGAATAAATATTAATAAAAAGAAAAGGGCTATTACTCTTGACAGTGTGAATATTGACATAATCTCTTTTTTGCATTTCACTAAAGTTTTAAACAGAAAATAAAACTCATGACATCATATATATGGAACATATATATGAATAAATGATAACCTTCTGTGAAACTCAAACCAAAGCATCCCTGAACACTTAGGTCAAGCTCTAGTTTCTATATTTTCCAGTTTAATCTGTAAGAAATAAATGTGCTGGAAAAATGAATATTTAAGATGTTTCTAGAGGTTCAGTAGCTATTGCCAGTTAACTAATGTGGTACAGATGCATTTTTAAGAGGTTTGGGTTACTTGCAAGATAATAATTACTGTATATTTCATTATATTGTTTCATTTTTTATTCCTTTTGGCATGAGATTTGATTTTTCTATGTTTGTAAATCAACAAAATATTCAAACATTTGTTTTGGAAGCTACTCAGAATCATCTTGGTTTTCGTGCTCTTTCTTAGGCATAAACAGAGGATTTTGCCATTTCAAGTCACTAGTACTCTGTATCTTGAGGCAATAACTGGGTTTTAAACAACAGATTTGGGACTTCCCTGACGGTCCAGTGGTTAAGACTTCACCTTCCAATGCAGGGGGTGCGAGTTCAATCTCTGGTTGGGGAGCTAAGATCCCACATGCCTTGCGGCCAAAAAAAAGCAAAAAACAGAAGCAATATTGTAACAAATTCAATAAAGACTTTAAAAATGGTCCACATCAAAACACATTTAAACAACAGTTTCATAGACATAGTCATTCTTAAGACACATTTGATTTCAAAATTCAGGAAACGTTATTTAAATGTAGTGAGTTGAACAGCTCGGCTAAATGTTCTTAATTTTTTTTCCTTAAAAAATCTGTACACTTTTGACTCATTTAAGCTTTGGCATTAGAGTTGATAGGCTGCATATTTACTCATGTTATTTAGCTGAAGGGACTTTCTCAAAAGTATATCAGTAGTACAGAGCCCTGTAGAAAACACACAGCCTTGACTACAAGAGAAATGATGGGGAGAAATGATTATCATTCTATTACTAGAAAACCAACCCAAATTACAGATGCTCTTGATGTTAGGTCCATAATGGCTCTTCTACATGATAAGCTCTCAAGAATTATTTGGCTCATGTGTCCAATAAGGACAAGTCCCTCCAGAGAAGCATGAAGTAGCCAGGGCACACAGGCTTCTGCCACATATTTTTTCTCACTTACCCACCAGCTTTAACTGAAATGAGGAGGGAGATTTCTGATAGACTGTCCTCTGCTGTGTATTGGAAACAAATTGTAGTACCTTGTTTAATTCTGAATTAGGGAGATTGGGTTTTACCTCACAGAATAAGAGGCTTTACTTATGCAGTGAGGATGGTCATAGCAGGCATACATTGAAAAACATAAGGATAAAAAGGGATAAAAGGAATCACTTTTGTTCACATACTAAGGAGCTTCGATGCAAAAATAGTAGCTCCATTCACATGCAAGTCCCATTATATGTGATATAATAAAGAATAGTTTAAGTGAAAAAAAAAATCAGTTCAGATGAAAGCTTGATTTATACCCCAGCTCAGCCATTTCCTATTTAGGCAAGTATTTAGATGTCTCCAAGTCTCAGCTTTCTCATCTGTAATATAAAAATAATTACACTTGCCTCAAGTGAACTCATGAACATTAAATAGAAAAAAAATATTAAAAATTATACAAATGTGTGAGTCAGGATAGCATAGACTATGATGTGGTAAGAAATAAGCCCCCAAGTCTAAGTGGGTTAACAAAAAAAATAAAGTTTATTTCTTGCTCATATTACAGTCTGATGCAAATCTAGTTGAGACTCTTTTCCAAGTAGAAGCCCAGTTTCTAGCAGCACAAATGGAAGAGAGCACACAATAGAAATACACCCAAATTTTGCTGTCCAGAATGGAAAGTGATGCACCACTTCTAAATTTGATTGCTGAGAGATAGTCACATGATCTTATGTAGATGCATGGCAGCTGAGAATTGCAGATGAGCACGTGGATATATTGCAAAAACCAGCAACCCCTACCACAAGCAATGTATTTTTATTGTTGGAAAATTAGTTCAGATGCACATAAAGAAAAAAATACACATTAAGCATAATCTCATTGTCCTTCCAAAATTTCAGTATCCTGTCAAACTTTTCTACATATGCATTTTCATATAATTTTTATTGAGCACAGGTTTTCAATAAATGCTGTTTCCTTCTCCTTTGGAGACTCCACCCATTTTCCTTCCACACAAGAAAAGCATGCAAATTGGGAACAAGAATGACACGATAGGGATAAACTTAAATCTGCTCTAATTTCCTTCAAATGCACACCAATTACACATGTCTATAATTATTGCCAACTGATTACTTGTGATACAACTTTTTCCCAAGACCATGAAACAATGTGTCCTGCTTCAGAGGGTGAAGAGCCCTGCTTGCAGAACTTGCCAGAAGAGTTAGGTGGTGATGGAAGGAGTCATGAAACCTGGAACATATTTCCCTGGCTTCCTGTGTTCTACCTTAATTTTCCATGACAAAGTAGTGTGTATGATTTTTCATTGTTTCCTAATCATGTTCGTATATGCAGTAAGTCAAACTGCAGCATTCAATAACTCCTATGTTCCTGTTCAAAAGAAATTATACTGCACACAAGTTTATTTTCTTCCTCTGGTCTCACTTCAAATCGGGTAGCTCTTATAAATAATACAAAAAAAACACGTTATTTTAGAAAAGCACAGAAAATAGCATCACCTCTTACAATGTTACAGAAATATGTGGCTAGTTGGAAACCCTAAATCTAAACTCTCATGAATAAATATCCAAGTGGACTCAGGAGAAGTAAGACTGACTTTTAAAAATCATCTTTTCTAATTTTTAATACTAAGGTAGATGTTTCATTGTAGATTAAGCATGGCTATAGAGATGTATAGACAAACAAGACAAGACAATATATTCCTGCCACCAGTACAATGAAGATGATTGTTAAATAGTCATAGCAGTTTACTTTTTGTAAAATATAAGTCCTGAGTGACATTCTTAGAGCTGGTAAAATACATTGTTGGTAGTCATGAATACACTCAACAGAATTAACTTAAATATTCTATATTGAATTTAATTTAGGGTAGTGGTAGCAATAGATGCTTAGGCTCAGAAGGAAGCATAACAGCCAGGATAGAAAGAGAAAATGATCCTTCTAGAGACAGAGTGTGCATTCAAAGACAAGGAGAGAGTAGCTTCAGATCAATTTCATTCTCCCATGAGACTCATCTGTATAACAATTCCCAACCTGGTTTCTTGAAATTTCTACTCTAATTTTATTTTTTTTCTTTATTAACACCCTACTATGACCAACTTTTTTTTTTTCCTTTTTAGTTACCTTGATTGGATCTCTCAGTTACTTGAGCCCATAAGGAGCCTTTGAGAGGTGACCATCTAGTCTGAAAATGTTCATGATGATTGGTCTCTGAAGACTTCATGAGGTAGGACCCTTCACCTGGGAATCTGATAGATGTTTGAAATTTTTTTAAAGCTGATAACAATGTACCCATTTGAAGAGACATTTATTTCTATTTATCTGGAATAAGTAATATGTTATCTCACTAGCATTCTGCAGTCCCTAGGTGGTAATAACCTATGTGAGAGGAGCTTGAAGAACAGTGCCTATCTGATCAAAACCCAGTGCCTAGGGTTTTGATTACTTTGTTAATGAAAATATTTCAATTTTTAGTGGTCTATAAGAGCAGGATAAGATACTGCATTTGAAGGTTAAGAATTTCCAGTTCAAGATACTAAGTCCTTGCTCTGCTAAAATGAACCACTCACTTAGGAATGTAGAAATTTCCCTGGTTCTACTTGTGTAGACAGGATGAGCCCAAAGGCTGGGCTGAGACATTGCCTTTCACCATAAAGGTTTGATGTGAATCAGGGTCAGAAATTAAGACTAAAATTTTTTAGTCAAAGATGGAGATTTCTGGGACCTGGCAAAGCTTGTGTCCTGCCACAATAGTATTATAATTAGGGATGTGTTTTAGGAAGTTTGAAATAAACCAATGATAAAACATTCCTAAATCCAGGGAAACAATAAACTCACAGAATATATCTGTAGGAAACCTACCATATAATTTATGCAGCTAGAATTAACAGGGAAAGATGGGAGAGAGAGAGAGAGAATGATACAGAAAGAAGATAGAACGAGAAGAGAGGAGACTTGGAGAGAGACAAATAGATATGAAAAGTCAAGATATGTGGGCAAGTATCTGCTCCAATTCATAAAGAGGCTCCTGTCCCAATACTAGGTCACATGTAACTTAGCTGTACTTCATATAATTTAGCTGTACTTCATTTTGATGGGTCCAATATATCATTAAAATAAGAGTATTTTTTCTTGAACTGATGTAACTGGATTTCTCATCTTTGCAACAACATACACACACACCTTAATACATACATTAATTTTCTTAGTGTTTCAAGAAAACTTACTGTGTGTAACAAAGTAGTGTATTCTCTGTAAACAGTGTGAGCTAAAACAAGAGTTGAATTCTGCCTGGTGTGATGTGATACAATCAAGATAATACTAAAGAATGTATTTATTTTTAATGTATTTTTTGAAAAGCAGCATTTATAGAACATTCCCTGATGTTTTCTGGGAATTTGTAGACGAGCAATAAAAAGACATAATTTCCAACCTGGAGAAGTTTGAGTCCAGCCGTGGAAGTTCACAGTCTGGCAAACCCTGAAGTGTAACGCTTTGGACTAGAAATATCTCTGCCAACAAATCACTCTGTCAAGGTTGTGGGCTGTCAGAGCTGGTAATTTCTGCTATTGATGTCAGTATCCTGTCCCTCCTTATCATGAAATTGTTAGCTTTCTTACTCCTTAATTGCACTTATAAAAGAATCCATTACCAACCTGAATTCTTTACCATGAGATTCTGTTTTGCTTGTGAACAAACCTGATGTCCCTGCTGTCTAAGTCCGCTTGGGCTGCTATAACAAACATACCAGAGACTGGGTGGCTTAAACAACAGAACTTTATTTCTCACAGTCCCAGAGGCTGGGAAGTCTGAGATCAAGGTGCCAGTGGGTTTGGTTCCTGTGATAATCCTATTCTTGTTTGCAGACTGTCACCTCCTTGCTGTAACCTCAGGTGGTGGAGAGAGAGAGCTCTGGTCTCTTCATCCCCTTCTTAGGGCACCAATCCCATCATGGGGGTGCCACTGCTGTTACTTCCAAATACCATCACACTGGGGGATTAGGGCTTCAACATATGAATTTGGGGGGAAACACAAACATTCAGTCCATAGCACTTGTACAGGGTCACCTTTAAAAAGGGTATTAGGGGCTTCCCTGGTGGCGCAGTGGTTGAGAGTCCACCTGCCAATGCAGGGGACACGGGTTCGTGCCCCGGTCCGGGAAGATCCCACGTGCCACGGAGCGGCTGGGCCCGTGAGCCATGGCCGCTAAGCCTGTGCGTCCAAAGCCTGTGCTCCGCAACGGGGGAGGCCACAACAGTGAGAGGCCCGCATACAGCAAAAAAAAAAAAAAGGGTATTAGTTAAAGATGAACCATGTGTCTGATTTTTAGATAAAATTTTAGCTAAGATATGAAATGGAAACATGTTCTTTTGCCCAACTGAGATAAATATACTTGAATCCTCTTTCCAGAAATCTCATCAAATGGAGAGTTCTCACCCTGGCCAAGTTTTCTGAAACATTCAAAACACTCTGTTGACCTACATCGTTGTGCATTGTTAGCAGCGGAAAACATAGCATCGCAGTGTGCTAGAGTTACAAAATGTTTTGAAATAGTTCTAGAGACCTGGTTATGCTTATATAGTGCAGCAAGATATTAAAGATATTAAGTCCTGCACATATTTATTGATGTCCTACTATGCATTTTGTAGGCACTGTGCTAGATAGTGAGGACTCAGCCCTCAAATAGAGTCTAATCCAGAAGATGAAAAAACCAAAGACAACATGTCAAAAGTCTCAGAGATAATGGCCTGTAGCATTCCATAGATGTCTGATTCTAGAAGGGAACCAAAGCATCTGGTCTAGCCCTTCACTGTGCAGAAGTTGAAGCTGAAGTTCAGAGAAAGTCCCTCATTCGGGACCCACTGGGTCTAAAACCCAAGGCTTCTGATGGTCCCACGAGCATTGTTGATTTGTCAGAGAGTGGATGCATGGCACAGATCCTAAACTCACATATGGGTTTGTTTGGGGGACTCATTTAAGTTCCTGGTTTTTGTACTTTTTATAGGAGTCAGGGTCTAACTACAAAGAATATTATGATCATCCAAATTCAAAAAAGCACAAAACAATGCTGTGAACATTTTACAGTACCAGCTTGTAAGTTATTCCTAATGGCCCCAATATTGTTCGATTTCTAACTCCTAGAAGGAAGGAAGTCATACACGCTGATACCCTCACGACATGGAACACACATGGTACTTGGTGTTAAGTACCAAGCTCTTAGATTAATTAATTAATATATAAACTGGGGACAGGGAATTGAGAAGCTGGGGTTTCAGGAAGAAGTAACTGAGTAAGTTATTCTGGAAAAAAGTTTACCTCATAGCAAGTGTATCCACCTGAGTTATAAGTAACTGAAAATAGCACCTCCTATGAAAGCACAAATCTTATGTATAGTAGCCTTGCAAGGCAAAATTCTGTAAGATTTTCAAGGAAAATGGTATAACAAATGACAGAAAAATGGGTGGTACTATACAAAGGTTAATACAATGTTCTTGCTTTTTTGTGCCTTCAGATTTCAGATATACTTAGATTGAACCTCCACCCTTACAAAGACATCTTGGTCTCCTCAATGATACCATGGGACCTCAGTAACCCTTGTTCTATTTGCATGTAACTTTCCCCTGGCCTCCTCCTCAGGCCATGAGCCAAGGCACAAAGTCATGCCTGCTTCCACTGCAGCTCCAGGGGAAGCTCGGGAAGGCTGCAAATGATTGGCATTATCACTAGCTCTTCCACAGTCATAGAATTTCAAACCCTCTTGGTTTTTTGTTTTCCTTTTAAAAGTTCTGACATGACTTTCAGAGAATCAATCTAGAATAAGATTATTCATTCATATCAGATTACTTAAGTTTCTCCTTCTGATACTGAAAAAAGAGTCTCCAAATACACAGAACATTAATATTTGTTTAAAAGGCATGGGTTTATAAAAATAGGCCCTAATTTCTAACAGGTGTCACTGACTGAGTAGCATGAAGACTGCCAATTATTTGAAAGAAGACTCTGTATTTAGAAAAGATTTAGAGACTAAATAATAATAATAATTTTAAAGTTCTTGGTCAGGGTTAGTGCTGGATATTTTCCATCTGTCCTTCCAGATCCACCGTGCCACTTCTGGACTCTGCTCTGTGCTCCGGTAGATGGAGCTTGTGTCCTACTTCTCCTGGGCTTGCTGTCCTTTGGCTACAACTGGCTTCAGTCTGTGGAAGGAAAGAGCAGGAGAATGAAGGAGGGAACTAGAATTCTGGTAAACTACTTATTCCTTCCCTTTTCCTCTAGAGGCAGGGATGGTAACAACTCCCCTTGTTGTGAGCCCCAGGGTGCTGCATTATCCTTTGGGTTTCCTTTCTTCTCTTGACAGATACAGAAAAACTTAAGCAAAAACATAGAGCTAATTAAGCTCAATGAGGTTAGGAATTTCTGCTTTGCTCAGAGCCTAGAAGAGTACCAGGCAAATAGTAGGCACTCAGCACATACTTGTTGAATAAATTGTTATACACGTACATTCTTATGAAAATTATAATTGTTAAATAAAGATATGTAAAGATAATATTTATGATTTGTAAACATAGAAATTAAAAATAAATTCCTACATGCACACCAAAAACCCCCAATCACATCCATTTTTATCATATGTACTTGATTTTTGCTACAAGTATATGAATAAAAAGGTATTAATGAGTGAGAGTGACACTGGCAGTGCCCTAATGAAAATACCTGGAGAAAGATGGTCACTGCTTGAGACAGAGTTTAACCTTTGTAGGTAGGAGATAGTTTATGCTTTCTCTTTCAACTCCCCCAAAATAAACTGCACACTTATACAGTCCCTTATGTAATAAATGTTTATCTAGTCCAGACTGGGCTTCCGCACTGCTCTAGAAGCTGGGAGTATAATGATGAATAAACTAGATCCTATCTCTCTCCACCCTATGGAAATGTGATGGGCTATGGGTGGGGTAGATGAGTATTGAGTGTTTTGGGAGCCCAGGAAAGGATTATCTGATCCTTGCCTTAAGACTTCTTAACAGGAGAGCTGAGAGATAAGATGATGGGGGGTGAGGTGGGGCAGGAAGGTTTTCCAGGCACAGGGGATAAGAGTCTGCACAAAGTTGTGGAGAGCGAAAGCAGGCCTCACTCAGGCAACTGGAAGAAGTTCCTTATGGCTGGAAAACAGAGTGAGAAACGAGGATGGAGAAGTAGGTAGGTCAGACCATGAAAGGCTTTACATAAGATTTAAGGGAGTTGAGATTTCAAACCCGCTAAGCACTCATAGAAAAGGGGAAAAAGAAAAGTAAGGAAAATGATTATTCTGTCCATATTCTCCAAAATATAAATATACATACACATTTTATATCTCCCAACTGGAAGGAAGTTAAGGATCCCAAAAATTGCTGTAAAGCAATGGTTTTCTAGTTGATACTAACCCATATTCTTTGATTTGTTTAAATAACAACTATGGTAAAGCAGTTAGTAGTTACTGTGTGTTTGCTATGATACAGGGAATGTTCTAGGAAACTTACAGGTGTGATTTTTTTTAGCAACCAAGATAACTGGATAGATAACCTTTGGAAGTAGTTACTATTAGTATCCAAAATTTAGAGATAAAGAAGAAGAGGTAAAGGGAGGTTAAATGTCTTATTCAAGGTCACACAGATAGTTAAGTGGTAAAGTTTTTTAAAAAGAGAGGGAGTAGAGCAGTTGCTTTGCCTTACCTGTTATGAAGGTAGGGTGGGCATTGATATTGAACATGAATAATAAAGGCTCTGCTGATAAGCTTTCTTTATAATGAGGCAAAAAATTGTTTATGCATCTTATACCATGGCAGAGAGAACAAGCCTAGCGAATGGGTAAATGAAGACTTTATCTGTTGAAATCTATGTAATCACAAACACAGCAATTAAATTGCTTTTCTATGGGGAAAGTTTAACAGAATTTTTTAAAGTCAGGGGAGCCATGGAAACTAAAAAAGGAAGCTTGAATCGAAACAGATCAGGAATCAGGAAGTCAAGGCAATGTCTGGTACCTCCATTTTCCTCACTTTAGAATAAAGTCACATTTTATATTACCATACTAAAGTGTTTAAGAATTATGCACCAGACAACCACTTGAAAATAGGCTATAATTCTATAATTTGAATCAAACAACTTCTAAGTCTTTAGTTTTAATACATGTGTACCATTTAATCTTTTTTTAAAAAGTCTTTGGTTGTTTGACACCAGCAGATGGCACCCTAACAAAATAATTTGTGTGCCACAGGTGAACTTTGTGTAGTCCTTTTACATGCAGATGCAAGGGAAGCTCAGTGGGTCTGGACGTGCAGGGTAGCAAAGAGAAAAACCAAAGACAGGACTTGATCTTTTTAAGTCAGACAGCTTTTATTTGCGGAGGAAAAAGCAGAAAGAACATTTTTCTTATTATTCTTTATTTTGTGAATAAAGAATAGTTTGAATCATTATTGTAAGAAAACCCTCTATAAATCTGCATTAAAGGCCTAACTATAATAGGTAACGTGATTACATTGAAAGGAATAAAATGGATTGATACATATATTTTCCAGCCAAAAAAAAAAAAAAGAATTTGAAGAACCAAATATTCTTTTTGATTGCTTTGACTTTCAGAGGTGACCCTAGAGTTTTGTTTTGTTTTGTTTTGTTTCACAGTTTAATTGAGAAGAATTTAAACAGAAGTCTGCACAGAAGCTACTCGCCACAATACCCATCTCAGCATCAGGCCCATTCAGTTTGAATTGTTCCAATTAGGTAATTGGTGTTTGAATGCCCCTTTGCTATTCATGTGTTAACTGTTATTTTTAAAGCAAATACAGATTATTGTGTCAAGATCATGATAAAGGCATCTATAAGGGATGAGTACCTTCCTGTTTTGGAAGGAGTCAGGGTTACCACTTTTCCTTTCTTCTTCCTCTCCTCGTCCTTTCACTTAATTCCAGGTATTTGCTTTAAGAAATCAACCACATTTGCAGTTTGCCTATCATTTTCTTGTCTCTGAAAAGAATAACGACTTACGTTTTTAGCCTTTTTACTAAGCCTTCTCACCAGCCTCAGTTTCCTACCAAATAATTGTTTCCTCTATAAAGATATCAGTTTATAATTAATTTGCAAGAAGCCATAATAAAAGAACCAAACTTTGGCATGAAAACTACCCCGGATCTAAGAGCAGCCCTCTCTCTAAGATGGAAACTCCAGGTTCGAGGCAGCAGCAGCAACATTCTATAATCAGGATCCATCCGCTTGCCTTGTGCACTGCTGCAAAGGGGGAAGAAAGACATAGAAGGTTGTGTAGGGCTAACTTCAGCGCAGGCACCAGAAGATGTGGCCAGTTTGTGAAGCTGATCGTCACTGGTGAGGATCTAAAAGAATAACTGAAGGTTCCTCATTGCCTCTGCCTCCTAGCTCTTGCTGAAGAGAAGGGCTGAAATTAAATATATAATTCCATCCTCTTTAAGACCTTGAATGAGAAGAGTCAGGATTTGCTTTCTAAAAAGAAGGAATGGTTACAGGAGGCAGAGCCCTCCTAAATGAAAAAAAGAAGCTCAATTCCACCAAAGCCTTGGCAAGCAAGTGAAGCCAGAGCTTGGAAGATGAAACACACGTTGAAAATGAAGCTCAGTGAATTAACAACCTGACTTGAGAAGATCACTCAGCTGCAGATAATAATGGTTAACGTTTATTGAGCACAAACTATGACTTGAGGACTCTTTAAAATATTTTACATTAGTTAATTGATGAACTAATTAAATGCTTATGATAATCCATGATCTTGGTGCTACTGTGTATATATTTTGAAGTTGAGGAATCTGCAGCACAAGCAACTTTACCCAAAATTGCCCAGGTGGTCTGGGTCCACTTTTAACCACGAATTCTTACCATCTTTCTAATAATTTTCTATGAACCTTTTGTGAGATTGCATTTATTCTGGGAGAAGTCTATACCCTACTCCTATCACCACTGTCTAAATAAAGATGGAGAAAGACCGGGGTTTTATACAGCAAAAAAGAGAAGGTGTTTTTCTTTAATTTTGGAGCAGTGGAGCTTTCTGGATTGATAACAAAGCTCAACATTGCCAGGTTTCTTCATCATTGGGAAATGTGATTCAGCTGTCCTGCCCCAGAGTGCCTGGTCAGCATAGCAGATCCGTCAGAGTTTGCAGAAGGGGAAAGTTTCCGCTCCTCAAGAGTGATGTCAAGGTAAGTGTGCTTCAAGAGTTAGCGGGAGGGACTTCCCTGGTGGCGCAGTGGTTGAGAGTCCGCCTGCCAATGTAGGGGACACGGGTTTGTGCCCTGGTCTGGGAAGATCCCACATGCCGCGGAGCGACTGGGCCCGTGAGCCATGGCGGCTGGGCCTGCGCGTCCGGAGACTGTGCTCCGCAACGGGAGAGGCCAGAACAGTGAGAAGCCCGCGTACCGCAAAAAAAAAGAAAAGAAAAGAAAAAAAAAGTTAGTGGGAGGCACAGAGAGAAATGTGACAGCAGGTAGGGACTGAGTAAAGGAAACTGGTGTTTTAAACAAACGCAGAAAAGCCATTTTAGAATCACTGGGAAGGAGTGGTCAGTCAAGAAACATACCAGGATGGTTTCAAGTCAATGAAGTCAGGGCTTCACTCTCCGTACAGAGAGACTCTTTTCTGGGTATAAGAGAGAAGAGTTATCAGTTGAGTCTTGACGACTATTCTAGCATTCTGAAGTGTGAATCATGTCTGGGGACTCCTTGTCCAAATGTCGAGTTATCGGTGTCACTTGTCAGCCTATTCTTCCACCAAATAACAATGCAGCCAGTCCTGCCAAGTAACTCCTTGATCAATAAAGAGCAATCTTAGGCCTATTTTCTTCCCTTTTTCTTTCTTTCTTGAGATGCCAAGATGTAGATGGTTTCTGGGTCTTCTCCTTAGCAACTGTCTTTCACAACTCACCTCCCATCAGCCCAATTTGTTTTCCCACTTTATCCTAAAGTACTCCAATGAGGGAAGCTAATAAAAACCATGAAAGGCAGAAGTTGGGTAACTACAGTCATTAACGTCTCTGAAGTTTTTTTCCCCTTCTGTGTATTATCACCATCAAGGCTAGGCTGATGTTTAGCAAAGAGCACCTGTCAAAACAAAAGAAGAGTTTCACACCTCACAATTTTAAGCCCCAGGTAAGAAACTCAGCCTGGTGGATCGGCAAAAAGGAAGACAAGAAACCCGAAACTCGTAGACTTGGAGTAGAGTTAAATGAGTTTCCTCTGGGTACCAGCAGCCTTTTGTTTAACACGATTAAATCCTCTTTGTTTCATTACAGACATCAGTGCGAAAACAAACAGTGTGATCAAGATAAGGGCCTGGAGCAGCATTCTGTTTCTCTTTCTCTTTCTTCTTTTTCTCAGAGAGCTATCACCACCTCTCAGTGGACAGGCTTAAAGGAACTTAACTGGCTCACAGAAAATTGATGAGCTGAGCTGAGCAGGTGTACAGGAAAGCTTTGGACTGCCAGGTTAGGGGATGGAAAAAGTGTGAAGCACTTATGTCCATGACCAGATTGAGTGATAAGAGGACAGGCTTCCTTTGCTATCTAATTAATTGTCTGTCTTTTCAAAACACAGTCTTTGATTTCGAGAAGCATCTGAAAAAGATAAGACCTAGTCCTGGTGAAATGCAACAAGCAACTCCAAAACTCATATTGAGGTTGGAGTCAGGTGGTGGGAGGATGGAGTGGGGAGGAGGGAGATGTTACCGAGTCAGTAACCAAAACAACAAACTATTGACTGGTCAGGAGACAGCAGTCAACTAAATTCTATCAGGGATGCAAAAAACTGAAACCTCTGTGCATTTCCAAGGCAGGCCTTTCTATATTATTAAATTGCTTCTTTTATTGTTGTTAGACAACACGAACTCCTCTTCTTAAACAAAACATAGACATTGTCAGTGTAACAGCTACACTGAGCTGACAGAAGCTGGGGTCATCCATATACACATTTTAATTACCTCTTTTCAGTCAGGAACATCATTAGAAGTTTATTATTACCAGCCACTATCTTGTGATCTTAATTGGCTTCCTTCACAGACGACACCATGATGCCAATGCAGAAGCTCTGGCAGCCTCCCAGAGATAGTGACCAGATCGGTGACACTTTACACTGTCTTCAGCTGAATAACAACCATCAGTTTAAGTTTTAATGCTAGACATGAGGTGGAAGCTTCTTTTAACACCTGTATGCAGAGATGTTCCTGATTCCGTGGTGTTGAAAAACACACTGAGAGGGAAGACTTTTCACACACCCTTTTCTAGAGTTACAGAGAAATTATCTATAGGATAAGAGAGGGGCATGCCAAGCAGCCAGTTATTCCCCGTGGCTCTCTTGGATACTGCTAAAATGAAAAAAAAAAAAAAGTTTGCTTACCAAATGGAAAAATCTGGATCCATTGACTCACAAATTAAAGCTGCAACATGGACCATGGTTATCTGGCTGCTTGCTACTCAGAAAGTATGGAAACACCCTTAAATTAATAGTTTTCATTAATAACACTGGGCTTGAATGAATAATAATTATTAACTTAGTTTTCAAAGCACTTGCAATCATGTTGGAGATAATGGCAAACTTTGAGGCAGGGAGGAAAAAGAGAATGATTATCAAATAAACATATCGTCAGGTCCTGGGGTGGATAGGAGAGAGAAAGGTCTTTCTGTGAATAGAATTAGTATCTTTCTCTTTGCAAAGGAAAAGAAATAAGTCCTGAAATTTTAATTGCTGGGGTTAACTCTCTGTAAGATCAGGCTTATGATATCTCTGGGAACAAGGTTACTTGGATACCTTCTTATTACAGATAATTATATTGTTGATTCCCGGCCCTTTGGGCCATTCTTCAGACATTTGTAGAAAATGAGCTAAGTCACAAATATTCTAACTTTAGTTATCAAAATTCAGTAAAATTTTGAACTCCACCAAAGAGAAAAAAATCAGTTTAAAAAGCTACAAATATCAATGGATTACTTCTTCAGAATAATAATGGTTAGAAAGCTTGTTGTTATTTTTATAGTTAAGATTCAAGTAATTTTGGTATTATCAGTATATTCCTGACATTCTTTTAAAAGAGATTCTTGTCATTCATCACGATCTGCAGATTTAAGGGATACATCTACAAACATCATCGCAGAAAGAGCCTAGTAAGTGGGTAGACTCCTAGCAGTAAAATTTCCCATTCAGTGAATTGAATAAGTGTAGACATTAAGGTCTTTGGAAAGAGCCATCAGTCCACTTTGTTCTCTCTCTAGAATTTTGGTTATCAGAGGATTGGTACATCTGCTTTCTTTCTGGAGTTTACTCTCTGGTGACCCAGAACACATAGGATATTTCCCCAGGACATTATATTTTACTTTTTAATAGCACTCCACCTTTTAATTATAGGTAAATGTTACGAAAATTTTTAAAGTATAAATGACAAAAATAACTTCAGTTTATGGAATTCCTGGAATATGAGGTCATGTCATGGTTATCCATATATAAGTATAATTTCCATGCCATATGTATAGGTTTAAATTTTAAAATGTCTCTTAAGACATGACATTGATATATTCCTTCTACAAATATAGCTGAATTCTCTGTGAGAAGAATCTTGAAATAAAGAAAAAAATTGGATGAAAAATTCAAATCCCCATAATTATTATGAGACTGCTACATATGGTTTTATACCACACACAGTGAAATGGAGACATAAAATGATTCTTTTCCTCCACTACCAAGCATAACCTCTTGGCGGCTCCACTTCTGTTGCAGGAATGGTCATCTTTTGCCTCCAGAAAATAGTTTCCTTCTCATCCTCATTCTTGTTTACCTGATGGATTTCCTCTTTTTAGGGAGACATGAAAATTCGCTTTACATTTCAACTGCTTTACTGTATTGAAACAGGACGGTGAAAATACAGCTGTTTAAAACATACTGTGTGCAAAAAGGAAATATTATTTTTAAGAAGAGTTATCAAAATCAGAGTGCCAATCACTCTTAAAAGCAGGGTAAAAATTACTTGTACTTCAATATTTATATTTATTATAAGAAAAAAGGTTTTTTTTTTGGTGGAAAGAAGGTGCAGAAAAGGGCACAGTATTAGCTAAATATTGTACCTTAGAACATCAGTCATTTCCTTCTCAATAGTACTGAAAGGGTCTAATTTATAAGTTTTTCCATCTCCCTGTTATGCTGGTTTGTAAGTTCTGACACTGCTACTGGTATGTTAATGAGAAGCTAGCGTTCCATTAAGAGAAAACCATATGCTCTGCTGCCTACTGTGAAAGAGAAAGCATGTAATGTGGCTGTTGCCTTAGTAACACATTAATTCATTTTGTCAGTGTTGGCACAGATCATTTCATTTATAAGAAAACAAGTATAATAGTTTACCACATCTATAATATTTACAGTGTTTCTGTTACAAAACAGTGACAAAATGAGTTTAAAAAATAGAGTTGGTATATCATTAAAATACGGAATTTGTGGTAAAATTTTCCCTGTAAAAATGAAAAAAAAATAAAGATTGCTGTAAAATTTCCCTCCACAATTCTACTTAAAACATTTTAACACCAAACTGTTTGCTTTTTAGCATATTTGTATTATACTAATAACGTGCGTCTGCTGCAAAAAATTTAGTCCATGAAAAACACAACTGCATTAACAGTTTTTAATGAATGCTAAACAAAATATTTCATACAACAGTTTTGTTAAATTACAACCATTATAAACCTAATCGTATGCTAGTGTGTTACTCATAACAAGGCTAAACATTTATCTAGTTTTATCTGTTCTTCCAGATGTTTATTAGTATTCTAGCACTCCTAAAATATTTAAATTAAGCCACTCCATTTTCTCATGTGAATGCATTTGGGGTTTTATTCACAGAAAATCTAGTCACATGTATATCTAAATAAATATAGTACACTGTATATGCTTTATGCACAAGTGATACTTAATGTGAATTGAGATAATCCAAAAGCATGATAAAGGAGAGAAGTGATTAGAGGAAAGACAAGTTCCTGTTTATTAAAGTCTGCACCTGCAGCAGGATATCAGTTCTACCCATCCTTAGGGTATTCCACACCTGTAAACACACATTCTTAACAACAAACATTTTGCATCTGTGATGTTCACCTACCTTCTTTAACCAATAAAAAGGGACCTGTGTACAAGATAGCGAGCAACTATCATTTACCAGTTTATGTAATGATTCAACTTTTATCTCATTTCAAAGGAAGCATTTATACATTTACATAACTTATACAAATGGGTGCAAGGCACTGTAGAGCTGGCCACCTAAGTAATGAATGGCCAATTATACTTTCAACATTAAGAAACACCTTCTTAATATATGTGTGCAGTGGGTTCTTCCAGAGCTTCATGAACCAAATGTGGGTGTTTTTGTTTCAGTTCTCTCGATTATATTCACAGCAACGCTCCAAGTTTGATGGGATTCTTTCTAATTAGAACCCAAGACCCAAGAGGACTTTTGAGAGTCTCCCTTACAGACCTGCAATGTGATTACTCTGGGAAACACTTTAGAAAATAAAATTTATGATTAGCTTTAATGAAAATGACTTTAGTTTTAACTTCATAATATCTCTGCTTTGATATGAGTAAAATACTTTGAATGGCTACATCACCAGAAGAGAAAATATAAGCAAACATCAATGTGATTTTATATGATGGGGAATTAAATGTCTCTGAAATGTAATCATATCACATTGACTCACCCAATAAAAGTAAGTTAATGAAGTATTTTATCTAATTCACATGTTTTTACTTATTAGTTTGCGGTGCTTGAAAAAATAAAGCTGTAAACTTTTCAAGATCCTTCTTTCAACTCAAGCTATTTCTATCAATAAAACTGGTTTGTCAGCAGTTAAATGGCACCACACTTGTGCTTTAAGTACATGAAATTACGGGTATCTTTATAATAAAATTCACTGATTAGACTTACTATAAATAATGTGATACATATTACTATGACTTTGGTTAAATAAAAAAATTATCTTGTGGTTGGTAACACCTCAAATTTTAAATTCCTTTAATTTTAACAATTTATTGTTACTTATGTCCCTCCATTAATTAATATGATAATTAATGTAAGATTAGAGATTAAAGTTATGAACTGGAAAATATACATATATAAGTGTATATATATATATATACACACATATGTTTATACTATTCAATATATTATTATTTTCTCTTGAGAAATAAAATCACATATTTTCTATCTGTACAGTCCTAGTGAATTCTCTTATTTTTCTCATGATTACTTCCAAAATCCACATACAATATTAAGAGCAAAGAAAGCTATTGTCGTATCTACATGACCATAAAAAGGATAAAATAAAAATTCACCAAAAAAATTATTATGCTTAGGTATATTATACCCTGTAATCAGGTTAACTATCCTTTCCTCTCTGGTAGCGTCAGCTGTGTTCACTTTATTTCCACACAGATATGTGAGTAATACAGAATGACAGTTGTGAAGGTCAACTTTGCTCAAGGTCAGTTTTATGTATACATTTGTGAACGTATCAGAGTCTAAGGAGTTCAGCTCTGATAATATTAAATTATTATGTTGCTTCATAACTGCTTACCCACAATATTATAAAATTATATAATCTTTGATCTGTAAATAATATTATAATCACTACTTTGAAATATACATGAAATACAATCAATATATATCAAGTAAAAGTAGATTTTTTAGCTGTTTGGAGTACTTTAAAAACTTTGAAGGAGAATATAGTAAATATGTATTAAAAACCCCAACATTAAAATATTTTAAAAATCATACATGTCAAAAAATAAATGCTTCATTAGTGCTTGTTGAATAAATGAATGAACATAAAGTATGTAAGTATACTTGCATTTATACAAACCTTCTTAGTCACATATGTGATAAATTTATCATATAAATAAACTTACTGGTGGAGCATTTTGACTATAAGAGTGCTGAAAGTGAGTATTTAAAACTTAACAGTAACTAATCAAGCTTAGCCTTTGAAGTTAATCTCTTATAGAGTAATATTTCAGTCCAGTTTAATTCAATGTGAATTTGCTATGTGGTGAAGGGAAGACAGAATTAATGACCTCTCAAATTCTTAAGAATTTTAAGATTTCAACAGATAAACATGCCAGTATTTGGAGAAGGATTAAATAATGTTAGCTGCACATGTATGCCTTTTCAATATTTATCTTCACTTTTGTTTAATGGCATATAATTCAACAAAAAGTTGGTCAGTAGTTTTAGGTGAACTCAAATTCGCATTGTAGTAAAAACTCAATTTACCCAAGAGACAAATCATTTAAAATAAATGTCTGAATATTCATTATTCCTGATTTAAGTAGAGCAGCACATTTATATATTTTATATAACGTGTGAAAAATTTATACATAATATATTTTATAAATTAAAATAGTTATATAATAAGAATGCAAATATTAATAGATATCCAAAGATTTTAATCTGAGATGTAATTTGTTATTGTCATAATTTAACACAAAATATGTAATATGATACAAATACTAAACTTTAAATAGTTGAACACAGAAAAAATTGGTCTGATGCATTATGGGAATAGAAACAGAAATATGTCAGTATAAGCATAATGACAAGATTTGGGTTGTGTTGTTTTCTGGGAAAATCAAGATCCCTGTTTTAAGTTTGTCTTGTTTATTATCTACTTATATTAATAATATTTCCTAATTAAGTGAGAAATTAAAATTCATATATATGCTGTAATATTTTAGAAGATATATGTAGTATTATATTATTGTTCCATTCATTTATACACTAACAATTGCTGGCTACTAACTTATAACTATTCCAGTGATTAGGGTATTCTAAAGAATCTAGTCTTGGGATATTGTTTTCTAAGCTATATGGTATAGGAGGATATATTACAGCACATGTGACCCACACTTTTATGATATAATTAGTATATAAAAAGGCTTTATTTAGAAATACTGGCACACTAGATAGTTATATATTTCAGTAAGTTGACTTTAACAGAATATGTTAGAGATAAAAATTTTTCCAAGTTGATGTAAAGATTATTCAAACATACACCACACATTTTTTTGAGTTTTGTCTCCTTTTTAACTTTTGGTCAAATTGATGAGCAGCCTAGCTTCACAGTAGTGTAATATGGAGGCATAATCATGTCAGAAGGCTAGACTTTTGACTCCTGGAATCTTATGTTCTAGCCAGTCCAGCAGGATTTTTCTTTTGCTTGTTTGTTTTGCTTTTTCCTCTTTTATACAGAGAATGAATTTTATGCCTAAAAAAGAAAGATTCTTGTGGGGAAAAGTGTAGTAAAGAACACAGTATCAAATTTGAACTATTCTCTAGAAAATGAAATTTAGACATTTATACATATAAAATACTTTTATCACTAACTATATCCCCATAAACTATACCTTATTTTAATAAAATCAAAGAATATTTTCACAAACAAAGAGTATATACTGAGACACTCATGTCAGAACTGGACCTTTTCATCTTTAATATACAAATGCTACTTGCAGAACTTTTACCATGATAAAATTTTGTCTTATGTTAATCAATAAAGGGTAACATAAATTTTCTATAAATCCCACTCTATTTAAGTCCTCTCAAGGCTACTTTACTGGTCATATTTACAAACTTTTGGTTATAACACTCATGCTGAAATGTTTTTTGAAAATATGATGATATCACCCAAAGCAATATATAATTATTTTAGACTGGGTGTATGAAGAATGCTAGACCCGTGGCCTCACTAGAGAGTTAATCAAGAAGACTTGAAAGGTGGGTTTTCTGATTTGTGCAAGATTAATATTCATGAAACAACCAAATTTTTTCCTTCATTTTCTTTTTGTTTGAAAACAGATCTCCAATTCTTTTGCTCAGTTCACTCATGCTCCAGGAGTGTGGGAATTTTGCCTTCATCGGTGTATTCTTCATAGTATGCTAAGTCACTGCTCACTAAACATTTGACAACTTGAACTGAAACCCTGTAGTAGGTGAGTTTGTCTTTACTTATAAGGGATGATATTGCACTTTGTGTTAAAATGTTTATTAAATTTATAGAAATAATTAACTTCATAAGCTAAACCAAGACAAAATGTAATTCCCCTTCTTGGTTGTCATGTACTAAATGTATAAGTAATTTTGGCCATAATTGCTTTAGTGAATTGTTAGCCTATGTAAAATTTTAAATAATATCCAGTTGATTGTATATTAAAGGTTTCAAGAAATACACATGTCATAATGTGTTATGCTAGAGTAGGCAAGTAATCAATGCTCACACCAAATAATTTTCATAAAATTAACTTTGACATTCAAGAATTCTTGTATATATATTTTATTATCAATGCTGATCAATGTACTTATAAACTATCCAATTACATAGGGAAGTTTCCACTCAATTGAACATCTAGTTGTTGAGTTTCATATGTAATTCCAGAAAGATTAAATTATTTATTCAAGATTAGAATTTAAATACTACTTAAAATTCAAACTTTTTGCCAGTTTAGATTATTTCTAGATATAGCTAATTTAAAAACTTATAATCATAAAATTGCAATATTAAGTACAATATGGTTGGGGTGAAGAAGTAAATAAATCTACCCTGAAAATTATAAAACAAACTCATTTCTCTTTCACCTGTTTAATGTTAATTTTCCTGTTGTTAAGCCCACAATAAATTATTCACTGAATATAATACCATATAGGTACAAATCAATCATTACTTACTAACACAGTAATTCACTGAGATTATATGTTTGCTAAAGTTATTTATCTAAGTTTACCCCTAAAACACAGTATTACCATAAAAAATGTTAGAATTTTAGGCTTTATCAGGATGCTAATGGGGCAAATACTTACCACCTTGGTTTTATAAGCCAAAGGTATTTTAGAAAGTCCTATCTTACAAATAATTACAAGCTAAAACTTGGAACGTATATTTCTGGAATTTGAATATAGTTTTCTACATGTATAATATTATAATGAAGAAAAAGGAAGAGGAAGAAGCTGAGAGAAAGAAAGAGAAGGAGGAAGGAAGAGGAAGGAGGAAGGAAGAGGGTGAATGAGGGAAAAGAGAGGAAGTGGGGAAGGAGAGAGTTCTGGAGGAAATTTTCCTAAATTACTGAACAAAAGTTGAAATAGAAAAAAGAAAATTTAGAAGGATGGGTGTGTTTGTGTGAGAAAGAGATTAACCAAAGCTAAGTCTGGTTATGTGTTTAAAATCGGAGAGAACGAGGGGCAAGGAGAATGCTTCAGAGGACTCATTCCCCTCAAAGGAGGAAAGAGATGGAGAGAAATGCATGAGGCAGATAAGGGCCAACAGGTGGCACCAATGGATTGAGACAGTTGAGTTGTTTGGCAAGTGTAGCTGGTCAGCTTGGAATTGGGAAGAGAAAAAGACTGAAACTACTGCAGGAACACATATTTGTGCTGAAGAAAGATTAAACACAGAATGGTTTCTCTAGTTGAAAGAAAAACAGGAAATTAAATTTATTCAACAAATAATTATTGAGCACCAACTAGTTGCCAATTACTGTTACAGGCTCTGGAGTTTAGTGGTGAGCAGCTAGACATAGCCTCATGGAGTTTGCAGTCTAATGAGGCCAGTAGCCAGTACTTATCAACACATCACCAAATAAACATTTAAGTATAATCGGTGGAGGAAATGTCCTAGGAGTGTGTTTATATTACAGATGTAATACTTGTCCAGGGGGTAGCATTACTTCTCTGTGGAAGTGATGTTTGAGCTGAGCTTGGATCAGAAGAGGAGTGATCTGAAGAGGCAAAACGTGGTAGAAGAAAAATGTGCAGAAGACCCCTAAAACAGGAAAGAAATTAATGTATTTGGGGGACTAGACAAAGGCCAATGTGGCCCACAATTTGCTGAGAGGAGTGGTTAGACACAAGATTGGAGAAGTAGACAAGGATGATCAGGCAGAGATTTTATGCAATGTTAGGGTTCTATGTGTCATAGAAAATGTTTGAAAGTTCTTAACTAATGCATTATTTCATCATATTTGTGGTATAAAAAAATCACCCTGACTGTAATTTGGAGAAAGAATTCAGAGCCTGTGTTTGGGGTGTGGGGGAGAAGGGGTGGTAATGGGGAAACAGAGTAGAATTAGGAATACTGTTTTGGAGGCTCTTATAATAACCCAGAAGAAAGATGATGGTATCATCAACTAGGGTGGTAACAGTAAATGTGGGGAGGAGGGGGAAGATTCAAGATGTATTTAGGAAGTAAAATTTACAAGAATGGCAATACATTGAGTATGAGAAGTGAGGGAAAAAAAGGATGTCAAAGGTTACTTTTGGGATGAGGGACATTTTCACATATCATAACTGAGAATTATTTTCTCGCAATATCTTGCACTCTGGTTTGAAATTCATATATGATTGTAAAATTAAAAAACATGATTATTTGCAAGGGATCCTCAAATAGGAAAATCACATTGCATTGGAATGGAAAATATATTGTGTCCATTTCCAAACTGTGAGCGATTGAGTGTTCTGTTGCTCCCAAGGTTTCCCTCCTGAAGGTGAGAATGACAAGCATGCCAGTTCCCTGGTTTCTCCTCTGACATTCCTTTGTCCAGGATGCCCCTGAATTCCATCATAGATCACTGACTTTTATTCTTTATAACTGGTTCCCAGTTTGTTATGGTAAGACTTTGTAAGTTCACGATTGTTTCAGCTTCAGGAAAAAAAACCGTGGCTCTCTGCTCCTTGTTATCCAATGTTGTTATCAAGAGAATTTAATTTAAATAAATTATTTAAGTTAACAATAAAAGTATAAATAGAATTCACATTATTGAATTTTCTTATTCTCATTTGTTATGAACATTAAGCATGCCATATATAATGACACTGTTTTTAAATTTAAAAGATACGGAATTAGCAGTTATTGATATATGGCCACCTAAATAAAGCCACTTAATAATGTTAAATTGTGTTTTCTTCTGAGTCCACAACTCACACTTAAGCTGTTTTTCTAATAATAATGGCTATAATTTTTAAGCTTCTACTAAGGGCAAGGAAATTGATATATACATGTTCTCATGTAAATCTCACTAAAACCCTATGAGGTAGGTTATTCTTATTCCCATCTTTCAGAATAAGAAACAGATTATTATTTTTTAATCAAGTAATTTTTCCAAACACAGGTCTGTATCATTTCAAAGTTTTATGTTATAGCATATTCTATTTTTTTATATCATATTCTTAAGAAGAAATTACATGTTTATATCTTTATTGAAAACCTCTGTAGAATGAATCTTGGAAAGAAAACACTTTTCAATATTCTTTTTGTGTTTTGAAATTATGTTCAGTATTCTTGGCCTAAAACAAAGTTTTAGAAATAAATTTTAGGAAGTACACATCACTTGCTCTTTGAAAAGCGTTCACTGACATCTGACTTTCAAATACAGTTATGTGTAAAGCCCATGGAAGCCACATGTTGGCTCACAGGTCATACAGTGATGCACTCACTTTTGTCTCTAGGCAAGTTATTCAACTACTTTAATCATTAATTGTCTCATTTCCAAATGTGAAGAGTAAAATTTGCTTCTAGGAAATCCAGGATGACCAATGAATATAAAAGACAATTGGTTAGAAATTTTGAATAATTTACGAAAGAATGATTCAAGCTAATTTAATGTATTCTTTATCTTTTAGCTATCACATTGGGAAAGGTGCTATGACCCTAAAAGTTCTCAAGAAAGGTTGAAAATAGGATCTTTTCACAGCATCTATTATTTTCTTACCATGTACATCAAAGTAGAATAAAGTGATGGTAGAATTAGATCTTTCCTAGGTCTTTCCAATAATTACCCAACACAGGAAATGGTATTGTCATAAGTTTTCTGCCTCAATTTCAAAACATGACATAGTCATAGCTTATTAAAAAAGAGATAAGTTAATTTGATCAGGTAAAATATAAAACATTTCTATCGAAAAGTTATAACCTGGATATATTAAATTGTTTTAGAAAAAACAAAGTAAAGTAAATAGGGAAAAAGGCAGTTGCATTTTTGGAGACTGTCACAAGAGGGCATTTATGGACTAACTCAGTAAATTTTTCTATATGTGGAAACACTGAAACACATTTGCAACTCCCAAAAGCAAACTAAGGATAATTAATTAATAAAAATTTAAAGAGAGAAAAAGAAAGTCTCCAAAATTTTTATTTTATATTAATTCTGCTCTAGGAAATTGGCTGTTCTTTTTCAGGTGTCTATCAAATGAAATGTAGTATATACTTTCAAGTGTTAGATGCTAGTAACTCATTTCTCCAAAGTATTGAGATCCAAAAAATAGTGTTATTAACTAAAAAAAAAACAAACCACCCATATTTTGTTTCTAGCATTTGTTTGTATACTATTATAAAACAAATATGTAAAATACATCCTATTACTACAGCTGATAAAAGGTAATTGTGTTTTTAAAACATGATTTTATCTTTTGTGCTGAAAACAAGCTAAATAATATTCCTAAGTATTTTGAAAACTGGTGCCATTTAGACAATACAGGCACAAATGCCTTAATAAAATAATGAAAAGCTTGGTTTCATTAGGAAATAGTTAAAGTAAATTGCTAGAAAGAGAGTGTTTGGGGGCCCAGTTAAGGGGAAAAAAACCAAACTGAAACAAATGTTAAAATATCTTTACTCGTGAGATCTTGATTTAAAAGCAAGGTCTTTGACATCTTCATCTTTGCAATACCAGCCCAGCATGGTGCTGAGCATACAGTAGGTACTCAATGAATACAGCTAAATGAATAAAGAAAAGAATGTCTTTAATTGAGGATAAATTTAGAAGTGGCCGCGCAAGGGAGAATTTTCAGTGATTATTTATTAAATTAATGACTTTCTTGTTGCATTAATTGATGTCAAGCCTTCAACTACAAAGGGAAAACTTCATCCAATCACCTGGGGTTTCCAAATAACTGCAGCGTTGGTGCCATATAAACAAAACATCAGGAGAGCTAATGTGATGATTGGTGTATGTTCAGTTGGCGAGAACAAAGAAGTTGCAAATACAGGAGCAACAATGTATATAATACGATCTGGGAATCCTAGAGTTATCTGGGAATCCTAGAGTTCATGATCATCTGACCTATCCCAATAATACCCAGTTTATATCATGAAGAATCACTATAATTTTTACCCAACTGGTCCAATATTTTGTAATATTTTCTTTTTATTCGTCAAAGACCTGCAATGGGCTATAAGAGTGTTTAATAAGCATTAGGTAATCCTTGTTATCATATTATTTTATATAATTTCAATCAAAAGTAAAGAAATGTGACATTTTAGATAACCTGCAGTCATATTACAGATAAACATACAATGTCCTTTAGGCATTTTGACATAATTAAAACAAATTTCAGATTTGTTTTCCTACTTAGGCCAAAGCACAAGCTTTCGAAAACCATTTTCATTATATCATACTCAGGGAAGACAGTGAGATACAGAGAAACAGGCTTATTGTTTACTTGTGTTAATAGCCCTGAGTTTAGAACTCACCTCTAGTACTTATTAGCAAAATTATTTTCCTTAAATCTGTTTTTAATCTGTAAGACTGGATAATATTGCCTACTTTACTATAAGTCGTACAGTTGTAGGTAGTAAATTTTAGTACTGTAGGTAGTTTTAATGTGTGTAAATTGCCTGATAAATAGAAGGTAGTCAGTAAATGCCAGCCTTTATGATTAGAGATTTTAGGACCCCTGTTGAGAAATTTGAGATTGTGGCAGATATAGAAATGATCACAAAATATCCCATGTGCTCTTTTATATTTCTCAGACACCTTTAGACCATAAGAATAGTTCTGACCAATTGGCTGTGATAGTAATGGTGTATATCACTTTCTGGCTGAGATAATTAAAAGCTATATACCCCCTCCATCAACATCGTCCCTTACCATGGTGCCCTGTGAAGCCTGGTCCTGAGATTCAGGTGGTGTCTCAACATAACAAGACATCCACCAACTGGGGTGCTGAGTGACTAAATGAAGCAGAACCTTTGCAGGCCAGTATTGGACATGAGAAAGATTTTACATTTGTGTGTTAGGCCACTGATATTTAGGAGTTAAATGATCAATGCAGCATAATTAATAATCTGATTTAACCCAAACACTCCATTTTGTTAATAAGGAAACTAAAGTCCAGAGAAGTCAGTTTGTATAACAGCCAAGATTAGACTGCAAAAAATAAATGAATACAGAGGTATCATGGGTCCTTTCTTCAGTTATGTATTATGAATCACAGAGCACTTTCTTAAGTTCCTCTGTATAAATATACCTAATATAAATTCCTCCACAATGAAACTGACATCTCAAGTTTTTTAAATTATTTTTTTCTTCCTTCCATCCATTTTGAATATAAAGTCCTCCTGATCAGGTCAGATAGTCTTCTGGGGAATAAAAAAACCTTCTTTCTGTCTATTCTGGTCTTCATCTCAATCCAAATATCATCATTATTTTTGTGTTTTAAACTATGGTCCAGATTTCAAATCCTATTCATTAAGATGTATTTGGAACCAGAAGTTCTTTTCCCGGATACTTTTGTCTGACTAATCATTGGCTGAATTTGCAGAAAAATTAAATATGACTTTAAAGTATTTTAAATTCTAAATTAAATCGATCAGATACTACATTCAATATTGTTTTATGCCATTTGCTCTTAATGGAACTTTTTATTGTGCTGCTATAGGTGTGGGCTAAAATTTCTGGTTATAATTTGAATTTGTTTTTCCAATGTTTGGTTACTCTTGAAAGGACTGGCTCATTTTTGTAATCATAGTACAGTGATGTAAAGTGGGATTATTTACATCTATATTTGTTATGCTCACTTACTTTTTCCTCAATCCTCTTTATTCCTCTGCTCAGTAATTTGAAAGATTTAAAACAGTCTTCTGAGTACTTGATGGAAGTGGGAATTATTGTTAAGAATGAAAATCTAGAAATAACTTTGCAGGACACATACATTTAAGAGCAAAGTAGATGAAGAGGAGCTGGTGAAAAAGAAAGAGTAGGTGCAGTCAAATAAGTAGAAGTGTAAGCAATAAAATAAGTTTTTAAGAATCATAGGATAGAGTTTCAAGAAAGAGATAGTAAACATCACATGAGTCTACGAGATAAGGATTACAACTGAGGAAAAGCCTCTGACTTTGATGTTAAAGACATCTTTGGTGGTTTTTGAACGTAGTAATTCTTAAACTTCTTCTTCTCTCTGTAACGTAAGATATGTAGCCACTCCCATCAGCAACAATGCATTATCACAGCAGGAGATGATCAAAAG
The DNA here is from genome assembly GCF_937001465.1 of Orcinus orca. Classification (NCBI taxonomy): domain Eukaryota; kingdom Metazoa; phylum Chordata; class Mammalia; order Artiodactyla; family Delphinidae; genus Orcinus; species Orcinus orca. The sequence goes on along the minus strand of NC_064560.1, from coordinate 132,971,225 downwards.
CAGTATCTGGTATCAGAATCTCATAGTAGGATATGAGTAGTTTAAAACCGTTTCAAGTTCTTCCGATCCACTGCCCCAGGTGGCCACGTAACTGTTTTTCCACCCCGATAAGAACCATTATTCTAAAGTAGTTTCCTCATCCTACCCTCTGTGCAGTCCACAGGTTCATAGGGTTAGCCTTTGGGTCTTATGAGTTCACCATGAAAAACATTTTAATTTTATGTTTTCATTTTATTTGAAAATCTAAAAAATAATATAACCATAAATTGCACTATTGAATATCTACCTGCTACATGGTTAGTGCTCATGTTTGCATCTAAAACAAGTGAAGGATGGGTGTCATTTCCATCAGTCTCTGCTGTCCTGATGATGGTTACATAGTACCTAATGGGGATGTGTTGGGGGGACTTAGTTTGCCATGCACTTCAGAGTATAGGTGTCCAAGCTCAGAAGCAGCGGAGCAGTAGCAAGTCACTCCATATTCAACCTGTAAGCTGTATTGTGTGAATTCTGTCTTTGTTCACGTCAGTCTTTAACAGTTATACTGAATCTAAATACCTTAATGAAGAACTTTTCTGTTTCTTCTTATTGCACTAATTGGGTCACATAGGCATTTAACATAGATTCCAACAATATAGCAGTACTAGATCTGTCTTAAACAAAGAAGACAAATTTAGAGAGTTCTCAAGGGACAGCTAATTAAAACTGACATTTTAAGATTGCTTCCTCAAAGGGTCTAGGTTAAGTATAAGGTCTGATTATCATGAACCAGAATTCAAAGACTAAATATTATTTACATATCTTCTAAAACTGGGTTGTATAGAGAGGTATAAGTATTATTGATGTTAAAATAAAGAAGCAGATTAGATATAAATGCATATATAATTACATTATATTATTACTAAACATAACTAAATATTTTCCAAAATAAAAATATCATCTAGATACTACATTTATATTTTACATTTATAATTTATTGATTTTTCAGTTTGTATTTGATTTATATGTTTATGGTTACATTATCATAACTGATAACAATTATACAGAATTTAACTTGAATTTGTATTTATGCGTATTTAGGTAACACAAAAATGCAAATAATTTAATACCACCAATATGTTAGAAGAGGATTCTGTTACAAGAGGTACATGTCTCAAATATAAGAAAAACTGTTCTAAAGTTTACTTCATAAAGTAATGTGGATGAAAGCCAGATTCCTTTCATCTAAGGAGAGTCTGCGGTAAGAAAACAGTGGTTGTGACGATATAAAACGTCAATTAGAGAAATGTGATGGGAAAAGGAATAAGAAAAATAGAGCTGGTGCTACAGAAATCAGCTGAGCTAGGCAGGCTGGGCCAAGATAGAGGAAGGAAGCCAATGCAGTTAGAAAGCCATGGAGGGAGAGGCCAGGAAGAGCAGATTACCATGGAACAAGATCTGTCCTGAAACCTGCCATATGGAAACAGACTAATAACACATGGTAACTTGCCACATGGCTTCAACCATGAAGCAACACTGGGCAAAAACCTGAGACATCATCCCCACTGTCCTGCTCCACTTTCTGCCAGAGGTCTCTCGTTGGTAGGGATCCCCAGGCTTGCCTGGTGAGAAGTCATTGAGGATAACTCTTAAAATAAAATTCCCCAATCCCGTGCCAAACATTCTGAATCAAAATCTTCATGAGACCAGTCTGGGAAGCTATGTTATTAATAGGTTTCTAAGGCATTATGATCATCTGGTACTTTTTGTGGCATAGTTAATAGTGTTTCTCCAAATGTGGTTCACAGGCCAGCAGTATCAGCAATATTTATAAATATAAATTCTTAGACTCCACTCCAGACCCCTGAATCAGAAACCCCAGAGATGAACCATAGAAATCTGTATTTTAACAAGTCACCCAGATGATTTTGAAGCCTGCTAACCTTTGAGAACCACTGGATTCATGGGAAACCATTTGAAACTGGATCTCTGGAAGTGGAGGCCCAGGCATGGATGTTTTTTAAAAGGTTTTTTGGGTGGTATTAATATGTAGCTGTGGTTTACAGGCAGAGCCCATGCTTAATTTTCTGCATATTCTTGCTCTAATTTCATCTTTCTCAACCCAGGAATAATTGGACTACAAGTTGATATGAGTCATGATATAGATAGAAGTAACTTTGAGTCTGCTTTAATCTGTTTAAAAAAGTAATTATTTGAAAAATATAGTGGTTTGTTATTAGCAACAAATTACTTGAGGCCCACCACAGTTCATCAAGGCACTCCACAATATTGAGACTGAGAACAACAAATTAACATGTATAGAAACTGATCAGGTTTTGGACTCCAGCTGAGAGCCCTTTAGCCTAAGAAACACAAAATTATTTTGTCCAGAAAAGAGTGTATACAGAGGGGTTAAGTCCTGGTGTAAATGGCCTTAAAGTGAGCCTGAAGGCTTCACTCATTACCCTAGTTGCCATAGTCAGTTTCCTTTAAAACTAGGCCCCTCCTTTTTTGAGACTTAGTAGGAGGGCTTGGAAAAAGAGTTATACAAAGGAAAGAACTGTCCTTTTTTTTTTTTGCTATCTAGCATAGACCTGGGATGAACTGGTACAAAGCATTTGTTGGGTCATATATCGGCTGTTGTCAGGATTATCATATCGGAGACCCTCATTTTATATATGAAGAAACTGAGACCAAGAGAGTTTGTCCCTGTCCTTCCTCTCTGTGTGTGCCATTCTCTCTCTTAGATATGAGTCAGTTCAGAGACAGTGTAGGTGAAGATGAGGAAGCTGGTCTCTTTGCTCTTTGTGACACATCTCCTGGGATTCTAACTCAGTATCCAGAGCCTTGGAAAGTGTAACTCTTGACTTCTTAACAGAAGATAGGAGGAGTACTTGTCACTGAGAAAAAGAAAAAAAAAAAAAAAGAAAAAGAAAAATCCTGAATTGAGTGAAAAAAGAAGGAAAGGACTGGAATCAGTGAATTAAAGGAAGGGAATAAAGGCACAGAAAAAAAATGAACATGAATTGCAGATCACTAGATAAAAGAACATTATTTTTAGGTAATACATCAAGTATTACTTCCAGTTTATGTAGAATTCTTTGTAAAAGAAGTTATTATATCTACACTGTCACATAAAATAGGTTATAATGTCATACACTGTCATAAACTTCTCAGAGAAGCCTTGATAAATGAGTGTAGAAGTTGGACCAGCTGATGGAGATGGAACTCCCAAAAAAAGGAATAGAATTTATTCATCCTTTTACCAATTCCCTTATTTTTTTTTTCATTCACTTACCTACACATTCATTCACTCAACAAAAATTTTTTGAGAGCCTACACAGACAAAGACACAATCTCTGCTCTCATGGAGCTTTTACTGAGTAATGAAACTCAGAGACTTATAGTTTGGTGTGGCTAAGGGAAGAGATTCACAGGGCAGCATTGGATGATAAAGTTGGAGACTTGGGGAGAAACTCAGAAAAAAGAGGAGAAACTCAGAGCTCACATTAAAAAGGTTACTCAAGTTATAATGTGGAGGACTGATTAGAGGTAGCAAATTTGGAGGTATGGAGCCCACTTAAGGAGCTATTTTAGTACTCAGAGTCAGAATGGAGGAAGACTATTGTAGGCAATTTCAGTGGGGACAGACTGAATGGGACAGACACTGCAAATGTAAAGGTTGATAAACAATGTAACTTGACATCCATTTTGCCATTTTGTTCCAGGTGTGGCTCTCGTATACAGAAAAATCTCCATTGTTTTTAAGTTAATTCAACAATATTTGTTTTTGAATATAGGAATTTAATCAATTCATATTTTTCTGGGTAATTGAATTTTTTTTTCCTACCATCTTTTTTATTGTTTTGTATTTTGTTGCCATTTTATGATATTCTGTGCTACTCTTTTAGTATCACTTTCTACTTTCCTCTTGTCCCATTCCTTTTTTTTGCTAAGTTGATAAAGATGTCTTAAGAATTCTTTCTTTTTTCTGGATATTTGGAAGTTCAACTATGCAATCTATTTTTCTAGTGATTACCTTCATACATTTTTAACAAATGCATTTGAATCCTTTTTATCTATTTATCTAATTTACCTACATAAGGATAAAATTAAACTAAATGAAGGATATAATAACATTAATCCTCATCTTTCAAACAATTTAGCAGTAGAATATCTATAATTTCTTAGAAATAAAAAGTTTATATTACCGTAATCATAGTCTAAGATTTTAATACATTACCTTAGAAGACTTTAACAGATGGACTAGACAAAATATACTAATTGATATAAAAGATTTGAGTAACAAAAATAAAAATATTAATTACAGCCCTCAATACACATACACACACACACGAAAAGAGAGAGAGACACAGAGGTTTAGTTTTCACAAAATATTTGTGAGAGTAAAAGAAACTTTCATTAGAAAAAGGTTACAAATAAAGCCTAAATTATAATTCTTAAAATGTGCATCTTATAGACTACTTGTTGTACATGATTAAATAAAACAAGAAATTAAGAATAAAAAGATACAAAAGAATTAGGAACTTGAGAGAAAAAAGAATTATTATAAATAACACATGGACTTAAAACCCAATCAAAACTGAAGCAAATGATTTGCAATTTAATAAAATAAATGTGAATATATCAAAATATATGACAGTGCAGGTCGTAGTTAGGATCTATGGCCTTATATGGTTTATTATTAAATAAGCATTGAACAAATAGAAAAAGATGAAAAGGAACAAAAAGCAAGGCACATGAGTATAGATAAAGATGAATAGGTGTGAGAGATCTGCAGTACAACATTGTGCCTATAGTTAGCAATACTGTATTTTTCACTTAAAAATGTATCAGAAGGGTTGATCTCATGTTAAGTGTTCTTACCTCTATAAAGAAAAAGATAAAAGGTTAAATAGTAAAGTAGGAGAAAAAGTAGAACTGAATTTTCGCCTCAAGCTATTGAACAAAATGTATAAATCCCTGACATGAATGAACAGAGAGAAATTTATATTATGAATGAAAAATAGATATAATTATGTAAATATAATATTACCAGTATTATATGAAAATATTTATATGCACATATCAATAAATTAGAACAGAACAATAACTGTGGAAGAAATTTTAAATGTAGTCAAAGATGTAACACTAAATAAAGTTGCAGTCCAAGATAATATTGTGTGCACGTTATATTTAACCTCTAAGGAACCAGTATATCCCGTGTTGTTTTAACTATTTCTCAGCATAGAAAAAGATGAAGACTTCCCAATTCATTTTATTTTTTTAAGATTTTTTTTTTAAATATTTATTTATTTTGGCTGCGCTGGTCTTAGTTGCAGCATGCAGGGCCTTCACTGCCGTATGCAGAATCTTCTTAGTTGTGGTGTGCGGAATCTTTAGTTGCGGTGTGCAGAATCTTTAGTTGCAGCATGCGAACTCTTAGTTGCGGCATGCAGGTGAGATCTAGTTCCCTGACCAGGGCTCAAACCCGGGCCCCCTGCATTGGGAGCATGGAGTCTTAGCCACTGGACCACCAGGGGTAGTCCCCCAATTCATTTTAGAAAAAGTAAGGTATCAATAATAATAAAATCTCATACATTTACTTTCCATACAAAACTCTGTAGACCAATCTCATTTGTTCATGTAGAATTAACAATGTAAATTATACAATTGTAGTCTGTACTATATTAAAAGTTATTTTAGTAATAATACATAATGATAAAATATCATTTATTCCAGGAATCCAAGGATTGTAAAATTCTAGGAAATAGATCAACATGAGAAAAGAATAATTTATAGTGGTTATGAGTGTGGGCTCTGCATCTAGACTGCTGGGTGTGAATCCTGATTATTCCACTCAAAGCTGTGTGACCACTTTATGTATCAGCTTCTTCATTTTAAAATTGGGGTAATGATATGACATAATGAGTTCATCAGTATAAAATATTTAATTATGTATGGCATATAGTGAGAACTACATAAGCATTAGCTATTATCATTATTAATAAAATGATGGCAAAAAACCACATGATTATGTAAAATGATCCTGAAAAGTACTTGACAAAATTCAGTCATTTCCGATAAATTCCATATAGGCCAAATAGAAATAATAGATACACTCTAAATGTTATAAAATATTTATCAGAAACATCAAGCATGTGGAATCATATTAAATGCTGAAATACTAAATACTTTCCTTCCTAAATCTATATCAAGACAGGATATTCACTATTATTTAGCATTCCTGAAGGTTCCAACTAATGCAATGTGAGTAAAACAAAAGAAGTAGAGTAATTGCCAGCAGAAAATAAAATATACTTTTTTTTTCAGTTGACAGAAAGTTACAAAATTTACTTAGAACATGTGACAGACTCTACAAAAGCAAGTTTTATAAAGTCAAAGGATACAAAACTCGATAGCTTTTTTATTTATGCCAGTGAAAACTAGCTAGAAAATAAAGTGTAAGCAAAGGTTCCAATCACACTTGTGTTAAAAACTATAAAATACATAGGAATAAGTTTTGTAAAAATGATATAATACATAAGTATATGTATGCATACACATAACATGTATGTGTGTGTATGTGTAACTCAAAAACCTCACTGAAAGTTGTATGAATCTGTCCACTTAAATAAACAGGTAAGTAGGGCTTCAAATATATAGGGAAAGTAAGGCTTTTTCACTAATGGTTTGGGAAAAATTAACAGCCACTTGGAAGAAAATGAATATAGACCCCTGCTTCACTACAAATTTGAATAAAAATTCTGGATGGATTAAATGCTTAAATATGTTTTGTGTATAGTATTTGAAATAACTATACCATTTTTGTTTAAATTACAGAGGCTCAAGGGGAGATTTCAAATTTTTTTCAAGGTGGAGTTTGTTTAATAAATTTATAGGAAGAAGTTCAAAAAGAAAAGAGGCTTTGGAGTATGGGCATGTAAGAGAATAATAAAAGGAATGAAGTCCCTGAGGAGGCATGCTGGGAGGTGATACTGATCACACCAGTGATGTGTATGGGAGAAAGGATGGTTCTTTGTTAGCAGCCATCGCTGAGCTACCTCATGTGTAGCTGTGTTTTAGGTTGTCGATAAAACAAAAAAGAACCCAATGTATATTTTTCTCCATGAAAGCTAGAGATGGGGGATGAGAAATTATTTCTTGTGAGAAGTGGGGAGAATTCCTCCAGAAAGGCGTTTGAGAGAATGGTCTTTATCCAGAGGAGGAGTGAGAGATGTCAGAAAAGTCAGAACATCTATGTCTGGGCACTCTGGTTTCAGTGGCCTAAGGTTTTAAGTGCTTTCTTCAGTGGCAGGGTGTGTGGGGGGATGTGGTTCCAGAAAGCAACTAACCAGATGCAACTATAGGGTCTTCTGTTCCTCTCTCTCTCTCATCACCTTTTTGAGATTTCTCTAACCATTTATGAAACACTTCCTTAGTTCTCCACTGTAGCCCCAGCGTATATGGACCAAAGAAAACTTGCTAGGCCAGCAGTTACTTTGGAAGGGAATAATTATTGTCCCCCAAATATTTTAGGAGCCTCTCATGGAAACGGGGCTATAGGGGTAAAACTCTCTTAGCACCAATGAGGTTAGATAAAATTCTTGCTGAATTAACTATTAATTTGAAATTTATTTCCTATAATTTATAGCATAAATTCTTTTTCTTCTTTTCTTTACAAACCAAAGAGATGGCCAGCTGACTTCTTTTGGGACAAAATAGCTGGAAGAAAAATAGGAGCTGTTAAGCTGAAACCTGCTATGCCAAGTTGTAAAACTACAGCAAATTTTCATGGTTGAGTGGGAAAAAAATCCTGAAAGACCGGGCTTATAATGGAAGTGCTGACAAAACCAGCTCTAGCAGCACAAACGCAGGACTATTACCAGGCCCTTAGGGTGGACTAGTTGATATCATTTGCACTTTAAGCAGTTTAGGTGTTAAATTGCATGCAATTGCACAGTGTGATAAAACACCCTTCAAAGATATGAAATAATCCCTCTTTTTTTCCTGCGCTATTTTCTTACAGGAAATCTTAACTCATAAATGGTAGTATTGGGTAATTTGTTTCTAGTAAAATGCAGCATAATCCATTTAGTTACAATGCTTATCCCGTTCCAGTGGCAAAATGTAACAGGTGTAGGGTGTATTCAGTAGACAGTGAGCCTAATTTCACAGGTCTGAGTTTAGATTCAGATTTTCCTTCTTATTTTTTCTTTACTGATTTCTAATGGCTATTTAAAACCATTTGACCAAAACAAAACAGGAAAGTAGCCAGAAGTAGATTTTTTAATGTGAAAATTTTAATGTAACGGCTCTTCTCTCACTTCTTTTTCTAAGATTGAGAACACAATGAAAATAATTTCTGTTCCGTTCTGGGATATATATGGTTTGCTTGCTCAGTTTTGTTCACCAGTGTCATTTTGGTTTAATTCAGTGAGCAACAGCTGTCATAGGATGATTAACCTGCAGCTGGGCTGATAATACAGAAAGTAAAAATGATTTTCGGGTTTTGGCAAAGGCTTCTTGAGAGTGACAGGCTCTAGAGGAGGATTTTCTCTATCACTTTATGGAGGTTGTTAATCCTGAATTGGTCAAATAAAGACACATTATGGCAGGCTCTACCTCTTAATGGAAATATTGGTTAGAGGAGTTTAAAAACATATTTTAGAACACTTTTTGAAATAAAATCTTAGTATTATTTGATGACCCTTGTTAGAAAAGATTGAGAAATAATCTTTTGGAGAATTGAGAAAAGGGAAATTGTAAGAACCAATGAAAATGTTGACCAGAAAATGGAAATATACTGTATTTTTCATAAATGAAGTTACTTGTTAATCACTTAGATTAACCTTTTGGGAGGGGCAAGAGTTAAAAATTGTGTTCTTATTATAACATATCAACACAGTAAAGTCAGGACAATGCCTAAAGTTTAGTAAGGGTTGTTTACTAACTACCACACTAGAAATCCTTTACACAAAGTTCTTTCTGATGAAATAGAGCTGAAAGTTGTAAGTGAATATAGCCATCCATCCATCCATCTATCCATCCATCCATCCATCCATCCACCCACCCATCCATCATTTCATCCACCCATAGAACATTTATTTTCTATTTCTCTATGCCAGACGTAGGTAGGTAAATGTTAGGTACTAAGGACAGAGCAATGAAAAAAATTTGATCCTTATCGTCAAGGAATTTATAGAACAGTGAGTGAGACATTCAAAAGCAGTAAATGCATTGACAACAAAACTGAAAAACAAAATTGTAAAAGTAGACTTTGTAGCAGGCAAATGCTGTTTTTTTAATGAATGGGTTCAAAGGGAATAAGATGTGAGTGTGAGTGTTTACATGTATTACTTTCTAGGTAGCTATGTGACCTGCAGGAACTCAGAAATAACAACTCTCTCAACTCAGTGGGCTCTCTTAAGGAACCACAGGAAATCACAACAGTTGCTACTGCTGATTGAACCACAAATGTATGGACATGGCAAAAATGTCACAACAAAAGGTTTCAGATTTTAAAGAGGTATTTGTGTATCACTGAAGCTACAACAGTGAACTTCAACTATGAAACCTGGCTGGAGAATGCGGTGATTTTTTAAATAATATTTTCCACTTAATTGGTCTAGGCAGTGAAACAGCCTCAGAGAAACTTTCCCTGGCTTGAATACAGGTGCTTGTGTATTTGGACTTTTTTTCACTTATGCATAATTATGTTGGCTGATTGCTGAGGATGGGGGACCTGTACCTATTACCCTAGATGAGGCTGGGAATATTCTTCAGCTCAGTAGTTTAGATCTTCACAAAGTTTTGAATATCCTTCAGGTGACTACACTTCACTGTATGTTTGTGTCATTCCAGTGTCATTCTGTTTCTTTACACACACACACACACACACACACACATAAGCATATGTTTCTTTTCAACATAAACAGAATCATTGTTCAGTAATTTGCTTCCAAAGATAAAATTTCAAAAGAATATCCAAGTCATCAATTGCAGTATCAATGCATTTTGAAAGATACCTAATACAAATACAGAGGGGGATTGTAATAGACCTCAGATGATTCTGCCTATAGCCCTTGACAGCTGTGTTTGAAAGAGGACCTCAAAAAAGCCACGATCTCAATGCATGGATGGGTTTGCCCAGAAGAGAAAGTACCCAGAAGATGGGTAGAAGGGAACTTTTAAGTTTTCTTTTCAGTTGAAATCTTTCCCATATGTTTAAATATTCAACATATTTATAATTATTATTAGGTTTTCATAGCTTCAAACTTGTGATTAATAAGGTTAGCAACGTTTGAAATAGAAAGAAAACTTCACAAGATGTGTTTAGTCATATTTGTCCTTTCATTTTGCATGGTACCAAGTGGGCTCTTTCAATTTGAACAATCGAATCTTTAGTTTAAAGAAATTTCTTTTCTATTTGGTTCTTCCTGTTTCATTTTTCTGGAAATGTATATACATCTCCACACATATGCGTATATATACGTAAATATATATGCATATATAATCTGTATATATTATATGTATATTCTGCTGCTTTTTCCTCCTCATTATCTTTATCACTTCATTCTGCTGTAAGAATATATATAGCTGATACTTGAATGTATTTACTATCTCCACAGTATTTTAAAATTTAGTATGGTTTTCCTTCAGTTTTAGAATTTGTTTTTGAAATGGAGATAATAACATCTCCCTTATAGTAGTATGTGAATTAAATTAGAATGCAAAATTAGTGCTTAGTGAATTTCAGTTATTATTGGATTGTGGTAAGAGAATGTGTTCTATAAATGTATTCTTTTGGAAATTACTGAGGCTTATTTTGTATCTTAGTGGATGATTATTTTTGTGTGTGTGTCTTTAGAAAATGATGTTCTCAGTTAGGTACAAAACTCTCTGTATATGTTTGTTTACTAAGCACATTTGTCAATCATTCATTCAGTTCTGGTCATGTCAAATTTTAAGATATGTCACTCCACAATCAGAGTTTCATCAGATTATTCTTATATTGTTGATGTTTTTTACCTTATATATTTCAGTGATACGTTTACTGGTGCATAAAAGCTCCTGACTGGGTATCTTTGAAATTTTTAACCTTGTAAAATATCCACCTCCACTTTTCTTCATTTAATGATTTTAAGTTGAATTCTACTTATCTTTTATGACTCTCTGTGCTGGAAATCTTATACTTTCCTCCCAGATCCACTCTCCACCCTTTTCTATTCTGCTCTGCCTCTAGATGCTGACTTGTATGGACCACACACATCAAGAGGTGCCCTTGCCCCCTGGCTTCTGGTTGGGTTAGGCTAACAGGGACCACTGGCAAGACATCTCAGGGAAGGAGGAGAATGAAATTGGGATACGTCTTCCACAGGCTCCTTCCTTGTAGAGTTGCCATGTGACTCTAGGTTTTGACCAAAGGTCACAGCTCCTGTCAGATGGCCCTCTCCTTATAGCCCATGAGTTCCTGTCATAGCTCCCTCCCTTTACCCATGCAGACTTAGGTGTGGTAAGAATTTCCTGCTATAAATAGTGCTGGTTTTCCTAAACCCTGCCCATCCTTTCTTTTTATTAAACTCTCTTTAAATTATCCAAGCTGAATGTGCTAAATATTTTCTGCCAGGACACTTACTGATAAATTATTTTCAAACTTGCTTATTTTCATTTCTGATATATTTTTACTTTTCTTTTCTTTTTTTCAATCCTTCTGTGTCATTTTAACTACGTCTCCAAAAAACAGCATTTGTAGATTTTCTTTTTTGTTTATTCAAACTGAATGTTTGGTCTTTTAAAAGGGGCTTTTTTAGTCCATTCATATTTATTATGACCTCTTCTATATCTTATTCCTAACATCTTATTTTTTGTTTTCTTTTCTTCCTGTTATTTGCATCCACTTAATTTTTGACTTATATGAAATGATCATGTAGACTTTGTTCCTTGAAAAAAATCTGTCTAGTGTTTTGGAAACTTTTACATCCTACTTCTTTTTCCCCCCTGTATCTATAAAATATTTGACCTCATGTTTTAGTATTATCATAAAGAATATTGATAACCTAATCTTCAAACAAGATTTGACTTTGGCATTCTTTTTTTCTCCACCACCCCAGACTCCAAATTTTTCTAAAAATCAGAAATTTCACTTCTAAATTGTCATAAAGTTTATTTTACAACGAGCAGCAAAGGTGAGAAGAATGTACAGGATAATTATAGTCTTGGAGGTGCTGGGAAAGATGTCCATTCCTCTGGATAAAAAGCTAAATATAATTAATGCTAAACTTACTTGGTGATATTTATTATTGGATTTGTTTCCTGGAAAAAAATAAATTTGTTATTGCTAGTTTGAAATTCTATAGTCCTAGTTCCATTATTTTCTTCATGAAAGTTAGTATTGTCAAGTAATTTTTGACAATAGCTACTTTCTCATTGATTCCACCATAGTATTACAATATAGACTATTTTAAAAATTATGGACCTGGTTTGAGAACTATTTATTCCTTAATTCACCATATATTATTGAATGCCTACTATGTACATACATCAATGAATAAATTAGACAAAATCCTTGCCCTGGTGAAACTTATATTCATGGGGTGGAAAATAGACAATAATAGTATATATAATGAATAAAACCATTCTTTGACTTCTCTCCCTATTTGAGCTATTTGTTTCAGGTCATAATTGAGTCTTCTTGCTTTTCTTAGACCTTTGATGTCTTCTGAGGTCTTCCATAGGGCTGACCCCCTCTTCTTTTTTTTTTATAAATTCTTATTCTCTTCCCTCTGAGACTAGATAGCCTGTTTGATTCTTCTTTTCTATTTCTTTTTCTTCTTTTCCTTCATGAGTTTCTCCACCTTTTTCTACCCTTTAGCTGAGATTACTTTTTAAAGGCTGAGATCTTGGCTCGCTTCTTTTTCCACAGTCTCAGAGATTTTATTTATTCTCATATTTAAATGATCATGTCTATGAAAAGTTTTCTAATCTCATGTTGCCAAATCTCTACTAGATATTTCTTTCTTAGCTGATCATTCTTCTTCTTCAAAATTACTGTTTTTTTCCTGTTCCCTCTCCCCCCATTTTGTCAATACCATTGTTATTCTTTTCTTCAGCAAGGCTCAATAGAATAATAATGCAATGATAAAAATGATGATAGTAATAAATAATACTTATTGGACTCTTTGTAAATGTCAAGCACTGTTCTAAGAACTTTACATTTAATAACTCACTTATTCCTCACAAAAACCCTATGAGGTAGGTAAACTTAGGTTCAGCATTTTACAGATGTAGAAACAAAGGTACAGAGAGATGAAAATTTTTCTTAAGGTTCTCCCAGAATCTACAGCCTCTATTGCTTTATCCAAAGCCAACTACCACATAGGCACTAAATCAATTTTTCTAAAACTTTCTTTTTATCAGGTACAACTCTTACTTAAACTCTTAAATGTTTGTACATTGTGCATTTACTCATAATAATAATTATAATTTATTGAAGAGTTACTACATGTAAGAACTGATCTAAACATATAGGCTGAAATTTTAAACTTGCATGTACTAACAAGTGCTTTTTTACTTTTTTTTTTTTTTTTTGGTTTTAAGGAAACATTTTATTTTAGAATAGTTTTAGATTTACAGAAAAGTTTCAAAGAGAGTACAGAGAGTTCCCATATACTACTCTATTGCTAACACCTTACACCATTATGGTCGGTTTGTCACAGCTAATGAACCAACTTTGATACATTACTATGAGCTAAGCTTCATATTTTATTATTGTTATTATTATTATTAACTAAACTCCATCAGATTTCACTAGTTTTTCTCTAAAGCCCTTTTTCAGTTCCAAATGTCCCATACGGAAAAAATAAATATGGAGAATATACTTTGCTCTAATGTCCAATAACCCACACAAATTTACTGTAGGAAACCCAGTTTTTTATCAGATCCCCCCCCATATTTTTGTAATCCCAAGGGAATTTAAAGGCTGCACATTTGTCATCTTGTCACATCTGCCTTCACTGAACCACCTCATCATGAGCCCTTCTCTAGCTGCCCCATTGTCATCTGAAAGCACAAGCCAAGACTTCCACAATATCCTCCTCGATTCTGGTTTACCTCCCATTGTAGAAGCCAGCTCATCTGCCCTACTTTGAAATAAAAGAATCCTAAAAACTGCTCCTTGTAAATATCTTGTTTCTCCTCGTGTCTGTGACGAGTAAAACAACTGTTAAATTAATGGAATAAAACTTAAATGATTTTCAGGTCTTCAATATACTTCTGAGATCTTCCTCTTTTTACTTACCCATTTTCCAGATCACCAAATCTTGTTTATTCTTCCTTTGGAATTACTCATACTTTTCTTTTCATTCTGTTGTAACTGTAGACCAAAGTTCGTTCTTTCTTTTTAAAGCTTGGTGTGGTTCTGCTGTATGAACAACTCACTGTGAGTCTGTGTATATCTGAATGGTGTTTTGTGTTCTAATCAGATACAACCTTCACATTTAAAGGTGTGCATGCTCATTATTGAGCAGCATTGTTGTTTAGGCATAGATTGTGAGTAGTAGACATAAATGACTGGAATTGGTATTACCTTTTTTTTTTCTTTTAACAGCTTTCAAGATATAGTCCATTGATTTAGTGAGGACCCTAAATCCCACATTTTCAGGATTTAGCATGGTATTTTCTTCATTTATACAATAACTTGTACATATTTGTACATACTTAAAGTATTTATTATCATGGGGTAAGCTGGACGGTACCAGGAAAGTGATGGAACTTCAACTATGAGCAGCATTGCCAAGTGTTACACTTGTGGATTTGAGGGAAATAGATACAAAAGACTAGAACAAGTTTAAGTTCACAGTTGAGGAGTAACAGCCGCTAAGAAAGTGGTATGACATAGAGAAATCATCTTTCTATTTAGGTATTATATTTCAGGACTGTTTCAGTGTATATGAAGCAAGCTTGGAGTAAAATTCTTTGAACATGGTAGTACCCTTCATTTTTTCTTTGCAGCAATATGTCTTCTGTGTCACCCTGAGTAGATCTATGTTGACCTAGATGGAAAAGAATTCCTTAGAAATATATATTTATTATAAGTAGACATGCTAGTAAGAGTGTAAAGTCCTGTCAGTCATCTCTCTGCCCTCCTAGCCTTTAATAAACAAGTTTATTTCCAGTTTAACCAAAATGAAAGGAGTCAGCTTTGGTGTGTTTGTGTGGTTTCAGGGGTCAAGTTGTAGATCTGTCCTAGAGTGTATCTGAGTGCCAGGTTCTGTCCCACAGACATCTGTTGTATTCGTAGTATTTTTCAGAGGGGATGACCTAAGGTCTGGTTAGACATCCCTGGTTATTTTAAAACACAGTGGTTTGGTGGGGAAGAGAGGACAAAAACATCTTCTCTGACCAAATCTGTGTCCGTTTCTTTCTTTATTTCCCCTCTCAGGGGGAAGCATTGCTATGGTTTCTGCCAGCCTGTAGGATTTTGATTGAGACATATTTGCCAGTGAGTGCGGTCACTGAGGGTTAAGAAACATTCCCCCTTTCCTGTCCTTCTTTTCACTTCCCTTCCCTTCTCGTTTCTCTTTTTTTCGTTTCTCTTTCCCCTGTTCTGCTCCCCACTCATGCCAATTTTGTGCACTCACTAAACTGGTTTAGGGCTTTCCTTGGGGCCAGATTGTTCTCCTATCTCTCTCTCTTTTTACCTTAGTTTACTGGTCACTGCTTTGAGTTCTTATAACATTGGGCAGAATGATCCTCCCAAGATTTAGGTGGAGAATGGATAGAGCTGGTTGGAAGTTGGAGGGCTCTTCTTACATGTATTCCTGCCCAAATTTTCCAGAGTTCTGTTCATTGAAGAACTGGGTGCTGGTCCAACTATTACAAACGTGTCCTTTGATTCCCATTTTGAAATTAGTTCTTGCTTGTAGCACCACAGGTGGCACACTGTGGGGACAAGAAATGGGTACTTCTGGGTTCTAACTTCCTAAACATAATCTCATCAAATTCCTGCAAAATTTCACCTCAGTTCTGAACAGTGGGATGGTTCAACTTGCTTCCAAGACTCCCAGAGGGAGAATGGGGGTGGGCCAGTCTGAAGGTTTTGAGAGAAGCACTTCACTGTATTCTGATTCCATGTTATCCCTCAAACTTATGCTTAGTATCTTTGCCTTGTGGGGAAAGCCCAGGTGGAGACTCTGGGAACAGACTTGTCATGGCACTTCCCTCCCTTATTTTGTTACCCTGAGAATGCCATTCCTCCCACCAAGGAGAAGTGTGATTGCTTGCATATGCCATCTGCTTACAAACCCCTGTGAGCTGAAATTCTCCCCCAAAAGGTTTATGTAAGCCCCCTGTGAACTCAAACGACTATGTTTTGCTCAGCTCAAATAAACATTGAAAAAGTATCTAAGCATTTGAACTTATAATACGATATTTATCCCAACACATGAGGCTACTCATCATTGGTATATGTGTAATATATAATTGCAGCATGTAGCAAACAAACAGCTTTCGATCAAAGAAGTCTCTAGATCCCACGGGGCACTAATCATCTACCAAAAATAGAGATGGTTGGGGAAAATAACTTATAATTGCAATGGCAATCCACTATTAAAGTATAATTTCATGTTGTTTTCATTTCTAGCAAATAAATAATAAAAAACTGATTTGATAAAATTGCTTATTGCATTTACTAGCAGACTCCAACATGAAATCTAGAAATTGAGTTTGTATACATATTTCCTTAAGTGCGCATTTTAAAAATCTAGGAAAAAATATGCACACACATATATATGAACTTGTACTCTTTTAATTTATAAATAAAATTTAGTTTGTATTCATAAAATTTAAATTATACCCTTTAAAATATAAATGTATACTCAAGTTATGAATAAAAGTATGAATACATATTTCTCTTTAATGGTTTTAAAATATTTATATTTATAAAGACCTAGTTTTGCTATATCTTCTCAAAATAGGGGAATTGCATTTTAACTATATTTGCATATATGAAGCGTGAAGTTGCCGATCAACCAACAAGCAGAGCCTGAAATTACATGACAGCAATGGAACCTGGAATTATTTGAACCAGAATTTATGTTAATGAAAATCCTATAGGCTTAATTATGGAAGAATAAAAATGATATTATAAGGCAGATAAAGTAAAAGAAGCTAAAGATAATGGGTGACCAATGCCCATCAGCAAATGTTTTGCCCGTGTTTCCTTTGTTGCTATTTCACTGAAATTTATACATGAAATGGGTCAGGTCTGTAGCACGGTAGGGGATTACCTCTCATCTCTAAAATATTACCCATGTAAATCTTATTTAAAGCTACCTACTTAATGGCTGGTTGTAAATATGAACAAAAAATATAAAGTAACCCATGTGTTACCACAATAGAATGAAAGGCATCATGCAAAATTAAAATAGTAGCTATAATAATAGATAATTAGGAATAAAACCTTATTTTCCAAGTTATAGGTCAGCGGCAAGAGTGCCCTCCAAGGGCTTTCCCAGAGGTAGGACATTTGGTCTAGACCAAATGGCCAGTAATGTCTCCCTGGTCCAGTAAGTCACCGCAAAGAGTACATTTTGGCGTTAGAATATACTCAGAGTCTTCAAAAATATATAAGGCAGACTTTCCAGTTGCTGAGAAGAACTAGTAGGAAAACACATTTTGCTGAAGCATCCTCCTGTAGCAGGAGGTTAAATACAGTTGACCCATAGGTCAAGGCAGAGATGCACAGGTGACCCTGAGAGTTTCCTATCAGAAAAAAAGCAACATTTTAGGCATAAGCTGCACAGTATATTGGTTTGATTTACTAGTCTATAAAGTGTCACCTCTTGAAATTATAGTTTGCTTGTCGACTGGCAGAGGAAGTGACTACTAAGCTGTAGGTTTTTTGATGAACTGAGCAGAACTTCCAATGGTGGTACCTTTGGAAGGTGGGGTATTAAAATGAACATTGCTTTATGGGTGACAATAAATCAGTCAGTCTATAGCTAAAGACGGAAAATATGGAGGAAACCCCTCAGAAGTCCAAGTAGGGGTAGAGAAAAATCTAAGGCAGCTAGTAGTGTGGGTTTTACATAACATATAACCTTTTTAAATAAAGTGATCTGCATTGGCTCATGTAGACTGTGGGAAGGCTTGGCGAGGAACGCTTTGGGGTATATTCAAGTCTGTATAAATGACTCCCAATGTGTCATCTGAAAGCTGTTAGGATTGAAAAAGGCACTGGAACCAATTCTTTCTTTTGTCTCCAGGAGGATTTGAACAGCCCACTCTCCTGGACTCAGAGAGAAGTTTTTTCACACCTCTTCTGAAGACACTGGTGCCGGAAGCATGCTTTGGGCCATATGTAAGAAGCAGCTAGTGCAAAGATAGCCTTGCCCATGTATTCCCAACGGCCTTTAAAGGGCAGAGGTAAGTTGATGCAACACCCTCATACCCGCTCACGCTTTGTAGCCTTTCTGCCGTGTATTGTGTCACCTTTTGGGATTTTGCTCACAGTGGATAAGGAAATCTTATTATTACATAGGGGATGCAGTCTCTGAATCTGAGTTTCTCAACACCTTAAATGGGTATAACATTACTCTAAAGCTCAAATGAAATAATAAAAACATTTCAAACCTTGTCAAGTACTAAAATAAGATATTATGGGCTGGTGTAAAAACTCAGTTTCGAGAAGAAAATATAATGGCACTGCCTTGTGAAATGAGTCCTATCTCTAGGCAGTGAAAGTCTGAATAGTCTAGTTTTATAGGATCAGCAGTGATCCCCATCATGTCAGAATCATCTCATTCCAAGACACTGGACTGGTTTTGTTGTCCTTTGAGGAATTCCACCTTTCACTTAGCGTGCCAGCTATATTCCAGGGCCACCAAATTTTATACAAAGCAAAGTTATTTGGTATGGCTCTCTGAGCCCCACTCAAGTAGCCCAGATTTGAACCGTACTGTTCTAAGAATACGGTTGCTAAAAGGGAGCCAGGGACTATTGGGGAAACAGATCCCTAACCATTAAATACTCTGATGAATATGACTATTAACCTGGCACTGATTCCAGAAAATAGGGAAAACAAGCAAAATCAACCCAGAGACTGGCTTTCAGGTATTTGCGCTCTTAGAAGCTCACCCCACTAAGAAGGTGAACATTCTGCCTTCCTGCAGAAAACTCTGGGTGGTCTTGAAGGCTGACATTAAGTATAGAACTTTACAATAATTAGCCTTGAGGTTAAAAAAAAAAACTCTGAATGGATAGGTATTTCAGCAAATTTATGCAAACAGTCCCACATCAGATGCTACTTACAGAAAGTGTATATTTCGAGTTTCTTTTTTTTAAATATCTGACTTCTGTGTTTCTTTAACTTTATAATTTCTCTTCCATTAAATATACTCTAATGAGATTCACGGAAAAAACAAACAAAACTAAAAGCAAGCACATTTTAAAGGCTTTTAATACATATGAATTTTCAGAAAGGTTGTATCCCTGTAAATTCAGTTTAAGATTCACTTCCTTGCACTTTTACCAACATTGAATATTATACTTTAAAAAATTGCCAATTTAAAGAAGAAAAATGCTACCTATCTTTATTGGTAATTTGTACTTAATCATTTGTGAATTCAGTCTCTCTGTAATCTGAACTAATTTTAAGACTTACAGTGGAAAATCCATAACTCTCAGGTTTGGTGACAACCCCCTGTCAGTAAACTATTTTTTAATGCAAACTATTGAATTTAAAAATCATTTATCATCAACAATAATGTATAGTGTTTATTGAATGTTAACTATGTGTCATACACTCTGGTAAGGGCTTGCAGACATCACACATAAATCTAACTATTTGTCCTCCTGCCACTTGCCTACTTCTTAACTTCCCTTGACAGTAAAACTTACCAAAGTCCACACTTATTGCCTCCAGTTTGTTACCCTCCCCTCAATTTTTGCCTCAGTCCGCTTAAATACAGAAGCCATCTTCCATTTCACTGAGTCTTAAGGACACAAACAATCTCCTTATCACCTAATTTAAAAATTATTTTCTCTTTCTAATCTTTCTCCACACCTCAGCAGGCATTTACAAAGTTGTACAGTTGTTAACAAAGAACTCAAATGGGTGAGTCACTTTTTCTCTTGGCTTCTGTGACACCACAGTCTTCTGGTTTATCTTCTCCAGGCAGCTTTTCCACTCTATTCTCTGTGGGCTTCTCCTTGTGCTGTCATCCAATCAAGGTGGGATGCCCCAGAGATCAGTCCTGGATTCCCTTCTTGCCTTCTACATTTTCTTTTTAGGGGATCTCTGCATATAGAATGTTAGCCCCGTAAAGGCAAGGATTTTTATCTGAATTTTTTCAGTGTTGTATTCCTAACACTTAGAACAGTACCTGGTTCATCTGAGGTGCTCAGTAAATATTTGTTGGATAGATGAATAAATGAATGACTCTAGGCTCAAAGTGTAAGTATCATCTATACGTTGATGTACGTTGATGACTTTCAAATGACAACCTCCTGCTGGGCTTCCTCAGCTTGTGAACTCCAGATCTGCTATTCTGATTGCCTCCTGTGTCTCCACAGGGATGGGTAACAGGTGCCTCTAACTTGTCATGTCTAAAGCGCAACTCTCGGTAAAACCGACCCGTTTGTCCTCAGTCTTCCTTATCTCGTGACATAGTTACTTAAGTGAGAAAACCTAGTATTCATTCTTGATTCCTTAGCTCCACTTTTAATCCATCAAAAGGTCCTTTAAAAGTATTTCCAATATGTTCTAACTGTGTCCATCCTGCACCACCTTTGCTGCCACCACCTTTGGTGAAGCCACCCTCATCTCTCACCTGGGCTGCTAACACAGATTCCTCATGCCCCATCCTCACATCTATCTCTCCACACTAATCCATATAGACCCCCGACACAGTGTTTTTAAAATGTCATTTCACTGTCTTCTGCTTAGTACTTTCTAATGATTTTCACTGCCTTGATTACACAATCTAAACTCCTTACTAAGACCTATGAGATCTGAATCATCCTTAGAGTGAAATCAGGATGTGAACTGTATCATAGAGTATGCCAGTGTCTGCAAGATTTGGAAGTTTGCTATGTTTTTAGGTGGAATGTAGTAACCCCCCTCCCCAATAGCCAAAGACTAGCTAATCAGATTTTTAAGTTCCAGATTTTATTTCCTAGAAGGTGGTGCTTTGTGGGGAGGAGGATATGAATAGAGGGCATTTCACAGCTATTAGGACAGGTAAACGGAATATTTATTGTAAATGAATACTGCAATACTGTAAGTAATACTTAAAGCAAATGCTTAAATATTATATTTATACTTAAAGTAAATAAATAGTAAAAGTGCAACATCAGAAATGACCACAGGCTGTTGCTATTTACCCACAATTTGGGGAATAGCATTTCTTATTGTACAGGAATTTTAAAAAAATTTATCATACATAGTATACATTGTATGTACATATATGATTATGAATATTGAATGTATGTATAAACACACAATCTCAACACTTTGGTTCTATTTGTTTACCCATGGAAATGAAAATTCTTTATTTTAACGTACAAGTACACTAGAAGAAAATAATGTAGAATATATGATTTTTACTTTTTCCATTGTTTTTAGACTATTTTAAAATATCTAATATTGTCTTCTAAGCTTTCATAATTTGGTATAAAGGTTTTTTATATATGCAACTATTTTTGAAAAAACATAGGCATATTGTTTTCACAGGTGTATTTGTTCACAATCATACATATCTCTATGGTAGATTCTTAAAGATATCTGAAATCCTGGCATTTTTAGTTGTATTTCTTCCTGTCATTTGCCTTGTTATTGAGTGATAGACCCTTATTCACATTTAAATTGTCAGTCTCTTCAAACAAGTCTAGCTTATTGTCTCCAGCCTTCTTTTACAACTTTAACATATTTGTGGGAAAGAACTAAAGATTTAGAAAAATTAGTCATTTCACTAATCAAACCTGTCCACTTCACATTTTATAAAGATAAATTAGCACACTATTTTAGAACTCAGTATCATCTGTTTTTTGACCTCTAATATTAGTATTTAAAAAAACTTCCTTTTGTGTTTGTTATTTTTCATTCAGTAGCACCCAGCTATTAACATGGTTTTAAAAGAAAACCTTCTATTTATTTTTGTTGTTGTTTTAATTTTGATTTTATTGAAATATAGTTGATTTACAATGTTGTGTTTCACGTGTACAGCAAAGTGATTCAGTTATACATACACATATATTTATTCTTTTTTAGATTCTTTTCTCATATAGGTTATTACAAAATATTGAGTAGAGTTCCCTGTGCTATACAGTAGATCCTTGTTGGATATCTATCTTATATGTAGTAGTGTGTGTATGTTCATCCCAAGCTCCCGATTTATCCCTCCTCACCATATTTCCCCTTTGGTAACCGTAAGCTTGTTGTTGATATCTGTAAGTTTGTTTCTGTTTTGTGAGTAAACTCATTTGTACCATTTTTAAAAATTAGATTCCACATATGAGTGATATTATATGATATTTGTCTTTCTCTGACTTACTTTGTTTAGTATGATAGTATCTAGGTCCATTCATATTCCTACAAATGGTATTATTTCATTCTTTTTTATGGCTGAGTAATATTCCAATGTATATATGTACCACATCTTTATCCACTCCTCTGTTGATGGTTGCTTCCATGTGTTGGCGATTGTAAATAGTGCTGCAGTGAACATTGGGGTACATGTGTCTTTTCAGATTATGGTTTTCTGTGGATATATGCCCAGGAGTGGGATTGCTGGATCATATGGTAGTTCTATTTTTCGTTTTTTAAGGAACCTCCATACTGTTATCTGTAGTGGTTGTACCAATTTACATTCCCACCAACAGTGTAGGAGGGTTCCCTTTTCTCACATGCTCTCCAGCCTTTATTGTTTGTAGACTTTTTGATGATGGCCATTCTGACTGGTGTGAGGTGATACCTCATTGTAGTTTTGATTTGCATTTCTCTAATAACTAGTGATGTTGAGCATCTTTTCATGTGACTGTTAGCCATCAGTATATATTCTTTGGAGAAATGTCTTTTTAGGTCTTCTGCCCATTTTTTGATTGGGTTGTTTGTTTTTTTGATATTGAGCTGCATGAGCTATTTGTATATTTTGGAGACTAATCCTTTGTCTGTTGCTTCATTTGCAAATATTTTCTCCTATTCTGTGGGTTGTCTTTTCATTTTGTTTATGATTTCCTTTGCTGTGCAGAAGCTTTTAAGTTTAATTAGGTCCCATTTCTTTATTTTTATTACTCTGGGTGGTGGATCAAAAAAGATATTGCTGTGATTATGCCAAAGAGTGTTCTGCCTATGTTTGTGTGATTTATGTCAGAGTGATTTATGCTGTGATTTATGTCAAAGAGTGTTCTGCCTATGTTTTCCTCTAAGAGTTTTATAGTGTCTGGCCTTACATTTAAGTCTTTGATCCATTTTGAGTTTATTTTTGTGTATGGTGTGAGGGAGTTTCTAACTTCATTGATTTACATGTGGCTGTCAACACCCAACCACTTGCTGAAGAGACTGTCTTTTCTCCATCGTATATTCCTGCCTCCTTTGTTGAAGGTTAATTAACCATAGATGTGTGGGTTTATTTCTAGGCTTTCTATCCTGTTCCCTTAATCTATGTTTCTGTTTTTGTGCCAGTACCATACTGTTTTGATTATTGTAGCTTTGTAGTATAGTCTGAAGTCAGGGAGTCTGATTCCTCCAGCTGTTTTAACTTCTCAGGATTACTTTGGCTGTTTGGGGTCTTTCTATTTGTTGTTAATTTAAGTGACTTTCAAAATCAATCTCTTAAATTCCCTTGATATCTGTTAATCTTCTAGTCCTTTAAAATCCTCAGTTAAAAAGTGCACATGAAGATAGCCTGTCATTAATTCCATACCAACTCACAAAGTAACAATCACTAAGAGAAACTAAAAGAAATCACAACTTTATTCCTGTTATTTTAAAATATGGGAACATCTACTGCCAATGTGTAATGTACAGTCCAAATTTCAAATGCAGACTTGACTGTTGGGATAATGACTGGAGCTCCATATTAAATGTAATAAAATCTGACTGAAGGTTCTATGCAAGGCTCATAAGGTGGTACATTGTGAATGTCAAGGCTTAAACTCCCTAGTATGAAGTAAAACATTATAAGACAAATCTGTCATGGATATGAGTTTTTAAATTGTCATGAGGTTATTTCCCTTTCTGACCATTTCATTTTTAGTGAACAAATATAATGAATAATAATGACATATGCTAAATAAAAAAACCTTACTATATTTAATTGTGTGAGAATTAACTTGCATAGTTTACTATGTTTAAGAATTTCTTAATTATAGTATTAAATTGGCTTTCCCCCAAATTAAAAATTTTAGGTTATGAATAAATATATAAGTTATGAATATATAAGTTATGAATATATATATATATATATATATATATATATACCTTTTGACTGTCTTTATCCAATTCCTCCTCTCCCCACCCCCTGCCTCTGGTAACCACACATCTTATCTCCTTTTTCTATTAGTTTGTTTTTTTATTTTTGAAGTATAATTGACCTATAATACTATGTTAGTTCCTGTTATACAACAATATGATTTGATATTTCTACACATTTCAAAATGATCACCATGATAAGTCTACTTACAGTATGTCAGCACACAAAGGTATTACATAGTTATTGACTATATTCCCTACACTGTACATTTCATACCCATTGCTCATTTACTTTACAACTGGAAGTTTGTACCTCTTAATCTCCATCACCTATTTCTTTCCTCCCCTGCCCCACTTCTGGCAACCACCTGTTTGTTCTCTGTATCTATAACTCTATTTCTGTTTTGTTATGTTTGCTTATTTGTTTTGTTTTATAGATTCCACATATGAGTGAAATCGTACAATATTTGTTTTTTTCTGTCTGACTTATTTCACTTAGCATAATACTCTCTAGGTCCATTCACATTATCTCAAATGGCAAGATTTCATCTTTTTTTATAGCTCAGTGATATTTCATTGTATGTATATACACCACATCTTCTTTATCCATTCAACCATTGGTGGGCACTTGGGTTGCTTCCATATCTTGGCATATCGAATATTTTTAAGAAGCACAAAAGTATAAAGGATCGTAAAGCGTTAATTCATGTTTCCACTACCAAGATTTATATTGATTTCTTCAGTTCTTAGAATGAGTAAGTATGGGAGAAAGTAAACATAGAAATTCTTTTTTCATGATAATGGACAATTATTTTTCCTTTACAAAGACTATATTACAAAATCAAAGACACAAAAATGACTTTTTTATTAATATTTAATAATAAAAGTTTGGGTGATTAATAAAGTACAGAATTTATAAATAAGAATCAAAGGAATATTTTGGAGAAGGAATTTTGATAATAAATATTTGCTTATTTGTTCCCAATAAAATTTTGATTTAGGTTTACTTTAAGCTTGAAAATATAAGGATCCAAATACAGATATGAAGACAGAGAGTTACAAGCTTGAATTTTAAGTTATGAGTGCTCTTGACATAGAGTAAAACTTTATTGGTTACAACTTCTAAAGCACCTTGTTCTTCCTTTATGGGAATTATCAGAACACGTACTAGACAGGTGAATGAATGAGTGCTTGTTACGTATGCAACGACTCATTCTTAGCAGTTTCATTTCGTAAATGTGTGTTTCATTTTGTTTTACAAAAGAGAGACAAATATGTTATTCAGTCCTGGACTCTGAAGGCTTAGTGATCTGTTTTAAGATAGTTGATTACCCCAGAATCTAAGTTTTTGTCCAAGTTATTAGAATGAAGTTTTTCTAAAAGGTGTTCTAGAATAAATCTCATAGGAGAGACAAAAATGATGCAAAAGTTATTTTTTCTATATTAGTTACAACACAGTATTTTCCAAAATTGTATAATTAGTAAAATAAGAATAATTCTTCTGACAAAATTATTAGACAAGATTTTTTCAATATTGGTAATGTCTTATATAAGAAAAGTGTTTCTGAAAAGTTATAATATCCGTGTTGATGTATCACAGCAGCTCACTGACCTATAAAGTACCAATGAAATTCCGGATACCAAATTCTAGCTTAAAAATTACTTACCTTTTTAACCATGACTTTCTTGATTCCCCAGTCAGAATTTCTAGGTTTTCCTGTTTATTTGCATTGCTAAAGTTTAATTTGTATAAGCACTAATTACTCTGCAATGTATTAGCTAATTTATAGTCTTGACACCCTGTGAGGTATGTCCAATTATTATCACCTTTTACAGATGAAGATATTGAGAAGAGGTGAATAGCCAGGATTTCAGATCCACACAATCTAGCTCTAGAGCTGACACTCTTAATTGCTATACTATATGACTGCTAGTACCTTATTTCCTAGTATAAGGATGAGACCAGCCTCACCATTTATATTAAGTAAAGGAAAATTATATTGCATAATCCACTCCACAAAATCCTTCTGCCAGTAGTCCTAATCCAGCAAAAGCTATCTGTATTTACTTAAGAATTACTGTGTACAAGGCTTAGAGTCAGATTGTGGAAAAATACAAAGGTACACATTTTGGTCTTAAAGAAATCTAGAAACCTAGGTAGGAAAATAGATATGGTCACAAATAGACATATAAGTAAAATATTCTGATAGCATCGAGAAAATCATGAAAATTCCAATCTGAGCTAAGTAAAGGGAATGAGAAAGGAAAGAGAGCAATCAATATTAAGAGCATCTGGCATAGAAATTAAGATAACATGCATGTTTGACACCAATCAGAGTATTTTCTTAAAATAAGTACAAGAAGTACAAAGAATTTAAGTTAATTAAATTCTCATTTATTTTCCAAAAGAGAAGAGACCATTAAACAGAAGATAGTTTATATCCCTATCCTTTAATACACCCATATAAATGCACATATTATATATATATATATATATATATTACAAAGAGAAATATAAGTTACCGTTTTCTAGGATAAGCCATGGCCTACACCTTTTTAACTTAATTTATGAGACAGGGACCATCTCCATACCATCGATAGAGTGGTGAGGTATTTCTGGTACAGTTCTGGCATTGGACCCGTTAGCGTGTAACACTCAAATCTGAAACTGTATGGGAGAACATTACCTGAGGTCCAGTGGAAGATGAATATGAAGATGAGGGCATAGCTACTTCTTGCTTTGTGTGCTTGAGGGAAGTGGTTTGCAGAAGTAATAAGTCTAGAATTCATCAGTCCCATTTCCTTTAGCTTTGTTGATATGATGATATTAAATGAGATTTTAAAATTATTGCTAATGATCCTCTTTGAATTAATGTTTGTGGCTTTTAAAGAACTTCAGAATTAGCTCACAGGGAAACAATGATAACCTTAATTTTGAGAAAGACATTTTCTCAATAAGGTATTAAAAAGAATCACCTGCTTGCTCCTAGGATGGGGTTGGAGAAACTTACAAAAACATGTGTATACAAAAATGCTTTTAGAATACAGAAAGATTTTTCAAAAGGTAGAAAATATACTATTTCAAGAGCAAATACATTAACTGTGATTAAGTCTTATACTTAGCTCAGAGATTCCTGGCAGCCAATAACAAGGAAAGGAGGATGGATTTCATAAATCTTAATATCTTGTAAAAGATATAGATTGCTTCTTCAAAGGAAGACATTTTTTGTTACTAAATTCTAAAAAAAATTTATAATGGACATTGAACAAAATATGTAGAAAGTATTTCCAATGATAGTTTTATATGGTTTTTCCTCTTAGACTCTTGGTAAAAATCAAGGGCATCACATCAAAATCTTAGTAATATATAAATTATTTTAAATAATTTTATTTGTATTTTTAATAAATAATTTATAAATTACTTAATAAATCTATTATGGTGGGGAGCTTAGATAATGTGGTCTAAGCTTACTGCTTTCTGATTTAATTTGCTATGAGGTGGTTCTCAGTCTATTAGACATATGATCCACACATTCCTTTAAACATTCTCTTTTCTTTGTATATGTACTGCTTCTTTGACCTTTTGAGTGAAAACTAGATATGGAAATGTGTCCTCTCTACTGAGAATTATGTCATTAACAAAGCACATTTTAAATACAGATTCTGTATTAGGAGTAAGCATATTTATCTCTCAGATGTTTAATGTAGCAGTATAAAGTACAGATGTAGAAACAAAATGTTAAGGTCCAAATGCAAAATCCGCTCTCTTTTTAGTTGCTTCCTTAGCATCTTCTATAAAATGGGATTAACAATAGGGAGTACCTTAGGGTTTAAGGAAGGATTTAATACATATATGACACATAATTAGCACCATGTAATTGAGGACTCCTATTGTCTCAGATGAGTGCCTGTGAGTTTCACATGTTGTTACACCTTCAGGAAGTCAGACTGATTTCTATTTGTAGAGAAGAGCTTCCTCCTGCACAGAGGAGTTGAAAGATGCCAACCCTCAGGGCTAGTCTTTTTCTTTAAGAAGCTGCTTGTGAGCTACTCAAATTCCTGAAAAAGTATTAAATGAAAGCTTACAGTTATACATCAAAGTGCATGGCAGAAATCATTTTACCCTGAAACTTTGAGTAAGCCATCTACCTCAGCCATGATGGGGCTACAGTGTTATACCTTTGAAATGTTTGACTTTGAATTATGCCAAAATCAACTAAACTAGCAAAAGTTAGTAGTTAAACTCATTTCTAAGAAATTAAATACTTGATTGGATTGTTTAATACTGGCAGCACAAATTTCAATTTTAGTAGAGTTGATATCAGGAATGTTATGAGTTAGCAATAACAAGGCAAGAACTTGTAAAATGTAAAGATTTGAAGAGACAGGCAAAGGGTAATTCAGCCTATACCATGACATTTCTGTAGTGCTACTTAAAATATTTCATAATATGACTATGGGTTTCATTGTAAACATAGTTTAGGGAAGAAAAGATACCATACTGTTGAACACAAAGTACTCTGCAAGTTTCCTAGCATGTCCACTGGAGAATCCCAGTGACTCAGGTCTTTCTCTTCCTTCTCTCTGACCGAACTGCCCCTAAAGCTCAGGGTCACAATAATTAATTAAGAAGTGCTATCTCTGATGCATTTTTAATTTACCCGATGTAATCTCCTCCCTGAAGTCACCACTGCAACACCTATAGTGACCAGTGCTAATATTAATAATAAAACAAAAGATCATTATTTCTCTGGATCAAATATGCTTCTTTATTAGTCATAGATTATTAATAATTATATTGTTTTATCTCTCTTTAATTTGAGTCAGTCCACTGGACCTAGAGCATATTGCAAAGCTACTCACAAGCCCTAGGACTCAAAGGGCTTCAACAACAATTACTTGAGTTGGTTTAAAAGGAATTAAAGAGGTAAACATTCCAAATCATCTATTGAAATTTTCTTTAAAGGTCATAAGTAGCTTGTTGTTTAAATATCAAGGACTTTGGCTGGACATCAATAGGAATGGCAGAATAGCAACTTCAAAATTTTACTCCTATGTAACTGAATGGGAATATCTGCAAAATAGTTAAAGTAACTTTTTCAGGACTCTGGAAAATACCTCAAACCTGCAATCATTCAAGGAGCATTTATTCAAGAAAAATGGTTGAATCTCACTAAGAACAGCAAGGTTTGTGGTATTTTAACATGCCCTGATTCCACCACCTTCTCCCCAGATCTGGAGTAGCCTTGCAAAACAACAGCCCCAAAATCATGAAAGTAAGCAGCTTAGCAGCCACTGGAAGGATCACAATGAGTTGGAGACTTTTTAAAGCCTCATTTTCAGAGAATTGTCATCAGTTGACTTGTTCAGTAGTTCTCTGGAAATCTCCAGTTGCAGAGCATGCTTTTACTTGACGCAACTCAGAGATGACTCAATGAAAACAGCATTTTTACCTGAGGGAAAACTATCAATTGAAATTGTTTAACATCACCCCTGTCTAAGGCAGCAATAACAGTTGGAGCAAACAAGAAGATGACCCCAGAATGCTAGGGAATGAGATGTCCATAGGGGACTTTGAAAGGCTCCTACATATTCCTGAGAATCTAGAAGGCCATGCATGTTCAGAGGTGTGCACATCCCCAGGATTCTGTGAATACCCAGGAAAGCTCTGAGAAGGCCCTAAGTGCTCACCTGTGGTTGACCTTGATGCCTGTGAAGGCAGGAGATGAAGGCTAAAGCAGAGATGTAAACTGACCACCCGGACATTGAAGGGATGCCTCAATATGTGCATAGAGAACCTCAGCAAAGGCTAAAAACTTAATGTTTTCAAGAATTTAAGAAAATCTCTTTCTAATCATTAGGTAACTACTAAGTTAAGCTGACTAAGCAATAACTTCAGTGATCACACACAACAAAGAATACAGACTTTCCAAAATTACAATTAGTTCAGAAAAGTCACTAAATGAAGAAATATTACCAGCAGCAGCCACAATGAACCCTGGGGTTGGGAACCTGATTTCTAGAGTTGTCACATTATTTTCTTTTAAATGTCTAGTTTTGAACAACAACAACAACAAAAATTTGAGACATGTGAAGAAACAAGAAAATACGGCCTATCACAGGAATAAAAGCAATCCATAAAACTGCCCCTGAAGTAGTTCAGATGGTGGACTTACTATACAAAGCCTTTAAGTCAGTGATTTAAAATATGTCCAAAAGACTAAAGGAAACTATAAAGAACTAAAAAAAAAGTGTTATAATGTGTCTCACCAAATAGAGAATGTCAATAAAAATATAGAAATTATATAAAAAAGACACAATTAGAAATTCTGGAATTGAAAAGTATAATAACTGAAATGAAAAATTCACTAAAGGGCTCAGTAGCAGATTTGAGCTAGCAGAAATGAAAGCCAGTGAACTTGAAGATAGGTCAATTGAGGTTATTCAGTCTGAAGAACAGAAAAAAATGAATGAAAGAAATGAACAGAGCCTCAGAGACCTGTGGGACCAACATACACATAACGGGAGTCCCAGAAGGAGAGGAGAGAAAGAAAGAAACAAAAAGACTACTTGAAAATAAACTTTGCCCCAAACTTCCCAAATATCTGCATATCGAAGAAGCTCAATAAATTCCAAGTAAGATAAACTCAGAGGTCCACACCCAGATGCATTATAATCAAACTATCAAAAGCCAAAAACAAAAATGAATCTTTTTTTTTAATATCTTTATTGGAGTATAATTGCTTTACAATGGTGTGTTAGTTTCTGCTTTATAACAAAGTGAATCAGTTATACATATACATATATCCCATATCTCTTCCCTCTTGTGTCTTGCTCCCTCCCACCCTCCCTACCCCACCCCTCTGGTTGGTTACAAAACACAGAGCTGATCTCCCTGTGCTATGTGGCTACTTCCCACCAGCTATCTATTTTACATTTGGTAGTGTATATATGTCCATGCCACTCTCTCACTTTGTCCCAGCTTACCCTTCCCCCTCCCCACGTCCTCAAGTCCATTCTCTAGTAAGTCTGCATCTTTATTCCCGTCTTGCCCCTAGGTTCTTCATGACCATTTTTTTTGTTTGTTTTTATGTGTTAGCATAGGGTATTTGTTTTTCTCTTTCTGACTTATTTCACTCTGTATGACAGACTCCAAGTCCATCCACCTCACTACAAATAACTCAATTTCATTTCTTTTTATGGCTGAGTAATATTCCATTGTATATGTGCTACAACACCATACACAAAAATAAACTCAAAATGGACTAAAGACCTAAATGTAAGGCCAGACACTATCAAAGTCTTAGAGGAAAACATAGGCAGATCACTCTTTGACATAAATCACAGCAAGATCCTTTTTGACCCACCTCCTAGAGAAATGGAAATAAAAACAAAAATAAACAAATGGGACCTAATGAAACTTAAAAGCTTTTGCACAGCAAAGGAAACCATAAACAAGATGAAAAGACAGCCCTCAGAATGGGAGAAAATATTTGCCAATGAAGAACCTGACAAAGGATTAATCTCCAAAATTTACAAGCAGCTCATACATCTCAATATCAAAAAACAAACAACCCAATCCAAAAATGGGCAGAAGACCTAAATAGACATTTCTCCAAAGAAGATATACAGATTGCCAACAAACACATGAAAGAATGCTCAACATCATTAATCATTAGAGAAATGCAAATCAAAACTACAATGAGGTATCATCTCACGCTGGTCAGAATGGCCATCATCAAAAAATCTACAAACAATAAATTCTGGAGAGGGTGTGGAGAAAAGGGAACCCTCTTGCACTGTTGGTGGGAATGTAAATTGATACAGCCACTATGGAGAACAGTATGGAGGTTCCTTAAAAAACTACAAATAGAACTACCATATGACCCAGCAATACAACTACTGGGCATATACCCTGAGAAAAACATAATTCAAAAAGAGTCATGTACCAAAATGTTCATTGCAGCTCTATTTACAATAGCCAGGACATGGAAGCAACCTAAGTGTCCATCAGCAGATGAATGGATAAAGAAGATGTGACACAAAGAATGAATCTTGAAAGAAGTAAAGAGAAGTGATTCTTTATGTACAAGGGATCCTCAGTAAGATTAACAGATAACTTCTCAATAGAGACTACACAGGCCAGAAAGAAGAGGAATGTCCTATTCAAGGTGCTGAAGGGAAAGGACTGTCAACCGAGAAGTTTATATCCACCAAGCTATCCTTAAAAAATTTAGGAGAAATTAACCAAGAGAATTTATTGCTAGCAGACCTGCCCTAAAAGAATACCAAAGAGAGACCTTTAGGCAGAAATGAATGGACACTAGACAGTAACTTAAATCCACAGGAAGAAATAAAGAGCACAAGTAAAGATAGCTACATAGGTAAATACAAAAGACAATACTATATTAAGGCATTTTTTGTTTGTAGATTTTTTTCCCTCCTACTTGGTTGCATAAAGACAACAGTATATTGCTTAAAGCTTTTGTTTTTATCTTTAAATTTGGGAAAAATGATTTTATTGTAACTACCTTTTTCACTGCCAAAATTTTTTTCCAGGTAAGGGCATATTCAGGGCTACTATAAACTGAATAACAAAAAATAAATATATGTCCATATAAAACAATATTCACCTCATTAAAAAACTCTTAGTTAAATTCAAATGTAGTCTTTCTGATGCCTTAAGTTCATAGATTGATAATAATGACACATTGTCTTTTATAGCAATGGATGGGAAGCTATGGACTATTTCATGTCAATAGGGAACTGAACTATTGTAGCCATTTATTTGCCCAA
This sequence comes from Orcinus orca, assembly GCF_937001465.1. NCBI lineage: Eukaryota > Metazoa > Chordata > Mammalia > Artiodactyla > Delphinidae > Orcinus > Orcinus orca. Next base: position 132,937,978 of record NC_064560.1, on the reverse strand, counting down.
TGTCAGTGACTCTTTTGGATGTATACATTAGGAAGTATCATGATGTCTTTGGAATTGAAATGCCTTTTGCTAGTCAGATGCTAGTACATTGGAGTAAGCATTTATAGACTGCTTTTGTAGATTAATGTGGAATATAGCAATGTAAGATATCTATACGGTAGCACATTTCTAGGTGAGACAAGCACTTCAGTTGATTTGTGTCAGTGGTAATTTACAGCTGGTGAATCAAATGAAATGTTCTCTCAATCTAGATAATTTCTAGCAATGCTAAATCAAACCAATTGAAATGAATTTTCTAATTGAGTCAAAGCCTTTGATCAACAAACCTGGAGATTCCTTTTATATGAATTTATGTTTATCTTTGTTTACTTACACAGTGATCCATTAGTAGGTATAGTAGATATTCACAACCATAGTAAACATTAATGTTAATGAATCAGAAAGCACACATTTATTCTTTTGGTTGAAATATATATGTTTAAATACAATTTAAAATAATAATAAAAATAAAAAACATTTGTTGAAGTCCTACTCAAAGTGCTTTACATGTATTGACCTCTTAAAGGTGAAGTAACTAAGTCACAGAGAGGATAAGTAAGTAGCCTGAGGTCATTCAGACCACCCAGCTAGCAAGCTGAACTGAAATGAAAATCTAGGCAGTTTGTTTCCAGAGGCCATTCTTTTAACTACTTTGTAATTCTGCTTCTCAATAAAAAATAATGAAATTAGTACATATTAATAATTACTAGTTAAGCTGGTAAACAAAAAAAGGGGAGGTATTAGGCCAAAAGGATTAGCAAAAGTGTAGTTCTGAGATTATTTATTCACAGTTATCAGCAATTAGTATGCCAGCCATTACCAACCTCCAGTAAAAAGAATGAAAGTCATATCAGGTGTGTCACACATTTGGTCAACCATAGACTCAAGTATTAGCTGACATTAACTGCTATGAGTATTAAAACAGATTTTCCACTGCTTCACAAACTCTTCTCCCCAGTCACCTCAACTAAGAAGAGTGAACTGGCACTCCATGGAGACCTAGGGAGGGACCATAAATGGACAGAAATATCATGCTGACACTTTATCTTACAGATATATATGAGAAATTCTTATGCAGAATATATTTAATTTCCCAAAAATCTATTTGTTTTAATACAAAAATATGTTTTATCCAACACTTTGCAATAATTCGACATTCTGGGAAAATACACTATGTTGAATCTGGAAATGCAAATTGAGTTTTAAAAAACACAGGATTCCACCTCACATCCATCAGGATGGCTACTATCAGAAAGTCCCAGAAAACAAGTGTTGTGAATGATGTGAAGAAATTAGAACACTTGTACACTGTTGGTGGAAACATAGAATGGTACAGACTCTGTGGAAAGCAGTATGGTGTTTTCTCAAAATATTAAAAATAAAGTTACTATATGATTCAGCAATTCTATTTCTGCATATATACCCAAAAGAATATTGAAGAAATATTTGTACGCCCATATTCATAGCAGCATTATTCACAATAGCCAAAAGGTGGATGCAACCCAAGTGTTCATCAGTGGATGAATGGATAAACAAAACGTTGTATATACATACAATGGGATATTATTCAGCCTTAAGAAGGAAGGAAATTCTGACACATGCTACAACACAAATGAGCCTTGAGGGTATTATGCTAAGTGAAATAAGCCAGTCACAAAAAGACAAATACTGTACGATTCCATTTATATGAGGTACCTAGTGTAGTCAAATTCATAGAACAGAAAGTAGAATGGTGGTTGCCAGGGGCTTGAGGGGAGGGAGCATGGGGAGCTATTGTTTAATGGACACAAAGTTTGAGTTTTACATGATGACAAGAGTTCTGCAGATGGGTGGTGGTGATGGTTGCACAACAATGTGAATGTACTTAATGCCACTGAACTGCATCCCTAAAAGTGGTCAAAATGAAGATTTTTATGTTATGTGTATTTTATCACAATTAAAAATAAAAAGGAGGCATAGGATTATGTAATAAAAATAGCAGTTTCCTGTGCATTATGTGCTTTACTTCACTGATACTTCACTTCATCCTTGTCCAAGCTACCTAGATCAATGTCTTACTGGGTCACCTCCATAGCCTCAGACCATCAGGTGACCATACATTTGTGACCCAAACCTTTGAGAGTGAAACAGGGCACTATTAATAATTATCCCAAGACAATTTGCATAAACCAGGATTGTTCTCTTCTCAACAGAGAAGCCATAGTGATCTTTGAAAAAAGTCAGATCATATTCTACTGAAAACCTGCAACAGCTCCCTATTTCCACAGGTGGCTAATGGCTATCATATTGGACGTGCTGATCCAGATTATATATATCCACCACTCTCTTTTTGTCTGAAAAAAAAATGGCCTTTTCCTCACTTAAAGAAGTTGAATACTCTTCATAATTTTAGCTAGTATGTAAGCTCCATGAGAGCAGGGACTGTATGTTTATTCAGTACTATATCCCCAGGGTTTTGTCTCTCCTGTGAGGTATCTCCAGGATTCAGTTCAGTGTCTGGCTTGAGCGAAGGACTTAATATATGTTGAAATAAACAATGATTATATTAGCAGTATTCAAACAAAATATGATTTTGTTTTCAGGCCAGAAAATACTTTAAAATGCAGCACAACATAATAACCTGGAATTATATTATTTTCTATTTCCAATTTCTCTAATAAATATTGTGATAGATAACATAAAAATGTCTGGACCATAAGATAGATAAGCAGACATTAAAGTGTCAAGATGTCAATGTAACTGGTACATCATGTTGGAAAATTGAACAAAATACTTGAACTTTACCTTTACTTAGCTACTACTGAGTTTTTTATCTTTTCCTGGTATTTCTTTGACACAAAGAAGATATCCATTATAGTGGCTTCTACTCGAAACATATCAACTGGATCACATTTTACTAATCACCACCCTTTGCAGCCTTCACTTCTGGGATGTGAGGGAGGTAGGAATGGGAAACGCAGATGGCATGTAGAACTCACAAACAGATACAAAGAAAGACCATGTGAAGTTCTGCTTCTTCTCCTTGTCTTTAAGTTGGCTCAGATAAGGAATGTGTAAAGCTTCCTGTGTGTGATGTGTGTGTGTGTGTGTGTGTGTGTGTGTGTGTGTGTGTGAGTGTGTGTGTGTGTGTGAGAGAGAGAGAGAGAGAGAGAGAGAAAAGGGGAGAGAGAGGGAGAGAGAGAGTGCCTGTGCTTACTCGTGAAAATCAGAACTCAGAGCATGAAAACATGGTACAGGGACTTATATCATTATGACTGTGTGTTCTGGTCATAGTTCTTAGAAATGAGCCTATCGTAAGTCAATGGAGTTTTCCATTTCATCATATTATACGTAAATTATTAGTAGTGTCTGTATTTTATTTATTTCTGCATCACAGCACCAAACTCTCAGTAGGCTCTCAGAAAATGTTTTTTAAAAATAATAGATTTCCAATTAGCATTTTTATCAACTGGTGGCAACCAAAATTACATGTTAGTAGCAACATGTGTATATTGTCCAAATTTATAAAGATTTATTGGATTAGTATTACTACAACCAGGGAGCATTTAAAAAGCTCATTTCGCATATGCAGTGCAAGTATCTTCTTGATATATTGAATTACTATGATAAAAGTTTTATTATTGCTGAACAGATGACTCATGATGCGAAGAAGAATGTTGAAGAGTATTTTTGTTAACTGCATGGACAATGTGTCCAAAAGCATTTGAGGGAAGTGTTTACTATACATTCATCTACACCTGGCCTCAAGCAATTTAAGAAGAAACTAGCGTGTTTGTATGTGTGTGTGTGCCTGTGTGTGTGTAGGAAGTAAAGACCAATGGCAAAGATATTTTTCTTTTTTTTTTTTAATTCATGGCATTAAATTCATAGTTAGCTCATGGGCACACAGGTCTTAATCTCTTTCCTCTCTGCCATTCTTTTCTTTTGTAATTTGTTTACCATGAAGAGGTTGGAGAAGCCTGTTAAAGTACAATGGCAGGAGAATAGAGGATCACGGAAGAAATCCAATAATGAAACCACTCTGCCTAGCAAGCAACCTGTTGGAAGGTAATGTCTGAAGAAGTTGGTAGGGGCACTTAATTATTACAACCTTTAATTCAATGTGAGTTGCCTGAACACCAAGAGTGTGACTTGTATGTGTTACTCTAGTTAAAATAGGCACTTTTTTCTCAAAATAAACTGGGAGTGCAATGTATGCATCTCAAAGCCTGATTTATGGCTGTTCCAAACTTCAGAGATAAGGGTTTAGGTAATGTTGCATTTAAAACAAACACTTTGCCATTATCTATAAAAATGCCGTTATTCTGACTTCAGGATTGTCTTTCCAAAGACTTTTCCCTTCATATACACATGTACTCACACATATATGTAATGAATGATGATGGCATATAATGAAATAATACTGCCTTCTTAAAGCCACTTACTTTTGTACCCACCCGAAACAATACCCATTTATACTGATTATGTGGCAGTTGGACCAGATGCCTTATGACTTCTTTTCTATTGAAGTTGCGTTCTATAAATGACAGAAGCTTTAACCTTTATTTAGCGGGAGCAGTCATTAATCTGTCTTCAGACTTTCCCCTACCTCCCACAGAAAAAACAATTTGCTCTTCAAAAGTTTGTTTGGAAATGAAACCAAATTCGGTGTTTCCTCTACAGATGGTTGACCTCTTTCAGTTAGTGGCTGCATTACTCATTTAAACAATCATACAGGTCAATATAGTGTAATCTAAATTATTTAGTCTCTTAGTGTTTTTCAGACACTACTGACAGTTGGAGAAACTCCAGCTGCTGGTTGTACCTGGATTTGAACTCCACCCAATGATAACAAGAGTTTTAGTCCGAATTCATGGACAGTGCCTACTGACCCACTTGACAGTCTTGCACATCGGTCCTTAGGGATTCTAACTTAAGAATCAATATGTCGACACATGATGATTAATTATTTTCAGATGAAAAGTTTAAAATATGAATGATTTTCCAAGACTCGTTACTACCTAGACGGTCTTTCTTCTAAAGCCTAACTTTAAAACACCTCTCTTTTTTGTTTGTCCCCCACAGGGAGCAATTCAGATCTACCAAATAGACTAGCAAAATATTATGATAACCTTTTCCATCCTAATTTGTACTGGAGGCTGAGTGTGTACTAGGATCAACATTAATTACTGTATAACATTTCAGCAGTGTGGGTCATGGAAATGTCAGGGAGATAGCTAAAGGGGACTTGGGGTCTTGGAAACATCAGGGGGGAAATAGCTAAAGAACATGTGCTCCACAGAACAATGAGGATTTACAAACATGAAATTTAGGACTAAGGTGGAAATAAAACCCAGGATTGAGGTGTTAATGCCAAGCAAATCCGATAAAAGTTAGGTTTATCAAGGTAGAGAAAAGGCACAATGCAATGCAATCTGGTGGTCTTTCTACCATCTTTAAATAACTTAAAAATGACTGAAATTTAGGTCCCAACAGTGAACACAACAGCTCGTACAAACCGATTCCGTATAATAAGGGATCTAGTTTGTTAAAGTTAATATATCAGTTTGAATTAATGAATTTTTAATTCATTATTCCTTTTGCAGCTTGATTTCAGACTAATTACAGGTTTTAAATTGTCGCTAGTCAGAGCTCAGCCAAGACATATTTCCTCTCTTCTTTACTTGTACCCTGAGAATTCATGAATCAATTTTTTTCTGGGTCATGACTTTGCCCCACCAGGAGCAGAGAAAACCCTTCAGTGAGAAGAAAATTCAATGGCAGAGATCCCAGTCAGTCAGAATTTATACGCAAAATGCAAGGAAGTAAGTGACAGAGGAAATTTCCCAGCTATGAGGGAAAAAGGCTTAAAAATCACATATATTATCGAAACAGTAATGAATTTAGTAAATACTTTCCAGAACAGCAGTACTCACTTGCATCCTTGTAATTTAGGATTACTGAATATTTTCGGAAAGGGACTGCTTTTTGCAAGCCTTTTTTTTAAACAGCAGAGGTCACCTTAGTACAAACCTCTTCAGGGGGGAAATGCTTTCTGTTCAGTGGTGATAAATTAAGTACTTTTAAACCATCAGCAAGTCTTCTCTTATTTCATTGAAACTCAAAAATCAGACACATATGGTTAGCTGGATTTTTTTTAAACTTAGACAAAATAAAATTGTTTTAAAATTAATTTACTCTCTATATCCTTTAAAAAAATGATTCTTTTCCAAAATGAATGAGTATAATATGAAATAATATAAGTAATCATAGCATCAATTATATTTCCAATTTGCTTAACAATATTCCATTTTGTATTTACTGTTAGAAAAATATCCAATAAACCATTCTGGCCTAGCCACTGTGGCTAATTTTTAAAACTAATTGTATCTATAAAATATATCCATTAACAAAGAATAGCTAATAAACTGCTGACTAAATGTAAAAATTTCCAAAAAGGGGAAAAAGTTATTCAATAAAACTTCATTTAATAAGACATGCATTAACTTAGATAAATTGATAGTAAACTCAATTTTTGTTTTATGACTGTTTTTACTTTAAACTGTAGTTCATCTAATGTTGCATTATAAGCTACTATGGGCATTTGCATTTCAGATATTTAAAGACCAGAAGGTATACAAGTGTATACAATACACTTTTAATTAATAATTACATCTGGTTACATTATGTACCTTTAAACATTTAATCCATGTTTTCTAATGGACTCATTACCTACAAGATATAATCAATTTTAAACAAATATTTCTAATATCCTTTTTATTACATGTGCCAACATATCATTTTCATATTATAATGAACAACAATAACTATCTGACAAGGAGAATAAGATTTCTTAACATCCTCTCCTTTCCCTGCCCTTTCCTTTTCCTTCAACAGATGACAAAGTTGCTTTAACTTTCACAATAAGACGGCGAAGACACTTGCCATTTTTCAGGGAATGGGGGGGGGGAAATTCAAAGAAATAAAAATGCCTAGGAAATTCTTAAATGCTATTTTAGATTTTAATCACTTTATTAGATTTCTTGCTTGAGTGATTTGTGCAGAAAACATTTTATCTATTTTGTTTTCCTCTGATTACCAAACTGTGTTAGACACAAAAGTCTACTTGAAACTAGCTTACAGTTTAAAGACAGGTTTAATAACAGGTGAACACTGGAAAATATGCAAACAAAATGGCAGACATGAATGACTTCATTTAAGGCATAATTGCTTCTCATCAACCCAAGAAACCATGCAGAAACAGTCTCTGTTTTACCCAGCCAGGAAGAGACCAGAGAAATCACTCAGGCAGAGATACTAAAAGGAAGGTCCATTCTTGGGTCTCAGCCAGACAACCACTCCACACACAGATCCAAGCTTAAAGACAATAGTCCTTAGAATCACAGTTCATCATAACAGATAATTATACAGCAAGTAAGACAATAAGGTTTTTTGGCCTCTGACTATATAGACTAATTGCTGGCTATGGAGCTCTGCCTGGAAGGCATACAGCACTGCCTCTGCAATGGCTTCTTATTATGTGAGGACTGGTGTAATTTGGGTGGACAAGAGCTTTAGTATCTAGTGAATTCCATATGGTGGCTCTTTCTCTTTTGTGGATTTTTTTTTCCCTGACAGATATATAGCGGTATTCCAAATGGTTGCTGATATATCTATCTGGAAGGAGTTTTAAAATGAAATAATCCTGCCTAGTATTCCAAAGAAGTTTTAAGTTGATTAAAAAAAAAAAAAAGATAAAAAAGGACAAGAAAATCTGGCCATTCAACTATAGGGTATGCCTTTATACATTGCAAAATATTAAAATTAAGATATGATGTCAGGTTTTATTTAAACGCATATGGTTGTCAGCAGATTTGCTGGGTAATATAGGCAAAATTCAGAGTTAACAAACAAACACTGCTTTCAAATATGCATCTGGAAGGAATAAATTCCCCCCTTCATTTTTGTTTTCTTTTGCTCCTTTTACTCTCTAACAGGATCTCTCATGATTGCATTTATTATTTATTTATTTATTATCAGGAAAAGTGTCTGTTTTTAAGATATTGATTTATGAGAGTGAGTTCCTGCCAAGATAGCAAGGGGATGCAGAGGCTCTGGATTAGCGATCCCTTCTTTCCCCATCAGAAACAAATACGTCTCTCTGCAATTTGCGCAGCCCCCAAAGCCAGCCAATTAACTTGAAGTTGAGTTTTGACTCAAACTCGTGACCCTTCAAGCCATAGAGACTTATTCTACATCTGGCGTCATTGAACCAAGTTAGGGTAAAAATAATCTCTGCTATCGTTTTTGTGTGTGTTGCTTCTTTTTCTTGTACTATAAAAAAAAAAAATTGATGTTTCTAAGACCTACTGAGGTCTTTAGAATTCCTAAAGCTTTCTACATGATATTTGTATGTTTTCCCCTCTTTGGGAGGAGAAAAGAGCTGGGGCACAATCATTTTTATTGAATAAAGTTTGCAGTTCAGGAGAGGCTTTCTTGCTCCCACGTGCAAGTGCTGACCATTACATCATGCGCCCTGAGGGTTGTGCTAGAAAAGAAAAAAGAAGGCGAAATAAGCAAAAATAAAAGACTCTTCCTGACTTGAATTGAAAAAAGTGCTTGTTTTTTGTTAAACACCACAAATTTACAGGAAGGCTGGCAAGTGTAGTAGCATTCTGAGCATATGCTGCCTCCGAGGCACAAAGCCCTCCTTTAAAGAAATACACACCAAATGTACACTTTGATTCCCAAGATTTGTTCAGATAAAACTGTAGTTTCCAAGCTATGTCATCTATTTTGAAGTTAGTTTAAAAATTCTATTAGGATTGAATATGCACTACCCAAACCAATTTCATTTCATTCACTTTTTATTGTGAATTAATTTGAAATTTTTTTCCAGTGAAAAAAGAAAGAAGGTGGATATCTTGAAACAAGGTGAGCTGAGGATCAAAATAAGCAAAAAAGAGGTCCTGAACGTACTGAATTTGCTCTTTTTTTTCCTGTTTTACTCCAATTTTCTAAGAATGCAGCGACATTTGGCTGTTGTAGATGTTTGTTACTTTATGTATAAAATATATACTTAGATGTTGTAAGTAATATTATAGTAGAGGTTCCAGGAGTGTAATGAGGTGCATATGTCCAAAAGGGGCTTTGAGTAGTGTCTGCAATTTAGCCACCATTAAATACTCATCTCATTTCAGCCCCATGTAAGTGTCTATGTTTTACTGGGAATAAAGTGAATTCACTACTTGTGGTTTGATTTGCAGAAAAAAATGAAAACAAAACCAAGCCCAGCAAGGCCAATCATTTTGCTATTGTGGTGGTGTTTTAATGCATTCTCTTATTCTGTGTGAATATTTTTTTTGAAAGTACACAGATCTTAAATATCGTAGCTAGAAAGTTGATATGGTTTGGATTTCAGATGATAAACACTACCAAACGGTGTCATATTAAAATGTAAAAACTCTGCATGCATGCCACAGCCTCTGCCTGCTATGAGTTTGGTTGTAGGAGTGTTTTTTTGACTTCTAAATCACACATTTGCTAAAATGAGCTCTGCTAGATATCAGTTTGCGCTCAGGCACAATGTGTCTCAGTCAGATTCCTAAAACAGATAGCTGAACTAGACTTTGACTTTTGACATCAACAATCTGACTTCAATATTTCTCCACAAAAAAGAGACTCCTGACTCTGTGCTGTTTCCATGTGATGGATAGCTTTTCAGCTGCTGACAGCACTGAACATAATAAATGTATTCATTAGCATTGGGGGCTGCATATCCCCATGTCTTAAGTTTTACAGCTAGTGGCTTTGAAATGCCACCCAGAAACACCTGCAGCACTGCCTTGTCTCTACAGAACCGCAGAGCCACTGTGCAAAAATATTATTATAAAGTTGTCTGTATATCAGCGTTTCTGTGCTAAACAACCTTTTAATTGCCTACCCTCTAATTTTTCTTTGCCTGGAAACACTTGCAGGCACATATTTTAATTTAAGTTGCTCTGTTTGACTCCTCTGATCATCTGGGTTTTCATTGTCATTGCTTCACAATAATTTAATGTCATATATAATGGCATCAAATTGGGGAAAGCCCTAAAAGCTGCCAATCCAAAGTGATCTGAATGTTCCCGCGTACAAGCCTAGATAAGCTTGATTTGTTTGTGCCAACATTATTCATCACATTCTGTGTCTAACTGGGCCAGTGTTCTCTTGCTCTTGCATTTTCAAATCCTCTTTCAACATACACTGAAGCTTCTTAATCAGTGTGTTTTCTATACTATAGTTAACAAAATGGTTGAAAGTGTACGTTTGAGACAAAAAAAAAAAAGTATTATGATGATGCTTAGCACACTACTATCTAAACATTTTACCATACTGTTCTTTCACTTGGTTCTTGTTAAACAAATTTCATTTTGTTTGCCGCTAGAAGAGGAGAGTTGGACCACATGTGCAATTCAACATTTGTTTTAGATTTTCATTTAATAATATTAAAGAGAGATAACTACCCTTAATGAAAACTTACTTGTGAGTCTACTCCAAAGCTGATCATATATGTCTTCTTGGGAGGAGAAGAGTTTTATTTTATAGCTAATTAAAAGTTTCTAAAGATGCAGTGGATTTTTTTTTTGGTGCAAATTAAAATTAATTAGAGTTATTAAGGAGCCATGAAAAGAAGGATTTGAGAAATAGTGAGAAATATTATTTAAACCCTAATGGAATTCAGTGAAACCCACAGGTCTATTACAGGCCCCTGATTTGCCAGGATCACTGCAGGGAATCTAACATTAATAAGCACACTGGTAATTAAATCATTTGTTACTTTGTCTGTAATGTTGTAATGTTTCACTGATACTCTGTCAGAGCTCTTTGTGCAGATCAGAGCTAATCAAAGGTAATCAATTTTCAGCATTTGAGAAATCTGTAAATGATTATACATTCATCAGATCATTTAGTGGAGTGCAAGGAAAGTGCAATGCAATTAATCTTCCTGCATGAGGAGGAATTACCACCACAGAATTCAACAGTTATAATTAATTTCATTGTCTTGCTGTGAATTTTGATTGCTTTTCTTTGGACTGTATAGTACAAATGATGATTCATTGCAAAGTATTTGCAAAGCAAACACACCAGTGTGCTATGCAAATTAAAGTAGCTGTATAACAGATAGGTTTCAAACTTCCTATTTACTCAGGGTTGTTGAGTACTAATTTGCCAAATAATAATTGCTTGTTAACTTTATACACTCTTCCCTTGAATATCAAGATTGGTAACCAACATAAATAGAAAGCACGTGCTATTTTGCATCATATGGTATGTATGCAAAATACTAGTTAGCACTTAAACTTGTTCGCTTTACCCAATAACTTAATTTAAGCATTAAAAGAGGGTTATTTACCTCTGAAATAATTTGCTATTTATTTTACTTACACAAAATAGATAGTAGCAAATAGATTATGCATAGAAATTATAAGTGTGTTGCTTTTTCCATTATTGTAACTATAAACCTTTAAGAGACTTTCACTTGAAACATTTGATTCCTAGAATCTATTTGTATCTAGAATCCTGCTTGTTTTAAAAATATGTAATTTTTGGTACATAGTAGGGTGTTTCCAAAACAATTTTCCATAATTTACAGATTTCCTATATGATTCCTTTTTAGTTTCCCAATATTCTGTTCATTTAAAAATGTGCCTGTGGGGACAGAAATGATTCAAAACGACCTACAGTTTCATCTCACATTTTGTGATAAATCGAAATGATTTTTAAAAATGAAATCAAGGTTAATGACAAACAATAAAAAAAAGTGTGCATAACTTTAACATTAGCTGTTTGCCAAATGACTCCAATTCCTGTGGTAGTTAAAATGCGGAGCACGAAATTTATTTCCTTTAGATCACTTTGCAAGATCCAAGTCTCTGTTTTCCTCCAAATTAAACTCTGTAAGTCTTGAAATCAGCTCTAATTCTTTCAATTCATACAGATCCACGAACATGAAACCCTATTTTAATATTTCTTAATCAAGAAGTTGAACTATGTGAATCCCAATTGAAAACCAAGATGAGACATTACTTTTCCCTCAGATACATTCTGTATGTGATGTTACTGAGGCCTCTGTTGAATGCACATTGAAGAATAAGTCACTTTTCCTGTATATTAATTTTAAAATCTGTGAGTCAATTTAAATTCGTTCAAACCATTACTTGCTAAAACCAGAAGGGTTAATATAAGTCTTTTCTATTCTGAAAAAAACAAAAAACAAAAAAACCATGAATGGGCTAACTGACTAAATGAACACATTCCAAATCACGTACAATTAAAATGTCAAGGTATCTTTACTTAAAATTCATGGTAAGGTAAGTAATACTAGGAAGTAGACCAAAATAATACAAACAGAATAGTAAACTAATGCTATTTTTTTTTCTGAGAGAATTAAATTATTAAACTGTCTGGAAATCCAAAGAAATAGTCAAATAACAAGTGAGGGCCCCCAAACCACTACTTTGCTGTCAAAATCAATAAAGCAACTATGGAAAAATTCTTTGAGAGCATCAAATCTTTCACATATTTTAAAATACGTGTCTAATGTGAAGATGCAATACACGCCTCATCAAGATTTTGATAAAAGAAAAATAGTATAGCTACATTGTCTGTTTTTTCATGGGAACTGTTTCTCTTTAATTTATTCAAGTTGCTAGTATCTTTTAACAATTTTCTATTGTTGCCGGGATCATAGCATTCCTACTTGTCAGTTCTCTCAAGTTTTCTTACTTGATACACCATGCAATTTCAGGCATTGCAGTTGGTTCAAGCATTATTATGTACTAAATATAGTTCAACTAATTTAAAATTATTTGAACTGCCAAAGTTAGAAAATTCATTAAAGAAAAATTAATCTTCTCAATTGATACCTTCCATTATAATTTCTTAAGGTTGAATCTCCTAATATTAATCTATGTGATGATTTTGACTAAATTTACTGATTAAATCATTTGGAAAAAGATAGTTTATTTGATTTAATAGAGGAACTAGAGATATAAACACAACATAAAACAAGGATGAAAGAAAATTTAAATATATAACGTAACATGCTTTATATGAGGATCATGGATTTGCAGTAAAAAAAAAAAAAGACCTGATTCAAATCCTGGGTTAACTTCTTTAAGGTGGTGTGATCTTGAGAAACTTTCCTTATGGAAACTTTCTAAGTCTCATCTATAAAATGGGAATAATAATCTATTTTGCAGAAAGTCTTTTATTGAAATGTGCATTGATTGGCACATTATAGGCACTCAAAGAATGAAAGCTGTTGTTATGATCCATGGAATGAAGAAAAGGAAATGTGTGAGGTGGTGGTGGAAATAGTGGAAGAAAGAGTCCTAACCTCTGGGTTTTATATATGAATGTAAAGCAGTTTTCAGTCATATTGGCCTCTTAGTTATAAAAATCAGGCTAGCAAAAATAATGTTACAGATTAAAGAATTTAAAACACATGATTTGGGTTGCAGATAGAGATGTTATGGATTTCTCCATTCACTGTCTCCAAAAAGTTTTTCTTTTCTTTTCTATGAATACCTTTGAACTACTCCAAGCTTCTGTTTTTGAATGTTCATCAACTCAGATGTCTTGCACATCTGTTTTTTAAAAAGTTTCTATAGGTCTCCTGAATTATTACCCTCTCCTTCATTTGCATTGGGACAGAAGTTTGAAATGGTAGAAATATTTGAATAATTTCTACTAGCCTGTTCAGCATTATTTTTATCAACAATAATTCAGAAAATTATTTATTAGATTTATCATTAATTTACTTAAGCAATGATTTTCTAGGTAAGATAGTAAAATCCAATACGTACAAAATCTTTGGCTCACCAGAAGTCAATTTGCAAAATTCAGCAAGGGTCAATATCAGGTTGTCAAAAAGGCAACCTAAATATATTTTAAAGTAAAAATCTCTTGGAAAGATAGATTTTTTTTTTTATGGTATAGTCTCTGCATAATTCTTGGCTCTTTACTAAATCTCTTCTAAAATTTTCTAGTTTGAATATACATGAAAAATCTTTGTAAGTGAAAAGTAAATTCAGGGATAGTTTTATAAGATTGGAAAAGTCTGTTTTATTTTGATTTTAATAATTACAAATCCAAAAAAGTCCCTTACCTGTCATTTAATTTAAAATTTGATGAGACCAGATGTTTTCTCCCAGTGCAAGATTCAGGGAAACTTTTTATAAGTCAGTAGTTATCTTTATTAACAATATATATTTGATGAATATTTGCTTCCACTGGTAATTTCCATGCTTCATCTACTAAGTAAAAATTCCTTTTTCCTATTTTTTTAAATTCAGAAAGTCTGATTTTATTTTGTTGTACATCCAAATGGCTTGGAGGAATCCCTAATTCTAATAATTAATAAAATGCAATTGGGGAATGAGCATATATATTTTTGATAGATTTTTGCAAGTGTTGTTCTGTTCTTTCAAAGCACCAGTCTGAAATTTTTCCTTGATATAAGTTGGAGAGCAGTATAAATAATCTATCTGACTTAAAGGATATGATAAAAAAAAAAAAGAAAACTTGAGGTTCTTGCAATATCATAAATTATGTGAAACATGAAAAAAAACATGCATACATAACACCTTTCCTGTCTGGCTTCATCTGTATTCATTTGTTGTCAAAACAGGTTTCCATATTTAGCTTCTTTTTTTGATTATGCCTTTTCCTTTATTTCATGGAATGATATGTTATTATCTCTGAAGTGTAGATTTCTGCCAAGTTCTGTGCACTTCAGTGTTAAAAGTATGGCCCACAACTCTGGGAATCTTTGTTGAAGCTGTAGAAATAAAATGAATAGTATAAAAGCTTGATGGCATCTGTGGATAGGAAACTCATTAAAGGCCCCAGCCTTCTGTTTTATTTCTAACCACATTTTCCCTGTGGGATTTCAATGTCTTGCAGGATGAAACCAGCAGGACTCATTACTTACAAAACAATGTTTAGAGTCCTTTCGTGGTGCTGGAATGCTTCTGCCAGTCAGGTAAAAAACCTAGGCCTTTATCCTTTTCGGGACAATGCAGGCCAGCTCACAAACTGCTTGGAAAAGTCATGCCTTTGAATGCAACTGCAGGTGTTGCGCCCCAAAGGCTGTTGGTTGGTACCCTCCTATGCAATGTACAATGGGATAATAGAAAATTCACTTTGGAATTCAAACAAAGTCTTAGAGAAATGGAAATAATAGGAACACAATTTTGAGACTTCCTTAGTTTTTCCCACGAACTATGGACCATGACTAATACCCTCAGGGCAAAAAACATCCCTTTGCCCTTAAGGGATGTACACAATTCAGTATTTCAGATAAATAAGTTTCATGACCTCACCAATTTTGTGACTTCATTTACTAGAAAATAAATTTAAGCAAGAAAGGAATGCCATGTTATGGATAGAACTTAAAGACAATCTAATGAAAGATCAATGCATTTGAATATAAAGTATAACAAATAGTATTTTTATTTTCTCTTTTAAAAGAAATCATTGCTCTAACTGGGTTCGCTAAATCAAACTAGTATAGTTCTGACTGAATTGCCTGTCTCTCTTTGGCACTGTGGCTAGTGGCATTTTGGAAATATTCTTAGAACTTGTAAAGTTCCTGCAGGAATAATAAGGACCTTGCTATTGTGGAATCAAAGAGATTCAATCACTTAACGTAGTACTATAGGCTTGTCAAGTGGAATTGCTTTTACAGATTTGCTGAATAACTCATCCATAATGGCTGAAAATTTCAGCCATTTTGTTAAAACACCCAAGGCAGAAGAGATTAGTGTGCACCATAGAATAGCATATGTATAATCACGAAGAAGTTTAGACCACGTCTGCACCGTGAAGTACCATTTAAACATCCCAAGCTCCAGTCATTACATTATGGAAAACAATGTGAGCTATCTAAAAAATGAAGTGTGGCTTGCCCTTTGCTAGCTGATGAGACTGCAATAGCATTTAAGCTTGATAAAATGTATTTCTAAACAAAGTTGCTATCTTTACAGCTTACCTTTACAGATGAGAAGGTCATGTAGAATTTGACTGGAGGGAATTTTAAAAACAGTTAAATGTGGCAACTACAGAGAAAAAGTTAAACAGTGAGAAAGTGCTAACCTAGTTGTTGAGGAATTGATATCAATTAGATTCCTATTAATAATAATAGGATAAGCTGACAACAAACATCTGGGTTGCTAAAATGAGACACCGTTAAGCTCTTCCTTTTTAAACACATTTTTGACAATGGAGACATGTATGTTATTTGTCAATGGGTAAGTTTCAACTTGCAGACTTCCAGTGTTTATTTTCACAATTTTATCTTAATTCTGAAAAAGAGTCAGGAAATAAATCGCCATTTTAAAAAGTGTCCCTCAAGCCTCTTATGCTTTGCAGAAATTTTTGTGAAAATAGTTGGGGGGTGCAGGGGTTAAGATTACTTTTAATTGTCAAATTCACCTCTCATTTTCTATGCAGAAAATTTCATGAATACTATACTTGAATTCGTACAAAGGCTCAACTAGACTTTACGGAGAATAAATATTCTTCTGTCCACTTATATTTTGAATTTGGGGGTTATATTTATCTTGGGTTGTATATGGCAGTCAGTGGAATAAAAACATGTATATAAAAGTTATCTTCAGCTTGAATTTAAATTCATCTGCTTATTACATTGTTTAAACAATAAAAAGGGAAAATATTCCCCAGGAAACATGTTTAAATACTAGTATGTAAACAATGATGTCACCTTGTAATTTTAATGAAATATTAATAGAAGAGCAGATGAATATCAGAATATATTATGAATAGAGTAAATGCAACAGAAGGGTATTTTCTATCAAAAGAAAGGTGGTAAGAAA
Source organism: Orcinus orca (assembly GCF_937001465.1). Taxonomy (NCBI): domain Eukaryota; kingdom Metazoa; phylum Chordata; class Mammalia; order Artiodactyla; family Delphinidae; genus Orcinus; species Orcinus orca. The sequence continues at coordinate 132,921,080 of NC_064560.1, read as the reverse complement.
TTTAATAGACCTAATTCAGTCTCATTAAAATTAATGCATTTGGAATAGGATATACAGAAGTCATTCAGCTTCTCTGTTCCAAAAATCTCAAAAGTCTATACACATTCAGATTTAAAAAGCGAGTCAGAAGGATGATAACTCAATCAACAATATCTTTTGGTTTTTACTGTTCACGTAGCTCTTGCCAGAGGTCATGCAATAGGTCACTTGCAGTGTCAAAAATCCATCTTTAACTCTAACACTCTTTCTACAACACTCCTTACATCCTCCAAAGCAAAGTTGCCTACATAGAAAGGATTAGAAAATTTATCTTGTACACAAAGCTATCTGAAAAAAAAAATCAACTAATTAACCCATCTAATGAGCCATTCAGTAGTAAAAGCAGGATTTATTTGATATGTTCCAAATATGCCAGCAGTTGCTGCCTTTTTTTTTTTTCCAAATCAGATCTAGTCCCTCTCTACCAAGTTTCCCATTCCAGTTAGTTGTGCTTAGGGTTGTAGAGGAGGCCAATAAATAACAACCTCTCCTAAGTTTAGACTCAATTAAAAGATAGGTATTAGAAGCAGGTGGATGGAGTTCAGATGGTCACCTTTACTACTGGTAAATGGTGGGGTGGAGGAGTGCTGGGGCTGCGCGCTTCTGTCCTCATAGTTGCCAGGAGTGTTTTACTCCAGTAGCTACGACAGTGTGTGCGTGGGGAGGGCCCTGCATGAGAGGTCCAGGACTAGAAGCAGCACCAGGACATTATTCAAACAATATGGACTATGGACTCAGACCTGGGTTTGAGTCCCAGCTTTGCCACTTACCAGGATTGTGAGCTTGGCACATTACTCAGCCTCTCCCAGCCCCATATGCCTGTATGTGGTTGAAAATTGGAAAATGATACTGAGGTTTAGATTTGTTGTGATGTTTACATTAAGAACCACGTGGTAAGTGCATGACATACCGTAGGGGGATAATACATTTTAGATGCTTTCCCCTTAATTTCTAACACGTGAGAGATATCCTTGCTTATTTTAACAGCCTCGGCTTTAGCATCCTGATTCTGCACCAGCCAGTGTGGGACCTTCAAGGAAAGAGGTTTGCTTCTCTCTACATGAGTCCATCATGGCCAAGCAATGATTGCCATATGCTCTTTTGCTGCTGCTATAGCACAAAATACCTCTTGTATACGGATCACTGAGTATTCTCATAACAACCCCGTGAAGGGAAACTATCCCTAGTCCTATTTTCACAGGTGCTAAGGAGGTGTGAGAAAGTTATGGAACTTACTGAAAGTAAGAGTCTCAGAGTTCAAGCTCCTAAGAGTTCAAGTTGAGATTCAAGCCGTGTGCTCTTCTTCTAGAGCCTAAATTAATAACTACATAAGACATGGAATTGGAAAGATTCAGCCACTTTTTTCCGTGGTTTCTGTTATGACCAAGGACATATATTTTCAGGTTAAGAGTAGAGTCCAAAATCTGAGGAAACACAGAAGCACGTGGAGGAGACATCAAGCCTTAGATCTTGACCTCATTTTTCTGGGTAAGGATCACAACCTCCCACCAGCAGTAATGATTCCTTTATACTGCAAAGTTAAGTCACTTCGTCATTCCTATTCTCTTGGGAAATAAACAATTCTGGTTTTGCACAGTCTACTTTAAAGAAGTCTGGCTCAATAATCAATGGTTATGGTGGGGAAGATGGGCCAACTTCCTCCCTGGCTTTCCTTCGTGGTCAACAGGAGGCTGTAACCAACGCCTGTTAATCTCTGTGTAGAGAACAAAAATGAATTTGAGCTCAGCTTTCTTCAAATTTTATTACAGACATTATACTTAAGATTTACAATATACTTTCAATGTCTTGAAAGTTTCAAAACTGTGCTCAAGGTGATATCAATTTAAAGGAAACTTAAAAACTCTGAATACTTTTATTAGTCATTCATTCACTCATTTGTTCATTCCACACTTATTTATTCAACAAATATATATCATGCATCTTCACAGTTATGAGCCTTATCATAGGCACTGAGGACCCAGAACTCAACAAGGCAGACAAGATGCCTGCTTTCACAGAGCCTGTGCTTCACTCAAAGGAGACAGAACTCATCTGTATAGGTAAAGCCTTTGATATCCCATTTCATCAATCTTGATCACTTTGAGCTAATGACTAGAAAAAAAGAGAACATTTCGTTTAGTGAAATGCACCCAATATTTTAAAACACATGAATAAAAAAATTAGTAATGGTTTTTACTGGGTGAAATCTAGCCTGTTTTGATAGGTACATGTTTTAGCATAATCAGGTTAATTCTCAGAAAACACTGAATAATGGTAATTTAAATTAAGAACATCATTTGCAACTGCATGTACGGTAACTCACTTAATATCTAAATATGTTAAGTTGGGTTTCTCGAAACATATCAAACAATGTCCAGAAAATATGGTATACAACATGAGAACATCTATCTAGCTATCTATAAACATACATAATATCTAATAAATTTACTATTTTTGATACAATTGCATTTTTCACCAGGTGCTATTACTTAATCAATCAAATGAAAACTTTAATCACCTATACTTCAGTAACAACCCTTTGAAGAGAAATGTACCTTGGAATTTTCCAGGTTTTTATTATTCTGTGGAAAGGTAGTATTGCACTCTGCCTGAAGAAGGTGCTCATAGTTTTACTTCTCTCCCAAGACTCTTACATTTTCTATTTTAAACATTTCTTTTCCTCCATTTCTGACATTTGAATTCATCATTCACGTCTGTGACATGTTTTCATATTATCATTTAATATCGATGTCAGTACCAAACAGTAATAAGGGTGCAAACATCTGTTGTTTACTCTGAAATGATTAGCTTCCATATATAATAAAAATTTACCCTATTGCAATAACATTTTAAAAAAACCTTGCAAACATTTTGGACTCTGGTGATACCTTTAAAAAGGCAATGGAAAATCAGCTATGTGAAGTTCGCCTGCTAGTTGCTTCATCCCAGTAAAATCTAGGATGAGTGGGACTAAAGTTCATTCAGATACTGTTTACATTAAAGAGAGTCTCTTAAGTATATGCATAGGCCTACTTGGTATTTAACTTCACTGAGGCTCAGAAACAATCCAACCAAAGTGATAAAATCACCTAGACTTCTGGGGAGGAAGGCCTATCGTTTTACTGTCCTGTACCAAGTTGGCTGGTTGTTTCTTTGGTGACATTTAGGGACAAGACACAGTTGGTTGATAATACTGCTTTAAGCTGAAATGGAAACATTGGGAGGAATACCACTTCTTTGCCAGGCTAACCTTTATTTCTCCTTTGAAATTCTGCTCAGACATTATATTCTATAGCAAGCCTTCCCTAACCCTCTAGGTTAGGCTAAATGTTCCTCTTTGCAACTCACAGCACCCAGTGGATACCCCTAACTCAGAACTCATCATAGGATTGTATTTGAAAAATCTCATATCTGAAAATCTTCCCTATTAGAGTGTAAGCAGAGACCCAGCCTTACTCATCTTTGTATCACTGGTACTTAATATAGCAATATATTGCCTGATCATGGGTAAGCAGCCAAAAGTTGGGCAAAAACGACAAGAACATTGTTACATCAGGCAGTGTGCTAGGTAGGCCAAGGATGAATAAGATATTTCTTTCCTTTAAGACCTAATCATCTAATAATCTAGACGAGTTGCAATGGGGAACAAAAACGGAAAATTAATCAGCTCAAGGGAGGAAATGCCGAGGAAGTCTCTTGGAAGAGGTAATGTGGGGATTACGTATTTAAAATATATAGGTAATCACTGATTTATTGATTACCTCAAGAGTAAGAGAGCAAGACAACTTTGGGAAACAGCAAAGAGTTTCATATGTCTTGAGTTTAGGATTTTAAGGGTATAAAATGGTCTGAAAAATTAGATGGGAGTTAGAACAGGATGGATATAATTTGAAATGCCAAGTACTTAGTTTTTTAACCTGCAAAATGAGAAGCCATTGAAAGATTTTAAACAGAGGAGTGACATAGTAAGTTTTAAATTTGTGGGTGATAATCCACAGTAGAGTGATGGAGGTTGAATTATTGGGGGCACAGGAAACAAGGAACAGTGAAAAGAGAAATAAGGTGGAACTAAGGGATGGGAGTCAAGGACAGATTAGAGATACATTGAAAAAGTCAAATCACAAGGACTTGGTGAATTAAAGGATGAGGTGTCTGGCAAGGTGAACTGAGTTTTCTAGATTGGCCCATTGAGGGTATGAAGGTGGCATTCACTGAGAAAAGCAGTGCATGAGGATAAGGATGTGAGCCCAGTTTTGGACAAGGTGTGTTTGGGAAGCCTGGTTGACAAGGAAGAGGTCCAACAGGTAGTAAGGTGTATAGGTCTGGAGTTCAAGGGTGAGGTCTGCAGTAATGATACAGATTTGGAATTTTTCACACTGGTTGAAGCTGTGGGTGTTATAGTGGACACTGATATTTTGCACACAGATCCTCCGGGATCCCTTTTGCATTTTCTATTTTCTAGCCAGCCTCCCCCCACCCCATCTTCCATGTGGTCTTGTATCTGGTGGCTTGTACCTGTGGAGAGCTGCCCTTAGGAACTGTGGCTGCTTTGTCTGCAGGCTCAGAGAGCTGGAAGCCTCTGGTTGTTTCACTGCCAAGGGGCAGACCTTAGCCAATGATCAAGTGGTACTGGAGTACCAAAGCCCAGCTCTCTTGCCTCCAGTTGGGGCAAACTGTGAGATGTAATTTGCCCTCCAGGACTTTGCCCTCAGTTGCACTTTGCTTGATTTGATCCATTTCCTGTCCTGCTTCCCCACTCCCTTACTGGTCTCCCTGGGAAGCATTTCTCTAATGAATCACTTGCACACAAATTCTCATCTCAAGGTTTCTTTCTGGGTGTGTGTACCTAAGACACGTTGTGAATAAGACCACTGAAATAGAGTATTTAAAATGAAAAGGAAAAATATCCAAGACAGGAACTCAAGGGAGTATCACCAGTTAAGAGGTGGGCTGTGAAATCCATTACCTTGAATCCTATAATTATGGGTAGGGCCACCTTAGGTGTTGAAATCTGTCCTCTTAGAACATGTGGTTTCCTCACCCCTGCTCTCTTTCTGGCAGGGCAAAATTCCTGCTGCTGCTAAATGTGAAGAAAGGAGAGATTGTCTGATGAGGCATCGCAATGACACTGTTAGCAAGGATGCTGATAAGCATACCATGACCATAATAGGGAAATGAGCACTGAACTATGGCCAAGTGGATATTGTAGATTTGTTTATTAGGGAAGAATGAAAATGCACTACTTCATATATGGGGAGGAGCTATCAGTTTTCCCCTTTCAATCTACTGATTATGTAGATTTCTATGGGAATAAATATAGATATATATACTTTTAAATTTCTTCATTGCATATTATTGTGTATATGAATTATGGTTAAATACATAACTAACTTCTTATTATGGGTACCTTGGTTTTCTCCATTCCTTTCTTATTGTGACTGATGCCTTTTTAGTTATGAATGCATGATGAACAACCTAGGACACATATCTCTTTTTGTATAGTTGAGTATCTTAGGGAAAATTTCTTCAAGTGGGATTTGTTGTTTCAAGGGTAAATGTGTTATATATTTTGACATGGGTAATTATATGAATTTTTAAGTTAAATTAGTAAACCACATTCATGCATATAATTTATAACTTTTTTCCTCATGATTGACATTATCTCTATTAAAAGTCCCCATTTCCACTTGATTATGGTAAATGCTGTATAGTCAATTTCAGGTTTAATCAGTTCAGTATAAACTTATATTGATACTTAGTTAATACAGTTAAAAGTTCAGTCATGAAGAGGTTTAAATTTTCTGCTCTGGTTCTCTCTCACCATATCCTCTATGGGGTCAGTTCCAAGTTCTAGGGACCTTATGCAACTACCACCAGTGTTGGGGAGGAAAGGACTATTTCCTGCTCTGGCTCTGAATTGGTTCTGCACTGACACCTTCCCCGGATGTCACTTATCAAGCCTGTCTCTTGTCACAAACAGTGTCCAGTGTTTCTTCAATGATGACTAGTCTGCAGTTTTAGTGAAACTCTCCTTGGATCTTTGGCTCAAGTGATTTCTCAAAGATGCGGCGTGTTGTCCTCAGGTTTCTGGTTGGAACAGTAACTATCTCTCATCCAGTCCTTATGAGCCCTGTACCCCTGCAGGGTCTCTCAGCCAATCTTCAATCCCTCTTGGCACATGGGAACTTTGGATTTCCTTCCACACCAATTAGGGGACAAAAACAACTGCAGGAAAATTAGGAAGTCTAACAATTTCCCCCTTATAGACATTTTTTCTTAATCTTCATAAGAAAAGAGGTAATTCCCTAGGTAATTCTGAACAGAATGAATTTGAGCTTGGGGAGAGTAGTTAAGTATTAAAAGAACAGCTGAGGACAAAAAGCAGACTATGAGGAAGGAATGTCAGGTAATACTAAAATAGCAATGTAAGTTTCTGACCATAAATTTCTAATGGAAAAAACTGGGCAAATATGTGACATTTTCTCCATCATTGTGACAGCAAGGTGTTGAAGACTGGGAGAAAAATGGAGAGATGTGGACTGGAAGATTGAGGATGTCAACATATTGTGACAGTAAAACAATAAACGAGCTGGACAGTTTATAGATGTGATCAGAGAGGAAGGTAATGAATTTTCATAGTTTCAAGGTAGAAAATTTGGGGGTGATGAAACATTTTTTGTGGGGAGGTTGGAGTAGAGTAGTGAAACCCACTACACTGAGGAAGCCAAATCACTGTGACACTGGGGTGTTGATGGAAATTGAAGGTAGTTAGAATGAAGGGTAAAACTGGGGTGGGGCTTCCCTGGTGGCGCAGTGGTTGAGAATCTGCCTGCTAATGCAGGGGACACGGGTTCGAGCCCTGGTCTGGGAGGATCCCACATGCTGCAGAGCAACTAGGCCCATGAGCTACAACTACTGAGCCTGCACATCTGGAGCCTGTGCTCCACAATAGGAGAGGCCGCAATAGTGAGAGGCCCGCGCACCACAATGAAGAGTGGACCCCGCTCACCGCAACTAGAGAAAGCCCTCGCACAGAAGTGAATACCCAACACAGCAAAAATAAATTAATTAATAAAATCCTACCCCCAACATCTTAAAAAAAAAAAAAACTGGGGTGAATAGGAAGACAAAAAGCCAGGTTCTAAAGTGTTCAAAACATGTAGAGAAGCGATGGGGAGTTAAATGGAAGGAAATAAAGATACAGTGTGTGACAACAGCAAGGAGGAGTAAAACACGATAGACTAGAAGGCAAAAGCCTGAGAGGAGGAAAGATTTAATATGAGGGAGGAAGATAATGGTCTGGAAGTGAAGACCTGGAAATTTTAATACTAATTAGTCCCTCCATTCTACTTCCCCAACTCCAGACATGTAAGACATACAGAAGGATGAGAAGAGCTATTCTCGGTGGGGAGCCAGATTTCAGTTAAGGCAAAGAGGTGGAGGGAGTTCATTTGACAACTGACTCAGAGAGCAGGAAGGGCATAGTGATAAGGAAGTGAGAGGACAGGAAAGAATGAAAGACTAGTGGGGCTTACATTTTGGATGCTAGGCAAAGCAAACAGGATTGGGAGAGAAATTTAGTTGACTGTTCTTAATGTTCTGAAGAGAAAGAACTTATGTATACAACTGTTTGCTGTCACTGGCTGAGGTCTCAGGAGTTAATAGGCCTCTTTACTTCCTCTCTGTAGCCTTGTCAGCAGGGGGCAACTTGGCTTGAGGTTCCAAACCGAATATTGATTAAAATACAGTTAGAGGGTTAAAATCAGAGTGGGGCATTGGGAGCAAGTGTGGTTATGCTTAATATGTCAAATAAAAGTAGAATTCACTTGTGGGATGAAGTGGTTGAAATTCTAATGCGAACCTAGGCAAAACCTAGCCAAAGGTTGTGGAGTTGCTTGGGTTGTATGGTAGAGTTTGCAAAAATATTACTAAAGACTTTGAAAGTCACCTTTCCCAAAGCAGATGCTAATAGCAGCTAAAAGAAGCAGTCTATTTTATCTAGAATCTGAGGCGTATAAGAGAGGGTGAGGTGAACACTTTGCAAAACTCACAGCTAACTTGACTTACTCTATTCAGATTGTCATCCTTAATTCTTGCTTTTTAGTTATAACAAAATTGAACCCCAAATCTCATTTGGGAAAGAATAAGAAAATATAAGTAGAGTAATTACGAGAAAAGAAATGAGAGCATGCCTGTTATTTTCTTATTCCAAGAGAGTGGCAAGTGGCAAGTATAGGTGCTGTTACATACTATAGTCCTGTCCTAGGAGGGTACAGCTAAAGATGTAAGACTCAACTTGGGTCCTGGTTTTATATTTCTGTTATATCTTTAATCAGTCATTTCCTGTTTGGTGTGAGTTAACGGTTCCTTTGGTGGATTTTTTTTCCCCCTCTGAGTCATCTTACTTGATAATGTCAGCCATGGGCTCACTGGCACATGTTGTATTGTCAATCTGTGATTCTCACTTTGGGCCATTTCTGTTGCTTGTGTCTCTTCTACTTGCAATTTCCCTTTGGTTGCCATCCCCTATTTTAGGAGAACTCAATCCACGTGCAGAGAAATATTATACGTTCATCTCAGCAGGATGTGTGAGAAAGAGACCTTGGAAACAGGATGAAACTTGGAGTGTCATAATTCTATTTGCAGAGACTTGATCCTTGCTTACATGGACCGATCACAGTTGCTGAAAAAAAAAAACTCTGTGATATTTTCATGGATTCAGCCATATGGCACTGCCCTACCTGAACCATCATTCTGTTTTCCCTTACAGACACTGAGGAATGCAATATGGACATCCCGTCTGACTGCACAGTATACAAACTCTTTACCTAATGTTGCAGATGGGTTTCATATATCCAAGGGGCTGTTTATTAATGTGGGTATTTTTTCTCTTGCTTATTTACATATTGCTCAGAAGCCTGCCTACAACATGGAAATGATCTGCATGCATCTCGTTTCTTAGGAGTAAAGCACACTCCTACACAATAGGGCACATCATTTCACGGGAGGCAAGTCATTTTGGGGTCTCCATTTCCATGTTTTGTGGGGGCAGTGCCATAAAAGCACTCTCTACACAAATCACTTTCTTTAATTTATTTGAAGTTTTGAGCAAATATAAAGAGGTTCTTAAATGCTTGGAAATAGTAAGGTGTTGTAATAATAAGAACCCTGAGGAGTTTGGTAGAAGTGTAGGCCCTTGGAATAGGCTGACTAAAAAAATATTCCTGGCTTTAGTATTTACCACCTGTGTAGCCTTAGAAAATATTTACTCTGTATCAACCTGGTTCCTCATCTATAAAGCAGGAAAAAATAACATATCATATAAAGTTGTAAGGATTGGACACTATGAATGTACGATTAAAATGGTGGTGAAAATGGCATTATTAAAAATAGTGTTGTTAAACATTATTTAGAGATTGTTATTATCTCTGTTTTCTTAGGACAAGGATATTAATGCTCCCAGGAAGTGGAGATGATTGTCTGTAATTATTTGTCTTAACTCCATACGAGTTCTTGAAATGTGTATTCCCAGTCCCTGTGGAAGTACCTGGCAAGTAGTAGATGCTCAATCCATGTATGTTTGTTTGTTTATTTATTTATTTATATTGGAGTATAATTGCTTTACAGTGTTGTATTCTTTTCTGCTGTACGATGAAGTGAATCAGCTATATGTATACATATATCCCCTCCCTCTCGGAACCTCCTTCCCATCACCCACCCCCCACACACACATCCCACCCATCTAGGTCATCAGAGCACCGAGCTGAGCTTCCTGTGCTTCATAGCAGGTTCCCACTAGCTATCTATTTTACACATGGTAGTGTATTTATGTCAAACCTAATCTCCCAATTCATCCCAACCTCCCTTCCCCCCGACCCATGTGCACACGTCCATTCTCTACTTCTGCATCTCTATTCCTGTGCCAGAAATAGGTTAATCTGTACTATTTTTCTAGATTCCACATATATGCGTTAATATACGATATTTGTTTTTCTCTTTTTGACTTACTTCAGTCTTTATGACAGACTCTAGGTCCCTCCACATCTCTACAAATGACCCAATTTCATTCCTTTTTATGGCTGAGTAGTATTCCATTCTGTATATGTACATCTTCTTTATCCATTCATCTGTCAATGGACGTTTAGGTTGTTTCCATGACCTGGCTATTGTAAATAGTGCTGCAATGGACATTGGGGTACATGTGTCTTTTTGAATTATGGTTTTCTCAGGGTGTATGCCCAGTAGTGACATATTTTTTGATGGTGGCCATTCTGACCAGTGTGAGGTGACACCTCATTCTAGTTTTGATTTGCATTTCTCTAATGATTAGTGATGTTGATCATTCTTTCATGTGTTTGTTGGCAGTCTGTATATCTTCTTTGGAGAAATGTCTATTTAGGTCTTCTGCCCATTTTTTGATTAGGTTGTTTGTTTTTTTGATATTGAGCTGCATGAGCTTTTTGTATATTTTGGAGATTAATCCTTTATCCGTTGCTTCATTTGCAAATATTTTCTCCCATTCTGAGGGTTGTCTTTTGGTCTTGTTTATGGTTTCCTTTGCTGCACAAAAGCTTTTAAGTTTAATTAGGTCCCATTTTAAAATTTTTGTTTTTATTTTCATTGCTCTAGGAGGTGGGTCAGAAAAGGTCTTGCTCTGATTTATGTCAAAAAGTGTTCTTCCTACGTTTTCTTCTAAGAGTTTTATAGTGTACGGTCTTACATTTAGGTCTTTAATCAATTTTGAGTTTATTTTTGCGTATGGTGTTATGGAGTATTTTAATTTCACTCCTTTACATGTAGCTGTCCAGTGTTCCCAGCACCACTTATTGAAGAGGCTGTCTTTTCTCCATTGTATATTCTTGCCTCCTTTGTCATAGATTAGGTGACCATAGGTGTGCGTGGGTTAATCTCCAGACTTTCTATCCTGTACCACTGATCTATATTTCTGTTTTTGTGCCAGTACCATAATGTCTTGATTACTGTAGCTTCATAGTATAGTCTGAAGTTGGGGAGCCTGATTCCTCCAGCTGCATTTTTCTTTCTCAAGATTGCTTTGACTATTCGGGGTCTTTTGTGTTTCCATACAAATTGTAAAATTTTTTGTTCTAGTTCTGTGAAAAATGCCATTGGTAATTTGATAGGGATTTCACTGAATCTGTAGATTGCTTTGAGTAGTATAGTCATTTTCACAATATTGATTCTTCCAATCCAAGAACATGGTATATCTCTCCATCTGTTAGTGTTGTCTTTGATTTCTTTCATCAGTGTCCTACAGTTTTCTGTGTACAGGTCTTTTACCTCCTTAGGTAGGTTTATTTCTAGTATTTTATTCTTTTTGTTGCTATGGTAAATGGGATTGTTTCCTTAATTTCTCTTTCTGATCTTTCATTGTTAGTGTATAGGAATGCAAGAGATTTCTGTGTATTAATTTTGTATCCTGAAACTTTACCAAATTCATCGAATAGCTCTAGTAGTTTTCTGGTGGCATCTTTAGGATTATTTATGTATATTATCATGTCATCTACAAACAGTGACAGTTTTACTTCTTCTTTTCCAATTTGTATTCCATTTATTTCTTTTTCTTCTCTGATTGCCATGGCTAGGACTTCCAAAACTATGTTGAATAATAGTGGCGAGAGTGGACATCCTTGTCTTGTTCCTGACCTTAGAGGAAATGCTTTCAGTTTTTCACTATTGAGAATGAAGTTTGCTGTGGGTTTGTTGTATATGGCCTTTATTATGTTGAGGTAGGATCCCTCTCTGCCCACTTTCTTGAGAGATTTTATCGTAAATGGATGTTGAATTTTGTCAAAAGTTTTTCTGCATCTATTGAGATAATCAAATGGTTTTTATTCTTTAATTTGTTAATATGGTGTATCACATTGATTGATTTGCCTATATTGAAGAATCCTTGCATTTATGGGATAAATCCCACTTGATCATTGTGTATGATCCTTTTATTGTGTTGATTCTGTTTGCTAGTATTTTGTTCAGGATTTTTGCATCTATGTTCATCAGTGATATTGGTCTGTAATTTCCTTTTTCTCTGATATCTTTGTCTGATTTTGGTATCAGGGTGATATTGGCCTTGTAGAATGAGTTTGGGAGTGTTCCTCCCTCTGCAGTTTTTTGGAAGAGGTTGAGAAGGATAGGTGTTAGCTCTTCTCTAAATGTTTGATAGAATTCACCTGTGAAGCCATCTGGTCCTGAACTTTTGTTTATTGGAAGATTTTAAATTATGGTTTCAATTTCATTATTTGTGAAAGGTCTGTTTATATTTTCTAATTCATCCTGGTTCAGTCTTAGAAAATTGTACCTTTCCAAGAATTTGTCCATTTCTTTGTGGTTGTCCATTTTATTGGCATAGAGTCGCTTGTAGTAGTCTCTTAGGATGCTTTGTATTTCTGCAGTGTCAATTGTGGTTTCTCCTCTTTCATTTCTATTTTTATTGATTTGAGTCCTCTCCCTTTTTTTCTTGATGAGTTTGGCTAAAGGTTTATCAATTTTGTTTATCTTCTCAAAGAACCAACTTTTAGTTTTATTGACCTTTGCTATTGTTTTCTTCATTTCTGTTTCTTTTATTTTTGCTCAGACCTTTATGATTTCTTTCCTTCGACTAACTTTGGATTTTATTTGTTCTTCTTTCTCTAGGTGCTTTAGGTGTAAGGTTGGATTGTTTATTTGACATGTTTCTTGTTTCTTAAGGTGAGATTGAATTGCTATATATTTCCCTCTTAGAGCTGCTTTTGCTGCATCCCATAGGTTTTGGTTTGTTGTATTTTCATTGTCATTTATTTCTATGTATTTTAAAATTTCCTCTTTGATTTCTTCAGTGATCTGTTGGTTATTTAGCAGCACACTGTTTAGCCTCCATGTGCTTGTGTTTTTTACAGTTTTTTTTTCCTGTAATTTATTTCTAATCTCATAGAGTTGTGGTCGGAAAAGTTGCTTGATACAATTTCAATTTTCTTAAATTTTCCGAGGCTTGACTTGTGACACAAGATGTGATCTATCTTGGAGAATGTTCTGTGTGCACTTGAGAAGAAAGTGTATTCTGCCACTTTCAGGTGGAATGTCCTATAAATAGCAATTAAGTCTATTTGGTCTATTGTGTTATTTAAAGCTTGTGTTTCCTTATTTATTTTATTCCTGGGTGATCTGTCCATTGGTGTAAGTGGGGTGTTAAAATCCCCCACTATTATTGTGTTACTGTCGATTTTCCCTTTTATGGCTGTTAGCATTCGCCTTATGTATTGAGGTGCTTCTGTGTTGGGTGCATAAATATTTAAAATTGTTATATCTTCTTCTTGGATTCATCCCTTGATCATTATGTATTGTCCTTCCTTATCTCCTGTAACAGTCTTTATTTTAAAGTCTACTTTATCTGATATGAATATTGCTACTCCAGCTTATTTTGATTTCCATTTGCATTGAATATCTTTTTCCATACCTTCACTTTCAGTCTGTATGTGTCCCTAGGTCTGAAATGGTTCTCTTGTGGACAGCATATATACAAGTCTTGTTTTTGTATCCATTCAGCCAGTCTATGTCTTTTGGTTGGAGCATTTAATCTATTTACATTCAAGGTAATTATCATGTATGTTCCTATTACCATTTTCTTAATTGTTTTGGGTTTGTTTTGTGGGTCTTTTTCTTCTCTGTGTTTCCCGCCTAGAGAAATTCCTTTAGCATTTGTTGTAAAGCTGGTTTGGTGTTGCTGAATTCTCTTAGGTTTTGCTTGTCTGTAAAGCTTTTGATTTCTCTGTCAAATCTGAATGAGGTCCTTGCTGGGCAGAGTAATCTTGGTTGTAGGTTTTTCCCTTTCATCCCATTAAATATATCTTGCTACTCCCTTCCAGCCTGCAGAGTTTCTGCTGAAAAAACAGCTGATAACCTTATGGGGATTCCCTTGCATGTTATTTGTTGCTTTTCCCTTGCTGCTTTTAATATTTTTTCTTTGAATTTAATTTTTGTAGTTTGAATAATCTGTGTCATGGTGTGTTTCTCCTAGGGTTTATTCTGTATGGGACTCTCTGCACTTCCTGGACTTGGGTAGCTATTTCCTTTTCCATGTTAAGGAATTTTTCGACTATAATCTCTTCACATATTTTCTCAGACCCTTTCTTTTTCTCTTCTTCTTCTGGGACCCCTATAATTTGAATGTTGGTGCATTCAATGTTGTCCCAGAGGTCTCTGAGACTGTCCTCAATTCTTTTCATTCTTTTTTCTTTATTCTGCTCCTCGGCAGTTATTTCCACTAGTCTATCTTCCAGGTCACTTATTCCTTCTAGAGCATTTTTCATTTCAGTTATTGTGTTGTTCATCTCTGATTGTTTGTTCTTTTAGTTCTTCTAGATCTTTGTTAAACATTTCTTGTATTTTCTCGATGTGTGCCTCCATTCTATTTCTGAGATTTTGGATCATCTTTACTACCATTACTCTGAATTCTTTTTCAGGTAGGTTGCCTATTTCCTCTTCATTTATTTGGTCTTACAGGTTTTTACCTTACTCCATCATCTGTAACATATTTTTGTCATCTCATTTTGTTTTTGATGGGTGGCACTGTGTTCCTGTATTACTGGTTGTTTGGCCTGAGGCTTCTAGCACTGGAGTTTGTAGGCAGTAGGGTAGAGCCAGGTCTTGGTGCCGAGATGAGGACTTATGGGAGACCTCACTCCTATTAATATTCTCTGGGGTCTGAGGTTCTCTGTTAGTCCAGGGGTTGAGACTCAGCGCTCCCACCACAGGAGCTCAGGCCCAACCCCTGCCCTGGGAGCCAAGATTCCACAAGCCACGTGGCATGGGGAAAAAAAAAAAAAGGCAGAACAATAACAAAGAATAAAAAATAAATAAAATTAGAAAAATAAAAAATTTGTTAGAAAAATTAAAAATATAAGTGAAAAAAAAGCAAGGTAAAACAGAAAAGCAAGGTAAAAACAAAGGGGGGGAGAACAAACAAAAAGGAGCAGAACAATAACGAAGAATAAAAAATAAAATAAAATTAGAAAAAAATTTATTTGAAAATTTATTTTAAAAAGGTAAAAAGATAAATGATACAACAAAAACAAGGTGAAAGGGAACCACAACAGCAAAAAAAAAACCAACAAACAAAAAACTGAAAAAGGCCTTGGCTGTGGGGGCAGTGCTCAGGTGGAGTCGGGGCTTAGGCGGGGGTGGGGCCTAGGCTCACGACAGCTGGACGGGGCCTCGGAGTGTGAAGTATCAGGCCCGGGACCTCAGCAGGTTCCTGGGGGTCAGAGTGGGCGGGGGAAATGCTGGCTTTTCCTTCTGATCCTTCTATGCTGCAAGGGTCTCTCTGTTCCCATTGATCACCTCACTGTGTGTGGGCCCCTCTGGGCATGGGAACCCCTCTCCTCCCCCAGTTGCCCCTCAGGGGCACTGGTCCCTTTTGGTCTCCACTTCTCCTTCCCCCTCCCTCCCCCCATGTCCTACCTGGTTGCTTGGGGGTTCCTCCCATCCCCTTAGGTGTCCAAGGTCCCCCACCAGTTCCTGGTAGGTGCCCTAGTTGTGAGGAGATGCAAACTCCACATACTCCTACTCTGCCATCTTGACTCCGCCCCTCCATGTTTGTTTAATTAACTATAAAATTGTTTCATTCATATGAAAAACATTTAATGTGCCTTAATCGGTATTCATATTTAGGGAGATGAAATCAAAATATTATAGACAATCACTGGATAATTTTCTGGCAGGAAAAGAAATCAAATATGAAAAGAGATGTAGATTTTTTTCACTCTTTACTTGTCTCATTCTCTTTTGGTTTAGAAATGGAAACCTGACACTTGGAGAACAAAAGAATAGGAATATCATTCCATGAATTTCTTCACTTTTATATGCTGCCTTCCTTTAATAGAATGCTAACCTTCCTGAGAACAGGGATCTTGCCTTTTATTTTCTGCCAAAACCCTGCTCATTGCCTAAAAAGTGTCTTGAACCTAGTAGTTGCTCTATAGTTACTGAATAGATTTCTACCTCTTTGTAATCTAATATGTGGAGAAAAATTTATAATAACACATATTTCTTCCTCTTCTGAGTAGAAATCTGAAGTTCACAGTCTCATATTCAGAATGTTTGTTTTATTGCTTATCCATGATATTTTATTTAGCATATTAATCTGAAAGTGAATTACTTGGATAAAAAAATCATTTTAAATGCTCATGAGTAATATTTCCAAATTCAATTCTGCGATGATTGCTCCAATTTTTTTTACTTTATTTTATTTTTTTGGAGTATAGATGATTTACAATGCTTTGTTAGTTTCAGGTGTACAGCAAAGTGATTCAGTTATACATGTACATATATTCATTCTCTTTCATATTCTTTTCTCACATAGGTTATCACAGAATACTGAGTAGAGTTCCCTGTGCTATGCAGTAGGTCCTTGTTGGTTATCTACCTTACCTAATATATATAGTGGTATGTGTGTATGTTTTCATCCCAGGCTTCTGATTTATCCCTCCCTACCACATTTCCCCTTTGGTAACCATAAGTTTGTTTTCAATATCTGTAAGTCCATTTCTGTTTTGCAAATAAGTTCATTTGTTTCTTTTCTTTTTTTCTTTTAAATTTAGATTCCACATATGGGTGATATCATTTGATATTTGTCTTTCTCTGTCTGACTTACTTTGCTTAGTATGATGATCTCTAGGTCCATCCATATTGGTGCAAATGGCATTATTTCATTCTTTTTTATGGCTGAGCAATATTCCATTGTATATATGTGCCACATCTTTATCCATTCCTCTGTCGATGGACATTTAGGTTGCTTCCATATATTGGCTATTGTAAATAGTGCTGCAATGAACGTTGGGGCAGGATGTTTCTTTTTTAATTCCAGTATTTATTTTTAACAAAACATTTCTTCTTTTACCATTAATTTCTGCTTCTGTCACTTGGTTAAATGGTTATCCAAATAGTTTACCCTGCATACCTTTCTTTTAGTCAAAATTCTTAAATGTGGCTATCCACAGCCATTAAATTAATGTTTCTTTTTTGTTTAGTCTGTGTAGACTCAGTCATGGTTTTCAGGTGTTTCTGTTTGGAGCCGACCTTAGCTAACACAGCAAGCTTTGTGGGAAAAAATGTATATTAATTATTTTCTCAGGATTTAACTTTATGTTTCTATCAGATACAACTTCCAGATGGATGGCAGATCATAGGATCACATTTTCCTGCTATCTTATGGCACATGGAAACACTTGGTTTAACAGCTGCACCACAATGATCTGACCATGTAACTGTCAACAGCATAACCAGGTATACACCTTATGCCTGGATCCTCTAATTTGCACGTTTTTTTCTGACACATTTAGAAAGTCTACAGTCTGAATCCTTCCATTCGTGTTCACTTAGGAGTTAGTGAAATTTTAAAATATACACATTCTAATAGGACTTTAATGAGAGCCAATAAAACAAACCATAGATTATATCCAAAGCCAATTAATATTTTCTATTGAAACTAGAGTAAGGATCAGCATTGAGCTTCTTGCTCTTCTTATAGTAAATTTTCTAATAAGTATAGCTGGTCAGAAAATGAGATGTCACACACAGTAGAAGGAACTTAGGAATGGAGCAAAAAGGCAGATTCTAGGTCCCCCAGCCTGTTTTTTGGTTGCATGACCTTGGGCAAACCTTTTAAACTTTGGGCCAAACTGATTCCTCATAGAAAATAGGAAGGGTTTCGATAAGATAATTTTAAGATTCTTTATATCTCTAAAATTTTTATGATCTACAAACTAGGTAGGTCAATCCTAAATTATTGAAAAATTGATGCATAGTTTTGTGAAATGAAGCTGGTATTTCTATCACAATGAGCCCTTTAAATAATAGCAAAGATCCTTAACCTTGCTCACATTTATATGACAAGATACCATGTCAGTGACAGCCCCTGTCCTCGACAGTATAATTCATCAGCATGCATTTTGAAACATTTGAGGGGTTCAAAGGATCACTCAGAATTTGTCTCTTACAAGTTGAAGAAAAATGAATTCTGTCAAAAATAGGATCCAAGGTCTGTGTTATTGTGCACCGGAAAATATTAAACAATAAAAAAAACAGCAATAGCAAATATAACAGTAATTTATGGATCATGACAGAGCTTAGGCATGTGTGTGGCTTATCTCTATATTCTAACATGCTGACAACAGAGCAATAATGATGTTTAATTCAAACAATCTTTTTAATTCAAACAATCTTTTTATGGCAGGCCGTATGTGAGAAATATTTTTGATATATTCATCATGTTTTTGTGTTCCAGGATCATCTTGCAAAAGCAGTCTTGAATCCTTCCTAAATGCATGGTCCATTGATTTGAACTGATAGAATATTATGACTTCCTTTGTCTTCTGTTTTGTGATTTTGCCAGTAGTTGAAACAAGGAGAACAATAGAGTGTACGTGAATAGAACTGAGCATTACGGAAGGTGTAAAGATACTGAAAGCTGACAAAAAAAGAACACTAATGAACAAAAAAAAAAAAATTGGTTTACGTTCTTGAATTAGGGATTCCTATATCTACATCTCTGCATCTTTTGTTTTCCTTTAAAAAAGGACAAATAGTTTATTCAAAGGGAATTAAGTCCTTCATGAACAGCTATATACAATTTATTTCGACCTAAATGGAATTTATATAATATACCTAAAAGACAAAGATAAAATGATGCTGGTCTTGGGCTTCCCTGGTGGCGCAGTGGTTGAGAGTCCGCCTGCTGATGCAGGGGACACGGGTTCGTGCCCCGGTCTGGGAAGATCCCACATGCCGCGGAGCGGCTGGGCCCGTGAGCCATGGCCACTGAGCCTGCGCGTCTGGAGCCTGTGCTCCGCAACGGGAGAGGCCACAACAGTAAGAGGCCCGCGTACCGCAAAGAATAAAAAATGATACTGGTCTTTGTGGGGAAAAGGCCCCATATAAAAATAATGGGACCTCGAATACATGTGTTAAAATTGTTTGTTGATTTATTTATACAGACTATATCTGTCTAATGTGATTCTTGCTCTAATTCTTATCATTAGCGACCCTTAGCAGAAAGTCAATTGCTACATCAAAATGATCTTTCATAGAAGCAGTTTTCTGTAGAAATCCAGGCACTGTAGTTTATGGGGGCTTTTAAGTTTGCTTTAGAAGCCTTCTCCGAAAATCTTTATTTATCTTTCTTCAAGTGCCAGTTGCCTCTGTTCTGTCAACTGGGAATGTATTACCTCTCCATTGACCTCTGTGTGCTGCCAATTTCCTCAAATGATGGACTCCTTTCTCCAGGATTAACACTTCAGACTCTTCTTCCTCCATCACTCTATCAGTTTGGATAATTTAATGTTTACTGAAGTGTGAATAGATCTAGTTCGCGTGTAATTTGCACTTTTGAATGCTACTTTTCAATGGAAAGGGATCTGGGATTGGTGTGTTTACCTGATGCCCACCCTCACTCCCTGTTCATTCTCGACCTTAAACTTCTCATCCTGCCAATAAAAGCCGTCATTTGATTACTTTGAATTTTCACGTTTGTTGAAAAATAGTTTACTTCTTTCCAAAACAGTATTTTGTGGGGCAAACATTTTGCTTTTCTCTAGTCTATGTGGCCCCTTGATTTGCACTTAGCTATTACATCCTGCCATTACCCTAAATCCCCCAGTTAAGGGATCCTCAGTAAGAGCCCTTTAGTTACTGATTCCTGGGCACAGTGGGTCAACAGACTTCACCTCCCAGATAGAACAGTGCTTCCCCACTCTCCTGCGTGCGGGATCTGCAGGTGCTTCCAAAGGAGGCGAGTGCACTCAAAACTACAGCCCCAGTTTCTGCCTCTGCTTCTGTCTACTGCAGCTGCACCTTTGTTTTTGTTCCTAATGTGCCTCCAGGTCCCTGTCCCTTTGCTAGGGATGACACACGTGTGCTCATCTACTACATTTCACAGTGTCTCAGAGGCCTCTTGGGATAGTTTCTAACAGTCTCCACTTGGGGAGTACAATTTCTTTCCATCCAGCGAGGAAATACCTTCCTTTCTAGTGTCCAGGTTGTTAGTGGCGGTGGTCCCATGGAAATGAGACCATGCCCTGAGTGACACTGAGTTTTCAGCTTTCCTGAACCAACACTCTGTTTCTGGAACTCCGTCCCCTGGATGGGGTGCTTGTATTTGCTTGGCAAAGCTAGGTTTAAACCTGACTCCTGATGCTTCTCTTAGGTGTTCTCTTAGGAGAACGTTTGTTTCTCTGTGTAGTCTGGCTTCTATTTTTACTCCCTTTTTGTCTATAAGACATATTAGTATATGTTTGGACTCCTATTGAAGACCGGGTTCAAGTTCTTCCCCATGGTGTTCATGCGTGGCATATGAATCAGAGGATGTGGCTGTTGACCTCTGCTTCAGTTTCTATAAGCAGATAAGGAGGCTTTGTCTTACCAGTGTCAGCTCTGACCCAAATAAATCATGTTACACCACATTTCTTCATTTGGTCAGACTAATTTATTTATTCAGAGTACAAGAGGGAGAAAGATCTCTCTTTTCACTGCTAGTCTAAATATTACATTAACTAAGCTGCCTGCTTTGTTATTGGCTTGGGAAGAGTGACTAGCAGGGCATATGGGAGTTATTATGACTCCATGTTTTTTGTTATATACTATTAGCTGCACATTCTAGACCAACAGATAAGAATGGGGTGAGTGCAACTCTCCTGTATGGCTAGAGTCAGATGAGAAAAAAATGGGGAAAAACATGGGCAGTGCTAAATGAGCATGAGTTTAGAAATAGAGGGCTTCCCTGGTGGCACAGTGGTTAAGAATCCGCCTGCCAATGCAGGGGACACAGGTTCGAGCCCTGTTCCAGGAAGATCCCACATGCCGCGGAATGGCTAAGCCTGTGCACCACAACTACTGAGCCTGTGCCCTAGAGCCCACGCGCTACAACTACTGAGCCCGTGCGCCACAACTACTGAAGCCTGCGCGCCTAGAGCCCATGCTCCGCAGCAAGAGAAGCCACCACAATGAGAAGCCTGAGCACCGCAAAGAATAGCCCCCGTTTGCCGCAACTAGAGAAAGCCCATGCGCAGCAACGAAGACCCAATGCAACCAAAAATAAATAAATTTTTTAAAAAAAGAAAGAAATAGAGAAAGCAGGACCCACAGATTTTGTAAGCAGAGTAGAATTTTGCAGCACTCTGAAGATGGAAGACAGAGTTTAAAAATTCAGAAAGGAACTGTAAGATAGAGAAATGATTTTGTGTCAAGAGGTGGGTCCTGAGGAAGAAAATTGTAACATCAGGTCTTAGACACTGGGATGGGATCTCAGATATTTGGGTAAGATGAGAGATTCCAGAGCAGAAAGTATGTGATGTGTACAAAGTCTTCGGTGTACATTACAAAAATTTTCTTATTAATCTACTACAAAATGTCTGGGAATTAATACTTTGTCTTTATAAAATTTTTATGTGTTATGAAAATGTTCATTTTAAATTTAGAAAATTTCTTTTATACCCTATGATTAAATGTTGTAAGTATGGTTAGAAGGTAATAGTGACTGCTCCCAACTAAGAATAGGAAATTTCAAGATTTTAATTTACTGAACCAGAGGTTACCAGGTCACAGAATGTATTTCTTTACAAATGGTTTCTTTTCTTTGGGCTACAAATCTAGAGAGGTTATGATATATATGTGTTGCCAGGGAACAGTGTCATTAATAATTAAAAATTCTTAGGTCAGTATCAATAGAAGTTTCAAAGAATAATGCTGTTTCAAAACAGTCTTTAGGGGGCTTCCCTGGTGGCACAGTGGTTGGGAGTCCGCCTGCTGATGCAGGGGACGCGGGTTCGTGCCCCGGTCCAGGAGGATCCCGCATGCCGCGGAGTGGCTGGGCCCGTGGGCTGTGGCCGTTGAGCCTGCGCGTCCGGAGCCTGTGCTCTGCAACGGGAGAGGCCGCAGCGGTGAGAGGCCCGCGTAAATTGCCTGTAAATTCAATGGATTCAACTAATAGAACTTTAAGGTCATTTGCAGTTCTGACTGTATGATTTTTTTTTTATTTTAATAAATTTATTTATTTATTTTTGGCTGTGTTGGGTCTTCATTTCTGTATGAGGGCTTTCTCTAGTTGTGGCGAGCGGGGGCCACTCTTCATCGTGGTGCATGGGTCTCTCACTGTCGTGGCCTCTCTTGTTGTGGAGCACAGGCTCCAGACACGCAGGCTCAGTAGTTGTGGCTCACGGGCCCAGTTGCTCCACGGCATGTGGGATCCTCCCAGACCAGGGCTCGAACCCGTGTCCCCTGCATTGGCAGGCAGATTTTCAACCACTGCACCACCAGGGAAGCCCCTGACTGTATGATTCTTAACCTGATTATCAGTTAATTCAAGGTGGAGAGATTTCGATTTTAAAATATGGAATCTTCCCATCCTATATACTCATTCATTTCATTTCATGTCATTTAATTGTTTTATAGTTTAGTGTTTATTAATTTTTTTTTGGTATTTTAGAGTTTTATCATTCCTAGGGTGGGAAAGCTAATATTATCCCACATTACCAAATCTCATAATTTCTGAGACAGTTTTCTATTGACAGTGTTATATTTTCTAGGTAGACATAGTAGCGTACCTCATGTATTTGACATCTAGAATAGATCATTTTTTTTGGTACTCTGTCCTCTATATGACAAAATTATTTTCAGTAATAATCATGAAAAGAAACAAGTAATAATAATAGCCAGACTAGAAATGCAGACAGATTAGAGATTTTTAAATTAAAATTTTATATACATGCCAGTTAAAGTTAATATTAAAAAGAATACGGGGGGCTTCCCTGGTGGCGCAGCGGTTGAGAGTCCGCCTGCCGATGCAGGGGACACGGGTTCGTGCCCCGGTCCGGGAGGATCCCACATGCCGCGGAGCAGCGCGTCCGGAGCCTGTGCTCCACAACGGGAGAGGCCACAGCAGTGGGAGGCCCGCGTGCCGCAAAGGGGAAAAAAAAATAAAAAAGAATACGAGTATTACAGTACCTAAAAAGAAAAAAGCTATGGGTTAATACTTTTCAATTACATTAATGTATTTTTTGAAAAGAGAGGAATTTATATCTGTATATAATAACCTTACAATTTTTCTTTTCAAGCCTTAACTTCTGCAAATTTGTCAAACTTTGGAAAAATTAATCTTGGTTGTTCATGTTTAATAGTATAGCTAGGTTTGTTAATCCATCTTTGCTCATACTAGACAGAATATTTCTATTAGTTTTAATTTTAGAGTTTTTTTTCATATGAAGCAGCAGATATACAAATAGGAAAAGTCTTAAACATAAAGATAAAATTTTCAGTGATTCATAAAGATTCCATTTCTTAATACAGTCCAGAAATTATAATACTGTCCATGTCTATGTTTCTTGGGGATCAATACTATCAGCTTCCAAATATTGTTGTGTATAAAAATTTTCCATTAAAATATCTTCATCAGAAAGTCATCATAAATTTCTATTGCATTTGGTTGAAAGAAATATTTTTTTCTTCTGCAAAAATCAGAGGCAATGGCTGAATAGTAGCAAACATTGCCGCTATTTGACCCATTGCTTTAGAATGAGCGTCTGGTTCTTGGGGAAAATGATGGAGGCAGTCAAGCCCAATGTCTTTTGTCTTTCTCCTGGCATTTCATACAGTAGCAGAACTGAAGTGAATCCAGTTCAGTTTCTTCATCTTTATAATCACTTTGATATCATTTTTTGGTTTTAAACCTACTGTTTCAAGGCAGGAATATGTAGTGCCATAGGGATACAAGATACAAACAGTGCCTGAAGCAACCTTGAATAGTTCTGAACTCTTAGGAACTTTCTCTCAATACAAATCCATGTAACTTAGCCCTGTGTCATGCTGACTGTATAACTAGGAATTTTCCATATTGACTTTCAGATATATTACAAGTTATTAAAGGACAAATAATAAAATCTAATTCGTGTATACACACACACACACACACACACACACACACACACACACATGCATGGTAATGCATATATATACATACATACGTATGTTAACAAACAATAGTCACTGAGGCTATAGTTTTAGACCTTAGACTAACTATTTTTTTTTTCAGAGAGAACTATTTTATTATTGACATTGCTTAGAATTGCTGGCACATGATGGTAATAAAAACAAACTGTAGTAGTTGGTTTTGCTACTGTTTTACAGTTCTCTATAGACAACACATACCTCTTTGTAGCTGAAGTTGACCATTCCTATCACTACATTGTAGCAGTGATAATGAGCATTTTTGACTAGTTCCTGACTGAAATGAAGTTATCTTTAATTTTTCCATTATGTTTAAGTTTTCGATAGCTATTTTGTAAACAACCCATTACCAAGGAAGTTTCCTTCTATTTCCAATTTATTAATTTTCAAATCAGAAGTTAGTGCTGAATTTAATGAACTAACTTTCTATATCTATTATGATGATTATGTGGTTTTTATTCTCCAACTTGTAAATACTACATTAATAGTTTTCCAGAGATTGAAGCATTCTTGAGTTTGGGTGATAAAACCTACTTCATAACGTATTATTCTTTTAGATAATGTTTTTGTAATTTGCCAGTACTTTGTTTATAAATGTTTGTAACAGTAAAGGCCTAGAGATTGTCTTTTTTGTGTTTACCTTTTTTAGTTTTGATATTAAGGTCACAGCATCTCATTGAATGAGTTTGGAAGGTTTATATGTTTTTTGGTATTCTGTGAGAATTCATGCAACATAGTAATAGTCTGTTCCTTAAAGGCTTGGTCCTTTTTTTTTTTTAGGAGTAGTTTTTTTTATTTTGTTATCTTCTGTCTACCACTCCCAGAATTGTTTGTAATATTGTGAAAGCAATTACATCTTGATTTAAAACATAAATGTATTATCCTCTTCAATCTCTCTCAGAAACATTACTTAGATTATTTTAGAGTTACCCGTTGTTTCCTCTAATAGCCCTGTTTCACTTGTTGTAGGGTTTAGTTCTTTTCTGTGTTGACTGTGTTGACTTTAGTTTCTCTCTTGCTGGTGGTTTTCCTCAAATATCTGCCAATTCTTGGTTATCTCTTTTCATGTGTAAATGAGGTTCTAGGTTGAACAGTATTGGTATCTGAAATAGAGTTTCAAGATATCTGCAGACAGCCAAAAGTTGCTAATGGAAATTGAATGCCCTTCTCATCACTTCACACTTTTCGCTCCCCAGCCATGAGAACAAACAGGCCCTAGGACAGTTATAGGGAAGATTAGAGTGGATAAAAAATGATCCTGAAAATGACTTCTTTCCCAGTAAGTTCCTAGGTCCTTTATGCAAATAAACCATTGATGGGTCTATCAGGGGTGTTCCCAGACACAAAAATTTTTCTCATCCATAGAGTGCCACCAGTTTAGTTTGCCAAGCTTGGAATCAGATGAAAGGATAAATAATGAATACATAGGAGTGAATAAATAATGTTCTGTTTTTAAAATCTGGGACCTGGGTTGTGAACACAGATGTTTATTTGCTGTTATCTTTTAGAATTTACATAAAAGTACACTCATATTATGTATGAAACATTTAAAACATAAAAATGAAGAAAGGCTAAATGAACAAAATTAATATATGATTTCAGGATCTTTTCTGAACCAAGAATTAATTTTTGAAATTATGTGTGTACAGACTAAGACTCTACAGATAAATTTATAAAAATGATGGTTAATTTGCGTGGTATAACCTGATCATTCTGTTAAATTCTACCTATTCTTCAGATTACCAACTCTTGTTTTATATCTGAGTTCAGAGTTATTCTACCTTAAACTCACCTCTCATAGGCATTGCTATTTGGAGAGGGAATTGGGGCTGAAGTTGCTCCCTTTAGGTTAATTAATGTGTTAACATGTATTAAAGTAACAGATTCTTTAGCTGCCATCTTGAATGGTACAAAGGGTCTGAGCCCAGAAGGCGGGGGGGTGTTGAAAGAAGTGACACAGCCAGTATTTTTCAGTAGGGGAGACAGGCATAGCCATCAAAATTCTGGTTGACTGAGATGGGGGCGAGGGTGCCTGGGGAGGAAGCTGGGACAGCCTGTGAATTCCATCTCTGAAAAGATCCTTGTATCCCTGATGTCATTGCCCTGGTTCACTCTCTCATTTTCTATCTGGATTTTCACTATTGTTTTCTGATCATTGCCCTTGACTAAAGTCACACTATTCTCCCATGCATCCTCCATGTCATCTTTTTAAAACACAAACTCGAGCAGTCATTCTCTTCTTAAAAACCTTCAATGACTCCCTATTACTACAGAATAAAGTACTAATTCCTTGGAGAGATTCAAAGCCATTCCCTCTCCCTCATCCTACCTTTATTGCACATGTATTGTGTTTGGGAACTCACACTCTGGACTGTTTGTCTTCAAATCTTGACTCTACCGCTTACCTGTTGCATGACTTTGGGTGAGATACCAAACCTTTCTCTTTCTCAGTTTCCTCTTCCAAAATAAGGACCTACTGTATAGCACAGGGAACTCTGCTCAATATTCTGTAATAACCTCAACAGGATAAGAATTTGAAAAAGAATAGATACATGTATATGTATAACTGAATCACTTTGCTGTATACCTGAAACTAACATAACATTGTTATTCAACTATACTCCAATATAAGATAAAAAATTAAAACAAAACAAAACAATGATAATAATCCTAGCTTTGCATAGGTTTGTTGTAAAGAGCAATGGAATGCATACATGTTAAGTACTTGGAAGTAGTACATGGTAACCACTCAATAAATGTTAGCAATTAACATCATATTATACCAATCTACTCTATGTAATTGATGCTATACTATATTAAAGTAATTACAGTTCCCAGAAAGTGCTAGGTAGGCACTCTCCATCCTCCCAGTGCCACAATTTTGCTTATTCTATCTTGGAAGTTGCAAATTTAAGTATTTTTAGGCATCTGGCAAAGCAGGGAAGGAAATTGTGTGAATTGGAGAACATATGCCCTTTCCTTGCAAAAGCATGCAAATTAAAATTTATATTTTAATACTGTCCTGACCAAAGGAATCATATCTGTGGTTCCTCCTCTACTTTTATGGAAAATTACAACCCATCACTCAAGGCCAACAGCAAATATTTCTTCCATCAACTTTTTGGACTTCCTTCCTCCTTTGTACTCCCATAGTGTCGACTGTATTCATGTTCCCATTGTAATGTTTATTGTACTATAATTTTAGTTACCTACATAATTGTCTGCCCACTTAAATTTTTTAGTTATCTGAGAGCAAGCAAAATGGCTTCTCTAGTTTTGCTTTTCCAATATCCAGCCAGTGCAAGCAAAATGGCTTGTCTAGTTTTGCTTTTCCAATATCCAGCCGGTGCTTATTACATTTTTTGAATGAATGTGATAGTATCTGGAATACATGCAAATATGGAAAACCAATATGAGTAGGGATGAAAAGGTTAAGAAGCCAAACTGGTGGGGCAGTGAATGCAAACATAAACTGCTTTTCATGTTTGTATTGATTTTGACTAGAATCTCACTCATGGATTGTTGCCCTATACCGTCTTTGGTCAAAGGTTATTAAGGACAGCACTTTTAAGCCTCTGCCACTTCAACAAAGCAAGCAATTAAAAGGTGATTTGATAAAGTAATAGACATTTCCCAATGGAGGTTGGCTGGTTTTTTACATAAAAATTACTAAGAATCATCAAAGTCATTGATAGAAGATACTCAATAAAAGATTAGTTGTTTTTCAGATGTGTTAAAGATTATGATTTTCTTCTCTATTTCATCAAGATAGTTTTGCAAAGCAAAATGGCTGAAATGTCAATAATTTATCCAAATGAAGTGCTTCTGTTTTTATATACAACAAACAAATAAATGAAAACCAAACAAATAGCTCTCTCCTCCTCACAAACACGTAAGAAAACAAAACAAAACAAAAGAAACAAAACCAAACAAACAAAATCCAAAACCGTCAATGGGAATGGACATGGCAAGCGTCAGGGGTTTGTGGCAACCTCTGCTGGACGGTTCAGGCCCCATTGCCGGTTCAGGAGCACGTAGAAGCAGTTCTCACCTACTCATTTCCCAGTCCTTGTACTCACCAGTAGATTTGCAGGGAGCTATCACTTCTTTCTGGGTATATTAATCAGCTTTGGTTGCCATAGCAGATTATCATAGCCTGGGAGGCTTAAGCAATAGAAATTCATTTTCTCACAGTCTGAATGCTGGGAAGTCCATGATCAAGGTCTGGCAGGGTTCAATTCCCTGTGAGATCTCCCTTTCTGACTTGTAGGTGGCAGCCACCTCCTTCTGTACTCATATGACCTCTTCTTTGTGTGCCCACTGAAAGAGGGGGAGTGATCCCTCTATTCCTCCTCTTATCAGGCAACCAGTCTTACTGGATTAGGTCCCCACTCTTATGACCTCATTTAATCTTAAGCACTTCCTAAAGGCTGTACCTCCAAATACAGTCACACTGAGGGTTAGGATTTCAACATATGAATTTGGGGGGGACACAATTCAGTCCAGAGCACTGAGGTAAAATCCTCTCAATGTGCTTTGAGTGCTAGTTCACAACATCATTCTCTTCCCTTTTGGTTAAAACACTTTTTTGACTAATTATATCATAGGTACTGACTTTTTATCTTTTTTTTTTTTTTTTGGCGGTACGCGGGCCTCTCACTGCTGTGGCCTCTCCCGTTGCAGAGCACAGGCTCCGGATGCGCAGGCTCAGCAGCCGTGGCTCACGGGCCCAGCTGCTCCGCGGCACGTGGGATCTTCCCGGTCCAGGGCATGAACCCGTGTCCCCTGCATCGGCAGGTGGACTCTCAACCACTGCGCCACCAGGGAATCCTACTTTTTATCTTTTAAACCTCTTTAAACAGGTTATTTCTCACTTTAATGAATTCAACCAGTTTCAGTTATTACTGAGGGAGGGTCTCAACAAATATAATGTCTTTCAAACTCTTAAATATAAACATCAATGAAGGAAAAGAAGTTAATATTGTAAAGACCTTCCTTCTCAAACAGTTTTTAACAATGCATTTGCCCATACTGATATGATCTCAATGAAGAAAACAAAATCCCAAGGTTTATTTGTGATCACATTCAACATTAACAATAGCACCAAGTTCGTGATGCTCCTCCCCAGCCCAAATTCTTAAGAACCCCAAATCTGATGGTATAAATATAGTTACAACTAAATAATTCAATTGATACACATAATGCAATAGATGAAGCCAAGGAGGGGGGAGAGGATATTTTTAAATATGGTTTTTGGTGTTTCCCATAAAGCTTAATTATTTTTTTTCATCTCCCTGAGCCGCCTAGTCCTTCCTAGAAACTTTACTGTCATGATAGTACCTGCAGAGTGATACCACTCCCAGACCTGGCTGTTTGTTTCTGAGTAAGAACAGCTGTGCGACAGACTGTTTGAACAGTCCCCGTTTCAGGATGCAGCATCGATCTCTGACACCGAGGCAGTACTGCACCAGCTGTCTCTGTGTTCGGTACTTTGCTATTCCTGGATGATCTACCTGTTCTCAGCCCTGTCACCTTACTGTTTCTGCCATCTAATTAAAAACCCATGCTACTGGATTCACTCTGCTACAAATTAGCAATGCTTTCTGTGTTCTTTCAGAGCCTAAACTGGCCATTTTTACTTTATGATACATGATTTATTTTTAAATTCATACAAGATGCTTGATTATTTATTTGTGGTATATTTGAGCTCTCTTGTGGAGCCTCGATCAGAGTAATCCTCTTCTAATGTATTCATATAGAGTGAAGATCTAAATTTCCTAATCAAAATCATGTCAGCAAAAGTAGAGCTGCTCTTATGATAACATTTTAGTCTAGAAAATGATTTTCCTTTAAAAGGGATTCAATGGACATGATGACATAAAAAGAAGCGGCAAAATTACACACAATCAGTTCACATAATCAAAACAGCAATGTTTTATATTCAGCAAGGATTCCTTTTTTTACTATAATAAATGGGAACAAAATAGTCCTTTTGGAATTCTGCAACTGTGTTATGGCTACAAATGCAATACTACTAGCATTCTACAGATAGGGACAAGCATTTTCAAAACTTTAGAGGAAAGGATCCCATTGAGACATAGTCCCTAAATATACATTCGGATAATATTTCATCACTAACACTGATGTTCTGTCTTCACTTTAACTTCATTAGGAACTCACTATTAAACCAAGATTAATCTATTTTTAAAACAGCCTAATTCATGCAAATAGTCAATGGTTGCTTTTTTTGGCTGCATTGGGTCTTTGTTGCTGCACACGGGCTTTAGTTGCCGCAAGTGGGGGCTACTCTTCGATGTGGTGCGCGGGCTTCTCATTGCGGTGGCTTCTCTTACTGCAGAGCACGGGCTTACGCGCTCGGGCTTCAGTAGTTTTGGCTGGTGAGCTCTAGAGCGCAGGCTTAGTAGTTGTGGTGCGTGGGCTTAGTTGCTCTGTGGCATGTGGGATCTTCCCGGACCAGGGCTCGAACCCGTGTCCCCTGCATTGGCAGGCAGATTCTTAACAACTGCACCACCGGGGAAGTCCCCAAATGGTTGCATTTTAATCACAACTGCTAGGGAAAAAATTATTTTCCTAACATATACATTGGAAGTGTACAACATCTATGGAACTTTTCTATATTCATTAGGGAAATCTGGTCCTGTCTTGTGGGATGCTCCAATGGTCTTCGTGCATACTTCTATCAGTATAGTATTCCAGAAGTGTGTGTTGTAAGGCGTATCCAGTTTCTCAGAAAGACTGAAGTTCTGTGAAACAGGTATCATGTATTGCACATCTTCATAATCCTAGAACCTAGCCTGGGCCTGAAATATGGCAGGTGTTCCAAAAATGATTGTTGGTTGACTTCATGAAAACTAAAGAAACAGGGACTAATGTTTATATGAGTAAGGTGAAGTTCATTGCCTTCACAAGATGTAAAATTATAGTATACCTACAAGACAGTATCCAGAGCAATTGCATGAATTATTGTGCATAATCATAGTCAAAGCTCTGCGTCTTTTTTATTAAAGTCTCTTTGATTCATAAACACACACACAGGCACACACATATACACACATCCTTTATGAATTTGACCTGGTTAGATAACCACTTCCTACTCAGTGATCACATGATCGTTTTGTCTTTTCTAGATTTTTGACTTTAAGGGTTTTATTTATAGAGTGCATTTCTTTACTTTTTACTGTGAACTGTAACAAACTTTGTGTGAATTTTGGAGCCATCAGTTTACATACTGCAGTGGCTACATTTGGGAAGTAAAGATGGAGTGACAGAGGAACTGGAAAATTTTAAAGGTATTGAACATATCTCTCAGTAGTTAGGCTGCCTTTAACGTGCAGGCAGTCACAACCTCAATCCAGGACAGACGCATACTACCACAGTGGTTACAGAAGACTGTTATGAGCCTGGAAGTCACCAAGACATTGTAAAAGGGATAGAGGAAAATATCATTCAGAAAGAGGACTTAATTCCCCAAGGGCAATCTGCCTAGCTCCCTTTCTCCCAGAAGCTATCTATTCCTGCTTCAAACTACAAGGGTATCAAGAAAAGAAAATTTTCCCTTTTCAGGAAAGCAAATCATAAAGATTCACAGATCAGAACAGAGCAGGCTGTGACTTAGAACAAGCATCATAACTGGCTGGAGTGAAACTAATAAGCTTATAGCAAACGAAAATCTACCAGGGTGGCCAACAAGACAAAAACGTAAGTGGGCAATAAAGTCATTGATGAAAGCATGGCCAGGAAGATCATTGCTTTTGTAGCCATTTGGCATAATGCTGAGGAAACAGTCTAAAAGGTAGCCAAAGAGAAAGTATAACATTCAGGGTCTGTGTTGACAGCAGCAGAAAATGGGTGCAAGAGGGAAAGCATAGAGACAGGAAATGCACAAGGAGAAGAGGATAAAGAACAATAGTACTAGTAATAAAATTTTCACGTTGTAGTGAAAAACCACTGAACATAGAAGGAACCTGAGGTTCTTTATTGCTTACAGGGAATGTTGTTGTAGAGCCCAAGAACTGGACAAGCTGATTAGGGAATAAAAAGAAAGGAGGCAAAAAACAAGAAAAAAAGGTCAAAGACAATACTTTTGTATATAATTTGTTTTTACGAGTGTATAATTCTTTGTATGGACCACACATTCTTTTTTTGTGTTTTATAGTAGGAACCTGTGGCTTCCATTTATGTACTTTTTTCTTATTTTTTTTCTGAGCTTAAAAAAATCTAATTTGTATTTTTCCTGATCTTCATTTTAATTTTTTTTTTTTTTTTTTTGCGGTACGCGGGCTTCTCACTGTTGTGGCCTCTCCCATTGTGGAGCACAGGCTCTGGACGTGCAGGCTCAGCGGCCGTGTCTTACGGGCCCAGCCGCTCCACGGCATGTGGGATCTTCCCAGACCGGGGCACGAACCCGTGTCCCCTGCATCGGCAGGCGGACTCTCAACAACTGCGCCACCAGGGAAGCCCTTCATTTTAATTTAACAGTTGTATTTAATTATGTATCTATTTGCTTAAATATCTTTATTTGTAGATTAAGGCAGATAATTTGAAAATAAAAAAATAAATACCTGTGTTTATGCTAATTATAGACATATGACAATTACCTTAAACACAACTGTAATTATTTATACAATATATTTTATATATAAATTTATAATTAGGTATATAGTTGCCTACATTAATTATGTACACATATTTACTTAAGTGTTAATTTAGGCATTTCTAGAACTAATTATAAAAAGTTAGAAAATATATTTTTTCACGAAGTGTTAACTTGGGTCCTCTGAACTGATTAGCTTTTTTCTCCTCTAGACCCTAAAGAACCCCTTCAAACATTATAAACCATACACAGCTAAGGAGACCCAACCAACATTAGGCATTATCTTGGAACTTTTGTCCAAAATAGAGGACAAATCATTACACCTCACATCACCTATCACAAAAAAGGAAGCACCAGTGCCCTGTGACCCTCACTGGGTTTCGGAAGCCACATATTTGAATGCACTTCTGACCTAGATAAGTGACATAAAAGGCTGCTATTTTGATTGGGCCCGGTAAAGGGCTTTGCATCAGGTCTAAGTTGCAGTAAAAGTAGCTTTGCTGGACTTCCCTGGTGGCACAGTGGTTAAGAATCAGCCTACCAATACAGGGGACACGGGTTACGAGCCCTGGTCCAGGAAGATCCCACATGCCGCAGAGCAACCAAGCCCGTGAGCCGCAACTACTGAGCCCACGCACCTAGAGCCTGTGCTCTGCAATAAGAGATGCCACTGCAATATGCCCACGCACCTCAATGAAGAGTAGGCTTTCTCTCTGCAATTAGAGAAAGCCCGCGTGCAGCAATGAAGACCCAACACAGCCAAAAATAAATAAATAAAATAAATACATTTATTTTAAAAAAAAGTAGCTTTGCTACCTGGCCTATATGATCTGGTAAACCCCACGGTATTAGATGTATTAGTGGTGGGGAGAATGGCATGTAGATCTTATGGCAAGTCCTGATTGGGCAAATCACAACACAGACGGCAAGGATTCTGAAACAAAAGCATTCCTTTGCAGTGAAGAATTAAACACCTTGTGGAAAACAGCTACTTGTAGGCTTCTGGTTCCCAGTAGAGAAGAGGCTCTAGTTGTGCAGACTGAACCTGACAGACCTGGCCATCTAAGAAGGCCAGTCCAGATGGGAGTGCCTTGCCACATTATTCATTCACCACTAGTCCGATACAAAGACAAATTTTGAAAAATAACCTTGAACATACTAGGGTTGAACTATACGAAAATTATGTTTTTTTAGATAAAAATGATATCAGTAATTTCATATGATTTAACCTAATAGAAAAATAATATAGAATTTATTCAGTGTGTAGTATATGCCCAAGACAGGACTCTTTCGTCCTTCCCTCTCTTCCTTCTTCCCTCTCTCCTACCTTCCTTTCTTTCTTCTTTCCTTCTTTACAATGTACTTTCCATCCCATTGTATGATTTGACACCATTATTCCTTTCTAAGCTACTAAATGCACTTGTATTTTTGAAGCATTTACTGCCTTGATTTTTTTGATTATGGTTCTTGGTTGCAATAAGAAACTGTGGAAATCATAACCAGCCCCAGTTCCCAATGATCAGCTTACAAATGGATAGAAATCCTTCTTTTAAGATGCCCTTAAGATGTAGAAGCATACTTTTGCTTATTATACTTATCGAGTGTAAAGCAATAGGTACACCATGTACTAAATGTACATGATAATTATGGCTTGACTGATAATTATTTTCTGACTGGTTTGTGATTAAATTTTTCACACGGTAAGCAGACTGGTTAGATATTATTATCTTTAAAGCAAATACGAAATTAATTTCATACTAAAGAGTATCTTAAATGCAAAGAATAGCAGGAAAGAAGGAGGAAGGAGTTTTAGAACAATGAACTTAGAAGATATGATTAATTTTTGACATGTTTCCATGTTCCTTCACCTACAAGTCACTGGATAAAAATGACCGAAAAATTTTTTCTCTGATGCTATCTCCTGCTATCTCCTCAGCTCTGAACCTTGTCATTTTAACTAGCAGAAAAGCAGCCTATTTGTACTTTCTTCCTTCTGCATCAGTTTCGATTCCTTTTTATGTACTTGCTTTTATCTAGGTGTCAGATTCTCTCTAAATGATAGATTGTAATCTCAGCTATAGAAAAAAAAAAAGAAACTTACAAAATGGATGGATTTGATTTTAAGCAATATGGTCTAGTCAGTTGGCAGCCACAGAGAGATGAGCCTCTAGTGAGTTTTATCATTACGTGTGTTTTACATTAACTCTTGGTCTCACGTGTATGAAAATATTTTATAAGAATTTTCTTTGTTGTATTTTGTAAAATTATTTAAAAAGTCTTTCCTCCTCAGGACTTTGAGGGTAATCCAAAACCTCTGGCAGTTTTAAAATCAGAATATAAATTATATTCTGAAAAACAGTCCATTTCTTTCACTTTAAGTACATGTAAATTAGTCATTTATTCAATCTTTTTATATAATGAGAAT
This sequence comes from Orcinus orca, assembly GCF_937001465.1. NCBI lineage: Eukaryota > Metazoa > Chordata > Mammalia > Artiodactyla > Delphinidae > Orcinus > Orcinus orca. The sequence continues at coordinate 132,886,014 of NC_064560.1, read as the reverse complement.
ATACTAATTGGAAACATTTAGCAATGTAATGAAGATTGAATAAAATGTTCATGGAACCTATAGTTTAATGGAGGAAGCAAAGAAATAAAGAGATAATTATAACAGTGTGACAGACCTTATCATAGGGGTAAGAAACATGCTAGAGGGAATAAAGTTGTGGTTTCTGTAAAGCAGGGACTGTGCTGAAAACATACTTAGGTTTTATTAAAAAAGGATGGTGGTGCAGTGGATAAGAATCCGCCTGTCAATGCAGGGGACATGGGTTCGAGCCCTGGCCCAGGAAGATCCCACATACCACGGAGCAACTAAGCCCATGCATCACAACTACTGAGCCTGTGCTCTACAGCCCACAAGCCACAACTACTGAGCCCACGAGCCACAACTACTGAAGCCTGTGTGCCTAGAGCCCATGCTCCACAACAAAGAGAAGTAACCACAACGAGAAGCCCGCGCACCGCAAAGAAGAGTAGTTCCCACTCGCCACAACTAGAGAAAGCCCGTGTGCAGAAATGAAGACCCAGTGCAGCCAAAAATAAATAACTTTATATATATTAAAAAAAAGGATGTATCGTTTGCCAATATTTTCTCCCAGACCATAGGTAGTCTTTTCATTTTGTTTATGGTTTTCTTTGCTGTGCAAAACTTATAAGTTTGATTAGGTCCCATTTGTTTATTTTTGCTTTTATTTCTATTGCTTTGGGAGAACAACCTAAGAAAACATTGATACCATTTATGTCAGAGAATGTTTTGCCTGTGCTTTCTTCTATGAGTGTTGTGGTGTCATGTCTTATATTTAAGTCTTTAAGCCATTTTTAGTTTATTTTTTATATGGTGTGAGGGAGTGTTCTAACTTCATTGATTTACATGTGGCTGCTCAGCTTTCCCAACACCACTTGCTGAAGAGACTGTCTTTTCTCCATTGTATATTCTTGCCTCTTTTGTCGAAGATTAATTGACAATAGGTGTGTGGGTTTATTTCTGGGCTCTCTATTCTGGTCCATTGATCCATATGTCTGTTTTTGTGTCAATACCATGCTGTTTTGATTACTGTAGCTTTGTTGTATTGTCTGAAGTCTGGGAGGGTTATGACTCTACTTTGTTCTTTTTCCTCATGATTGCTTTGGCAGTGCTCAGTCTTTTATAGTTCCAGATAAATTTTGGGATTATTTGTTCTAGTTCTGTGAAAAATGTCAGGGGTAGTTTGATAGGGTCACATTAAATCTGTAGATTGCTTTGGGTAGTATGGCCATTTTAACAATATTAATTCTTCCAGTCCAGGAGCATGGGATATCTTTCCATTTCTTTGAATCATCTTCACTTTCTTTTATCAAAGTTTTATAGTTTTCAGATATAAGTCTTTTACCTCCTTGGTCATATTTATTCCTAAATATATTTTTTTTTCTGATGGGATTTTAAAAGGGATGATATCACTTATATGTGGAATCTAAAATATGATACAAATGAACTTATTTACAAAACAGAAAGAGACTCACAGACATAAAAAACAACCTTATGGTTGCACAAGGGGAAAGGGAGTGGGGGAGGGATAAATTAGGAGTTTGGGATTAGCAGATACAAAACTACTATATATAAAATAGATAAACAGCACAGTCCTACTGTATAGCACAGGGAACTATGTTCAATATCCTGTAATAAACCATAATGGAAAACAATATGAAAAAATATATATGTGTGTATAACTGAATCACTTTGCTGTACACCAGAAACTAACAGAACATTGTAAATCAAATATACTTCAGTCAAGGAAAAACAAAAAAGTTGTACCTGTGGCATTGAGTTGAAGGTCTGTGCAGATCTTATGATCCCATTCAATAGATAAAACTGGCTTTAAGCCTTCAAGTTCTTATTGACGATATGTAAAATGGGTCATAAAAACAGCTGAATCTAGAAGGGAAATGCAGGATAAACCAAATTATTTAAATGATTTCTCCACCCCAATGAAGTTTAAAGAACCATATTTAAAGATATCTAGTTTCACATGTGACTGATTATGTTTTACATGAGTTTGAAAGGGAAGTGTTTTGGGGCACTAGAGAGGTTGGGGGAGGTGTCCAATTGTTGAACCAGATTTCCCAGTGTGGTTTCATTTTAAGTTTTGTAATGGAGTCTCTGAATATCATACTCAACATTTAAGTATAAATATTATATAAGAACCTATTTCATATTCAGAAACACATTTAGTAAATGGTGGAAATCTAGATAATCTTCCTAAGGAGTCACTTTTCAATTTCAAATTCAAGAAATTAACACCAGTCAGAATGGCCATCATCAAAAAGTCTACAAACAATAAAGGCTGGAGAGCATGTGGAGAAAAGGGAACCCTCCTACACTGTTGGTGGGAATATAAATTGGTATAGCCACTACGGAGAACAGTATGGAGGTTCCTTAAAAAACTAAAAATAGAGCTACCATATGATCCAGCAATCCCACTCCTGGGCATATATCTGGAGAAAACCATAATTCAAAAATATACATGCATCTCCCAATGTTCATTGTAGCACTATTTACAATAGCCAGGACATGAAATCAACCGAAGTGTCCATCAACAGAGGAATGGATAAAGAAGATGTGGTACATATATGCAACAGAATATTACTCAGCCATAAAAAAGTGAAATAATGCCATTTGCAGCAACATGGATGGACCTATAGAGATTATCATACTAGTGAAGTAAGTCAGACAGAGAAAGATAAATATCATATGACATCACTCATATGTGGAATCTAATTTTTAAAAAATGATATAAATGAACTTACTTATAAAACAGAAACAGACTCACAGATTTAGAAAACAAACTTATGGTTAGCAAAGGGGAAATATAGGGGGGAGGGATAAATTAGGAGCTTGGAATTAACATACACATACTACTATATATAAAATAGATAACCAACAAGGACCTACTGTATAGCACAGGGAACTCTACTCAATATTCTGTAATAACCTATATGGAAAAAGAATCAGAAAAAGAATGAATATATATATATTTATATATATATATATATATATATATAATTTAAATATTGTATTCAGGCTTTCACAGATCTATTTTTAACAACAGGCATATACATTCAGGGAATATTTTAAAATATCCTGTTTTCTGTAGTCTATGTAAAAATTTTTGGATTTAATTATCTGAACTCCTATGACCCTATTTTTACATTTGATTTTATTGAAACAACAGCAATGAGACATGCACAATGAAGTATATCATGAAAATAATCATTAGATGAAAAGCTGACATATACTTTTCTTCTAAAATTTACCTCACATTTATTTAGTATTTTACAGTTTAGAAATAGTTGTTTGTTGTAATCTTATAGTCTTTCCTATTACAAAATTTTTATTTGCTCCAATATCTTGTTTTATGTTTCGTTTTACCCTCTTTCCATGTCTTTCCTCCAAACACTCCTTTCTCTTTTCTATTCCTTGGACTCTTTTTTTTTGTGTGTGGTGAAAATTTAGTATAAGTATTTCAAATGAGTAGTTTCTTCAGTATACTCTTCATTCTGGACCCCATATTGCTTGTGGTTGAAGGTTTGCCTACGAGCCTGGAGTAGAGATAGGTAAGGAGAAGGCAGAATGACATTTCATACATGGAAGCATATTACCCAGGTTGCTGTGGACCGGCGCTCTAGCCACGCTCTTTTCTCCACATTCCTGGCTTCTAGGAGCAATGTAGTGTTTAACTTGTGTCCTCAAAGCAATTTTTTTTTAAATCCTGCCTCCCACACAATGACACCCAACCTTCTGATGTTATTTCTTTTTTAATTAATTAATTTATTTATCTATTTATTTTTGTCTGCGTTGGGTCTTCGTTTCTGCACGTGGGCTTTCTCTAGTTGTGGCGAGCAGGGGCTACTCTTCATTGTGGTGTGTGGACTTCTCATTGCGGTGGCTTCTCTTGTGGAGCACGGGCTCTAGGCACACAGGCTTCAGTAGTTGTGGCACATGGACTCAGTAGTTGTGGCTCGTGGGCTCTAGAGTACAGGCTCAGTAGTTGTGGTGCACGGGGTTAGTTGCTCCGTGGCATGTGGGATCTTCCCGGCCCAGGGCTCGAACCCGTGTCCTCTGCATTGGCAGGCAGATTCTTAACCACTGCAATGCCAGGGAAGCCACTCTGATGTTATTTCTGTTTTCTTGTCATCTGGCCGGCAGAGGGGTGACAAGTGTATCTTTGATAATCAGGTGAGACACATTAGAGGACTTCTCATTAAGATTTTATCCCAACAATTAGATCCAGAAGCTTATTTGAGGGAAAAACAGTAACAACAAACCTATCACATAGGAACATTAGATCAAAATCATCCAAAATGCCTTCAAACAAGACGTGCATCCCAACATCCCAATCTTTTTTCCCTTCGTCTTCCTTTTCTTCTCTCCCTCCCTCCTTTCCTCCCTCCCTTTCTTTTTGTAGATGTTTTTGGTAAAACGTAACCAGTTGTGATTTGGCTAGGAGGAGTAATCTGTGGGAGACTGGCAAATGTCTTCTGAATCAGGTTGCCACAGTTCCTGCAGTGGTTGTGTTCCTTTATAGCTTTCACTTTCTCTTTGCTCCAGTAAAACTGTTTCTTTCCCTTAGCCCTATGGGCCCAAGGATGCTAATGGCTTCCTAGTATCATCAACATGTAGGTGCCTCAGATTCCAAGTTGGTTCCATTAATTCTGTTTACACCTGTATAAAATGTCTCTTCATTAAGTTCCCAAAATTGCAGCTGAGTGTGCTTTCTGCTTCTTACTGAGTCTCTCACTTATATACCACATAATTTAAAATACCGAAGTTTCCCTAGTAAGTATCCTAGAGCTAAAACCTCAGTGAACTCATGGTTTGAGCCCCTAGATAGAGATGGGCAACATTTGAAGCAGCTGTTGCCCTAGCACATTATGAGGATAGCCAACTTCACAGCCTGGGGTGTAGGTGTCATCACTGTACTAACTTCATTCTATGTTTTAGGGTCTATTGCTTCTAAGACCCCACTTTTAGGACCAGATTCTATATCAAGGATGATGTTTTTATTTGTAAGTGGCAGAAAAATCTAACTTAAGCCTAAATATTAAAGAAGATATATTATCTCATGTAGCATACAAAGCAGAAGTAGGGAAGGCTTTAGTTGGAGCAAAACTTCTCTGTTATTTTTTGTGTTTTCCCTCTCTTCAGGCCTCCTGCGGACTTCATTCCCTTGTTTATTCGCTTGCTGATTTCATTCTTACAGTGATTTCCCTCATGTTTCCAAGATGGTTGCCCAGTGCAACCAGAACTACAGGTGTCCTGGGTTACGTTGAGCAAGAACCACCACAATGGTCATTCCCATGTCCTAGGTTTTAGTGTATAGGATAAACAACAACAACAACTGTTTTAAAAATTAGGCAGGTGACAATTATCTGATGTGACTCAGCAGAAAAATATCTGAACTCTGAATAACTGAATATAGGAAGGATGCTTTTATTTTTCCTGAAATACAAGACAGCAGATAAATACATTCAGGGACTTGTCTATATTTTATTGCGGCAAAATGGCTTTAAACATTTCCAACCTGTGCCAGCCTACACTTAATTTTTTTTTTTAACTTATAATTTGCCCTCAAGTTAGAGTTCGTTTTCTTGTTCGCTACATCATTATTAAATGTATGGAGTATATGCTTTCATGAGAATAGCAGTGTGCCGAACTTTTAGTATTTAACAAGTAGCTGTGAAATTCACTCTGTTGGTCAAGGAACCATAGAAAGATGCCGAGAAGATGATGATGTGGTCCTGTGCGAGAAATGCCTCCACAGCTTCACCTGAGCAGCATCCCACCTACCACTCCCTTCTGGTGAAGATGGGTGGGTTAGATGCTGTTCAAAACGTGCATTTCCATTTGTTTCTCAAAATGTGTTCCACAAAACAGCAATTTTAAACTATGTAAGGTTACATGGTCCAACAAGTTTAGGGAATGAAGGGTTAAAGGTTGAGTTCAAAATGTATCTTTACTCCTGGATTTCTCAGAACTTTTAATAGAAAGTATGGGTTGCAGATGGTCAAGAGGGTGGTATAGTACGTTGTGTTCCTCAGATATGTTTATACAACAAAAAGTCTTCTGAGACTGCTGTTTGAAGGAGTGTACCTAGATAAATGACAGCCTGAGCCTGGTTATCTTGTACTTATGTTTAGAATTTATGAATATCTACATGGTTTGAAAAATTATTTATTCATTCAGCAGAAATTTAGCATTGCTTGCTTTCTCCCTGTCTTAGTCCGACTGGACTGCCATAACAAAATACCATAGACAAGTGCGTGGCTTATAACAATGGAAATTTATTTCTCACAGTTATGGAGGTTGGTTTCTCTCCTTTCCAGTAGCAATCAAAGTGCTGGCAGATTTGGTGTCTGCTGAGGGCCCTTTTCCTGGTTCACAGTTAACTGTCTTTCCCCGTGTCCTCACATAGTGGAAGGGGCACCATTATAAGAGCACTAATCCCATTATGGGGGTTCCAACCTCATGACCTAATCACCTACCAAAAGCCCCACCTCCTAACACCAGCACATTGAGGGTTAGGTTTCAACATATGGTGGGGGTGGGGGGGGGTGGGGAAAAACATTCATTCTATGGCACTCTCCTTGCTTGATACAATGAAAGGGACCAAACAGGAGCTCCATAAATTTGAGGCAAAATCATCTCTATTAAAACCACATACATCCATTGACAGTGCCCCACTATGCTTGGGACTCTGTAATAAGAGACCCTGACATTAAGGGCCTTGTTATAATTTGAAAGACAAGAGCAACATAAAACTTAATTAAATCTACCAGGTACTGTGTGCCAAGTGACAAATATATAACAGGTGTTCAAGATAGGGGGTTATCACCAAGGACTGAAAGGGGAGAAAAGGCTTTTTGAAGAATGTGAGCGCTAAATTGAACTTTGAAGGAAGGACAGGGCTTGTAGGAGGTTCAGGTGAAGAGGGCATTTTGAGACCCTAACAGAGTTTTACAGAGATTTGCTTTCCCTACCAGATTAATAATCAGTGTTGTTCTTTGTTAATGCAGAGTGAATATTTTTGTCGTTAAAAAAAGATGTGAAGAAAAGGATTCACCTGAGGAATTACAGATATCACAGCCCCCCCCCACCCCATTTAAAGAGCTCATAATATCAGGAATGGTTTTAAAACATCTTTAAAACTTTGAAAATAAGAGAAGCTATAGCATTTTAAGGCATTTTTTGGGCCATGGCAAATCTAAATGATATTGGAAATCTCATAAGAACTGAAGTACTTGCCATAAGCACCTCTTATTGTCATCCAATTTCAAGGTTATCTCTCAGGAATAGTGGAAAATCATGAACACCAAAAATTGTAGACTCTGTAATTTCCCTACCTTTGGCAATTTTTCTTTTTTCCACACGTAAGTTTTCATTTTAAAGAAATACATTTCTCTCCTTTCCAGTAGCAAAGATAAAAACCTTTAACAAGTTTCCCAAATTGACACTGTATCTCAGCTATGCTAGTTTCAACTAAATCAGAAAAAGCCTATAAAGTAAGCTATAATTATTTCTTTTCCATTGTAAGAATTATATAGAAGCTTGTGTTGGGTTCTTTAAATCCTAGTTGTTGTTTCTGAGAATTGGTTTCACAAGCACTCAGCTGGAGTTAAGGCACTTGAAATTACCAAGCCACTTGCAGTCTTTTTTTCCTAATTGGCCATTTTGATTATTTATTAATAAAAGCTGTTGACCCAATCATTGAAGTCATGTTCCAGTGGTTCATTTACTCCATTTTGGCGAATGACAAGCCTGACAACATAGGAATGTGAAAAGAGTTCTTACCCAAAGTCTGTCATTAATTGGAAACCACAAAACTCTGGGCTGAATGATACTACTTGACAAATCTTTATGAAACACAGAGTCTGAGGAACTAATAAAATTATAGCAGGGGCCCAAAGATGGATGAGTAAATCATAGACCATATTTTCAAAGGTTTTATTGTCTCCTGGGAGGACCACAAGCAACTAAATATTGATGAGTCAATGCAAATATGTTAAACAACATTAAGGAATAAGGTGAAAAATCAAAGTAGGGAGTAAGAACAACTGAGTCTACCAATCAGGAAATAATCTATATGGTACAGAGGAATTTAAGTTATGCCTTTAAAAGAAAGTGAGAATTTTTACAAGAAAAAGTGGGATCTGGGGAGGAAGATGAAAGTGTGGACCGTGTCAAGAATAAAACAGAGAGAGAGGAAGGTAAAGGGCTTCGGCAATGAGTCATTTCGATTGGATTGTCTCATGGGTTGCCATTGGGGAAACAGCCAGAGAAAAGGTTAGAAGAGAGGTTGGGATCACACTGAAGTGCCCCATGAAAGACAGGGTGGGGATTTGGTCTTGATTTGGTTTTGACAATGAGAAGAGGATTACCTAAGTAAACTATCACTGGCATGCAGTTTGTAGCTAAGTATAGATAATACTGAAGTTTGATTACCAGGTAGGATTGCACTGACTTAATCCAGTGATATACCCTTGGATCAGTGTTATAAGAAGACTCCCTAAGGAAAATAAAAGAACTCAGGTCAAACATTAGAAGGCATTTGAATCCAACAAAAATCTTTACTAACCTTTGATTCATTTTTCCTTATTCCAGACATAAAATATTGAATGAAAGAATGAAAGCTTTCCCAGTCTAGTTTTATACTAGCTTACTATTCCAAAGATAATGATTAATGACAATAATAATTTCTTGTAGGTTAGAATACTTAATGCTTAAAAGTGTTTCCATATGAGTAGGCTAAAGATAAAAAAATAAAATAGTATTTGGCCCCTAAATTGTAATCATCCCTCAACCCAGCCCTGCCCTGCATTTAGCATTGTTCCCCATCTACACCTCCTTCTCATTTAGCAAATCTCTGTTTGGGGATTCAAAGGCATTTATTTTTCTCAGCAAAAGCACTAATATAGTCTGTTTTCCAATGTAAAAACAGATTTTTTTGGATTTTTCACCACTTTTTACCACCCCTTCAATCAAGTCAATCTGTCATCTTTCCTTTCCTTCCTTCCTTCCTTCCTCCTCTCTCTCTCTCTTTCACACACACACACACACACAGAAAGAAAGGGTAAAATATATTTATTTTATACTTCCTAACCAATTAACCAATCATTTTCATTCTGCTTTAGTATTTTATTGGGTCATAATTCTTTGCTTTTGTGTTAACTTTTATGATAGATCTACTAAGAGCAATTTCTAAAATAGAAGCATTTTACTTGATCCTTTAAAACATTTCGTATATGTCTATATCTGTCTATCTATATCTAGCTCTTGTATAGTGAGCTATATTTTTCCTTTGACATTTTAAAATATAGGGTTTTCAGATAAAATATAGGACACTCAGTTGAATCTGAATTTCAGATACACAACAAATAATTATTTCATCTAAGTATACAATAAATATTGTATTTATTTATTTATTTTTGCGGTACACGGGCCACTCACTGTTGTGGCCTCTCCCGTTGTGGAGCACAGCCTCCGGACACGCAGGCTCAGCGGCCATGGCTCACGGGCCTAGCTGCTCCGCGTCATGTGGAATCTTCCCGGACCGGGGCACGAACCTGTGTCCCCTGCAACGGCAGGCGGACGCTCAACCACTGCGCCACCAGGGAAGCCCTGTATTATTTAAATACAAAATAATTACTCTTCTTTCACTGAGATATTTTTTAGGTCTAAGCATCAGAGCTCACTGAGACATAACTCAGGTATTTGCAGAACTCTGCCAATTGGAAAAAGCACATGGAAACACTTTTTCAAACAGCTTAGCCAATGTAAACAGTTCTTGATGTTACTGAACAATAAAAGAATTGTAGTATTTTTAATAAAATAAACCAAATCTTACTAAATAATAGTAAATATTTCTTGAGTTAGAATACAAAAATTTTGGCAATTCTATCTACTTCCTAAAATTCTTTAGAGAATTTTACTCTTTTCCCCTAAACTCTGGGAATCAGTAATTCAAAATATTTCATTGCTTTTAGGTAGTTCAGATATGGAACTGTGTACTGGTACATTTTCTAGCTTTCAGAAAGTCCATAAAAATGATATTAAGGTAGTTTTTATCAACATGGCTTTATCTTTGCTTACCCAATGACTCCCAAGGTGAGTTGGTCTAAATTTTCTATTGAGAAAGAAGTTCTACTATATACTAAATGGACCATCACCAAAATAATGTATGCTATGTTATAAAAATAATTTTAAATTATAAATATAAAGTGGATTGACTTCCACTTAGGGAAAGATAAACTAGACAAACTTTTCCCTGAGTAAAATGAAAACCCCTGGACATACATATAAAACAAACATAAGGAGATTTCGAAAAGTGAAGAGAAAAAGACTCACTGGCTAGGAGTGAGTTCCCTAGGTTTCCTTTTGCTTCACGTATTCCAAACTTGGAGGTGAAGAATTTGGTAGCATGGCAATGCCAACTGGTAGAGACACAGTAAGCCCCAACAAAGGCCTGCTTTCCAGACAAAGGACAGGAAAGGGGCAGTCTAGCAAAACAGATAATTTTTAGACAGTAACCGCTTTACTTTAGCCAAAACATTGCAGAAAAAATTATGGCCCAGCCCCTACTTACACCAGTAAAGGCTAAGTGGGGAGCCTGGAATTCCACCCTCTCTAAGCTTTAATGAGGCTCCTCAGATCTCTCGATGGGGTGCTTTCAGAGGTGGCTGAGTAGAGAGCTGAAACTTTTATCCCCCCCACCAAGAAGTAATGAGCCCTCCCACCACCTCCCCACCTGCCCACTACCCCTGCCCCATGATGGCAGTAGGGAACACCTGGAGAGCCTGAACTTAAACCCTCACCTAGCTATAATGAGGTGCCAGTCCCCTTCCCAGCTAGGGTGGTGTCTTCCCACCCTCTTCCCCACTCCCCCGTGGTGTCAATAATGAAGAACTCCCACCCTCCCAGTCAGGGACTCATCAGTGGAGGCAAAATAAATCCAAAGCAAGCAGAAGGAAGGAAATAATAAAAAGCAGAAATCAGTGAAATTGAGAGAAAAATAGTAGAGGAAATATCCATGAAATAAAGAGATGGCTCTTTGCAAAGATTAATAAAATGGAAACCTCTAGCCTTTTAAGTTAAGCAAGACTTACAAGAAAAAAAGACAACACAAATTAGTGACATCGGAAATGAAATGGGGATATCGCTACTGACCCTGCAGTCATCGACTGGATAATAAGGGAATACTATACAGCAGACATAAAAACTGGGGTGTGTATAAAGCTCCACTCCAAGAGATGCTGGCACAGGAGCAAGACAGAGGGAGAGCGTGAAATAGCTCCCACCCTTTGAGGTCTCAGGAAAGGGTTACAGTCAGCCCTTAGGTGTTTAATTAGAGAAGCCTGCCCCTCAGGCTGCAGCTATAGTGATAAGCTAACAGTCCTCTTTCACAGAAAGACTGAGCTCTGGGATGTGTTGCCTCTTGCTGTGCCCTAGAGCTGGTAGCTGTTTAAGAACTCTTTCTTCATTGGCTACAGTCTTGTGGGACCTAGGATCATAAGCCCTACTGGTCACCAGAGCCAGGTGATATAGACTGTCTCCTGGCAGCAGCCACAAAAATCAGGGCCCCAGACAAGCTCCTTTCTGGGAGACACCATTGAGATGAAGCAAGGCAGAGAGAAAGCAAATAGACTCCATCCCCCAGCCTCAGTTCCCTGAGAGCACCTCTGTAGGTCCCTGTAAGTGTGCCAAGCCAAAAGCCTATCGCTCAGGCCAGAGCTCCTGGAAAAGCAAATAGGCCTCTTTCTCAGAAAGACTGGGGGGGTGTTTCAGTCTGCTAACCCTGCAGTGCCCTGGGAGTGGTCATCTGATGAGAACTTTCTCTCTGATTGTTACAGTCCAGGAATGCAAGCCCACCTGGCCTCCAGAGCCAGGTGGTCCAGGGGCATCCCTGAGTGGCAGCCACAAAAACTGGGTTACCAGACCTATGTAGAGGTGTAACCAAGCAAGGGTTCATGTGCCTGTGGTACAAACAGCCAAACTCTGGCAGCAAGTGCTTGCAGCAAAGTAAGGGTCTATTTGCAGGGTGTCAAGCAAGGAAAACGGGCAGCTCATGCTCAAAAGATCCAGTAAGGGAACTCGATTTTAGGGGGACTCATTTTCCGAGGCTCCCCTCTGGGAGATACTAACACTCTGGAATGTGTCAGAGGAAGAGCACAAAGATAGTGCCCACTGGCTGGAGTGAGGCAGCTAGGTAGTGCAAAGATGACGCCCACCAAAAATAAGAAGAAAAAGAGCACAAAAAAAGAAAGAAAGAAAAAAAAAAGATGGCAACTTTTGGCCTCAGCAAGGCAGAGGGAGAGAAGGAAGATGGCACCCACCAGCTTCCATCCCTGGAGAGTATCTGGAAGACTACTATCTCTCAGACCAAAGCTTAAAAGTTAACACATGAGTCTTTTCCACGGTAAGTCTGGGCGTTTTTCAATGGGCTGCTTCTGTGCTGAGCCCTGGAGTAGGTGAGTCTGTGTGCTGGCCCTTTAAGAGCCATTCCTCAGTTTGCCACACCCCCTGGGTCTCCAGTGAGTGAGTCCCTGGAGTGAACCCTGCTGGTCTTCAAAGCCAGGTGTATTGAGGGCTTGTCTCTCTAGTACCAGTCTTAAAAGTTGGCGTGTCCCGTGTGAGGTACAAACCCTTCACTCCTCAGGGAGAAGCTCCAGGTTTTGAGTTCCCTCCCAGTTATGGGTGGCTTTGCTGAGGGTGCAGTTTATGGCGAGATGGCGTCTCAGCCTTTACTGCCTGCTTCGAGGTGGTTTCCCTCTTGTTGCCTGATGTGAAGCGGTCGCTCCACCAGTTTTTAGTTTTTTTTTTTTTCCTGAGGACATTGTTCCATACATAGCTGTAGACTTGGTGTGTCCGTGGGATGAGGTCAGTTCAGGATCTTCCCCCGCACCGACATCTTGACCAGGAACCTCTGAAAATCTTAAAAGTAAAAGGAACCAGAGCTTCTGAATCAACAAACCTACAGGAGCCAAGAGGAGGTGAGAGATGACACCAAACTCCTTTTTTCAGATACTTATTTTCCTCTACTTGAATACTTTTTAATTCTTTTAAAACCATCATGTTTCTACTTTGGTGACTTTCATGCTCAGCTGAATAGATTTTGAGGCTGATGGCCATGTATTTAACTGAGGCCTTTTGGGTGGATTTTCATAGTTTGCATTGAGGGAAGAGGGCTTATTACATGTTTAATGTAGAGAAGTAGAACATTCTTTATGGATCATTGCAAGGAATAAACTTGCCTTTCACAAAAATCATTCAGGTCCTTATGTTTTGAAAAGATTTCAAGTTTCCTTTCCCTGAAGGTGTATTACTCATGCATAGAAACAGACACTTCTTTTTGTTGTTATTAGCTTTTCTAACTTTTTGGAAACAGCTGAACTGAGGTTTGATTACAGGCGACCATAGAGAGATGCTAAAAAAAATTGAGAAATCAAGGAAGTGTCGTATTATTTTGACTTGTCTATCTTTGCTCACTCTCAACTAATATTATTTTCAAGCTGAAACAAGGTTAAAGATGTAATTATCTTAAAGATTTAGAAAATATTAAAATGTATAGGGCCATTCTGACTTTTGCCTTGAAACTTTGTGAGTGATACGCCTATTAAGAGCAATTCCATGGTTTGCTGACTCAGCTGGTGGCTGGTCAGAAGCGATTGCCAAGACTCACCTGTAAGTTTCCCTCTGTTTTTACTTAGATATGATATGAAGAATATAAAGCAATAGAACTAAAATTAAATGGAAGGCAGCCAGCCTCTTCTAGTATAAGAATCAGCTCATTGACTCTGAAGAGTATCTGAGGACATTTGCTTACATATTACTCTAAAAGATAAAACTGAGTTACGTATTTAATACATGGGACTAGTAACGGTGGTATAAGTTCTTAAAGAGCCTACAATAAGTCTCCATATTTCAGTTGGAAAAATATATTGAAAATGTTATTTTAAGCTAAAAGTTCTGTCTTACAAAAACCACATTTTTCTCTATTTTTGTTTTCATATCAGTCTTTGATATATCAGCATAGAGAATGTTTGAAGGCATCAGTGAAAAACATGTCCAGGCTGGGCAAAGAGGTGGTTGAGTTTGGGAGTGGTTTCTTAGGAAAATCATTGTTTTCTTTCTGGAATCAGCAATGGTCATGTTTCTAATACATTGCTATACTCAGACACAGAGACCAAGTATACCAACTTTTGAACCATGTGCTTCATATTTTAAGATGTCATTTGTTATGATAATTATTATTGTAACAACAAAACTATTATGTCATCCTCACTCTTTCAAGTGGGTCCTGTCTACAGAACTAGTGTTTTCCAAGACAAGGCCTACTGGAATGTACTGTTTATTTCTGCTTGTTAGTAGAGGGTTATTTTTTCCAAAACCTGTAATAATACAGAGTTTTATGTATAGCCATGACAAATAAGACAGAGAGCTGGTTACCTAAAATGATAATCAGTAAAATGTGAGATCTTTAGGTACAATTTAGGAGACTCATCAAGGACAGGGCTATATTTATTAGAATCCTATAACCATATAATTGTAAGGAACTCCAGCGTTGCCTTTGGACCGGGGTGATTTAAATATTGGATGACAGTAAATGTAGAAGTCCAAATCTGTGCTTCAACTGTTCACTAAAATAATCTCCAAACTTTAAAACAGACAATAAAGAAAGGCAAAAGAACTGGAGTTATTTTGTGACGAAAAGGGAAATGCGAGTGAGTATTAATATATCTCAAGTAAACTAGTGATATAAGTAGTTTCCATATAGTGATATAAGAAGTATCCATTAAGGAGATAATAAATACCATATAATTGTCATCCAAACTTGGATAATTTTGAAAGTGAATGGGGCCTATTAATAATTAAACATGAAAAAATAGGCAAAAAATAAGATGGTATAGTCACCTTAAGAATGATTCCTTCATTCATTAATTCTTCAGGCACTCTGCTAAATACTTGTGGGATAAAATGAAAAAAAACACCATCCCTGCCTCAGAAAGATCAAGGCTGTGAGGGTGGAATATATATGTTTTTATTAGGAATTAAGTTAAAACTCTTTTTAGGGAGCACAGAGGAGAGGTTTCTGTCTGTAGTGAGGATGCAGAAAGATGCTGTTAAACCTTTAAAAATCCATAGGGTTGGGAATAATGAGCCCTCACTCCCATTTGACAGCTAGGGAAACTGAGATTCAAGCTATTTAACTAGCCAGTAGCAGATTTGAGGAAAGTATATGATCCCTGATTTCCATTCTAAAACTTTCCATCCCACTATGTTATTCTTATAGGAGTTATCAGGAAGAAAGGGACATGAAAATGCTTGAGATTGACTTTACATTTCTCTGGAGACAGACGATAGCATGAAGCTTCTTTGTGACTGAGTATCCTTGCATTGAAAGAGAAGGTCTAAGCAACCCAACTTAGTCATTTTTAACCTTATGACTCAAACTAATTCTGCTCTTTTAATGCTTTGAGATACCTAGTAGTTTTTTGTTTTGTTTTGTTTTTGAGGAAGTTTCTTTGAGGTAAAGTTTTCCTTACAAGTTGAATCTCATGACAGGAGGAGTTGCAGTTTGCATATTGTACTACTAGGATGGCTGAGCCTATACCACATTCTAAATGAAATTTTATTATATCCAAGTATAGCATAAGCAGATCATACCATGTATATATATCAACTCAACCAAAGTCCATTATGAAAATATTTCTCAGATGATGCTGTATTATATTCCAGAAACATACTTGTTAGCTGGGTGTGGTACCAGTCCATAATATCTGGGGTGAGCCTGCCCACACGTAGACACACATTTAGGCACACGTTACGTTGTCAAGCTGTTCTGCCATTTGTTATTTCTCCAAATGCTACTCATTTAATTACTCATTTGGTTGAGACTTTTGACTTAATTCACAATATATGACCATAAAATCAAACAAATGTGAATGCCTGAAACTTGTTTTTAATATCGCTCCTTATTTTTATTTTAGTCTGAAAATAATATTTATTAGTTCAGTGTGTTTATTTTGAAGATGACATTTTAAAGCTAGAAGATGGTAATTATAAGAAAAGTAATAAAATGTGCTCTCTTTGAGGCAGAAAGTGCAGCACTTAGAACAAGACAATGGCCTACATTCTCTGACTGACAGGTGGATATCACATTAGATGAAAATGATAAGAGATTTAGTGGACTGAAGAATAACTTCCTCTTGACAGTGCCCTGACCCTTGACCTATGGCCTAACTCTTGTTAGCTTCACTAACACAGGGTAATTGTCACAGGTGAAGGATAAAAGACATCTCTACAGAAGCTACCAACAGTCTGAGATTTATTTCTTTCAATGACCACACATGTGCTGTTGAGATAAAACTGTAAGTTCTGACCTTCTCTGACGTATAAAGACATGAAAATTCACCCATGAGAAAGCAAAATTCCAAATACAAAGAGCTTTTTTGACTGTCGGGCTGGAAGATCACTGTTGTAACAGGGAGGGTACATGCATCAGGGCAAAGTGATGGTAAATATGTTATTGTCATTACCCTGAAAGCATGTTTCATATATAATTGTGACACAGATCTAATAAAGAATGCTCTATCCACAATAGACTCCCTGAATTTTTAGAATTATTAGTAAACTCTTACTATGTCATATACTGGAAGTGTGTCCTATTCTGAAATGACTCTTTTGTATTTATATGCTAATCAGCTTCTTCAAAAGAGATCAGTTCTTTGAGTTTTATTTAAATGTTCTGAAGGTAGTAGCTTTAAGAGTACTTATGGATGATATGGTAACAATTGTGATTTTTCATGAAAGTTAATGCCTCCTCCTGTAAGAAAATACGTTGTGTCCTCCCTTTTTAGCCATACAAGTAAGAAATTCAGAAAATACAGTGAAGCACAATGAGTTATGCAAATCCATGTTATAATAGGAGAGTATTACCAGGGAAAACCAAATGACTGTTACATCCATTAAAGTGAAGTCAATATACTCATGTACCCATGATTTCAAAAACTGCTGAAGAATGAATATTGCTGGTAAAATGAAAATGACTTCACATTTCATTAAGTTGAAGTCAAAGCAGTAACCTGACAGTGTTTTCAAAATGTTTTATCATGAAGGAAACAGTCAACTTTTCAAATATTTAGCACAATAAAGTGGTGTATTTCATTATTCTGCTTTTTTAGGGGTGTAATACTAGAATCATCCCAATATTTTGTTACCCAGTATAAAGAAACCATAACAGTTTCCTTACCATAATAGATTTCCGGGACTCAATTTCTATTCAAAACTATGTAAAAGGTATAAATTACTTTTAAATTTATTGAGGGTTCCTATTCAGGTCATAGGTCTTGCCCTTCAGCAATTTTCTTTTTATCCACAGCATGCTTTGATGACACAAAATTAGTATCTATAAGCTTTAGAATAATCAGTTGAGGAGAATATAAAGATTATGTTTATCTTAAAGTGATACTATAGGTAAACTTACTTCAGTTGGTGCAGTAAAGATATAGCCAGAACCATCTGTTTCCAAAATATCACACTTTCTTTTTATTACATCATGATAATAAGGGATTATAATCATGTAACTTATTGTCATGCATACTTGCTATAATAATGCCTTCTTCCCAGACTACCATCTTTTCAAATGTGATGAGATCATCAGGTAACAGTGTAGGATATGAAGGCTTAGCACGCTGTGTTGTTCATTAAAAAAAGAAATTGCTGGGATAATTAACAACTACCTATTTGTCTGTGGGATGCATTCATTATGGCTCTACAAATTGGAGGTCTCCAAAATCTGTGCAATAAAATTTACTCTTTGTTCAGGAAGTTCCCCTTGGATTTGGGGAAAATTCTGGTTTGCTGTGTCTATTGTAATTGTGACAGGCAGTTGACATGTCTCATAGTCTAAATGTAGTGGCAAGCAGGGGGTGGTACAATGATGAAAAAACTGCCATTCATTCTTGTGCAAAGGAAAGGTGTTTCTTAGCATATTCCAACCTATGTTCAGACTAGAGTTGGGTCTCTGGGGTTGAAGGTCAAATCTGTGAGGTCAAAGCTATTTCTTGTCAATCTTCGTTCACTAATGACACATGAATTGGAAATTAGAACAAAGTAAGTAAAACGAATAGCCAGAAGGTGAGTGTCTGTTTTATTACTCAGAAGAGCTGGGAAATCTGGCCAATTGTTGCCCTATGTGGCTTGAATGACAGTTGTTAAGTTGAAAAAGGGACAGTGTGATGGGAATGCCACTTTAAATCTCAATTACCTCCTCCACTCCAATCAGCTTGGTGGAGCTTTAATGAAGTGCAATTCTCTGTCCTTTTCCTCATACTTCTATCTCTAGAATAAGCCTCACATTCAAGTTTGACAGCAGTACAATCAGTTTTCCATTCATCACTGGCCCTGTTTTAACCCTGCTGAAAAAGGGCCTAATGTACGTGGCAGTGATGGCAATTAGGCAGAAAAGTAATATTAGAAACAGACAAAAGCCTGAGTCTTTTAGCATTACAGGTGTTTTTTTTTTCTTTTTTTTTTTTAGCCTGTTCTAGACATAAAGGAATAGGCAGTGTTGTTAAGTTCCCTTCTTCAGTCTTCTCTTAAGCTGAAAGTCCAACGATTTCAAGATTCAATTAATTAGAGACATGGAGAGCCAAAGAACAAGGTAAAAGCTAAGTTCTTTCTAACTGAAGACACACTTAGTAATTGGCCCCTTATTAAAATGGATATCTTCTGGGTGTATGTTTAATAAGGTTGATAAAAACTCGTCATTTCCTCATTAGGATAGCACATGAATACACTCTGTATGTAGAAAAGAAATCTTAAAGAGAACAAACAGGAAAATATCAATCTGTTCAATATAGGAATGTAAAACATAAAAATTGAAAAGCTTGAGAACTAGAACTTTTCAGAGATGGGGGATATTAAATGCATTGTGTGTGTGTGTGTGTGTGTATGTGTGAAAGAATGAGTGTGTAAGCTGAGATTTTTTTTTTTAAGGCAAGTCTTGGCTCTTCAGTCAGTTTACCTTGGGATGCAAAATATTTAAGCATTTGAGTTTATAACCTGGATCAATGATAGTTTTTTAAACCATAAAGATGGGTGACACATTTAAATGGCTTTCTCATATGAAAACAAATGCAAGCTTTGAAAATCTATACATTTGTGTCTGTATACATGAGAATCCATGTAATAATCATGCCTGTATCTTTGCACAGAAAAGTCACATATACGTGTTTAGGTACACACGTGTATTGTTTTATCTAATTATATTTGTAAATATGTCCATACTAGAGTATGAATTCTTAGAAAAGATAAAACTTCGTAGATTTTTGTGCATGCATTTAATTGTTATATTAGTTTTCATAACGGTTCTTTCTATGCCAATTTTTAAAAACGTCAGCCAGGTTGGGGTGTTTTTTTGTTTTGTTTTGTTTGATAGATTCCACAGGAACATGTGGCATCGGTGTAAGGATCTTGTTTAAGAGAATGGAGGGTTGGAGGGAAAAAAAAAAACAGATGCAGCAATTAGGCGGCTCTTGCTGCTCATTGGGGAGGTGACACAAGTGGGTGATAGTGGCTTTCACCTCTCACACTCCCTTCTCTCCTGCCTGATTCCTAGAACAATCCCTGTCAGAAACACTCTTTGAAAAAGGCTGCATTAGACAATGGCTCTTCACCCTTATTTTACGCTTTAAGTAGTGGAGCAGAATGCTGTAAGGGGCTGAAAACAAGGCGTAATCTGAGAAAGACGCGCAGGCATTGTTATAACTGTGAAAACCAGAAGAGCCCCTTTCAGAGCCGTGACTGAAAGTGCTCGGAAGACCTTTAGTCCTTTGCACTCTCCCAATCACCAATTAGACAAACATTAACATCAATTAAGCTGTTATACGGCACAGGTTCCATATAATTACCTTAATGGGTTGACGCTTTCTTTAGCAGCAATTTCTTAAACAAACTTCATCTTTTGTGCAACAGGCTAAGAAAATTTTCAGCAGGGAGCATTTCCTTTTGTCAAGTTTTCTAAAGAGACAGCTGAATTGTTCTATTTAACAACAAACACCTTCACTAAGGACCCTCGTCTTGTCCCCGTTCCCACCACATTTGACTACTAGGCTCAAAGCTTATTAACCATCAGAGACAAAAAACGGACTGGCCAGGGGAGCCCAGACACATGCAGGGCGGGCAGTACACAAAGGACCAGTGAGTCTGGCACCGGTTTGCAAGCAGACCCTTGGAGAAAGCACCAATTGAATTAGTTGCCTATTTAGTATCCAAAGCGCCAGATCCGTCCTTACCAAAAGCACAAAGAAAATGAAATAGAAAAACAGGATCTTGCTCATAAAACAAGACAAATCTGTCTAATTTATTTTGTACCAGTAAGTGCTAATTAAATGCAAGCTACTCAGATTCTTCCTGTTCCTGCCTCACCTAATTCGCTTAGAATCACGACAATGCCAGTCTGATTTTTCCCCCTGTTTAACAAACATTCATTTGAAATGTACTCAAATACAGCTATAAAAATACAACCCTTATATCACTTCTATTTTTATTTTATATAAAGTCCATGTGTTTTTACTCTGTTGTGAAATTATTTGGGGGGAGGGAAAAAGCTCTTGGCAGAAACAAGTCCTTAAACTATCCTTGTGCATCATAAGGAATAAACAACTTGAGATGCATATAATGAACTATAATTGTTTCTCCCCCCACCCCCCAGGGTTGGAATAATGTATGTAACCAAATTTCACAGCAATTCATGAAAAGTCAGAAGCGTATCTCTTCTATCTACAGTTTTAAAAGCAGACCATGGTAAAAAAAACAAAAACATAAACTATCTATCTATCTATCTATCTATATATATATACATACATACATACACACTAAATACTTAAACCAAAATCTTTAAAATGCTTTTCCTTACCCCCATCCTCCCCCCACCCCCATCTCTCTCTTTTTTTCCTGTCTTTCTTTCACATTCCTACTGCTCATTTTCACATACCTGACTATAACAATATCCTCCAGAGTAGGCAGTTCATTTTACATCTTTAAGGTCAGGGCTTGGGCTCCAAAGACAAGTGTTTGTTCCTTTTAGTCCTGCCCTTGTAAACTCCCAACACCTCTTTGGGTCAAAAGCTCAAGGCCACAAAATTAGAAGATGAAGATGAATTTATGTTTAGATTTTTAACCTCAGGCCACTATTGCCCATGACCAGAGGATTTTACAGGGAAAGAGTTCTAGAACAGAAACATGTACAGTTACAAAATAATTGTTCTCTATAGTATTGCCAAGAATTAACATTTGAAAAAAACATGCATATGCCAGAGATCAATTTATCTACAATATCTAATCTGTAATATATCTACTGAAGAGCTTTATAATCATAAAATTAAGTTTACCCTTTCTTAAACTTCTGCCTTTGTAAACTTAATATATATGGTGATGTTCTCCATTCCAATGTTTGTCTATAAGTTATTAGAAATGATTCTTTTCGACTCAGTTTCTAATTTTCGTTCACATTGATCTGGTTAAAAAATGTATTTTGAGGCTTCCTGGATTGCTACGTTGGTGCCTTACGACATCACTTTAAATACGAAATTGTTTTACTCTTATTTTCTTCATTGGTTATTGCTGTCTGCTGTAGCACAAATACAGCTACAAACTGGGGATGTCGCAAATAAATGTGGAAGCCCAAGTAAAAAGTTTCCATGACTGAATTTTCTCAGACTGGAGTTCAGCCACTGATGATACAGTAGGAACATGTAAGATTATATTAGGAGAGGCCTGAAAAGAGATCATGGTAGATATCCTTATAACATTTACTTTATAATTAAAGAAGCATTAATCTTTAAAAAAAATCTATTTCTTTGTAAAGCACCACCTGAGAATTATACAAATTTGTATCCTTCTTAGAACGTTTACATATGACAGATATAATTGGGTGTAATAAGGAGGGACAGGATGCCAGGTGGCAAAGTCACCTCTGTAACCACAAAGAAAATGTATGCAGAATCTGAGGTACCTTCTCCTAATTTCTAGTATTAGAGATGAATCTGTGATGTATAAATGGATTTTTTTCCATTCAACATATGAGGCAAAGATCTGAATAAAGTAAATTTTCACTTTTTTGACACCCATATCAAGCTGAAAACACCTCAATCAACTGTTGGATGGATTTGGCATAATTATTGATACACTTTGCAGGATTTTAAGAGTGAGGGTTCAGTGCTCACATACTGCATTTGAAACTAACACAACTTATCAAGTAGAGTTCTGACATGTGTGACTCTTAGTATCATTTTGGAAGTAAAATAACCTGTCAGATTTTAAATGTGTTAACAACTGGATGGTTAAGTGGCAGGGACACGAAGAGAGGACGTGGGCTTGGTTTGAGATTTTGTCTGGAGTCACTGACTGCCAGCCTGGAAGTCATCACAAAAGTTTTCCCCCAAGGGTTCTGAACAAAAATTGTATAGCAGAATAAATAAACTAGAACACAGATTATCTTAACTAGCATCTGCAATCTTCCTTACAATAGCCATTTATTGATGTCTTTCCAAATACATTAGAAGTGGCAGAGGATTTATTTCGCCTTTGAAAAGTACGTATAACCATTCACTCATTCAACAAATATTTAAGTTTCTCTTATGTGCCAGGCATTCTTTTCTAAGTACATTATCAAAGTCAAATAGACAAAATGCCTAACATCGTATTATTGGAGATGTCTTAACTTTAAATGGATTAAAGCAACTTATATAGAACATGTAGACCAAAAAAATCTACTTCTCTCAGACTTTGTACAACTTTCTATCCTGATTAATTTATGTCTGGGGCCTGACACACAGTAGATGCTTCAAATATGGTGCTCTGCTAATCTCTCCACGCTCCAACTCCAGTTGATGTTTTGTGTGTGCGAAACTATCTAGCAGAAAGAAATCCTCTGACCACGGCCATCATTCATTTGCATTAGTCTCATTGCCATCTATGACAGTGATTTATTTTAAGGGGCCGTAATACATTTTTTTGTTTGATTTCAAAATATGTTTTCCTTATTCTTTCCATCACTCACAGTCCTTCTGGAAAAAAGTAGGAGGGCAGTGTATATGGGGTAGGGTAGGTGGGCGGTATTGAGAGATGGCTCAGCATTTATTTTTGAAGTTAGAGCTTAAATGATTTGCGTATGTGTGTGTATGTTATACTTCAGAATGAATTGGAGTCTCCCAAAATGACAGTTAGAGATTGTGGCTCTTCAAGGAAAAAATAATAATCTAGGCTAAAAATGATTTCCCCTTTAAGAACAGGGAGTCAGTCAGCACCCATATTGCTGAGCGTCTATGGTGCTGAGCAATGCTCTGGTACCACTGGAACTAGGGCAGAAATAGGGAAGTACTCTAAAGAGATACAAGTGAGATTGAAAATGTCTTCTGAAGGAATTCAGAACCCAGGGTCTGGACTGCCATTGCATGTTTATTTCCTATCTCTTGACAATTTCCTGCTTCTTGAGGAAATTTTGGCCATCCATTTATGCTGAAAGTTGGTGTTTTAAGTCCCTTTTCAACCATGAAGAACCATGATATCTATGGTTCATAATTACTTAAAAAAATAGATGACAATCATTACATGAAGTTTATCTAAAGGGAAATAAGGCCTGGAAACATTCACGTAAGGGCAGAAAATAATTTCATGCCAAAATTGATGCCCTTGACTTCTACTAAATTTCAATCACTGTATCTGTATCTATGTTTAGATTTATATCCATTTAGATGATCTCTCTTTTGTCTACCTATCTATCCTGGATTATTATAATAAAAAGGTACCTTCTATTAAAGTTAATATATGAAAAATGTACTCTTGATTAAACATAATGGTAGACTGTAATCATTAAGTAAGTGGTATATCCACACACATACACTGACAAATACAAAGAAGTAGTCTTACTGCTGAGATATTTGGAAATGCTAATATATTTCTAGTACTTCAAATATTCTAAATATACATAGATATAAAGGGGCAAGCCCTTAGAACCCCAGGGAGGGAGGTAAGCATTTTTATTCAAAATGTTGAGGATAAAATGAGAAGGCAAAGCCTGCAGTAAACACACAAATAAATATCTCATTTGAAATTCCTTCCCCACAGTATTTCATAGTTTCCATTAGTGAAAGGAAGGTTCTTATTGCAAAGGGTATTTTTTAAAGCTACTTACTTACACGTGCACCTTATTTTTATGATCCCTGAATCAGATACATTTTATAAACCTTTCACCTTTACCCAAGCTCTTCTGTAAGAGCTATACTGTGTAAAGAGGAACCCTCAGTATATTAGATTTGGAACATACTTTGTGTTTAACCTAATTCTTCCATGTTTCCAATTGTGTTCCTCTTTCTATCTGGAGTAAGAATGCAATGAAAACCTGGGGAATCATTTTTTTTAATACATCAAAATTGTGCTTCATCTTTCTAATGTAATATTTAAAACCCAAACACTATTGAAATCAATTTATCAACAATCAATCCTGGATGTTTTTGTGCTTTCTTTCCAAAATGCAAACATGTTTCTGCTCTCAGATGGAGTATTGCGAATGTGCCAAGTACTCTTTCATCCTCATGAAACTAAAAAAAAAAAAAAGTCTTCATGGCCCAGTTCTTAAAGATCCTATATAATGTTGGGCTTTTGGATGTTGGCGGGGGCAGGTGGTCAGGAAAGTTCACCTGATTTATTGCCTTCCCATTTAGTTAACTTGGTATGGCCTAAATTCCTCAGAGTTTCTAAAGCTACCCTGTCGTGTGTGATCTTTTTAATGGTTCAGCCTGGTTAACAAACACTGTTTCCGTATTGTGCATCCCTGTCTATAGCAGAGGCCAAAGGCTTTCATTCAAACTCTGGAAAGTTTCCTCCTCATTTGCAGGTGGTGGTGTAAACAGGGGGAAGAAGATTAGGGGTGTGTCATGGGCCATGTCATGCCCCAGTGCCTCTCGTTCTCTCTTTATGGCAAAGGAGTGACAAGAGAAGACTAGGAGACTTGAGGGTTCATGCAAGAGAATGTGGACCAGGGTGGTATAAGTAGGGAAGATGAAACAGTAATGGTCAAAGTGAAATGAGGGAATATTGGAAAATTAGGTAAGAAAAATAGGCACAACCAAAAGGGCCCCTGGAGCCTCTGTATACACAGCTTGTTTGTTTTGCTTTTTACAAGGCGTTATGAAAAATGTGCATTAGGTCAATTAGAGGCATACCAAATTTTAAAAAGGAAAGAAAGAGGGTGAATACTCTTCTCCTTTATAACCCCCTGCCCTTATTATTTTGGTACAATGCCTCAGGAAAGGATTATGACACAGTGGCCTTGCTTTTTATAAAGGTATCATCTTTTCTTACATAAATATTAACTACATTTGGCTTTTTGGGTGTCACACAATTAGCAAATTAGTCGGTCACTAAGAGTATTCATCTAGGTTTTGTAACACTTTCCCCACCTTAATTTTAGAATATTACATGCCAAGGGGAAAAATTGCCTTCTTTCTTTTGCACTCATTGAAATCCCTTCTCTTAATGCTAGGCTCTGGAGTTATAGTGGCAGTCAGTTCTGTCATCAGAATGGAATTTTGAAAATTACAAAGACTGCATGCGAGGGCATTATAGCAGAATCGATCATTCTCTCCATACGATAAATGCACTCTCACTTTGAAGCCTATGCGTTTCCTTTAATATAGTCCCCCTTTCAGTTCAATTGATTGCATTTATTACAAGTGGGAGACAAATTAGAAACTTCCTTGAAGGTTTCAGATCTTTTGTGCACGATATCTGTGAGAAAGAGAAGGATTTTTTTTTCTGTTAAAGGACCTCATAAATATATGAGATTTAGTGAATTGAGCTTATATTCTAAGAAGTAAAACAAACAGTTCATCTGCACTTGCGTGGACAAGTATGAAATACAATATCCATGTCCAAGAGAATCCAGAAGTATAATTGAGGGCTTTTAATTCCATGTTCAAAGTATCCTAATTCTAATATGGTATACTTCCAAAATGCAGTATTCCAAGTATGACATTCAGATAGGCCCAGATGCGGTATTATAATTCTCTGGAACAGTCGTGTTGAAGATTTGCCGAAGGACTATCTGTAGACTTTGACCAATGAATCTTGGGTTTTTTGAAGTTGAGGTAGAGGCCATTTTATTTTAGTCCATTTCTTCTGGACTTTCATGATTTGCCTATTGGGAAAAAGTATCAATTCTTCAGCAAATCCAAGAGCTCCGCCAGAGGGAATCAATTTTCTATTACTAGTGGCTAGGGGGTGCTCAAGAGAAGCCCTGTATGCCATTCCTGGAGAGCTGTAGGATGACTTGAACACAGTCTGTAGTGTTTTGTTCGTTGCATCTGTTAATAGAGTTGTACAATGTAATGTCATTTTTTTGAGTTGAGTATTCAGCACCTGGAATCACCCTGCATTGGTAATGAGACCTTGCATAAGGACCTTCTCTTAGAGAGGAGCTGGCACTGTAGAAAATAGTCTTAGAAGTTCATGCATTTCTATCTGTTTCTCCAAACATGGGTGGTTCTTTACTTGTCAGGTTATTAATCCTCTACTTAATATCACACTCAAACCGAAACCTAATTATATGAGTCCAGAACCACAGCATAATATTATGAAGACAAGTGCATGTAATATTTAAAGTCCCAGTGGTAGTTTTAAAGGTTTATGTAACTTGGAATCACCATTTTGAATATTATTGGTAAAATTATGAAAAGCAGTTCTAGGATCAAAACACAATGGCATGTTAATTTCATAGTGAAATGTGATCCTGCAACTGTAATTAATATTATCCATCTCAATAGCTGTGGGTCATTATATAGTTTAATTCAATTATTCTTGATTAAATAGAGTTAAGCTATTGTAGGTATCGGTTAACATAATTTATGGCAATTTACAGTGGATAGATTTATTAAAGATATATAGTGAGAAATATTTCACGTATATTTACACTAGCTCAGTTTTAGAATTTAAAGATCATAATCTGCTCTGCTCTGGCAGCACATACACATACACACGCACGCACCCTGTGGTTAGTTTATTTCTTGCTACTTTTACAATCAGTTACTGCTTTGGTGAAAGCTTAAAGCTTAATCCATTAAGAGCCATTCAGAACAAAACAAACAAACAAAGCTTTAACCACTTCAGTGACAACAGTGCAGAACCAACAAGCAGCCTTCTTAGAAAAACCCTTGCCATTTTAGGATCAATAGCCTCACACAGGATGCTCCTAAGTGATGAAAGCTAGAACATTTGTGCTGCCAGGTTTTGGAGAATAAAACAAAACACAAAAGTGTCTGGGAAAGATAATTTGATAAGTTTAGTTTGGAAATACCCATGTAGTCCAGAGGGCTGACTTAAGTCCTAGCAGCACTCAGGAAACAAACTAAACCTCACTTTGGGCTGAAATCTTTACCTTTGTGTCTTGAGAGTAGAAACAGTTAAAATATCTTTTAGTCTTTCTCCAAGTTCTGCTACTTACAGCTTTATTATTACTACTTCTAATTAGTGTAAGTGAATATCCATCTATCCATCCATCCATCTATTTCTTTGAAAACAAATCTGATCTAATATCTTTACATTAACATATTTAGAAGAATGTTACAGTCCACTAAATTCAAGGCTATAGTTTAACAATAAAACTAACATACATTCATATATGAGAGGAGCAAAAACAAACATTTTTTCCCCCACAAGATTAAAAGCCTGATCATTTCCTTTTAGAATTATTCCATTGTATATTATCCTTTGTGAAAAACCCATTAGCTTCTTTTATACATCCTTGAGTCTTAAATAATACACCAGTGCTGCAGAATATGTTTCATGGAAAAAAAAAATCTACTGTCATTCCATAGAATAAAAAAAGGCCTCCTACATCTTTTGTATTCATCACATTATCCTTTTCAGTTTCACAAAACAATCTTAAGTACTGTATCTCCAGTAGTTATAGTTTTTAAGATACCTTTACGTTTATAGTTAATTATAAACTCAGTAATGAAATAGGAGTATTATTTATTATTTATCTCAAAATGTCAGCTGGTTAGACTTTACCCACACATTATCTGGAGGCATTAAATTATATACCTTCATAGGTAGTCAACAGACACTGTTGGGATTTCCTGCAGTATGTTTACAAGCTAATTTGTTTACCGAATATTGTCTACTCGTTTACATTGCTGCCTTTTTTTTTAAAGCAGATCCTCACTGAAGAAATAGACTTAATATTAGAAACTTATAAAAGAAATCTAAAAAGATTTTTAAAAATAAGCATCAGATCAAAAGCAGAATGATCTCTTTGCTGAAATGTTATCAAATAACATTGACCGTCAACATTTCATAGACTAAAGAAATAAATTACCCTGCAATACCATTAAAATGCATGATTTTCCTGTGTGTCAGGAATGCTGTGCAGTTTTGTCTGGATTCATTAAGGCTCTCGCTGCCTAAGTGCGTTGCCAACCGGGATGTGGGTGGCTGTAATGGCAGCCTGTAGGTTTGTATGGAAAACAAGTATGGCACTGTGAAAAAAAAAAATCCTTCTCTCACCCTCAGATACCTGTACGGAGAGCTCCGGAGGCATTTCCATAGGCTCATTGTCAAGTAAATGTTAAAGCCCCCATTCACTGGGAAGCAAAGGTAAGTCTGAAAAATGCATTGAGGGAAGTGGAAAGGGGGTGTCGGTGGGGGTGAAATCACCTAGCATTGAAGCAGCCTAACCAAGTGACAGACACGTAGACAACTCTGATGCTGCCAGAACAACACTCTGCACAGCCCACCAGCAAGCAATTTGTCACTGCGACAAGAATATCCTCCGCAATTTGGCATCAGGGTCCTTGGACAGCCAACTGTGCCTGTACAGCACGAGACGTGCTATTCGGCAACAGGGAAGATGGGAACCAAGGTTCTCGTTATTATGTCCTAATGTGTTATTTTATGAAAAACATATCTTTTGTCATGATCAACATAGAGATAGAACAGTAGTAATTGATAATAACTGGGGGCAATTAAGACAACAAATTGGGAAAAGTATGTTCTGGTATGTTTTTGAGGTACCCTGTGTAGTGAGAAGATTTCAGGATGTTTGCTTGATTGGTCTGGTATTTTATGGCATACTCCCACAGTGTTTCATAGAAATAATGAGTCCATAGGTGCAAGAATGAACTGGCAAGATTTTTGGTAGTAAACCATTTGCTTTTAGCAGAACATACTCTTTGCTTTTAGCCTTTATGTGTTTGTATATGGCGTGTTGATTAATATGTCGCTGAGTGCAAATCCTTTCTTGCTGGTATGATTTGAAATAGGACAAAGAATTCAAGGTAAGTTGGGTTATAAATGTGCAAAGGAAAGACCCTTTACTCTTTACATTGCTACCCTGGTAATCTATTATAAAAGTGCAGTAAAGGAGAGAAGCCAGGGGCATAGGATAAAGGTATCTGATAAATAAGCAAGTAGTGTTCCCCTTGCCAATTACTTGGCATCTTGCTTTGTAATTAATGCCACAGTAATGAAAAAAAGTGGTAGGCACGAAGATTGGGCCTTTTGTGCATTCTATACAGAACCAAACACTCATAAAAATCTAGCTCAAAGCTAGCCTAGTTTGGCTCTCTCCACAATCAAAACTTACTAGAGAATTAGAACAGTCTCATAGGGTGTGTGTGTGTGTGTATGTGTTGTGATGTATTATATAAGAGTGACATCAGGCAATTGTGGTATTGCTGTCTCCATTACACAGACAAGGGTGTCCTTCATTCCCTAGACATGATGGAAACTTGTACCCATTCTGCCAGGATCTAACATCATGGTATCTATTATGTTGTTCACTAGTTGTCCTGTGAAACACTTAACTGCTGCTTAAGTGGCTATGATAACTGCCTTGCAATGCCTGGTGAATTTCGCAGTGGCTTGTACATTTGTGCTCTATGGGAACCAGGAAATTCTAAAACTACTAAAAGTTATATAATAGTGAAAGTGATAACACTAACAGTCATTTTTAAGAAGTAGGAGAGAATATTATTTAGGCAATTTTGATATCATTTGAAATACAGTACAAGTTTCAAAACTATCCAGCTAATATTATAGCAATATTCCTTAAACATGTATTTCCTCTAGCTATCCACATAAACTGGATAGTAAAGGATGGTTTGTGGTTGTGGAGGTTGAAGAAAGAGATGTTTAATTGTGAGACTTGGAAATGGTGTTAGGGGTGGAGTATGTTGACTAGCTGCGTTTGCCCATGGTTAAATGAAAAGGCCCAAGATTTATATCCTTTTAGGGGTAAGGTACAAAGAAAAGGGAGAACAGAGAGGCATGTGAAGAGAGAATGTTCGAGGCTGGAGGGTACAAAATACAGTGGAGACCATAAAGAAAACTAACCCCTACTTTTCTAAGCTTTGCGTGGGGTGTTTTCTTTGCAACTCCCATTAACGTCAATGGGAACCACGCAGCTAAAACCCTGTGTAACTCTTTGACAATTTACTTCCTAGTGTCTGAAAAAGAGTACTACCTACTAAGGGCAATTTACTCATTTTAGTTTGTGCCTCTCATACAAAGATGAACTTGATGGCACATAGCAGGAGGAAAAGAGAGACTGCATTTAAGATTTTGTTATTGCAAAAGAAATCATCATTGAAAAATGTCGCCTAAACTCTCACCTTGTTTAGCAACAACAATAAACAGAGAAAAGCAATCCAGTGAAAGAATATGAAAAGAAGTATGAACTTGATTACAGGAAAAATGGTGATCGTTAGTATGAGTTGTTTTTTTTTTTTTCCCCTTTTAAACTCTCAAACTCTGAACACAATCGCAGGATAATAAGAATAGAGGACAATTCTTAAGACACCAAATTGAACCTCTTGATTACTTGCTTTTTCCCATGCACCTCAAATTGTACATATGTAAATATAGCTATGATATCCTTCCAAAATCTTTAATAAAACAAATATAGTGAAGGGGGGTTACATAGGGTTCTTGTTGTAAGTAGTAGAAATATAGAAAAAAAAGACAGTATTTATCCTGCTGTAAGCAATAACTGAATAAATACACTGTACACTCTATATAATATTTTTAAGAGCCATAGAATGTGCATGTTAAAAAAGTGCATGTTATTTGTAATCTCTTTCATGAACTTTGAAGTCAGAAAACTAACATTAGCTTTAAAAGTATTTTTATTATAGGCTGTATATTTCTTTACCCCGAAATGAAGTGTCTATTTAGGTTACGGCTTTCCTGATATAATTCTTATAACTGCACAACCATATAATAAGCTTATCAGGGCTGAAGATACGGCTCCTGTGTTTTTCTGCGTCCCTTCTCTGTGATTTGTTTTGTAACTTATCCTTTGGAGGGTGAAGAAGTAAGACCCTACCTGGCTCTGCTTTTTAGTGCATGGAGCAGAGACACATCTATTAACAACTGCCTAGGCAGGTTGATTACTGGGCAATATAATTTCTCAGTTTTTACATGTAAATGAGTGCTTCTCGCCATGGACCTAGCTTGTGCTTCAATTTAGGTAAGCATACTGCTGCAGCAGCTTTGAAACCATTTCTCTCTGATTGTACCAATTATCAGATCCTGAACTTTACCATCAGGAAGAGTCATAGCTCCCCATTTATGAATGCCTGGCTTTTGAGAATTAGAATAATTATGTCACCAAACCTACCGTTGATTTTCAGATAGACATCTCAATAATTTTGTAAAAGTAAAAACCTTTCTGAAAGCACACTGATAATTTTTATGGCAGAAATAATACATAGGGATGAATACATAGGGTGATTCGATAGGTGAGAACATTTGAGATATTTTACTTGAACTGAATTTAGATTTGTTTCTGAGCTTAGTCTTTGACTATAAATTTCATGTTGGAGGGTTTTGACTGTGTGAGAACTTCTGAAATCTGATTTTTTGGAGGAGGGGGTTGAGAATTCACAAAATAATGAAAATCATGTGCTGTTATTAAAGTAGATTATAGTAGTAGTATAAAATCATAAACAGTGATAAATTTAAGACCTTAAAATTCTCTACGTTTTATTCTAAGGCTCACAGCTGTTTCTTACCTCCCAGGCCATTCATTGTTTGTGACCAGATCACATATCCTTAACCCAATACACATTAAAAGATTTCTGTTCACAAATTAAACCCGAACTGAATTTAGCACATAAAGCTCTTTAGTTATCTACTGGGTGTTTTCAATTTTTTTCTTCTTACAGTATTTTTATAACCAGCAAGAATAAGTTAATATCTGTATTTACAGCAAAAAAAAAAAGTTAGATATGGCAGTGGCAGTGTCATTCACAATGTTACAGAAACTTGTTTTCCTCTGTTATAGTGCCATTGTTTCATTTTGAGCAAGAAACTGAATAATCTTAACACATATCATGGAATCAAAGATTTACAGGATTATATATTCTAGATCTCTTATTTTAGGAATTATCTTTGCCATGATCTGAATGAATTAGATATTTTAACTAATTAAATTCTAAAATTAATCTCTGTTTATTTCAGACGTGTTTTGCTGGGAATTTACTATAAATCAATGTTTTCTAGCACTGACGTTTATGACATCTTTCAATATCCACTTTTTTTCTCTCCCTCCACATGGTTAAGAAATTATTATGACTTTGACATGACATCTATGCAGTCATTTTGTAGTATATGCAGTTGGGGAAGACATACAGAAATAATATATTTTCCCTTGCAAGATCTCAAAATCACATATTTAGTTTGCAGTGCACGTGAGCGCACGCGCACACACACACACACACACACACACACACACGCGCACACACACACACACACACACACACACACACACACACACACTGCATTTCTTTTAGCTCCATGAGCACATTTTGAATATATTTGCTCTGCAACATTTTCCCATTCCCAAGAATGGTGTTTCACGAACTGACTTTATCACCTATACAAGAGAATTGTACAAAGGTTCTCACTAAGAAACCAAATAAATGTATAGTCAAATTAATGAATAATTATATTCTTAAGGACCAGTTCATATATACATTCTTTTCTTTATTGTGGCTGCATTTTTTTCCTATATCTCTATTTTCTGCATTTCTTCAAATATGACACTTGAATAGCCTTCTACAACTAAAATCTATTTGGAAAGCTGAAGTGTGGAGGAAGGTAATTTGGGGGTGAAAGCTTGGTACTGTTAACGATGTGATTCTCTGGCTCCAGAGATCTTTGGGATTTTCAAAATGGTAAATTTCTGATGCTCCACTTCAAAGATTTGAGGCCTGAATTCTTTGCTACATCTAAGAAAAGGAAGCCAGTGTACAATAGCCTGAGCAGTCTGGAGCAGAAGGTCACCCAACATTATATGTTCTTGTTTGGGATGAAAACATGGAAAGGAAATCCTCCCAAGCAATGTTAAGTTGTCTGCTCTCTCCTTGGTGTGTGTGTGCACAACTTCTTTAACATTAAGCTGGTTCAAGCACAGGTACTGAAAAAGAAAGACATCTTTTAAGATGAAATGAGATCTGGAAATATTTTGTAGATACCCTAAGACAGATCGGAGAAAATCTGTATCAAATAGTGGGAACTTCTGAGCTTAAAAATGATGGCACAGAATGAAAATCATTTTTTTTTCCTAAAACTAAGGCAATGGTTCAGTTGAAATGTAACGTAATTTTCATAATTATTTAAGTGCAAAAGCACATAATTGGAAGGTTCATTCATGGTCTTTCAAGTGGCAATGTTGGACAATGGAAAAACCAAGACGATATTTCTCTGGTTTTTCAGTATGATGCCATATAAATTTGAGCAAGTCATTTCACTGTTCAGGGCTTACACGGGTACAAAGCAAACAAGATTCAAACACTGGTAGTATAGGAAGGAATGCGTGATTTTTTTAGATTATTTCTGATACCTGAAGTTTCTATTGTTGTCTGAGCTCTTATGCTATAAAGAATATATTTACTACAATAGTTTCATATACTCATTTGTTCATTCAAAGATATTTACTGAGTATTGACTAAAGGGCATGACCATACTTGCTATCAGTTATTCAGAGACCACTAAGACAAAGTTCCAAACCTTCACAGTACTCGTAGTCTGATGAATGAAGCAATAAACCAAAATTAACAGCACAGTATAACAAGGGATATGATAAATGCATGGCAGTGCTCCTTTGGGAAGTCAGAGGAGGCACTCCTAACTTTGCCTCAGAGAGAGAAGAAAACTACTTAGAGGAGGAGAACACTGAACTAGATTGATGGTGAAAATAGAACTTCTTGCTGACAGACCAAAGATTGCACAGGAGGGCCGAGTTAATTTGTGCTGTTCAGGAGACCCTTGGCTTTAAAGCGTTCTTTTTTTCTTGGCTTTAAAACTATACACTATTGTGAAGTCCTGCTACCACCAATTTGTTTTGATACTAGGTTTTCTTTCTTGTCTTCTCTTCTATTACATAGGAAGGAAAGGAGAAAACAGTAACTACTAAATATAAATGTGTGATTAATTTCATGACTACTTCCTACCCATTCATTACCTCTATTTTTTGAGTGGTGTGTGTGTGTACATATGAAAAAGTAAACATGAATAAAGGTTATTATGAGAATTTTATGATATCTTTTGAGATAACAAGAGTGATGTTGGTGTAACAAACCCAAACAGGGAAACCTACACTCAAATTGTTTTAAATATTTGAGAGGATTCTAGGGCTTTCCAAGAACAGCTAAATATACAGACTTTTTTTTTTTCTTTTACTTTCCATTATACAGTGTGTCAGAAGGATTCTCTTTTTAGCAGGTGTGAACAAGGAACAGGTAGCAGGAGAGGTTGGTACATAGAAAGTATGTGAAACAAAATCAGAATGTAATGAGCTAGGCCAGTGATTCTCAAAGTATAATGCGCATAAGAACAACCTGGAGAACTAGTTTAAAAACTGTAGTAGGCCTGGGGCTGGGCTGATGAATTTTCATGTTTTACAAACCCACAGATGACGCTGATGCTACTGGTTGAGGATCACACTTTGAGAACAGCTAATGTAGACCAGTGCTTCTCAGATTTAATCTGCATATGAATTACCTGGGGATCTTGTTAAATTGAAGATACTGATTTAGTAGGCCTGGGGTGGGCGGGAGAATTTGCATTTTGAACAAACTCACCGCTTGGTCTGTAGACGGCACTGTTAAGAAGCAAGGCCTTAGATGATTTCCTGCCTTCAGAGTCCAAGTCATATGACATGGCTTGGTGATTTTCAGAAAATAATAGGATCAAGAAATGATTTCAAGTTTATTTCCAGACCAAATAAGATTGTCTCCTTACCAACAAAGGCTAATAGAGAATTAATGTTAGTTCTTGTTTATTGTGTGAGTAAATATTACAACCCTACTGAGAGAAACATTTACCAAGCTTCTGTTCCCTGTTTAAAATGCCTGCCCTAGTTAACTGTGAAAGATTAGGTCAAACGCAGGTTTCTTCTTTTAAGTAGCTTCTATCGCTACCTTGAAACCTTAGAAATTAAATGTTACCCTGAATGGCCGTGTATTAAATGCATTATATTTCTCTGATTCTGATAATTTGTTAAGTACAGAAGGTAAAAAAGAATTGGTCTAACATTTCTCCCCCGCAAAAAAAAAAAAAAAAAAACCTTAGAAATAGCACATTATTCATGTTGTGTTATCTAACCTCCCCCTGCCCCTGTTTAAAATTTTTATTTTGTTAGACAAGTTCTGTTCATATAAAGGAAAAGGTTGAACTAAATTTAGTGAAAGGAATTGGAAAATAGGCTTAATTTTGATCAGGTAACAGTCCCTGGTGGATTATATGGGTCCGGGTATGAAGGAGCCTTACTGAGAAATGTGTTGGCTGTCTTCAACCTACATTTTCTTGGTAATTGATGATTCTCCATTCCCTCTGTTCCGTGTAGACCTTTTAAAAAACAGAGAAATGAATTAAAGGTGATGGTATTTGAAGTAGAAATTTCTAATAGAACATTCAAATAAAAATACAAGGAATGGGGGCTTCCCTGGTGGCGCAGTGGTTGGGGGTCCGCCTGCCGATGCAGGGGACGCGGGTTCGTGCTCCGGTCCAGGAGGATCCCACGTGCCGCGGAGCGGCTGGGCCCGTGAGCCATGGCCGCTGAGCCTGCGTGTCCGGAGCCTGTGCTCCGCAACGGGAGAGGCCACAGCAGTGAGAGGCCCACGTACCGCAAAAAAAAAAAAAAAAAAAAAAAGAAAGACAAGGAATGGGATCTGTAGTACTTACTTTTGCCAACTTTGGATGATTTTAAGGACCGTGGGATGCATACATTTCTGTTCTTCTTATGCCCCTCCCATTCACAAATTTTCAAGTGATACGATACTGTTAAATTCAGTGACTCAACATGGTTTTTATATAGTTAACAGTAAATTTCTCAATTCTCAGTTTGTTTATTTTCTTGGTGAACTGGATCAAATATGGACAACTGATCATGTTACTACAAATACCCAAGCCCTCAGCCAAATAAAAGCAAAAATGTTTAAAGTATTAATATCATTTTAACATTTCTTTTGCCTGGCGTGTGTGACTTTTTTTTTTTTTTTTTTTTTTTCTGGTACGCGGGCCTCTCACTGTTGTGGCCTCTCCCATTGCGGAGCACAGGCTCCGGACGCGCAGGCTCAGCGGCCATGGCTCACGGGCCCAGCCGCTCCGCGGCATGTGGGATCTTCCCGGACCGGGGCACAAACCCGTGTCCCCTGCATCGGCAGGCGGACGCTCAACCACTGTGCCACCAGGGAGGCCCCATGACTTTTAATATTATCATTTCTGAGGATAAATGATTATATTTCCAGTAATAATTTATGATTAAGTGCTTTTGTCATTTCTACTCCATCCCATTTCTCAAGGATGTTAATTTCTAATGCACTTACCAAATTGGACTACTTCAAGCAAAAATTTTATTTGCAGGATTTTGACTTTCTTAACACATCATACTTGAATCTTTTGTTCATTATCTAAAGGAAGTTGCGAGCAATATGGTTTTAAAATGTAGATGTTTGGGCTGGAAGAGCAGTGCTTCTTAACCTTTTTGGAAATTCAACCCTTTTTAAAAGCGTGGCTCCTATTCACAGAAAATGCTCGTGAAGCACATTCAAGAAAATTTTGCGTACAACTTAGTGCATATTCATTGACCTTTTGAAGGAAGATTAACAACTCTGATCTTGATAATTGAGGTGAAGTTAACCAAAATGCCATCTTTTTTTCTTCTTTTCTTACATAGACATTGAAACCAGATGGATCAATAGACTGTTTTTCTAAAAACATCATTTTGTTTTTATGGTGTAAACCTTGTCTTACAAATAAGCCTTTATCCTGATTTGTAACATAGAAGCAAGTGGACATCTGGCTTCTGTGGAAAATATGATTCACTCATTTGCATTTTAAAATTCCATTCATTCCATTTTTAAATTGTTCACTTGTCCTCTTTGCTCTTTCTAAAAGCAACACTTCTCAACTCTCTTCAATTTCAAATACCCACAGAGTTTATGTTATTTATAATTCAGAATGTTATCCCTTTAACATTTTTAAATGAAAATCAGTATTCAAGGTCCACAGTATGAGGAAACACACAATATCTAGGTAAGTGAGAAGTCATTTGAAAACCAACAAGGAATTTGGGTGTCAAAAATCAATTTATTCCTATTCCTTTATATCGGTCTTGAATGACTTTGAAATAACTTTTCAAATGAAAAAAATTCAGGATCAAAATACTAATAAATAGTTTATTCTTCATGTCAGTTATAATAGCTCTTCAAAAAATATTTTGCTATGTAAAGCTGTTTCTATCACTAATGAGATGTTGTAAAAACAATTCTGAGATGAAAGACTATAGTGCTGTTTGGTTGCTCATGAATATTATTTGCAGCAGTAGTTTTTATGAGTAAAGACTGAAAGTATAAGAACTTGAAACCTGGAAGATTTCTTCATTCTTAGTCCTAGTCCTTTCTCTTTATAGTGGCAAATCCAGAATCTAATCATTTTCACAAAATTGAACTCTCATGATAACCAAGAGCAGAATAATTTGATGTTCCATTCCAATTTTAGGTAAGACTTCTCATGAGCATTTTATTCCTCATCTTAAAATAATAGGCCTGTGTGGAATGCTAATATTTCCAAAGGATAGTTCTGAATATATAGTTAAATTTAATCTCTTTTAATGTTTCCTTATAACCAACTAGTTATATCCTGGAAAATTCTGAGTGTGTGTGTGTGTGTGTGTGTGTGTACATAGAAAGATTTTCCTTCAGTTGAGTGGAATAGCTGATAGGTCTAAAACTAGATGCGAGAAATAGGGATAACAATGATAGGCAAAAGTCAAAGGAGGACAGAAATCAGTTCATCGTCTTCAACTGAATTTTGGACCTGATTCTCAAAGTATGACAGAAGATATTGCTTTTCCAAGAATATAATCACATGAGGTTTAAAGAGGTTTACTTAGGGAACATATATCATGGACAGTAGAGAGTTACACATGGGAAACTGGAACCAAGAAAACCAGGTGGTAGAAGTTCACAAGCCCTGAGCTTGCATGCTCTCATAATTCATGTCTTACTACTGATGTTCTTTGCTAATATCTTACAATTTAGAAAATACCTGGAAGAACGAAATGGACTAGAAATTAGGAGAAGTGAATTTGCTTAAATTTTCCAACCTAGATTTCATGACAGCTATGATCTTGAACTAAATTACATTTCCATTCAGGGTTTGGTGTCTATAATTGGGGGCAATGAATGATCGTTTTAATGATTTGGTCTGTAGACCAAATGAGAGCCCCCTTCTTGAGGTCAAGGCATTATAAACTCTTTTGGGACTAGCTAGAGATTTTTAGAAGCTAGAATCATGTAGATCACTCCTAACCCTAACTACACGCTGGAGACATCAATTCCTAAAGTAACCTGAAGCAATCAGATAGACTAAAGTGATGTTAGTGAGGTAAGGCAGATTGGTCCCATCAGTCATTCCAGAAATGTCTTAACTCTTATTCTGAGCAGGATGAGATGTACTATCATCAGGACACCCACCCGATATTTTGAGGCATTGATAATACTTTCAAATACACACACTGCATGGATGGTTCAATATGGATATAATAATTCTTCAGTTCCTTTGGGAACAAGAAGCAGTCTACCTCTCTCTCCCACTGATGCAGCTGTCAGAATTCTGGGCCAGGGGTTACATCCTCTCTCTTTAAAGGAAACTTAGCTGCCCTTCTGGTGGGAGAGAGTAAAGCAGTCTAAGGTGTTGAATGCTGATTAGCACATCAGTCAGACTCTCTATCTGATGTAATTAAAGGAGCCTTGAAAAAATAGTTCTGAAGAGAAATGTGGACAGCTATCCAAAGCGTTTTGTCTGGAACAAATATTCATGGGCTTTTCCATTGAAGGAGATGCTGAAAACTAGTCTCTGAAAATGACTAGAGGAGTCTGTGTTTGGTAGATTAGGTCAAAGGAGAAATTCGATGTTTGAGTTGGCAGGTCTCAAAACAAGTACTGAATCAATCAGTCCCCCTCTTTTAGGAAAAATCCAAATGGGTTTGGCTGTGTTTTTGGTTCATTCTGCCTCACCTGTGAGATGGAGTGGTAATATCACCCCCTACTCACTTCGTAAGTATGTAGCTAGGACCCAAAAAGATAATTACTTCTCAATATAATAACTTTTGAGATTTTAGGGGAAAAAAGTACAAGCACATAAAAATCTAAGACATAAACATTCTGTTGTGCTTTTTAGTGACTTTCATTTGGAGTTGTTATTGTAGAAGCATTTATAAGCTGAATTTCTTAACTTCCCTTTGCCATTAGTGAAATTGAAGACCCAAGTCTCCAGGATGTCAATATTATAAACCCAAAGCTATGGAACAATATTGGTATAGCAAGTCAGTAATGAACATGAAAAGACAAAGCTGAAACTTTTCTTCTGAAGCTTATTTTCATTACCATGTAATTTTTAAATATTCATTGAAGCAAAAAACATACTAAAATACACAACTGTAAGTGTACAAATTATTGAATATTTGAACAAAGTGAGCACATCCATGTAATCTTCAATGATTTCAAGGAAAAGAACATTATTACCATATGAGAAATTCACCTTTGTCCCATCTTGTTACTACCCGCCAAAAGAAATCACTATCTTGATTCCTATTACCTCCAATTAATTTTATGTTGTTGACTTTTATATAAGTAGTTACATATGGTATGTGTTTTGTTGTACCCATGCTATGGCACACTGGTGGTGTAATTGCAGTTCATTTATTTTCATTGCTGTAGAGTATTTCATCACATGAATATACCAAAGTTCATTTATCCCTACTTTTGATGGACAAGAGTTGCTTCCAATTTTTGGCTTCTATTCATCTTGTATGTATTTTGGGCAAATAAGTATACTTTTCTACCTGGGGTTAAATAAATACCTGGGAATGGATATGCTGGGTTAAATATATACCTGGGAATGGAAACAAGGTATGTTCAGCTGTGGTAGATGTGACAAAACAATTTTCTGAAGTGGTTGTGCCATTTCATGCTTGCACCAGCAATGTCTGATGTTGCTTCATATCCTCACCAGGGTTTGATGGTATCATTCTATTTAATATCAGCCATTTTGGTGGGTATGTAGTGATATCTCATTGTAATTTTAATTTACACTCCTTTGGAAGCTAACAAAGTTTGGGCACTTTTCCTGTGTTTATTGGCTATTGTGAAGTATCTGTTGCCCATTTTTCCTTTGGATGGTTTGTCTTTTTTTTATGGTTTTGTAGTACTTGGTATAGTCTACATATGTCCTTTGTGAGATCAATGCTTTACAAACAACTTTTTCCAGTTTATAGTTTGCCTTTTTCACTTTCTTAATGGTGTCTTTGGATGAACATAATTTCTTAATTTTAATGTGGTCGTTTCCTTTATGGTTAGTGCATTTTGTTTCTTGTTATCTTTACCTACCCCCAAAGTGTGACAATATACTCCTATTTTGGAGGGAAGATTATTTTTTAACCTTTTATTTTTAGATCTATGAACCACCTGAATTGTGCGTCCAGTAGAGTAGGAATCACTTATAATTTTTTCCTTATATATATTTGGTTGGCCTAACACCATTTATTGAAAAGACAGTTCTTTCAATATTGCAGTGCAGTGTCACCTTTGTCATAAATCAGCTGACTATGTATATGTGTAGATCTGTCTTTTGATTCTCCTTTAGTTTCCTTATGCACTATACTGTCTGAATTACTATACTTTGTACTAAGTCTTGATTTCTAGTAATGTATAGCCTTTGATTTTGTTCTTTTTCAAGATGATCTTGGCTATTCTTATCCTTTTGCATTTAAAATTATCTTGCTGATATCCACATTTAAAAATATCTGGTAGAATTTTGATTGGGAATGCATTGAATCTATATATCATTTTGGGGAGAAATGCTATGTTTTCAACATTGTATTCTGTTCATAAAAATGGTAAATCCTTTCATCTATAGTTTTTATAGCCTTATTTAATTTCTCTCAATAATGTTTTATAGATCTATGGTACAGGTATTAGACATACTAAAATTATTTTCTTTGGTGTTTGCTTTTTTGGGATACTATTGCAAATTGTATGTATATTTTTAAAATTTCATTTTCTAATTCTTAATGGTATATAGAAATATAATTTATTATTTTTTTATATTGACCATTTATCCAGTTTCTTTGCTAAACTCTTTTACAAATCCTATTTTAAGCCTTTGGATTTTATAAATATACAGTTATATCACTGGCAAATAATGTCATATTTCTCTCTCTTTTTTCTTTCTTTCAAATCCTTATATCTCTTATTTCTTTTACTTGCTTATTACTCTGACTAGTTGTTGAACAGAAGAGTGCTAATGGACATCTTTGTTTCTTTTCCAGTCTCATGGGGGAAAGTTATTATGTTTCCCTATTACATATACTACTTGCTGTAGGTTTTATATAGATACGTGTTAACAGATTAAGAAAGTTTAATTTATTCCTAAAAGTATATGGATTAATTTTCAAGCATCTTTATACTTTCTACTTATCTTTTTAAAAAATTGGTTTCTAATCTAATAGCAATGAGGTCAGAGAATACACCGTGATTTTAATTCTCTGAAATTTGTTTAACATATATCAATATAGATAAAGTGTGTTCTATTTTGGTATACATTTCATGTACACTTGAAAGAATGTATATTCTATCACACTTAAAGACAGTGTTCAATGTATAGTCTATCACATTTGAAGTCAGTTAGGTCAAGAGTGTTTATTTTCATGCTAAAATTTTCTATATCCGTACTGATATTTCATCTATTTGTTGTATTATTACTAAAAGAACTATGCTAAAATCTTGCAATATGATTTTTGATTTGTGAATTTTCCTTATATTTCTGTCAATTTTATTTTGCTTCATATATTCTGAAGCAATGTTATGAGATGTATATACATTTTAAATTGCTGTTTTCCTGATGTGTTAACTCTTTTATCATTAGAAAATGCCCCTGTTTTATGACTTTCCTTTTCTCCCTTTCCTCATTTTCCACTGATCAAATGTTTTTAGCAATGCATGTCCCCCACATAAAACTCTGGCTTATTTGTTAATTATACTTCAGTAGTTTTTTTTTTATTGATTACCTTAGGGATTATAACTCAGATCCTTATTTTATGACCATTTATTTTAAATTTGTCTTTTATCTACTTTCCAGACAATGCGAGGTACATAGAACACTTCATGTCCATCTACCTACTTCTTGACTTTTGTATTATTGTTGTCACACATTTAATTCTAACTATATTTTAAACCACAAAATATATTATTTCTTTTTATGGATTTACTATTTTGATGTATAAACATATTTCATTCCTCTCTACATTTCTCTGCTTGCTTCTGGATTTCATTTTCATTCTGCTCAAAGAAATACTTTACTACTTTCTTTAGTATGAGTCTACTGCTATGAATAATCTTTGTTTTTTGTATTTCTTTCTTGGCTTCACTCTTTTGAAGGATATCTCATCTGGGTATAAAATTTTAATTTAATAGGTTCTTTTCTCCTTTCAGCACTTTAAAGATATTTCATTATCTTCTGGCTTTCATT
Organism: Orcinus orca; assembly: GCF_937001465.1. Lineage (NCBI taxonomy): Eukaryota > Metazoa > Chordata > Mammalia > Artiodactyla > Delphinidae > Orcinus > Orcinus orca. Next base: position 132,842,895 of record NC_064560.1, on the reverse strand, counting down.
GCTTTTTTTTCACTTCTTTGAAAGTAATGACTTTTTCATCCTTTGAGTACTCTTAAGATTAAACTCTATGTTTTTTTTGCTTGCTTTATGCTGAAGAAACTCAGTGTGATTTTCCTTGCCTTGTAGAATTTTCCTTGTATTTACTTTCTTTGAGTTCATAAGACATCCTGGATTTGTCCTTGTCCTTTTTTTCCAGCATTGAAAAATTCCTGGTAACAATCTCTGTAATATTGTAGTTGCCCCATTGTGCCTCTGCTCTCTTTCAAGGACTCAAATTGCATGTATATTAGAACTATTTTTTTTAACCACAACCCACCTATATCTTCTGTATTTTTCATTCATTTTATTCTCCATGCTTTAGTCTGGATATTTTCTACTGACCTATCTTCCAGATCTGTAAACCCTTCTTGAGCTCTTTCCAAACTACAGTTAAGCCTATCTTTTGAAATCTGAATTTAAGTTGCTATAATTTTTAGATGTAGAATTTTTATTTGATTCTTTTTATATATTCCAGTTCTATGGTAGGATTATCTGGCTTGTTTAATTTCTTGAACATTATTGATTAACTTATCTTTAATTTCATGTCTGGAAATTCTAATATTTGTGTCACCTATGGGTCTGTTTCTATTATTTACTTGTTCTTTTGACACTTTTTCTTCACTAGTACTGCACTTTTTTATTGAGTCCTAGACATTGTGTTTGATTGTAGAAACTGATTTCTGTTTCTTATTCCAAAGAGGATTTATCCCACCCTCTGGCAGGCAGCAAAAAGATAGAACATATCTAATTATGGACTGAGCTGACTGGAAGCTGATTTTCTGTAGGGCTTGGCCTTCCTCTTAATCATCCCTTTCCAAGGTACAGCTTTCCAGGTTTCCCAACTGAGACTCTTCCCAGGGCCGTGAGAATGCCAATACTCTGTCCTACTTTATATTTACTTTCTGCTTGGCTGCTGCTGCTTCTTTTTTTTTTTTTTGTAAGATTTTTTTATTTGATGTGGACCATTTTTAAAGCCTTTATTGAACTTTTTACAATATTGCTTCTGTTTTATGTTTTGGTTTTTTGGCTGAGAGCCATGTGGGATCTTAGCTCCCTGACCAGAGATTCAACCCACACCCCCTGCATTGAAAGGCGAAGTCTTAACCCCTGGACCACCAGGGAAGTCCCCTCTGCTTGGCTTCTTAGCCTAATCATCAATACAGCTTTATTGGTAACTCCTGTGAAGGTAAGAGATTCTTCTTTTTTGTGTAGTTTTAGGCCCCTCAAATTCCTACCTGCCATGATAGCACAAAACTCTGATTTTTGCCTTCTCGGTAGGTAGCAGCTGACCTTTACCTGCCTTCTCATCTTCTTTCCCTAAGCCAGGAATTGGTATATGCCATTACAGGAAAAGTGTTTAAAAAAAAAAAAAAAAAAAATTGGGCTTGTCCTTGTAAGCTCCTTTTTCTCCAGAAGCTTGCCCCTCATATCCTGGCTGTCTCAGCAATTCTCTAATGCCTTCAAGCTTATGTCTTTGTATGTTATCTAGCTTTTCCTAACTGTTCTCAGTAAGAGCTTTGATCTACACCAAGCTACTACATGGTATTTGGAAGTGAAAGTAATTTCTTTTTTTCCCCCCCAAAAATGATGAGATTAGCCAATATTGAGTGATATTTTACATATTAACAATTTGTTTTAAAGTAAATAATTCAAAAGTCTTTCTTCCTTTGTATTACAAAGAGCTCCAATAACTTTTTGAGTATTTTTGGAGTATGTATATTATGAATTTGATTTAGGTAACTTTCCATTATCAGTTAAAATTGTATTATATCTTTAGAAGCACAGTTATGTTTTGAGATATTAATAAACCAGAATTTTGGTATGTGGTACTTTAGTTATAAAGTGATAACAAAATAGGAGGAAAAACATCCCTCGGGGCATCACAATATTTGGTTCTTGGGGTACATGCTTATATAGGTGTTTTAAAATAGAGTCTTAATAATTAGACTGTCTTGGATGAAGTTCAAGAAATCCATTTAGAATGAGATTTTAGAATCATAGCTTTCAATTAGTTAAGAAGTGATCTAAGCACTAATCTAAAACATTTCACAAATAGGGTGAACCTTGTCATCCCTTACTCAAGAGTCAGATGTTAGGAAAACCCTGTGTTACAGGAAATACTTTTGGAACTGCTATGCTCAGTACCTATTTCCTTTTGACATTGCACAATCATTGTATGCATAAAGGCCCATCTTATATACTCCATCAAAATCATGGATAGTCTTTCCTCTATACCTTAGTATCTTCATTCTAAGGGAGGATTAATTCCATGTTTTCCTCTCCATCCCATTCTCCTATGTAATTTTATCTGATCTGTATATCTCATCTTCTTAAAATGAAATTATTATTATCAAATATTTGTATTTTCAAATACAAGTTTATCAAATATTTGATCTGAGAAACTGATACATAATAAGATATATGTTTCAAGTGAAAGCTTTAAACACATCTGAATCAAAATACTTCATTATAACAACTCTTGAATAAAATAATCTTAATAGTGTTCTGTTATACATACATGTTCAAAGAAAAAAAACATTGCTTTTTTTTCTTCATTAAGTATTTGCATGAGTCTTTAAGTTACAGCTTTCCGGTTATAAATGTATAGATTTGAATAAGTTCTAAAGATATTTTTCCCCCTCAAACCAATTCAAACCTGGAGGATACGGTATAACAACTGTCATCGTAATTAAGATAATCTTGTGCTTTGAAACTTTTGTTTTAACCAAGGTAGCATCTGGTTTTCTTTATTTTGACAATTGTAGTTACCCAGTTTCAGGATTTTTTACATTATAATTCAAATTAATGTTGCATAGTGTCTGCCAGTTTTCATGGTTTGCAAGTATAATACCCATTGGTTGTTTCTATTGGAAATTACAGATTTTTATTTTATATAATAAGTTTTTAGGAGGGATGTAATTTTTTAATCCATGAAAGAATGAATCCATTTTCATTCAGATATCTGAATTATTTTATTGCCTCTGTTTTACAAAGATACATTTGTCTCAAGGGCATTCAAGTTTGCATTAGAAAACAAATAGCTTGGTATTGCCACTTGCCACAGTTTTGAAGATATGTTACATGATCCAGAAAACACCATAAAAAGAAAAATGGAAATATTATTATATTGCTCATGGCCTACTTTACTGTCTTAATATTATCAAAAGCCCTATTTTCAGATTATTCCTTTTATGTAAATTATCAGCAAAAGACCCGTATATTGCTGTGGTTAGATTACTGTTCTCTTGTATATATCGTTAAACACCTTACTACTTAATTATGATCTCCAAATGGTGTTAATATAAAAATGTTGTGACTTCAAAACATTGAAAATCCTTGGTCTAGCTGTTATAACACCATGTCCACAAGATATAGCTATATGCCTGATTTATACTGCACTTATGTTTAAATTTAATGCCAACATTTTATTGCTAAGAAACATGTTAAATGAGGATGGAGATGCCATATTTATTGAAGGGCACATCTACATTGGCAGGTGTTTTCTGAATTAAACATTTGTTTCAGATAATATTTTATTCAGGAGCATCTTATCAGCCAAAATGTTTTCTCTCTTTTTTTCAAGTTTTGAAAATTCCAGTTTCCTTACCACATATCCTAAGCTGGAAATGTTTGGGAAGAAATATTCTTTTCCTTTGGTCCCAAATGCTTCAGAACTCTCATTTCCTTATTGAAAATCTTCTGTCCAGGGCTGGTATTCACACAGAATATTTCAGCTCTTTAGGCATTGAACTTTATTTTCCAAATGTTTTTCTTTAAAAATAGGCTTTTAGATTGGAGCTTCTCATTTGGAAATAGCTGAAAGTCTGTAAGTATACAGGTCAAAGTGGAGGGACTGGAAAAGCACCGTTTAGAATATGACACTTGTCTAAGACAATTTTCAAAGTAATCTCAGAAAGATGAGTGATTGAGGTTCCCAAAGAAACTGCTGACAGTGTCTGAAATTAACACACTTAGTTCTAAATCTGTGCAATTTGACCTTAATTTTTTCCTGAACAAAAGTTACACTTTGCACTAATTTGCATTGCTGCTACTTTCATTTTAAATTGGAATTTTTTATCACCATCCATCTGTAAGATACCTCCTGTTACTAATTTCTGATGTGGATTCCCTCATTAATATGAGCTCCACAACTGCATCGATTAAAAGTTATCTAATCATATCTGGCTTATCCCATGTTGTATCATTCTGTTCCTGTATTTGATAGAGAGTGATTTAACTGACAATGTTAGTATATAAAGATAATGAATCAGATAGTAATATTGGAAGAGTACAATTTTAATATATCTATTGATGTTTTATAGGATTTAAAATTTTAGGTGCAGTTTTCTTTTTTAGCCATTTTAGTAGAGTAGAAAACAAATTTTGTATTTTGTAGTCTTGTAAAGATATGTAAAGAGTGTTCAAATGAGAATTTAAATGGATTCCTAATTAAATATTATGCACATCTTTGTAAAACAATTTTCTTTCTTTTCTTTTTATGATTAATCATTTTGAAAGCTCTTAAGTGAAAGAAAATTCTGTTTCTGATAACAACCTTCACAAGTATGAAACCAATATAGAAAACACTGTCTTTAAGAGCATTTGAAAATCAAAAGGTTGAGTTACTGAGAGAGTAAGACACCTCTGGAATATACTGGCCACAGAAACTCCTAATGCTCTTAATTAGTTGTTTAGGTCAGGGGCAAAGAAACAAAACTTCTCAACAAAACATACAAGTGCAGTGAGCTGAGGATCCTTTTAAGAGCTAGATTTGATAGCTGTGTTAAAGCATCAATAGACATGTGAAGAATTAGGGGTAGGGGATTAAGAGGTACAAACTATTCTGTACAAAATAAGCTACAAGGGTATGTTGTACAACATGGGGAATATAGCCAATTTTTATAGTTACTATAAATGGAGTACTACCTTTAAAAATTGTGACTCACTATATTGTACACCTATAAATTATATAATATTGTACATCAGCTCTACTTCAATTAGAAAAGAAGAATTCTCTTTATAATCTCAGACTTAACTCTACCTGAGTTGGCCAGTGCTGAGACTTGAGGCCACTTGGAAACTCTCAGCATCTGTTCCTTTATTTGCTGAAGAATTGAGCATCTCTAATTATTAAAATTCTACCTTTAATATCAATGAGAATTTACTGAAGGATTAAAGGACTCTTGCTGCCCTCTGGTTTCAGTAATTATAATAAGCTCTCTGCAAGTTTGTGCATTTTAATATCTATCCTTCCCCTCTATACCTGGTCCTTAGTGCCTATTATTTGTGGGGCTGCTCTTTCCCAACCTGTCCAGTGTGTTAACCCCAAGGAGAAACATGCACTTTGATTAGTGCTTTCTTAAAACTATGCATCTGTTTTCTCTTCTGGAAAATAAGGATGACATTACCCATCATCCAGTGTGGTGAGACAATAGAGGAAATGATCTTTTTGAAGGTGTACCTTGTACATAGAAAGTGCTGTTTTGGCTCTTCTACCATCTATTCTCTTCTCTCTAAACCCCTCCCCATGTGATGAGACTTGCTGGTGCCCTGGGGAAAGGGAGCTTTTGGAGCTAGTGACTATTTAATGCTCATGCTATGGGGAGGACTGCCTTTCTCTGATAGATTCTTCCCTGGTGTACATTGGACCTTAAATTTCTCTAGCTTCTATATAATTCTTGCTATTTGACTTAATTGAGACCTGAAGCCTCAACTATTAGAAGCTATAAACTATTTCTAACAGCACACCAAATGAAGAGAAGAATTTTAAAAATCAATAAAAAGTCTTAATGTAGGAACCATGATGACCACTGAGCTTATCATAGAAGAATGAAAAGAACTCTTGCCTGTGTGGTCAAAGCTCTTTGCTCTTTCCTAATTTTGAGTCTGACATGCTAGTAGGCTGCTGTAACTTTTTATTATTCTATTATAATATCTGAGTGTTAAACTAGATCAGGTGCAAAGATTTTGTCCAGAACCCTAGTACAATGAGATACTCTAAGAAAACATACCTCAAATACATTTGAAAGCTGCTGTACTGTGCCCTGCCCCTCACACCCCCAATCTTGTAGAGTCACAAAATGGCGTGGAGTGTCTGTGAGTTCCAAGAAAATGAAATTTTCTTAAGATTATCTAATCCAGTCTCCCCCACAAACCATTATTTCCTAAAATTCATTCTGGAAGACACTGGCCAGCTTCAGGGAGAAAGCTAAATTTAAGAACGTGGCAATCCTTATATCTTAACTAGCCATTGTTCTTAGTGTAAGAGGAATACATGTCACCAAACCATCAAGTTTTCTGTTCAATCTATTTTCCTAACAAAGGTGTAACTGTCAGGACTTTTTGGCTTATTTAGAATCACAACATGACATGAATGATCGTCTGCTGTTAAAAACAGCTCTAGAGGGCTTCCCTGGTGGCGCAGTGGTTGAGAGTCCGCCTGCCGATGCAGGGGACACAGGTTCGTGCCCCGGTCCGGGAAGATCTTACATGCCACGGAGCGGCTGGGCCCGTGAGCCATGGCCGCTGAGCCTGTGTGTCTGGAGCCTGTGCTCCGTAATGGGAGAGGCCACAGCAGTGAGAGGCCCGCGTACCACAAAAAAATAAAAACAAACAAAAAATAAACAGCTCCAGAAGAGTGAAGGCAAACTGTCATCATAGAACACCTATTTCTTTTGACCTAATCCTAAAATGTGAGACACAGTATTACAAAAGGTTATTACTAATTTCCTCATTGTAACAAAGTTTTTTTTCCTCTTTGTGGATTAAATGCAATTTCTTATCAGCCAATATTATTAATTCAGCTCAATGCTAATAAACTCCTATCCCATGTCTTCCATTTGTAATGCATTGTGAGGGAATGCCCACTGTGTCTCTCCCACTTCTGTGGCTAGCTTGGGACACTTGGGATGGCAAACAGAAGTTCAGAAAGGGTAGGTGCTATACCCTTTGGCCCATGATGCATTGAAGAACCTGGGGGATAAATTCATGCTGTGGCTCATGGGTGGAGGCAGACTGACTGAAGGATTCTTGATCTTTCCCTGCCAAACACAGCACAGGCCCCTTTGCCCGCTCAGGGTCCTACTTCCTTACGTGACAAATGAGGTATAACTAAATCCCAGCATTTCTCAGGTCCTTTCACATTCTAATCATCCAAAGAACTCTTCAACTAGTTAATAATTCCTTTTTATCATAATAGAGCCTTAGAGCATAATTTCGATCATGGTTAAGCATAGTTAAGTGAGGCAGAGTTAATTAATAGGCATTTCATATGTCAAGTAGTTTTGTAGGTGAAGATGAGCCCTAGAATAGGTGTCATGGACATATTAGTGTGAGGGTGTACGTGTGCACCCATATTAGGAAGGAGAAAACAAGGACAGAGACAAGTAAAAAAGTAAAAAGAAAATTTGGGAAAGAATGTGAAGGAAGGTGACTGTGGCTTGACCTAGCGTTCTTTAGAAGGAAAACTACAATTTATGTTTGTGACAGAAAGAGGTTATGCAAAGTGCTGAACTGAAGGAATGTGTAAAGTGTGCACAGTGATGGAAGGTGGGAGCTTGGTATTGAAAGTATCTGGTGGGGATGCAGTAATGGCTGGGGCATGTTTTCAGTCTAAGTGACAGATAAGTAGGTAAGTGTAGTTTTTGCTATTTCTGATCTGCAAGGATGAATGTGTGCCAACTATAGAAAAGGAGATTCAGGTTCAATTTTGAATTTCAAAATAAATACTGCATTATTCCACCAGAAAGCTTCAGTAAACAAAGAGTGCTTTATTCCTTTTTAAAAATTATTATTAAAGGCTTGACTGTTAAATATTAAACTTGACATTTTGATTAGCATGACTGTCAATATGTTCTCTGTCTTAAGGGTAATTAAGCATTATCTGAGAGCATATCCCGTTTTCAAGGGTAGCTTTTTGATCAATACCACAGAAACACTAAACATATAGGAGAAACATATATAATTTGTTGATATACAAGTCAGAAAATTACACTAATGGTTTTAATTTACATTCCACCCTAGCCTTCTATTTTACAGGCAGAAAATTTGTGCTTCCTTTAATTGCACAAGCAATTAGGCATTTACACTCTCAAAATTAAGAGATAACGGCTAATTGTGTATGCAATATCTGTGCCCACCAGTATCAGTGGCTACAAACAATCCTGCTACCAAAATGAAAGCCAGGGAGAAAAGCCGGTCCCGAGTCATTGCCCTTTTTGAAGCTTGGAAATATGCTTTGCTCATAACTTAAGTGGCTTTGAAAGTTCTATGTTTTTGACAGATGTAATAAGCATTAGCCTGCAGTGCTCTTTACGATCTGAAGTACAAATTATTCTCATTTAAATAAAGTGGAAATGGTGACAAATTCTGAACAATTTTGTTATGAGATATATTATATTTGAAAATTTTCTCTGGAGTATTTTAGACCAATCATGTTGGAAATTTAATATGAGTGCCTGATTTTTAAAGTTATATTTCCTGCTCTTAAAGCCCACCCAGAATTTGTCTCTAGTGATTTTATACCTCTTCAAATGACACCCAAATATTTACAGCCCCCAAAGCACCACAGGAGTTCCACTAAATATGATACATTCACAGAAATTGCTGTAGAAGTGAACAAAAGATGAGTCTGTGTCTTTCCACCTAAAATGTCTATTTCATGTGTATACCACTGAATTTACCTTGCTTTTTCCTCACTAAAATGTGTAAAATATGCTTTCTGTGTTCCTTGTCTGTCTTTCACAGTAAGTTTGGAAGAAAACAGTGTCCGTTTGCTACTGAATATTTTCATTCAGTGTCTCCAAATAAGAGATCAAGACTTTTTAAGACCCTTAACCCAAGTTGAACACCCTCTGTGCAGTAATCAAATTCAGCTATTTTTTAAAAATCATTAATAACAGCTGTGAAACACAAAAATCCATGAGGTTGAATTTTGCTGTAACCACATACTGAAAAATCCCTGCTTTTGCTAAATCTACTTAGAAGCCCATAAGAGTAGCTGAGCACAGCCAACTAACTCTTAATTCTACTTGACTCCCTCAGTGTGATATTCTAGCCATTATTTTTGTTGTTTTTCAAAAAATCTAACTACCCTTGCACTTATGTCATAAAAAATTCTGCCTTTTTTCCCTTTTTTAATATTTGTATTCAAGACAAACAACAGGAGGTTGAAATCAGGCCATTTAAAAGAAACATCTGCTGACATTTATTCATATGCTACATGTTCCACTTTCATCATTGAATGTAATGATAAACACACATTCCAGTCAATAATGGCAATTCCCAGCCAAGCTTTACAAATGGTCTCTTTAACACCTAAATTGACAGCTCGGGAGATTTTGAGATAGAAGCTAAATATGGTACATTTGGACACTGTTTGCCTAAGTCTAGGATGTCTTGAAGACTTTAATAAGCAGACATACATTATAAAATAGAAGAAAGTCTTGACTGTTCAGGTATTGGAGCAGTTGAGTTTGACACTTTCTGAGCACAGATTAAAAGCAGAAAAAAAGAAAAACCTTCAAAAGCAAATGGCCTCTTGGAAGAGTAAAGTGAAATACAGCTCTGGCCCATACTACGTGGAGCATAGTTTCATTTAAGAGAGAAAACTAATTGCATCTCATTTAAATTATAGATCTTAATTGTGGAATGCTACATCAGTTAAATATTTATTTTGCCTCCCAAGTTAATTGAAATAAACCCTGCTCCCAGTTTCAATTATTATAAGAACATTTTTAATAAAATATTAAATTTGTTGCATTTACTGCTTGCAATGAATAATTACGTCAGCTTTTAATATGCAAAGGATTTCTTTCAAGCTTATGCCATAGGTTATGATACACATTTCTAACTCTTCCTCAGGAAGGGACATCTCACAGAAAAGCGAATTAACAACACTGAAGATAACCATTAGAGATCTCATGATAGGATTGAAATTAGCCTGAGTCACCACTGTGAGGACATATAAATACATGCTCCTCCGAGACATTATGGATCCCATTTTATGTGTATCTTTTATGCATATCCCTTTACATTTTAGTTCAGATTGATTAACCTTATAACTGAATCATAGACTGTGTTCCAGCCAAGCAGAAAATCACAGCTTTACCCAACTCCATCATGTGTGAAGAGTTTTTCTTTTCAAAACTCTGCTGTTACTGTGGTTTAAAACAGGTCATTCGCTACTTAACTAAAAAGAATCTAGATATTTAACACACTTTCAAACAGAATGAGAGGTTTGTAAAATTATCTCATACAATGTAATCCAAAGAACACGTCACACCAATCTGTAGTGCTTCGATTAATGGTATTTTTCTCTGAAATCAGCTCTATTTAGGAGACAGCTTGAAATTGTTTTTTGTTTTTTGATTTTGTTTTTCTATGCAGGACAAATGGAGATAAATTTGGAATATCATATTATAGTATTTTCATCTGCTTCCAAGGCATGTTGAGCAAGGTAGCCAGACAAATCTTAACACCTTATTATTGTTCCATGTGGGAAAATAAAAAATCCAGAAGACGGATTTACAGTACTGTGTGGCATTAGCTACAGAAATATAAAGCATGGCAGGTAGATAACAGGTCACAAGGACTTCTGAGGCGTGTGATAGAGGTCTGGGTAGAAACTGCTGTTTTCAGAGTCAGCATTTAGATTAACAGTGAGTGCATTATAGAAAAACCTGGACACCATGATTTTCTTTTTCATAATGTCACCTCTCCTATGAATCTGTTGAAACCGGTTCAATGAAATTTTCCTCTAGCCACCCACTTTCACATATTCGCATCATTACTGTGTAGTAAAATTATGGCGGGTAAACCAGTTTGTTAAAGCTTTGGGGCAGAATTTAGAGGAATCAATTGGTTTCTACTGATACTCCATCCTAAAAGTTTTTTAACCATGGATGTTTGGCAGGAATGTAACCCAGACCTGCAGCAACTACACATGAGCAGAGTGTACTTAATGGGAAAAGGGAGAGAAAGTATGTGCTCTCTCCCAGGCCCCCAAAGCCAGAGCAGAGCAAAGATGGGACGCCAAATAAATCTGCCAGTGATTACGCTAAAGGAAATTATGATCTTGTTATAGAAACCATTAAAGGAAAACCAGAGTTGGTATGTAAATATTGTTGCATCATTATACCACTGAAAAAAACAACCTAGTGCAACATTAGTATGTTATGCAATTAACAAAATGAAAAATGAGCTGCTTGAATTTAAAGCTTTTAATGTTTTTCAAACAGATAATGAGCATTTTCAACACCACTGTAAAGCATAATAGAAAAGATCTTCCTCAAAGAGTAAGTGACATATCAATACTTACAATGCATTAAGGGCTTGATGTACATTCGCATATCTTTGTTATTTGTTATTTCCTAACTCATCAAACAGAAACCCTGTATAAACTAAGGCAGAATGAATACAGAAGACTTGCGAGAAGAAGGAAGTGATTTTTGCGATTTTTTTCAGAGATTGTTGACCTGCATGTGTTTTACTGATTTTGAGACAAAATGGCTTGGATAGTCAAATTTGTATAGGCAAAAGCGCCATTATTAAGCACTGTATGTAATATTTTAAGTCTAGAAGTATTTAAAAAATATTAATATAATTCTTCAATGCCTTAGAATAATAATATATAATTAACATTTAATCTGTTATTAAGTATTCTTTTTGACACCCTAAAACCAGCAATTAATTTATATATTCAATTACTCTAGTAGAATCTAAAAAATACTTTAGCAGAGTTACTTCAATGGAAATGGGAAAACAAAAACTTCTTTAAAATATTCTATAAAACATTCTCATGCATTATAGTATATAGATGTTACACAAATAATATAATATTCATAATATACAAATTATAACTATACTATTCATCTTACTGTGCTACTTTTTCTAGTTGAACAAAAAAATCACAATTATTTACTGTTCAAAAGTCAAAGAATTGCTCAATCAAAAAATTTTATAAAAATGAACTTACATTACCAACAATGGAGCTATTTTACTTTGCAGATGATGAGTGATTTCAGTATCAAATTCAGAATAGTAAGGAAAAATTCATATGGGGACAATGCAACTTTCATAATTTCTAAATGGATGTAATTTACTGTAGGCACTAGAAAGTTAATATGTTCTCTAAAGATTTCTTTAATTTAGTTGTTGCTAATTTATTCACACTAATACAGAAAAAAATACTGCAAAATTTTTCATAACAAAAAAACTGTGCATATCTCTGTGTTTTAGCTGGCATGTGGCTCTACACAGATGGTTTGGGGCTTTCTTTGCTGCAAAACAGATGGGCCTGCACTGTCCCTTACCAATCAAAAGAGAACTTGAAAATATAGGAATATCTTTACCTACATTGCGTCCTTTAATTCAAGAAATTAAAATGCCTAAAAGTATAAATAACTGCCTATGGAAAATAATTTTTGAAGTGGGATGTCATATGTTGAAATTATACAGTAACCCAGTTCATGTTTAATGCAAAAAATATAAAAAGTTTGGCTTGTACTTGATACTGTTTGTAACATACAACTATTAACTTAAGAAATTTACAACTATGAAATGACTGTTATCATGTGTTCACCTTGCCTAAAAAACACTGCTGTTTTAAAACTTGAAGTGCAGTTAAGCATATTTCAATTCAAAGTGATCATTCTAGGCAGCATCATCCAATGAACCAAGTTAGCAAACACATATGAGTTTGGTACTCTTATAACTGACATACTTTTACAACCAAAATAGAAGTGCAAACAAAGCTCTGAATTAACCTGAATGCTTTAAGTATTACTTTAATTATTCACAACAGAAATTATAAAGTCTTTTGTGCATTGAATTAGAATTGTGGCCTGCCTTCAGTGTTAAGATTTCTGTTGAAATGTGGAAGTATGGTATTCAGAACTATTAAAAGCACTCTTTGTTTTGTACATATCAGTAAGTTGTACCAAGTAACATGGCAGCACACTCTCATATCATCACCAAGTGAGAAACAGACATCGTAGACTCATGAGCTTAGAATATAGCATTGCTTATAGGGAGAGCTCTTACTGCTTTTATCTCTAATATACAAATAACATTGTCAACATGTGATGTAGCAACCAGTTTTTGATATTTTGTAGATATACATTCTACCAGTGACTAACTTTGCTGAGCATAGTCAAGGGTAAGGTTAGCTTTTAGAGGCTGGTGTTCCTTTGTGGCATTATCTGCAAAGACTAGTTTAGCTGTCTACCTTTAGTTACCCAGGATAAGTGGTTTCAGAGCACTGTGTACCCTGTATTTTACATCCCTCCCAAACTGTGCATTTACATATTGTACAACCTTTCCAGAAAAGGAAAACTGATGAAGCTCTAATGCTTAACTATAAGAAAAAATCTAAAATCACTTCATATCTATAACCATATCTATATCATCTATATCTATATTTATATAAGCACATATACATACATATATATATTTGCAACTATACATATAACTGTATAACTGCATCTCTGTCTCTTTATCTCTATATGTCTGTCTCTCTCTCTCTCTCTCTATATATATATATATACATATATATATATATATGTTTACATAGATCTTCATTCCTTGCAAATATTTTACCAAGGAACATAGAAAGAAAGACTTTTTCTACATATAAGCAGTGTATCTTAAATTGGTTTCATATTTAAATGTTCAGATTCTGAAAGAAACTGAGTGTTTTTTCTTTTGTCTGTGTGATGCAAAATAACAGCTTTGCTGGTATTTTTTCAATTACATGAAAACCAGTGTCTTTCATAGATGAAAGGTTTTGCCAGGCTAGTAAATGTAAATAAAACTGTAAAATAAATATATTTAAGAAAAGAAACTCTTCTCAAGCACTCCTAATACTTTGGCAGCATCTATATAAACAAACAATTGATATGGTAATTACAAACAATCTTTATCATTCTTTAAAACTAGTTTCTAAAGATGTCTTCTAGCCTAAACCTAGATCAAATTACTGCAGTTGAATGAAGATTGTATTCTTAAAAATGTTCCTGTGACTTTACTTTTTTTAATAATTGAAAATCTTCTATTTTTTTCTCTTTTTAACATTAGTAAAGTTTGCTGAAATGGTTTTCCAGTGAAGTATGAGTTATGAAATTCTCTGGCTTAACATTCAGTCAATAGACCTTAAGCTCTCTAGAGAATCAAGGAGCATAATTAGCAAAATGTAAGCTTTACAGCATTTTTAAGAAAAATGTCTGAATTGTTGGGAATATTCTGGCTCTTGAGGGGAACTGATACAGCCCAAGTAAAAAAGCCTAAGTCACTAGGCTGAACATTTTACGGATTATTCCTGGACTCTGTTGAGAGAAAGAATACACCTACACAGTCCTTGGTATTGGAAAATGTATGTTGTGCCATCAGCCATTACTGACTTATCTGGCTCTTCTAGAAATGGGTCTGCTGTACCCAAAACATAAGATATATTCGTGCCTATTTCGTGGACAGATAGATGCTTCCAAGCTTTTTGTCAATTTTTAAAATAGTCTCCTGCTAATTAATGTGGCCCAGGTTCAATTTTGTCAAGCCAAATTGACCTGAACAGAAGCTTAAGATCTTTTACTTGACTTTTGTCAAAAGTAAACTGTAAAATTGTATTCATTTTCTTGCAAACAAATACTCATTATATTAGGAAGTAAGAGTTAGAAACTCCTACTCATTATTCCTCATTTCAACTATTAATACCTGTGAAAACTGTATGAAAGTGCAAAGAGAAGGCATTGCTGTTACTTGTCCTGGTGGCAGATAGTATTATTGTTTCTAATTATTTGCAGTCCCTTCCTGTGACAGCATTACATTAGTCACTGCACCACTGCCATCACTCTTGGCCACAGAACTTTCTTTTACAATGGTCTGTGAGCCAAAGTGACTTACATCAAATCTAAGCAGAAACCTTAAGAGCTATTGCATGATTCTGCCATTACTTTTCCCCCAATGTAATAGAGAACAGTTGCTCTTCCCATAAGAATCCTGGAATAAAAAAGACATGGGGGGCCAGAGTCATAACTGTTCCCCAGCTGACTTGAACAGGAGGAAAAAATGATCCTTTGGTTTTGTGAGCCCCTGAGATTTAGTGGTTATCTATAACTAAAGCAAAACCTAGAATAAGCTAACTAATAAGGAAATAAAGAATTTTCAAAATAATCACTTCAATTTTTATTACGTCAAAGGAACTCTGTCTGCACTGTGGAGGACAGATGGCTATGGAGAAGTCTGGAGTCAGGAATATTAGCTGGAGGATAACAGGAGGAAGAAGCCTGCATCCCTGCTACCAAGTAGCTGACAGTTTAGTGGGAGAAAAAAGAGTGAAAATTATTTCCATACTGGTGTGGAGCTCTGAGTTAGTAGGAGTTGGGGGATTATGTAAGCCTTTGTACAGAAGATGAGTCTAAGGGGGGGAGTAAAATGTGAATTGAATATTGAGTGGAAAGTGGTCAAGAATGATTAAGAAAAGATCACTAATTGTTTCTTGACTGCTTTGGCAGATTATCAAGTTATCTGAATTTAGTTCTTTGATATTTTGTGAATAAAGACAGTTTTACTTAGTGCATACTGGACTTCACATTCATGCTTTTAAAGTTTATTCTTTTTTTTTTTTTTTTTTTGCGGTATGTGGGCCTCTCACTATTGTGGCCTCTCCCGTTGTGGAGCACAGGCTCCGGACGTGCAGGCTCAACGGCCATGGCTCATGGGCCCAGCCGCTCCGCGGCATGTGGGAATCTTCCCGGACCAGGGCACGAATCCGTGTCCCCTGCTTCGGCAGGTGGACTCTCAACAACTGCGCCACCAGGGAAGCCCTAAAATTTATCCTTTTAATTAATATTTGTGTATTAATTTATTTTAAAATGTATTAAGTATTATCTTATATGAAGAGATCATACAATATTATTTTTTTAATATTTATTTATTGGTTGCACCAGGTCTTAGTTGTGGCAGGTGGGCTCCTTAGTTGTGGCTCGCAGGCTCCTTAGTTGCAGCTTGCCGGCTCCTTAGTTGTGGCATGCAAACTCTTAGTTGCGGCATGCATGTGGGATCTAGTTCCCTGACCAGGGATTGAACCCGCGCCCCCTGCATTGGGACCACGGCATCTTAACCTCTGTGCCACCAGGGAAGTCCCCATACAATATTATTTTATAACCTGATTTTTCTACTATATCACTAATAGTTTCTGTACCATTATATTTTGATCATTTTACTTTGCTGAATTCCATTTATATAGACAATGTAATTAATTTAACCCATTTTATATTGTTGGATAGTTAAGTTGTTTCCCTTTTTTTTTTCTTCCTATTCTAAACAATGCAGTAGATATCTATCCACTTACCAGCAGGATCTGACAATATCTACTTTCCTCACTCAATATGTTCTTATAAATACAAGTCCCCTTTCCCCAGGAAAAGAAATTCTTAAGCTCTAAATTGTGGACCTCATATACTAGTGAATAATGTTATATTACCCCCATCAGATTGTTTTTGTTTCTTTATTCCTGAAAGCTGCTCTATTAACTTGTGGTAATCTAAAAGCTGAGCTTGTCTGAAGAGCCACAAGTCAGGAAAACACAGTAGTATCCTATCATTTTATGCATGTTTATGCACATCCTGGCAGTACTGTACCAGGTATCAGGTCAACTGTTCCCCAAATAGTCAGATTTCTGTCTCTGTGGAGTCAATCACCAAGAAAGGATTATTTATCCTCACCTGGCGGGACTCAGGAGTGGCCATATAACCTTCAGGCAGAAGTTTAAAAGCCAGTACATGATTGTCTATGCCTTTTTTTTTTGCCCCTTTGCCGTGAGACCAGGTGTGGATAGTGGCTGCCCTGTTACCTGGATCCTATTACACACATTCAGTAACAGAGCCACAGCTACAGTGGACAGAAAGTATGAGTGAGAAATAACTATCTGTTTTTGTAAGGCACTGAAATTCTGGATTCATTTGTTATGACACATTGCTTTTCCTCTCCTGACTAATGCACCTAGAGAACAGCTCTGTATTCCTGCAGATCAGGAGATCATGAGAGGCAGTATAGAGTAATGCGTGAAGACAGTCTTCCTAGGCTGACAACCTGCTTTTGCCTCTTCCTAACCAAGTCATCTTGAGGACATTGTATGACTTTGCAAAATTTTCTATCCTCACAGGAAAATGGACATAATACCTACTCTCAAATAGTTGTTATGAAGGTTAAATGAGATATCAAATGTAATGTTTAATATCTCATAATACATGAACATTTTTCAATATATATCAGCTATTATTTTTAAAATTTTAGTATTAGTTTTAGAACTTTTAAGCAGTAAAAAACTTGAGCTTTAAGTAAAAAAAACACCTGGACCTCAAATCTCAAATGTATGATTTGGATTTGTTATGTGAGTTCTCTGAGCTTCTGTTTATTCATCTATAAAATGAGAATAAGAATGCCTAGCATTGTGTCATTGAGGTAATGAAATAAGTTTGTGTAAGGAGCACGATGTATGGCATATTGGAAACACCCAATAAACGGTAGCTGCTATTATGACTAAAAATTAATAGTCTTCATCACTTGAAAGCCTCTGGATGATGGAAAGGCATTTTGGTGACCCTGTTTCATCTTCTCTGTATACTGGATTCTCGGTTTGTTACTTTGAATCTGATGCTACATTCCAAAATCAACTCGATGGATCAACTGATTTTTATATACATATTTCATGTACATGGCTGCAGGAACCATCTTCGATCTGACCAAAAATCTTTTTGGAAAACTAAACCATGTTGAACTACATTTAAAAAATGTATTATGCAAAATCCAGTCATCCATCTGGTCTAGTCAAAGAGGACTTCAAATATACTTTGAGATAAAGAGATCAGGCAAGGAGTGGAACTACCTGAATTACAGTCTTGATTTACCAAAAACAGACTCTGTTAACTTGGGCAAGGCTTTTGGGTGCACGTTTCCTCATCTCTAAGGTTACTTTGTTAAGACTGAAGTAGGAGACACTGTACATTTGGTTCTCAGAGCCCTGAAAGGATAAACAGATATGTTTTATCGTATTACTTTAGCATAATTTTCTCTTCAAATGCAAAACCGGGCAGAAACTATCAAGTGTAAGTAAGCGTTGAAAGTACTAATAAGCTAGGATTTTATCCCTTATGGTTCCATGGTTCTTGAAGTCTTAAATCTGGAGCGAAAAAAACAGTATTATTATCCACAACAACCAAACTATCCCACCTGCCAGCCCCATGCCCCGGTCTTCCTTGTCACAGTGAATATTGTCCTATGAGTGTGAAAGTAAGAAAAACAATTACTTTCCTACAGCTGTATTCATTTATTCAAATCTTTTCTTTCTCTTTTCCGTCTAATAGCTGCTCATTTTTAAAATTTCATTCACATTAATAGTGTTTTTCTAAAGTTTTCAAATTAAAGGTTACTTTCCCAGGATTAGAGTCCCACTTAAATACAGAATATTCAAAATATAATTTGAGGAAGACATACAAAAGTGGTAGGTGTTCATAAAAATGTTAGAAATTGATAGATTTTAGTTTAGCTTCTGTCTTATAATACCATCAAACCACAGGATTCTATTTTCATGACCTCAAAATCAGGATGAATATGTAGAAAATAAATCTAGTTTCATATCCCAGTGTTTGCAAATATCCAGATGTTTATTTTTGTATAACTACTGCACACTTAGAATTTTTCGACGTCAATTACATTTGTAAAAATCATTAACATTTTTATTTCTGTCTTGAACTAGCAAGGGTAAGTGGAAAACACTAAAAACATTCCAGAGCCACTGAGCAAGCAGACGCAAACATGCCTTAAAATGACTCAAACTTTCCATGCAGGCAAGGAGCATTACATCAGAATGTCTTCCTATTATGCACCAACACAGTGGTATTTATCAAAACAGACCAACAAATATTTATTGCCCAAAGGTACCCACAGGTGAAAGGTGAAATAGTCAAAGTGAAAACTCAAAGGATGGATAGGGAGCAAGCAGTGATGCTATGAAAGCCCCAAAGCATGTGATACATCTAAGAACTTGCTAAGGGTACAGTGTGGAGGGAGTCTAGGTAGGGGTTGTCAATGAGCCTGGTACACAATTAACTCAGAAACGTGGTGATGGGAAGTTTAGAGAAGGATTGTGCAGCGCTTTGAACATCAAGCCAAAGAGTCTGGATTTTGTTCTGGAGACAGTGGGAAACCACAAATAGTTTGTAGTAGGGCCTGACATAAGCAGAGCTGTGCCATGGGGAGATGGATAACCTGGCAGCAATGTGAAAAAGAAAAAGTGTATGCAGAAGGTTTCCTGGTTTTCAGATGACAAGGTGCCATGCACCTTGGGATGCAAAGGGATTTTGTTTTTTAAGTTTTGTTAGCAGAAATCTTATATTCCCAATTCTTTTCTCTCATAAGCTTTAAAATCTGTACGTATGGCAAAAACATAATCTTTAGCCTTAAATTGAGATTTTTAAACTTATAACAAAAATTGTGGGTCCTAGCTGCAAATCTTTCCTTTTTATTGTAACAAAAGTTTTCCGTGTGGCTAGTAGATAAACGGTCAAAAGAGAAGAAACTACAGTAGCCTAGGAAGGCTTTACTCAGTCTCTGCCCTACCATGTAAAATAAAATTAAAAAAAAACCAACACAGATACTTTATCATGCAATCGCATAGTAACTTTACCAGTAATTAGGAAGGGTCTGTAACCTCAAAATTATTTAACTAAAGACATAGTATATTATTACAGGCTATTTTTGTTCTTTCCGAAGAAAATCTGTCTTGCTATTTCTCTTGGAAACTTGAGAATAATAAACATGAATAATATTCATTCATGTCTTCCTTTGGTATACAATATTATTAACTGTACACAAGTAAATGGAAACCAAATGAACCCTGTCATTTTCTTCAGAACTGCCCTCAACATAATTTTGACGCTTTTAAACTTAACGAATGTCGGTTGAGTTCAGTAGATGTATATAATTTTCACCCCTTATAAATATCACTAAGAAAGGCAGAAACATTCTGAATCTTTGAGCAGATAACTACAATTACTATAATCTTTTCTATATCATCTCTTAGAACATATTTAAATTATAAATGCCATAGAGGGATTTCAAAGATACAAACTTTCAAATAAAATTAAGACATCAATTTTTTTCTATTTGTAAATTACCTTTCACAAAACTCCACAAAGAAACATTTTGTCAACTAATAATTTAATAAATGTGACTTGTGATTTGAAGTGTTAAAACAAAGGATTTTTTTTCAATACAAGTAATACAAGAGG
This sequence comes from Orcinus orca, assembly GCF_937001465.1. Classification (NCBI taxonomy): domain Eukaryota; kingdom Metazoa; phylum Chordata; class Mammalia; order Artiodactyla; family Delphinidae; genus Orcinus; species Orcinus orca. The sequence goes on along the minus strand of NC_064560.1, from coordinate 132,822,571 downwards.
GTTTTCTGCTGCACTGTTTCAGAATTCTTTCTCAGTAAAGAAACCTTATCTAATCCTGTTTCATCCTTTAAAACTGCCTACACACTAATCTCTAGGGACAAATTTAATACTTTGCAACAAAGAGAATATATCCCTTTTCAGTGTGAATAGAGGAATTGTTAGGACACCAGTGAGGTATGAATAACATTATAATGCTGCCATTTACTTGGCAAAAGAAAAAGAAAGTCTCTTGTTGCAAGCAAAGAAGAAGGCCTCCTTCTTTGGGTTAAATTTTTTGACCCCTGGTATATCCCCAGACACCTATGTTCCTGTGCTATTTGGGTCTTCTACCTCTTGTGAAGTAAACACTGAGCAAATCTAAGTAAACAGTTTGTTTTAGTTGAAGATAGAAAGACTCCATTTAATTGAGTTTTGATGATAGATGTGCTCCAAATGGTGCAAACAACTTTGACATGGTAAAATAATATTGTCTTATGGCATGTGTAACACTACATACAGAATCTTAGCTTAGCACTTTCTGAGTTTACAACATTTAAGTGAGAAAATGACAAAAGAAAGCCAAACTGTCAGAAACAGAGAAACCTTTAACAATCCTAAAATACAGACTATAATTCTCTTCTTTATTCATTTGATTTTGGGAATAATCTTTGCAACAGAAGGAAGGGAATGAGAAACAGCCGAACTTTGTACTTGTGAAACTTAATTTTTCTGTGGTCCACTGCATAGCTGAAAATAGCATCTTAACTAACACTTGAACATTTGATTATATGATATGGTTGTGGGTGAGTAGTTGAGGCAACTCAACATGTCAAGGAAAGTAAGCTCTAACTGAAACAAATCCCTCACTTCTGTTTTGTTTACTACTACCATTTATGGATTAGATTATACTTGAATGATGTTATCATTAAAACCAGGCATCAATTTTAATATTTCAAAATTTTATATTATCTGTTTCTACATAAAGCATATTACTCATTTGAAATGTTTTTAAGAAACTAGCTGATTGGAAAATGGCAAAATGGAGGTGGTAGATTATCATTAAACTCGAAGACTAATAGTTTTATTCTCTCACCTTTGCAGTATAGCTTTTGAGAAATATTTTATATAGTCTTACTAAACATCAATTATGTATACCTTCTTCCTATATTCTTTAAAAACAAGCTTTTTTGACATTGGCCCCTTTTAAATGTAGGACAACAATATCCTGGGGAAACATATGCAAGTTGCAATTTCATGCAACTTCAAAATCAGGAAAGGTTAATCTATAATAGAAAAAGTGATTTTGGATAATTATAAGCTATCAATGAAGATTTGCTGGATGTTCTCGAAGCTACACTATCAGTAGTAAAGACTAAATGTTTCTAGCCCCCAACCAACAAAATTTGAAAAGCAAATACGTCACTTATCCAATACTTGTAGTATAGATTGTGTACTTTGGATACACTATCTGTTTCTCACCAAGAACTTCCTCTCAATTTTATTGCTCTTCTATATTTTCATCTTTTTTCTTATAACTGATTCTTGGCTTCATGCATCTATATATTCTCATCCTTTCTCTCTCAAAACAAAACAAAAAACTGTTAAACACACTTCACATAAATATATAAACACCCAATAAACCCATGCAAAATTGCTTAAACTTATTAGTCATCAGAGAATTGCAAAACCTCAAATAAAAGCTCACTCTAGAATTACTGAAATTTAAAGAGACTGAAAATATTACTGGTAGAAATGATGTGGAACTTTCATAAATTGTTGGTAGGAAGCTAAAGTGATACAGCTACTTTGAAAAACAGTTTGTCATCTCCTTACAAAGTCAAACACACCTTGCCTATGGCCCAGCAGTCCCAGAAAAAGAAAAAGACATGTCCATACAAAGACTTGTTCAAAAATGATAAGTCAAAATATTTATCAACAGATAAATAGCTATACAATATGTATATTGTATATTTATACAATGGAATACTACTCAGCAATACAGAGCAACACACTAGTGATACACACCGCAAGTGGATAAATCTCAAGGATATTATGTGGAGGGAAAGAAGCCAGACAGAAAAGAGAACATGCTGTATGCTTTCATGCATATACAATTCTAGAACAAGCAAAACTAAGCTACGGTGATAAAAATTAAACCGTGGTTTCCTGTAAGATTGATGTGAAAGAGGCAGGAGGGAAATTTCTGGGGTGATGGAAATGTTCTCTACCTTGAATGAGGTGATAGTTACATGGGTGTATAGTTTTTAAAAACTATCTGAGCAGTTTTTAAAAACTGCTAGAAAAAAAATCTCTTAAAATCTGTATGCTTTCTTGTATATGAATTATAACAATAAAAAATAGAAAACAAGATCCAGTTTTGATTCCATATTGATCCCCTGATGAAACCTCTTTCACAGCCAGACTTCTTGAACAGGTTAACTTCTGTCTGTGTTCTCCAGTTGCCTAACTTCTGTTCAATTTTAAACTCAGTCATTCACTAGAATAAGGCCCCCACCACTTCTCCTATCCACAATTCTCTTTCCCTGAAGGATTTGGCCCAGCTAACGCCTATTTGTTCTTTAGGTGTCAGCCTAAACTTAATCATCTCCCAACCCTCCAGACCATGCCAAGAGCTGTGGCTGTGTATTTCCATAGCATCCTCTACTTCATAATACAGTATTTATCATCTCTTCTTATAATTAATTGCTTCATTTATCTCTCTTTACACTAAGCCATAAGCTCTGGGCAGGGATGTTTATTTTGTTCACCCTGAATTCTCAGTACCAAGCAAAGTGCTTGGTGCATATCTGAAAAACTATTTGTCAAATGAATAAATAAGTAGATGAAGAAACTGTCTCCCTTACCTTTCATATATCAGTTCTAGATGCCTCTTTTGATTTCTTTCAGTTTCCTCTTTCATAATTCCAGTTTGAGCCCTCATCATCTCTTCCATAGGCCTTTGTAATCAGTTTCCTAACATCTCTCTGCCTCTGGTCTCTTGTCTTTCTAACCCAGCACTCACATTGCTACAAGAAACAGCCTCCTAAAATGCCCATTAAATCAAGTCATTTTCTCTCTTTGAAATCTTTATTTACTTATTAAATAAATTAAAAACTTATATGACATTGTGTCTCAGGATCAATCCTTTGTCGTCCATGTTAAAGTCTCTTCTATCCATTTCTATTTTCTCTTGAACTGTTGAACTGTTACAAATCTCTTAACTGGTCTCTGCCTCCACTGCTTTTCCATTCTAGGGCATCTTTCACAGACTCCCTAGCATTATCTCCTCTTAAAATAAATTTCATCATATCTCTCTTAAGTTTAAAAATTCTTATTGGCCTGCTATAGTCTACAAAATAACATTTGTGTGTTTTTACCTAGGAACACAAGACCCTCTGTAATGTTCTCAAAACGCATTTGCACGTGTTGTTCCTTATTTTTCTAGAAGATCCATTTCTCCATTCTTCACCTTGAAATACTCAGTGAAATGTCCCACTGTGATTGTCCTCATCTAAGCCCCCAGGCATGGCTAATTTCCCTGCTTGTGCTCTGGGCTAACCCATAGCTTAGTTCATGTTTCTGCAATAACACTCCCACGCTGTATAATGATTTTTCTCTCTTTTCATGTTTATTTTTCTTTGTTAAGACCGTGGATCCTTGAGAGTAACAACAATATATTATTATTTTATTTTTATTCCCTGTACTTAGTACAGTGCTTGGAATAGAGAGGTGATCAGTGAATATCTGTTAAATGAATGCACTAATGAATGATGAATCCATACCACTCGGCCTCTTCACATGCTGTGCTTTTGCTTCTATGGTTTGCTCAGCCTTGATTGCCCTCCTTTCAGTTCTGTGATTAGTGAAAACTTATACATCTTAAAGTTCTGTTTCGACTGATTCCTTTTATGTGACACTCTCCCTGCTCTCTTAATGAGAATTAATTATGCCTTCCTGTATGTTCTTTGGTGACTATTGCTTACTTATCCATTATTTAACTTAATAAACATAATATTGTGAACTGGCTACACGGCAGGCATTATATATGCTATAGAGATTACAATAGAGAATGTACCTGGTGGCTACCATTGAGAAGCTCACAGTCTAATGGAGAGATGTATTTGTAAAAATATAGATACAGTTCAATCTGTTAAATGTTATAATCAAGGTGAGAATAAAATGCCATAAGATCAGAGAGCTTGGAGGAATTAATTTGACATGATTCATAGGCAATGATTCATAGAGTGCTTGAGATTTCAGCTGGTACTTGAAAAAGGCATAGGAGTTTGACAGGCAAATGGGTGGTTGCAAAGATATTCCAGGCAGAAGAAACAGCCTTTGTAAATGCATAGATTCATGAAAAAGAACTCTGGCAACTGATTCACACTCTTTTCCTGCACAGTGATCTCCTAAACTCCTTGTGCATGCATATAACACTTTTGAACTCTAGCTAACAACTTCTTACTCTCAGCTCTAGAGACTCCAGTCAACCTCTCCAATGACTATACCTGGGATTTGATGTCACCTAGAATAGTAAAAACTGTAAAATTCTTAATTCCAGTATTCCCCTCTCATACTTCCAATTCTCCCACTTATTTCACCACACTTATTTTCTGAACTTGTGATTATTTTATGACCCTTCAACTCACAGTACCTCTCTTGACGGTGTCTCCTCCTCCTTCAACTTTTTTCCATAAAAACGATGCATTAAAAGAGTGGCTTCAAGATTTAGAAAACAAAGTAACCAGATAACTAATAATCAATATTACTGTAAAAATTTGAACATTGTAAAGTTTTGTTTTGGAGTTTTCTTGTTGCCATAGTTAGATGCATCCAAGGGTGGTTCCAGATGGAGAACATGATATTCTATAGTTACTTGAGTAGAATCCTGTGGCCCTAAAAGTACGTTTCTTCAGCCCTGCAGCTATCTGGAGGCTGAGCTAAAAGCGGTTTAAAAAGAAGCACAGTTAGGTCTTTCTTGGGCTCCCTTTTGGGGGTCAAACAGACAGTAAAGCTCTGAATTTAAAAATGACCATATTAGATCAAATTGCACCTCTTTTAACTTGATAACTAACTTTCCATTCTGCAATATATGTTTTGACACATAAATTGTATATATATATATATATGTGTATATATATATACATATATATATATTTCTTTTATTAGCTTTAACTGTTGTGACTGTACATGAAATTTGGAAAACCACCGGGAGAATACATTAAAAGTGATGTCCCAATATTTTAAATAGCCTGTATCTTAGTATAGATTTTATTTAAAATGTACTAAGTGCTAGTATTGTTCTAAGTGTTTGGCAGAAATGATATCTTGGAGTGAGCTGTGATTCAAATGAGGCAATCTGGCTTTGGAGCCTAAGCTTATAACCAGGTTTGAGGGAAAATCCTACACATCAAGTCATTCCAGCTCTGCCACTTACCACCTGTGTTATCTTGAGTATGTTACTCTGTGAGCCTCAAGATTCCACATTTGGAAAGGAGGTGATGTAGAACCTAGCTCTGAAAGTTGTTACAGATATTAAGTCAAGTCATCCAAGTATCTACCTTTTATGACCCAGCCCTAGGAATCACTCAAAGTCACTTCTGCCACATTTTATTCATTGAGGTAGTTATATAATCCGCCCTGACTCAAGGTGGGGGGCAATATACTGCCTCCTGATGAGGAGTGAAAAGGTTCTCTAAGAACATGTAGAACTGGAAATATTGCCATGACCCTTTTAGGAAAATACAATCTGCCATATTCATGAAGAGTGCCAAGAAATTTTAGCTGCAAGGGACACATTCCCCCTGATTTAGCTAGGACTACAGTACAAAGACCGTCACACTAACCTTCTACTTCTACACTTCACTATCCACACAATTCAAGTGAAATCTTTAACTCAAAATTTCAGACCTCATTTCATTCCTAAGTCAAACAGAACAATTTAGAACTTTTCTTGTATTCAATATGTGCCTATATATGTAAAAAAAAATACATTATTCTAAGTGTATTTTCTTCCGTATTCAACTTAGAGCACTTGAGTACCTCTCTTGGTGGTATCGATAACCTTTATTCTTCCAATCAATCCACTTAACCAAATTCCAAACCTAAACGCATCTCGCTACCTACATTTTAATGGTGATGTTTTCTAGGAATTTGTCCTCACTGTTTTCTTGTCTAACTGTACATGCTCATTTTGCCCATGCTTCAACCATAATTAAATTTGCTAATAATGCCCATATTTCTGTTGTCATATCTACTTAAAGCTCTTGTCCCTTTGTCCCCAGTTTACCAGGTAACCTCCAGAATGGGGGAGATACCTGAGTCTCAGCATGGTGTCCAAACTTAACTCACTCTTCCTCTTTCCAAGCTACTCTTTTTATATCACCCCCTCACTCCACGAACTATTTCTTCTAGTCTAGAAATCTTGGACTTTTTCCTCTCCAGTTTACCATCTACTTTCTATTATTCACCATGACCAGTTGATACTAGTCCTTTAATGTCTTTTACTATCATGTCCACTGTTCTGTCTCAGTTTAGGGCTTCGTCATTACTCACCTGGACTCTTTTATCCACTCCAGTCCTTCCTCATACTTTCCACCCGAGTAATCTTTATGAAATATAAACCTTATCATGTCACTCTTCTTAAAAAATTACAATAAATTCTCATAACCTTCTGAATAAAGTCCAACGTCTTTGTCATTTCTAGAAAGACCCTAATTTTCTAGGCTTTACCTAAATTTCCACCCTCATCTATATAGAACTGGTGTTCCTGGAACACCCAGTGATTTTCTCTCCTTCAAAATGTGTGGACTTGGGACTCTGGGTCTTTGTTTAGGCAGATCCCTTTTCACCTTTTCCTGATTACTCCAACAGTCCTTATGACATTTCAATAAATACTTCTTCCAGGAAAACTTAGCTAATGCCGTGACCTGAGTTATTTGCCCCTATCTGGCTCCCAGAAACCTGTGCAAGTGATTACTAATCAAAATATCATACTATAACCATATTGTTGGTTTACTTAAGAATAGGAACTATCTCATTCTTATTTCTCTAGTGCCAATTGCAGTTTCTGTCACAATGAAGCAGCTTGATGAAGGTTTTTTTTTAATGAATGCATGAATAAATAGACTCTTACCTCAAATATTCTACCTCTTTCCCACTTTAAAGCAAATCATTAGTGAACTTTACAACAAAAATTTCTCTAGTCATACTTCTTTGTAAATTCTCTTAAAAATATTTTCGTTAGGTTTTGTATTAGTATCTATTACCATGATAGTATTGCATGATAAACAACCACAAAAAATCAGTGGCACAAAACAGTATTTATTGCTCATGCATCTGGGTTGGTCTTATGGGTTGCTCTACTGATATTACTTGGGCTTGCTCACACATCTAGTGGGTGGCTGGCTGTTGACTGATCTAGGACAGCCTCAGATGTGATTACTGGGGACTCTCAGTTATGCTGCAGGTGTTTCTGGTCCATCTCCTGGGCTAATCTGGAAAAGTCCTTTTTATGGGATTTGTAGAAGTGTAACAGAACAAACCTCAATATGTCAGCCCATTTCAAGCCTCTGCTGATGACACCTCTGCTAACATTTATATTGGCTAATGCATGTCACATGACTAGGTCCAGAGAAGGCTTATTATGCCCCCTCTCTTACCCTGAAAGAGCACTTCAAAATTACATGGCAAAGGATGTAAATATATGGAATGTTCAAGAATTTGGACCAATATTGAAAACTACCTTAGGGCCATTCAATCAATAAATTCACCAGTAACTATTTTTGGCACCAGTAATTGTGTAAGACATTCTAATAAAACGATATACAAGTTATTAGAGAGAAATAGATGAATCATCCTCTTCCTCTAGGACTTGGCAGTCCTTTTTGAAATTTAAATAAAGAAAAAAATCTATGGCCAAAAGTTATATGTATGAGATAAGAGATATTTAATTATCAAAGAAGGAAACTATCTGTATCAACAAGAATCATTAAAGAAGAATTTGTGGAGGAGTATAAAGAAATGGATTTTGAAATATTGCTAAGATTTTGAGAGAAGATGAAGAAGGAATTTCATGTAGAACAATTTCCCTTCCTTCATGGTATCATTAGTTTATCACATAAATTGCTTAGTATTCTTTATCTGGAAATTTACAGACATCATTCCTAAATTGGTCTCGATGCGGTGATTGGTGCATTACAAGGGAATAACAACAGTAAATAATTCATAATCAAATCTCCCTTGAAGACATAAGTAAACATATAAATAGCTATAATAAATTAGAACGGAACATGATGACTTTGATTTGATTGACAAAACTACCTGATGCTTTGTCTCCAGGGAGACATCATCAGGCATGGTGCAGATTTTCCCCTGCAAATTAGAATTCTGTGCACGACTTTGTTCTGAAGCTCAATTAACTTTGAAATTTAAAAATGCTTTAGGGAGCCAGGCTTGAGTTGCTGACAAGGACGGTTAGTTTTAACCACAGTATTTACAAACTATGTGGAAAGACCATGATAAACCAAAAATGAAACCAAGCTTTCAGGAAGAAACTAATGTATAAAGAAATATAACAAAAAGATCAAATAGTCTGTGGGATATTTAATTATTTTTAATTATTTTATGTCTAGCTTTCTTTAACATTTCTGTAGCTATCTGGCTTTTAATACCTTATTAACAAAATTTTCAGTCTTGCATAGGCATACTTTTGTAAACAAAAGGATATTTATTTCTGCCCATTTTTACTTATCTCTGCTTTAAAAAAAAGATAAATGGAAATGAATTTTCATACCAAACTATAAATGTTGTAAAATAAGCCACATTGAGCCATTTAAAACCGAGCATTTAATTTCTATCTCCCCACTCCACCATCCCCATCACATTTAGTGCCATACCCCTGATCTCTTTTTCCCTTCCTCTCTTCTCCCCTAGGATGTGAGCCTTTTTCTAACTGTGGTTGAACTCTCATAGAATCCAATGTTTACCTTTTTGTCTGTTCCCTTGGCACCTGAAGATGGTGCCAAAACTGCTACCTTAATTTAAACGGCACACTACTTTTAGAAACGGTAACTTTTATTCATTTATTCAGAGAAGTTATTAATGGGACAACATAAAGTTCATTCAATTTTTGACAAGTGTCTCTCCCAGGGGAAAGGTGATGAAAAAAACCCAAAAAACTCCAAGGGCTGGTTCATTTTTAGAATTTGTTTGCAAGGTTACAGCACACTCCCATTTTTTCTAAGAATGCATTGCTTATAGAGTCGTTCCACGAGTGTTCATCTCATTTATAAACAATGATCTGGAACATCACCTCTTGGGAGCATAAAATGCTATGGATTCAGAGGTGGTAGAAAGCCTTTGGATAAAAGTTTATAGCCTCTGGATTGTGGTCCAGTTCTGTCTCATTGTAAACTTCACTTACACGTCTCTTACATTCTCTGGTTCTCAGGTTTTTTCCTAAAAAAACAAAAACAGAAAAGATAGTAAACAGTACTCTGTTTTCTCCACAAGGATGAAGTGAGGAATAAATAGGATAGATAGCATATATAGAAAAACATTTTGTTTTTATTTATTTTAACATGTTACAATGGAAAATTTGAACCATATCCACATGTAGAGAGAACAATATAAAGAAGCTCTGTATACCCATCCTCAGCATTAACGGCTATCAATTCATAAACACTCTGTGGCTTTTATGTTCCCCTTCACTTCTCTTTCCACAGTTATTTTTAAGCAAATCCTCAATATTTCATTATTTTACTTGTAAATATGTTATTGTTATCTTAAAAAGCTAAGGTCTCATAAAAAATCATAGCATTATCACAAGTAAAAATAATTAAAAAGTAATTGTTTAATATATCCAACAATCAGTGCTCAAATTCCTTCTGTTTGACAATTTTTTATAACACTTTATTTGAATTAAGATCCAATAAGGTCTAATTAGTCCATATATTGCAATTAAATGTTATTTTAAATTGTAAATCCATCCACTCTTTTTTCCACTATGCATTTTATTTGTTGGAGAAACTGAGTCATTTGTCTCATAGAATTACTTCCTCAGGGGATTAAAATGTTGTTCCGTGTTTTGTATTTCTTGTACATTATAGCTATATTAGAGCCTTAGTAGGATATATATTACACTTTTTTCATGTTCCAGATTTTATTCTTAATATTATATTTTGAACAATGTTTTTTTTCCTCCACAAAGAATTGTTCCCTCCAATTTCTATGAAGTCTTTTCAACTAGCAAAAAACCATATAATACACTAAACAAGACCACACCTTCATAAGGCTCTGAAACATACATTACTATATGTTTCTTGTATGACCAAGAAAGGATTACTGGGTTGCATTCAGTGCTGCCACCTTACCCATGCCCATCCCCTGGCCCCCACACAATGGAACAAATGTTTAGAGGTACGATGGATAATTATGTTGTTTCCTCTCCATCCTTGTTCCTTCTTCTTCTTATCTTTTTGTTAAACAAAATCTTAGTTGTCTTTTACCATTTTACTTGATCCATTTAATATTGCATTACATATATGTAAATTATAAAGCCTGGTGATAAAACAAACAGTGAATCCACTATTCAATGTATAAGCCAGAACGTTGTGATTATGGTCTTTGTACGCCCAGCCTGTTCATCTCCCTACCTCCTTCCTCACATGTAAACATTATTCCCTTGCTTTATAAATTTTAGTTTTATTCTATATATATGCATCCATAAACACTATTTTAGTCTTACTTTTTTGGGCTTTATTAATATAGTCCACTATATAACAGTTATTTGGAACTGAATGTATTTATTCAAACTATGTTCTTCATTTTCATCCATGTAGTTGACTAATTATTTTCCCTCTGTATATAGTGTCATTTATCCATTTATTTATCTATCCTTCTATCAATGGACATTTGTGTTGTTTCCAGTGTTTTATGATTTCAGACAGTGTTGCTGAGGACATTTGTATACCTGTCGCCTGGTGCATATGCCCCAAAGTGTCTCCAGGGATTATATATAAAAGTGGACTTGCGGGGCTTCCCTGGTGGCACAGTGGTTGAGAGTTCGCCTGCCAATGCAGGGGACACAGGTTCGTGCCCCGGTCTGGGAAGATCCCACATGCCGCGGAGCGGCTGGGCCCGTGAGCTATGGCCGCTGGGCCTGCGCGTCCTGGGCCTGTGCTCCGCAACGGGAGAGGCCACAGCAGTGAGAGGCCCGCATACCGCAAAAAAAAAAGTGGACTTGCTGTATCATATCACATGCATACTTTCAAATTTACAAAGCAAGACAAAAATGTTTCTGAGGTAGTTTACCACTTTATGCTGCTATCAACAGTATGTAAGAGTACATATAGATAAATGTATTTTATTGATCAATAACATCTTCAGTGTTTGGAACTACCAGAATTCATGATTTTTGAGAAACTAGGTATTAAAAGGTCTCTCATTGTGGACTTATTAGACATAGATTAATAATGATGTTGCACTTTATTTTGCATGTATGCATTGGCTATATATGTTTAAACTTCTCTGAAATTCTTGTTCATATATTTTTCCTACTTTTGTTTCTGCTTTAGAGGAGTTTGTTATAAATTTTAGATACTATTTTTTTTTGTCAATTACATATGTTACAATTATTTTCTTCCATCTTATGGCTAATCTTTTGTTAAGAACCACTCTTGATGACAAAAGTTTAAACCATCAATATAATTATATATCAGTATTATCCCAGTATTTTCCTTCACGGCTAGAAATTTTCCAGTTTTCTTTTTTACCCTATTCTGAAGTCATAAGGTTATTTTCCTATATTTTCATCTAAAAATTTTAAAGTTTTGCTTTTCATATTGAAATCTTTGTTCCCATTGAAAGTGTTTTTTTGTGTGTAGTGTAAGGTAGTATTTCATTTTTTTTTCCCCCTCATATGAGTAAACAATTGTTTGAACATCTTTTAGGAACTATTCATGCATATTTACAATGCTCTATAATGGCACATCTGTGATCTATTACAGTTCCATATATATAGGCATGTAGGTATATATTGGCTCTTATTTGATTCCATTGATCTATCACTATTCCAGTATCATACTGTCCTAAATATTTAAAATTGATAATAATTCATGATATCTTGGAGGAGAGATTCTCCACATTAATCTTGTTTGAAAATGTTTCGGCTATACTTGACCCTTTGCTCTTCCAACAAAATTTTGATGTCAAATTCTTAAAAATAAATCCTTTTGGGATTTTTATTTGAATTACATTGAATCTATAATAATCTGGAGAAACTGATACCTTTATGATATTAAGGTTTTTTATTTGTAAACATATCTCTCCATTTCTTAGGTCTTCACTAAGACCTTTCAATAAATTTTTCATTATCTCCACAAATGATTTAAACATCTTTGTTTATTTCTTCCCAATGTGTACATTTTATTGCTGTTGTACGTGATATCTTTTAAAAATTATCAGTTTGTTTCTGATGTAAAATATTGAAATTTATTATTTCTTAATTATCTTGTGTCCTGACACTTCACTTTGCTATACTTATTTTTAATAATTTGCATAGTTCCTTTTGGATTTTCAATGTAGACAGTTATATCTTCTGCCAATAATGACAGTTTTATTTCTACTTTTCCAATTCTTAGTCATTGAGTTTCATCTTCTTACCTGATTACTTTACCCAAGATCTATTAGTTGGTGCCAGATGAGCTATTGTTGTGCATCTATATAAATATTTTTTTAAATGTTGTTTATTTTTTAAATTAAATTTTAAACCTTATTTTTTAGAGTAGTTTTAGATTCACAGCGAAGTGAAGAGGAAGTTACAGAGGCATCCTAAATCCATGTGTGGATGGATAACTTTCCCCTTTAACAACATCCTCCACCAGAGTGGTACATTTGCTATAACTGATGAAATTATATTGACACATCATTAACCAAAGAGCATAGTTTACATTAGGGTTCACTCTTGATGTTGTACATTCTATGGGTTTGGACAAAGGTATCCACCATTATAGTTTCACACAGAGTAGTTTCACTGACCTAAAAGGCCTCTGTGCTCCACCTATTCATCCCTCCCTCTGCCCAATCCCTGGCAAACACTGATCATTTTACTGTCTCCATAGTTTTGCCTTTTCCAGAATGTCATAGAGTTGGAATCATACAGCATGTAGCCTTTTCAGATGGGCTTGTCTCACTTAGTAATATGCACTTGTTTCCTCCATGTCTTTTCATGGCTTGATAGATCTTTTTAGTGCTGAATAATACCCTATTGTCCATATGTACCTCAGTTTATTTATCCATTTACCTACTGAAGCACATCTTGATTGATTCAAAGTTTTAACAAGTATGAATAAAGCTGTTGTAAACATCCATGTGCTGGGTTTTGTATGGACATAAGTTTTCAGCTCCTTTGGGTAAACACCAGAGTGTGATCACGCTATCACATGATAAGGGTGTGTCTAGTTTCATAAGAAAACTGCGAAACTGTCTCCCAAAGTGTCTGTACTACTTTGCGTTCCCACCAGAATGGGTGTTCCTATTGTTCTGTATCCTTGTCAGCATTTGTTGTTGTCATGTTCTGGATTTTGACCATTCATCATAGGTATGTAGTGGTATTTCACTGTTGTTTTCCTTTGCTTTTCCCTGATGAAATAGGATGCAAAACATCTTTTCATATGCTTACTTTCCATCTCCGTATCTTCTTTGATGAGATGTCTGTTAAGGTCTTTGGCCCATTTTCCTCCTGTCTTATTTGTGACAGGATGGCTAGTGTGGGCTGTAGTTGGTATTTCCCTTTGGGGTCAGTTAGGTTCTGATAATACCTAAGCAAATTTAGTCTCTGGTAAAGTATTTTCTCATGAGGGCAGGGCTTGGTAAGAACAGAGTGCTCTGGGGCGTTTCAAAATGGTTCCTTTTGCCCTTCTCCTGCCTGAGTCAGAGGAGATTTTTCTCTGATATTTACTGTGGGAATCTGGTTGACCACCTGTAGGTAAATCTAACAATATTCTGGGTCCCCCTGGAGTTTTTAACTCTCAGGGTTGTCTGCACTGAGCCTGTGCAGTCTGTCAATTATAGTTCAGGCTTTTCTTCCTCTGGCACTGGTTTCTGGGGCAGTTTCTGCTTATGGGTCTCTGCTCAGGTGAGCCATGACTCCCTATCTACACTGGTCTCTCTTTCCACTCTTACAGGCCATGGTTTTCTCTGTGTCCTCTCTTCTCTTACAGATCTAAGAAGAACTGATGATTTTTTCAGTATGTTCAGCTTTTTACTTGTTGTTAGGACAGAGTGGTGACTTCCAAGCTTGTTACATGCAGAACCAAAAAAACTGTATCTAATTTTTTAGGGTATGCTTCCAAAATTCCCTAATATTTTAGGGTATGCTTCCAAAATTTTAATTCATCATTAAAAATGATGTTTGCTGTAAACTTTTCATAGGTAAACTTTAAGGAAGTTATTTCTAATTCCTAGTTTTGCTAAGTGAAGTTTTTTAATCATGAATGCATGTTGACTTTCATTAAGTTTTTTGCACATATAAGAATGAAAATATGGATTTTCTATTAATAATGTCAAATAATTTGTGTATTGTTAGGATAAATCCTACCTGGTCATGATTTTTTTCCTATATACCACTATATTTGGTTTGTTAATATTTTGTTTGGAATTTTTCCATTTGGGTACACAAATAACAGTAGCCTTTTCTTTTCTCATTCTGTTGTTGTCTGTTTTTGGTATCATGGATATGCTGATCTCATGGAATGAGTTGGGAGTTTCTCCTTCCATATTTTCTGAAAAAGTGAGCTTAAGATCGGAACAACCAGTTCCTTGAAGGTTTGGCGTGAATTACCACTAATCCTAGATGACTAGTGTTTTCTTTGTGTGAATTAAAATGAACATTCAATTCGGGACATCCCTAGTAGTCCAGTGGTTAAGTATCTGCCTTCCAACGCAGGGGACATGGGTTCAATCCCTGGTCAGGGAACTAAGATCCCGCATGCCTCAGGGCAACTAAGCCCGCACCCTGCACCTACTGAGCCCATGCGCTCTGAAGCCCAAGCACCACAACTAGAGAGCACACTTGCTCTGGAGCCCGTGCACCACAACTAGAGAGCCCACACGCTACAACTACTGAGCCCACACACTCTGGAGCCTGCACGCCAGAACTAGAGAGAAGCCTGCCTGCCACAATGAAGAGCCCATGTGCCGCAACTAAGATCCAACACAGCCAAAATAAATAAATAAATGACATTCAATTTAATTGACTAATAAAGTGTTCTTTCCTAGTGAGTTTTCATAAGTTATATTTTACTAGGATATTTTAATTTCATCTAAAATTTAGTATTCTTCTTAACTTTTTAATTGCTGTGATATTTAAAGTTATATCTCCTTTTTATATTCCTAATATTATTTATTTGTATCTTCTCTTCTTGGTAAAATTTTTACGTTTGTCCATTTTACTAGTCTTTTCAACTATTATTCTTTGCAGTAGTGGAATATAATGAATGGGGTGGTGGAGTGGGCTTAGCTGGGTACAGGCAATAAGGAGGTGCACTATCTGTAGAGAAATAAAAACAATGATAAACTTGACTAAAAGTTGACATGCTTTTCATTATCGTCATACACTGGTAATTCTAAACAATATTCATGACAAAATACTCCCCTTATTGAAAACTATTTTGTGGCCTAAGATCTAAATAATTGCTGTGGTTACTATTGAGTTTTTTAAAAAATATGTAAATTTTCAATTACTAAGTACATATTTGCATTATTATTATTATTTTTTTACATCTTTATTGGAGAATAATTGCTTAACAATGGTGTGTCAGTTTCTGCTTTATAACAAAGTGACCCAGTTATACATATACGTATGTTCCCATATCTCTTCCCTCTTGCGTCTCCCTCCCTCCAACCCTCCCTATCCCACCTCTCTAGGTAGTCACAAAGCACCGAGCTAATCTCCCTGTGCTATGTGGCTGCTTCCCATTAAGCTATCTATTTTACGTTTGGTAGTGTATATATGTCCATGCCACTCTCTCACTTTGTCACAGCTTACCCTTTCCCCTCCCCGTATCCTCAAGTCCATTCCCTAGTAGGTCTGTGTCTTTATTCCTGTCTTACCCCTAGGTTCTTCATGACATTTTTTTTTCTTAAATTCCATATATATGTGTTAGCATACAGTATTTGTCTTTCTCTTTCTGACTTACTTCACTCTGTATGACACACTCTAGGTCCATCCACCTCATTACAAATAGCTCAATTTCGTTTCTTTTTATGGCTGAGTAATATTCCATTGTATATATGTGCCACATCTTCTTTATCCATTAATCTGATGATGGACAGTTAGGTTGTTTCCATCTCCTGGCTATTGTAAGTAGAGCTGCAATGAACATTTTGGTACATGACTTTTTGAATTATGGTTTTCTCAGGGTATATGCCCAGTAGTGGGATTGCTGGGTCATATAGTAGTCCTATTTGTAGTTTCTTAAGGAACCTCCATACTGTTCTCCATAGTGGCTGAACCAATTCACATTTCCACCAGCAGTGCAAGAGGGTTCCTTTTCTCCACACCCTCTCCAGCATTTATTGTTTCTAGATTTTTTGACGATGGCCATTCTGACAGGTGTGAGATGATATCTCATTGTAGTTTTGATTTGCATTTCTCTAATGATTAGTGATGTTGAGCATCCTTTCATATGTTTGTTGGCAATCTGTATATCTTCTTTGGAGAAATGTCTATTTAGGTCTTCTGCCCATTTTTGAATTGGGTTGTTTTTTTGTTATTGAGCTGCATGAGCTGCTTGTATATTTTGGAGATTAATCCTTTGTCAGTTGCTTCATTTGCAAATATTTTCTCCCATTCTGAGGGTTGTCTTTTTGTCTTGTTTATGGTTTCCTTTGCTGTGCAAAAGCTTTTAAGTTTCATTAGGTCCCATTTATTTATTTTTGTTTTTATTTCCATTTCTCTAGGAGGTGGGTCAAAAAGAATCTTGCTGTGATTTATGTCATAGAGTGTTCTGCCTATGTTTTCCTCTAAGGGTTTGATAGTGTCTGGCCTTACATTCAGGTCTTTAATCCATTTTGAGTCTCTTTTGTGTATGGTATTAGGGAGTGTTCTAATTTCATTCTTTTACATGTAGCTGTCCAGTTTTCCCAGCACCACTTATTGAAGAGGCTGTCTTTTCTCCATTGTATATTCTTGCCTTTGTTATCAAAGATAAGGTGACCATATGTGCGTGGGTTTATCTCTGGGCTTTCTATACTGTTCCATTGATCTATATTTCTGTTTTTGTGCCAGTATCATACTGTCTTGATTATTGTGGCTTTGTAATATAGTCTGAAGTCCAGGAGCCTGATTCCTCCAGCTCCATTTTTCATTCTCAAGATTGCTTTGGCTATTTGGGGTCTTTTGTGTTTCCATACAAATTGTGCAATTTTTTGTTCTAGTTCTGTGAAAAATGCCATTGGTAGTTTGATAGGGATTGCATAGAATCTGTAGATTGCTTTGGGTAGTAGAGTCATTTTCACAATGTTGATTCTTCCAATCCAAGAACATGGCATATCTCTCCATCTATTTGTATCATCTTTAATTTCTTTCATCAGTGTCATAATTTTCTGCATACAGGTCTTTTGTCTCCTTAGGTAGGTTTTTTCCTAGATATTTTATTCTGTTTGTTGCAGTGGTAAATGGGAGTGTTTTCTTGATTTCACTTTCAGATTTTTCATCATTAGTGTATAGGAATGCAAGAGATTTCTGTGCATTAATTTTGTATCCTGCTACTTTACCAGATTCATTGATTAGCTCTAGTAGTTTGCTGGTAGCATCTTTAGGATTCTCTATGTATAGTATCATGTCATCTGCAAACAGTGACAGCTTTACTTCTTCTTTTCCGATTTGGATTCCTTTGATTTCCTTTGATTCTCTGATTGCTGTGGCTAAAACTTCCAAAACTATGTTGAATAAGAGTGGTGAGAGTGGGCAACCTTGTCTTGTTCCTGATCTTAGTGGAAATGCTTTCAGTTTTTCACCATTGAGGACGATGTTGGCTGTGGGTTTGTCATATATGGCCTTTATTATGTTGAGGAAAGTTCCCTCTATGCCTGCTTTCCAGAGGGTTTTTTATCATAAATCGGTGTTGAATTTTGTCGAAAGCTTTTTCTGCATCTATTGAGATGACCATATGGTTTTTCTCCTTCAGTTTGTTAATATGTGTTATCACATTGATTGATTTACGTATATTGAAGAATCCTTGTATTCCTGGAATACACCCCACTTGATCATGGTGTATGATCGTTTTAATGTGCTGTTGGATTCTGTTTGCTAGTATTTTGTTGAGGATTTTTGCATCTATGTTCATCAGTGATATTGGCCTATAGTTTTCTTTCTTTGTGACACCTTTTCTGGTTTTGTTATCAGGGTGATGGTGGCGTCGTAGAATGAGTTTGGGAGTGTTCCTCCCTCTGCTATATTTTGGAAGAGCTTGAGAAGGATAGGTGTTAGCTCTTCTCTAAATGTTTGATAGAATTTGCCTGTGAAGCCATCTGGTCCTGGGCTTTTGTTTGTTGGAAGATATTTAATCACAGTTTCAATTTCAGTGCTTGTGATTGCTCTGTTCATATTTTCTATTTCTTCCTGATTCAGTCTTGGCAGGTTGTGCATTTCTAAGAATGTGTCCATTTCTTCCAGGTTGTCCGTTTTACTGGCATAGAGTTGCTTGTAGTAATCTCTCACGATCTTTTGTATTTCTGCAGTGTCAGTTGTTACTTCTCCTTTATCATTTCTAATTCTATTGATTTGAGTCTTCTCCCTTTTTTTCTTGATGAGTCTGGCTAATGGTTTATCAATTTTGTTTATCTTCTCAAAGAACCAGATTTTAGTTTTATTGATCTTTGCTATCATTTCCTTCATTTCTTTTTCCTTTATTTCTGATCTGATCTTTATGATTTCTTTCCTTCTTCTAACTTTGGGGGTTTTTTGTTCTTCTTTCTCTAATTGCTTTAGGTGCAAGTTTAGGTTGTTTATTCGAGATGTTTCCTGTTTCTTAAGGTAGGATTCTGTGCTATAAACTTCCCTCTTAGAACTGCTTTTGCTGCATCCCATAGCTTTTGGGTCGTCGTGTCTCCATTGCCATTTGTATCTAGGTAGTTTTTGATTTCCTGTTTGATTTCTTCAGTGATCACTTCGTTGTTAAGTAGTGTATTGTTTAGCCTCCATGTGTTCGTATTTTTTACAGATCTTTTCCTATAATTGATATCTAGTCTCATAGCATTGAGGTCGGAAAAGATACTTGATACAATTTCAATTTTCTTAAATTTACCAACGCTTGATTTGTGACCCAAGTTATGATCTATCCTGGAGAATGTTACATGAGCACTTGAGAAAAATGTGTATTCTTTTGTTTTTGGATGGAATTTCCTATAAATATCCATTAAGTCCATCTTGTTTAATGTATCATTTAAAGCTTGTGTTTCCTTATTTATTTTCATTTTGGATGATCTGTCCATTGGTGAAAGTGGGGTGTTAAAGTCCCCTACTATGAATGTGTTACTGTCAATTTCCCCTTTTATGGCTGTTAGTATTTGCCTAATGTATTGAGGTGCTCCTATGTTGGGTTCATAAATATTTACAATTGTTATATCTTCTTCTTGGATCGATCCCTTGATCATTATGTAGTGTCCTTCTTTGTCTCTTCTAATAGTCTTTATTTTAAAGTGTATTGTGTCTGATATGAGAATTGCTACTCCAGCTTTCTTTTGGTTTCCATTTGCATGGAATATCTTTTTCCATCCCCTCACTTTCAGTCTGTGTGTGTCTCTAGGTGAAGTGGGTCTCTTGTAGATAGCATATATATGGGTCTTGTTTTTGTATCCATTCAGCCAGTCTGTGTCTTTTGGTGGGAGCATTTAATCCATTTACATTTAAGGTAATTATCGATATGTATATTCCTATTCCCATTTTCTTAATTGTTTTGGGTTTGTTATTGTAGGTTTTCCTCCTCTTGTGTTTCTTGCCTAGAGAAGTTCCTTTAGCATTTGTTGTAAAGCTGGTTTGGTGGTGCTGAACTCTCTCAGCTTTTGCTTGTCTGTAAAGGTTTTAATTTCTCCATCAAATCTGAATGAGATCATTGCTGGGTAGAGTAATTTTGGTTGCAGGTTTTTCTCCTTCATCACTTTCAGTATGTCCTGCCAGTCCCTTCTGGCTTGCAGAGTTTCTGCTGAAAGATCAGCTGTTAACCTTATGGGGATTCCCTTGTGTGTTATTTGTTGTTTTTCCATTGCTGCTTTTAATATTTTTTCTTTGTATTTAATTTTTGACAGTTTGATTAATATGTGTCTTGGCGTATTTCTCCTTGGATTTATCCTGTATGGGACTCTCTGGACTTGATTAACTATTTCCTTTTCCATATTAGGGAAGTTTTCAACTATAATCTCTTCAGGTGTTTTCTCAGTCCCTTTCTTTTTCTCTTCTTCTTCTGGTACCCCTGTAATTCGAATGTTGGTGTGTTTAATGTTGTCCCAGAGGTCTCTGAGACTGTCCTCAGTTCTTTTCATTCTTTTTTCTTTATTCTTCTCTGCAGTAGTTATTTCCACTATTTTATCTTCCAGGTCACTTATCTGTTCTTCTGCCTCAGTTATTCTGCTATTGATCCCATCTACAGTATTTTTAATTTCATTTATTGTATTCATCGTTGTTTGTTTCCTCTTTAGTTCTTCTAGGTCCTTGTTAAATGTTTCTTGCATTTTGTCTATTCTATTTCCAAGATTTTGCATCATATTTACTATCATTATTCTGAGTTCTTTTTCAGGTAGACTGCCTATTTCCTCTTCATTTGTTAGGTCTGGTGGGTTTTTATCTTGCTCCTTCATCTGCTGTGTGTTTTTCTGTCTTCCCATTTTGCTTCTCTTACTATGTTTGGGGTCTCCTTTTTGCAGGCTTCAGGTTCGTAGTTCCTGTTGTTTTTGTTGTCTGTCCCCAGTGGCTAAGGTTGGTTCAGTGGGTTGTGTAGGCTTCCTGGTGGAGGAGACTAGTGCCTGTGTTCTGGTGGATGAGGCTGGATCTTGTCTTTCTGGTGGGCAGGTCCACGTCTGGTGGTGTGTTTTGGGGTGTCTGTGGAGTTATTTTGATTTTAGGCATCCTCTCTGCTAATGGGTGGGGTTGTGTTCCTGTCTTGCTTGTTGTTTGGCATAGGGTGTCCAGCACTGTAGCTTGCTGGTCGTTGAGTGAAGCTGGGTTTTGGTGTTGAGATGGAGATCTCTGGGAGATTTTCGCCGTTTGATATTACGTGGAGCTGGGAGGTCTGTTGTGGACCAGTGTCCTGAAGTTGGCTCTCCCACCTCAGAGGCACAGCATTGACTCCTGTCTGCAGCACCAAGAGCCTTTCATCCACACAGCTCAGAATTAAAGGGAGAAAAAGTAGAAAGAAAGAAAGAAAGAAAGAGGATAAAATAAAATAAAATACAGTAAGGTAAAATAAAATATATTTATTAAAATTAAAAAATAATCATTAAGAAAAATTTTTTAAGTAAAAAAAAAAAACAAAAAAACTGGACTGATAGAATCCTAGGACAAATGGTGAAAGCAAAGCTATACAGACAAAATCTCACACAGCAGCATACACATTCACACTCACAAAAAGAGGAAAAGGGGAAAAAATAATAAATCTTGCTCTCAAAGTCCACCTCCTCAATTTGGGATGATTCGTTGTCTATTCAGGTATTCCACAGATGCAAGGTACATCAGGTTGATTGTGGAGATTTAATCTGCTGCTCCTGAGGCTGCCGGGAGAGATTTCCCTTTCTCCTCTTTGTTCACACAGCTCCTGGGGTTCAGCATTGGATTTGGCCCCGCCTCTGCGTGTAGGTCACTGGAGGGCATCTGTTCTTCGCTCAGACAGGACGGGGTTGAAGGAGCCGCTGATTCGGGGGCTCCGGCTCACTGAGGCCAGCGGGAGGGAGGGGTACGGAGTGCAGGGCAAGCCTGCGGCGGCAGAAGCCAGCGTAACGTTGCACCAGCCTGAGGCGCACCGTGCATTCTCCCGGGGAAGTTGTCCCTGGATCCCGGGACCCTGACATTGGCGGGCTGCACAGGCTCCCCAGAAGGGAGGTGTGGAGAGTGACCTGTGCTCATACACAGGCTTCTTGGTGGCGGCAGCAGTAGCCTTAGTGTGTCATGCCCGTCTCTGGTGCTCCTTTAAGCAGCGCTGTTAATCCCCTCTCCTCACGCACCAGGAAACAAAGAGGGAAGAAAAAGTCTCTTGCCTCTTGGGCAGGTCCAGACTTTTTCCCGGACTCCCTCCCGGTTAGTCGTGGTGCACTAATCCCCTGCAGGCTGTGTTCATGCCGCCAACCCCAGTCCTCTCCCTGCACTCCTACCGAAGCCCGAGCCTCAGCTCTCAGCCCTGCCCGCCCCAGCGGGTGAGCAGACAAGCCTCTCGGGCTGGTGAGTGCTGGTCAGCACTGATTCTTTGTGCGGGAAACTCTCCGCTTTGCCCTCCGCACCCCTGTTGCTGTGCTCTCCTCCGCGGCTCCGAAGCTTCCCCTCTCCGCCACCCACAGTCTCCACCCGCAAAGGGGCTTCTAGTGTGTGGAAACCTTTCCTCCTTCACAACTCCCTCTCAGTGGTGCAGGTCCCGTCCCTATTCTTTTGTCTCTGTTTATTCTTTTTTCTTTTACCGTATCCAGGTACGTGGGGGGTTTCTTGCCTTTTGGGAGGTCTGAGGTCTTCTGCCAGCGTTCAGTAGGTGTTCTGTAGGAGTTGTTCCATGTGTAGATGTATTTCTGATGTATCCGTGGGGAGGAAGGTGATCTCCGCATCTTACTCTTCTGCCATCTTCCCCTAGATCCTTTTATTTGCATTATTAAACATAATATTCATCCTGGAAGTTAGTGGGAGAATTCCCAGCTAGAGTCTACCTTTGACCTATTCAGACTCAGTTATAAGCATTCATTTAGAGAGTAGACTTATAATGACTTAAAATTGTCAGATATTGTTTCAGATAGTTTGTGTTTCCAATTGCTATGGTGTTACATGCTCCTATGTTTATACAGTACATTAAATATAAATAATGATAACAAGACATAGAACTCAAGGTACTTCATTTCTCTCATTCTAGATTATACTTGGAGCTTTTATATTTTTTCCAATTTTATTGAGATATAATTTATATACATCACTGTATAAGGTTCAGGTGTGCAACATGAGGGTTTGACATATGTTGTGAAATGACTACCACATTTTAATTAACATCTATCATCTCATATAGATATACTAGAAAGAAATGTAAAAAAAGAAAAAGAATTTCTCCTTGTGATGAGAACTCTTAAGATTTACTCTTAATGGCTTTCATATGTATCATATACCTGTGTTAACTATAATCATGTTATACATTACATTTTTAGTACTTATTTACTTTATAACTGGTAATTTGTACCTTTTTTCAATTTAATTTTTATTTTATATTGGAGTATAGTTGGGTTACAATGTTGTGTAAGTTTCCGGTGTACAGCAAAGTGATTCAGTTATACATATACATGTATCCATTCTTTTTAAGATTCTTTTCCCATATAGGTTATTACAGAGTATTGAGCAGAGTTCTCCGTACTATACAGTAGGTCCTTGTTGATTATCTATTTTATATATAGTAGTGTGTATATGTTAATCCCAGCCTCCTAATATATCCCTGCCCCTACCTTTCCCCTTTGGGAACTGTTAGGTATTTCCTAAGTCTGTGAGTCTGTATTTTGTAAATAAGTTCATTTGTATCATTTTTTTTAGATTCCACATATAAGTGATATCATATGATATTTGTCTTTCTCTGTCTTATTTCACTTAGTATGATAATCTCAGTGTTCATCCATGTTGCTGCAAATGGCATTATTTCATTCTTTTTTATGGCTGAGTAATATTCCATAGTATATATGTACCAAATCTTCTTTATCCATTCCTCTGCTGATGGACATTTAGATTGCTTCCATGTCTTGACTATTGTAAATAGTGCTGCTATGAACATTGGGGTGCATGTATCTTTTTGAATTAGAGTTTTCTCCAGATATATGCCCATGAGTGGGATTGCTGGATTACATGATAGTTCTATTTTTAGTTTTTTAAGCAACCTCCATACTGTTCGCTACAATGGTTGTGCCAATTTACATTCCCACCAACAGTGTAGAAGGGTTCCCTTTTCTCCACACCCTCCCCAGCATTAATTGTTTGTAGACTTTTTGATGATGGTCATACTGACCAGTGTGAGGTGATACTTCATTGTAGTTTTGACTTGCATTTCTCTGATAATTAGTGATGCTGAGCATCTTTTTATGTGCTTTTTGGCCAACTGTATGTCTTCTTTGGAGAAATGTCTGTTTAGATCTTCTGCCCATTTTTTGATTGGGTTGTTTGGGGATTTTTTGACATAGAGCTGTATGAGCTATTTGTGTATTATGGAGATTAATCCCTCGTCGGTTGCTTTGTTTGCAAATATTTTCTCCCATTCTGAGGGTTGTCCTTTCATCTTGTTTATGGTTTCCTTTGCCGTGCAAAAGCTTTTAAGTTTAATTAGGTCCCATTTGTTTATTTTTGTTTTTATTTCCATTACTCTAGTAGGTGGATCCAAAAAAGATCTTGCTGTGATTTATGTCAGAGAGTGTTCTGCCTGTGTTTTCCTCTAAGAGTTTTATATCGATAGTATCTGGTCTTACATTTAGGTCTTTAATCCATTTTGAGTTTATTTTTGTGTATGGTGTTAGCGAGTGTTGTAATTTCATTCTTTTACATGTAGCTGTCCAGTTTTCCCCAGACCACTTATTGAAGAGACTGTCTTTTCTCCATTGTATATTCTTGCCTCCTTTGCTGTAGATTAATTGATCATAGGTGTGTGGGTTTATTTCTGGGCTTTCGATCCTGTTCCATTGATCTATATTCCTGTTTTTGTGCCAGTACCATACTGCTTTGATTACTGTAGCTTTGTAATATAGTCTGACGTCAGGGAGACTGATTCCTCCAGCTGTTTTTCTTTCTCAGTATTGTCTTGGCTATTCAGGAGTGTTTTCATACAAATTTAAAAATTCAAGTTCTGTGAAAAATGCCACTGGTGATTTGATAGGGATTGCATTGAATCTGTGGATTGCTTTGGGTAGTACAGTCATTTTGACAATACTGATTCTTCCAATCTAAGAACGTGCTATATCTTTCCATCCGTTTGTGTCATCTTTGATTTCTTTCATCAGTGTCTTATATACTTGTTTAAAATTTTGAACAATTAAATAGAGTCAAATAGTTGGAGTAATATTACATTTGTTAAGTGAAAAGTTTTAGTTCAAGAATGAAATATTGTATGAAATTTGAATAATATCTCTAAAAGAAAAATTTATTCTTTTTTATCAATTGCTGTTAATAAAGTCCCTTGTTATTAACTGTAACCTTATTATTTATTACTGAAACATTATATAGATACAAGTTTTTCTTTTCCTTTTTCAAAATAAAATATGTTAATGTAATTTAAAAACATATCATTATTTTTCTCCTTTTGCTATTGATATTTTTTTGTCTTACAGTTTTATTTAAAAACCCCACTAATAAAGAATATTATGTTCCCTTTGGTTCCTATTCTATTTTTTTTAACATCTTTATTGGAGTATAATTGCTTTACATTGTTGTGTTAGTTTCTGCTGTATAACAAAGTGAATCAGCTATACGTATACATGTACCACCCTCAGAATGGGAGAAAATATTTGCAAATGAAGCAACTGACAAAGGATTAATCTCCAAAATATACAAGCAGCTCATGCACCTCAATATCAAAGAAACAAACAACCCAATCCAAAAATGGGTAGAAGACCTAAATAGACATTTCTCCAAAGAAGATATACAGATTGCCAACAAACACATGAAAGGATGCTCAACATCACTAATCATTAGAGAAATGCAAATCAAAACCACAATGAGGTATCACCTCACACCAGTCAGAATGGCCATCATCAAAAAAATCTAGAAACAATAAATGCTGGAGAGGGTGTGGAGAAAAGGGAACCCTCTTGCACTGTTGGTGGGAATGTAAATTGATACAATTGATATAGCCGCTGTGGAGAACAGCATGGAGGTTTCTTAAAAAACTAAAAATAGAACTACCATATGACCCAGCAATCCCACTACTGGGTATATACCCTGCGAAAACCATAATTCAAAAAGAGTCATGTACCACAGTGTTAACTGCAGCACTATTTACAATAGCCAAGACATGGAAGCAAACTAAGTGTCCATCGACAGATGAATGGATAAAGAAGATGTGGCACATATATACAATGGAATATTACTCAGCCATAAAATGAAACGAAATGGAGTTATTTGTAGTGAGGTGGATGGACCCAGAGTCTGTCATACAGAGTGAAGTAAGTCAGAAAGAGAAAAACACTGTATTCTAACACATATATATGTAATCTTAAAAAAAAAAAAAAAGGTTCTGAAGAACCTAGGGGCAGGACAGTAATAAAGACGCAGACATAGAGAATGGACATGAGGACACTGGGAGGGACAAGGGTAAGCTGTGACAAAGTGAGAGAGTGGCATTGACATATATACACTACCAGATGTAAAACAGATAGCTAGTGGGAAGCAGCTGCAAAGCACAGAGAGATCAGCTCAGTGCTTTGTGACCAACTGGAGGGGTGGGATACGGAAGGTGGGAGAGAGACGCAAGAGGGAGGGGATATGGGGATATGTATATGTATAGTTGATATTTATTTAAAAAAATTTTCTGCTGGCATGATTATATAAGTACAATAAAATAAAACATTCACTGTGTGTCTTTTCTGGCCATTATTATTCGTTATTTTACTTCATGATTATTACTGACAGTTATTTTATCATAGAGAGGAAAGGGATGTTAACAAGGAAAGATCTGCTCCAGGTGTAAAATATGCCAGGTTTGCCGCTGCTTTGTAGGTCCTCTCTAACTGTATCTTAGTTTCTCCATTTGGGGGATTTTTGTTTTTATTTCCATCACCTCCTTTCTTTCTTTGGATTTATTTTGTGGCTCTTTTTCTAACTTCTTAAGTGGTATGCTGAAGAAAAACTTTAGGCTCTAGATTTTTAAACAGAATTTTAATGTTGCAATTTAACGAGTGTATTTTTCTTCAGTGAAAGTGAAGAACTTCAGTAGCCTATGATGAGTTTGTTATCATTCATAATTATCTTCTTTTGCATTGTCTTATGTTCACTACTTACTTACCAAATGCTTTCCACATACATAACAATATATTAGGTGATGTGTGTGCTACAAAGATCCAGGAGGACATAATTCCTATTCTTAAAGATACTGTATTCATTGTTAGAAATTAGTGTGTCAGAAGTCTTCCTGGCACTGATCCTCGTCTGTGCCCTGCTTATCACAAAGGGTGGTGGATGAAGATGGGTGCTCAGAAGTATGGATAATGATGTCACTGGAACTGAGACTGGATGTGGGCTCATAGAAATTGTACTTGTTTTATCCACCATATTATAATCTTCCACCAAAAAGCCCTCAGTTTCATTGCTGACCTTGCCATGGCTCCATCTCTGCCTCCTCACGTTCCGTAAACCTGTGAGTCTAGTTCCTGTGGTCATTGACTTCCCATCCCTAGTCTCCTGGTCTTTAATGGAAGTTTGAATTGCTTGTACACCTGCAACAGAAGGGATGGTAATGGGGAGAAAATGATGTTTAGGAGAAAATAATTATAAGAAATGGGTGAAGGCGCATACCCCAAAGGGGTAAAGAAAGCTCCGTTGACCCTCAGGCTAGAGATTTGGGGTTAACTCCACAGATGACCGGAGAAAACACAGAAGGAATCAGGAGGCAAGGAGTGTAGTCCACATCAGATTTGGGGAGGAGTTTGTTTGTTTTTACAAGAATACTTTGTAGGTGTTGTTGGGTATTTCCATTAGGAAGCACATGGTGTCTAACTGGTTAACTTTTTTGATATTATAGCAATTGATGAACATCGCTCAAACTCATATTTCCTTAGGATGTATAAAACTGTAATATATTATCATTCCTTCTGTATTCACTAACTGGAATAATTCTATAAAGATGAAATTACCCTCCCCAACTATTTGGTTGCCCTGAATTACAGTTGGTGTAGGAGAGGTGGGATAACTGCTTGATCTTTTCCTTTATTTACTGTTTAAAAAATTGTCAGTTCATTAATGCCCTCCAAAGGAGATAAATGTTTTTGGTTTTTGTGTTTTTTTTTTTTTTTTTTTTGAGAAGCTTTACAAAGCGATAGACTAAATAAAACATATGTCATGTATTTCAATTCATGGCAGTCATCCTTACTGATGCTCAAATTTTCTAGTCTTTGGCCAGTGGTAGCCTTTTTTATATTAGTTTCTGAATCCACTAGAGATAATGCTCATGGGCTTTGACAGTAACTTTCTCTTTGGTATTTAAGATGATCCAAGTTCATATTATGCATATCTTCTCCTCTTTTCCTAGACTTGGAATCAACTATTTCTCTAAGGAGTTTCAATTCCTTTTACTCAGAAATTGCAGTTAAAGACCAGGAACTAAGGGTGTTCATTGTTACTATATTAGTCACTGTTTCAAGACATTTTGGTGCAGAGATACGAAATACTTTATTTCCTTTGTGCTTATATAACACATTATAAATTCTTATTGGTAACTACATTTCATATTAAGGACTATGGGGTTTTTACTTAACTTCATTGACCTTGTAATTGCATTTTGTTCCCTCCATGCTTAAAAATCCTGGTTTTCGAGAACACCGGTATAATTACCCATTTGTTTTATCCCACAATATACACATGACAGTTCCAAAATAGTAATATTGACACTTACTAACTGAAAACAAATTAAGAATTTGTTTTTGTAGTTTCTGTTGCCTTTAAAGTATATCCCACTAGGAATGTTTGGTCAAATTTATAAGTTACTTGAAATAGTTCTTCCTTGTGTTGTTGTACTAGCAATATGATACATGGATTTTACTTTTAAATTTTAGGAAATGCTTTTTGAAATTGATTTTGCTTTAAAATTATTTAAAATATTTAGGTGCAGTCAAAGTGAAATTTAAAATTCACAAAACAGGGCATATTCCAAAATGTTTAGTTTTTATCCCTGTTCTCTCTATTCTCTCTCCTTCTAGGAAAATCTTTATGTATTTAACTTTATGCTTGTTTTATAATATATATTTATTTTATAATATAAATTTTATATGTTATAATATTGTAATGTAAACTTTATAATTTTACATGAATATATAGGTAGATGTAGTCCCTTCCTTAAATAAACAGTAGCAAACTACACATGCTGCTTTCCACCTTGATATTTTCCACCTACCTTGGAGATCACTCCATGGTAGTATACAGGGGTATTCGTCATTACTTTTCATGTACATGGCTTATTCTCAATTTGATGGACATTTGCTTTGTTTCAAGTCTTTTACTATTACAAAGAGTGCTGTAATAAATCAACTTGTGTATATTTTATCAGTATATTTTGGAATAGTTTCCTAGAAGTGGGATTGCTAGGTCAAAAGGTAAATATACATATTTATATGAAATTTTGTTAGATATTGCCACTTCCTCTCCTTAGGGGTTATAGTATTTTGCATTCCCACCTGCAGTATATTAGAATGCCTGTTTTCCAATGGCCTCCCTTATGGCTTATACTATTAAATTTTCATATTGTATCTGATTGGTGAGAAACAATCTTCCAATACATTCTTTTACTAGAAGAAAGATTGAATATTGTTCATAGCTGCAGACCATTTAGGGTTTTGAGTACTTTTCTTTATAATATGAATTTAATAATATATTAAGGATACTACCCCTTTGTGTATGATATAACTGCAATTTCCCCCTAGTTTGTTTTTCTATTTTGCTTATGGTATTTTTTCCTTGTAAAAAATTCTTAAATTTTAATAAGATTAGCCATTTTCCCCATTATTCCTTCTGGATTTTGAATTATAGTTAGGAAAGTTTTTCCCAACTACAAGTTATAAAGCAGTTAATCTGTGTTTTTTCTAGTACTTGTTTTGCCTTATTTTATTTTTTGACAGTCAACTCTGATCCTTTTGGAACTTATCCTAATGTATGATGTGAAGAATTGGCCCACTTTGATTGTTTTCCATGTGGCTATCCTCATTTAGCCACCCTTTTCATGAAGGAGTCCGTCTTTTCTCTGCTTATATGAGATATGGGACTTTCTTGTATACTGAATTTTCATATGCAGTTGAGTCTATTTCTTTTCTTGTCCTCCCACCCAACCCTGTTTCTATTCTCTTCTTCTTGGTATTAAAATAGAGACTGGTCCCTCATGTTAAGGATGCAGGTGTACTTGCATAACGTTGTCAGAATTATCAGAAACACCAACATAAATATGTATGTAAGGAATTTACAGTCTTTAAAAGACAAGTTTCCATGTCAATGTGCATCTCTTGCTCCATGTGTCTTTAACACAGAGAGCATGACCACAGATTCTATATCTAACTTGGCTGTTGAGTTGTTGGGTGTTCCTATATATATCACTTCCTCCAAGTTGAAGAAGTTTTATCACGAACTCAATAAAAACATAGTATCTAAAACACTTATGGTGGAACTGCTTCTTATGGCAAACTGAATCATTGGTATACATTTAATAATGCACCTATTTTAATATCTGTTAATAGAGCTTTGAGACTAGCCTTTTGATCCATTTTGTCTTGCAACAAACAACATGCAAGATGCACTATACCTGCAACCAGCTTTTCCAAATCACATTTAATTGAAAGATCCCAATTAGCAAGTTGTTTATCAGTACAACAGACATGCGCATTCATATCATTGATGTGTTCTTCTGCTTGCTTATGAATTACTGGAAAGCTACTGTTTTAGACAATGGCAGAAGGATAGAAAGAAGAGGGGAAAAAAATCTCTTGCAATTTTAGGGAAAATGAAGTAGAAAAGGATCCTCTGGAGATTTCATTATAAATGGTTAGCACAATTATGCTAAATGGAATCGATATATTTACATTGTTTTATTCAAGGTTTATCAGGTTCCATTATGAAACAATGAAATGCAATTAATACATTGTCAGTTCATTTTTCTTGTTTTATTTGAAAATGCTTCGGCATATTTTAGCATATCATTTTTAGAGTAGCAAATAACTCTAATGTATAACATTAATACACGGTGATAGACTTTACTATAAATATTGCATCCGTTGCCAAGAAAAGTTACATACAAAAACAGCATTGAAAACAGCAGTTCAGTAATTCTTGTGGTAGTAGAGACATGGGCCTTCTGTATCATTGTAAGTGTCTTTGCACTACTTGAACCTCTGCACTTGGAGAATATTGTTTTTTATACTTCAACAGTTTGCTGGGTTTAAGGGATTAACACCATATATGTGGTGTTGTGAGTGCCCAGAAAACCAACTGAGCAGTTTTCTTCCCCTTGTGTTTAGAGGGGAAGAGCTGAGGACTGAGGGAAAGCTGTGACAAACTTGTCACATGTACAATCATATCTAGATATTGTTACAAAGAATAACTTAAAAAATTAAGGCAGTCAATAAAATACTTAGATATAACACAGAATAAAACTACCAATCAAAAAGTTTCCATGGACTAAATTATTTTGGATTTCTAAAATCTTTTTATTGTTATTTGAAAATAAATATTAAGTAATAAAGTATATAATAATTCAAAATATATTGTTTTCTGGTATCATTTGATACATCAAAGCAGATACCAATTTTACTTAACTGGGGCTGCTTCACAATTATCAAGCTACACTCTGAATTTTATGTAAAAATTTCATGTATGCATTCCATATCAATTCAAAGGAAGCTTGAGGCATTGAAAAGCACGCGAGATACCACAAAATCAGAAAACCAGATCAACCACCATTATTTTTCCTCACCTGCCTTCTTCCATATTAAACTTTATGGAAATGTGGCAAAGGATAAGAATTTCTTTTTTGCATAAGAGGAGATGAAATAGTTTAACTTAAAAATAAGAGAATTTGAATCTCTAAATGCTATTTCTATCTATTAAGCAGGTATTTAGGTTGACTTCTAATACTGCATATTTAATTTGAGTATATCAGGAATTTTAAGATAGACAGAAAATAGCTGATATGAAAGTAGGTGGTTATAAAGATGTGAAATAAAGGAGATCTGAGTTTCATAGAGTAAAAAGTTGCCCATCTCATGTGTTATGAATAGTTTTGGAAGTCCTCATTCACTCCCTGCCTTCTAATCCAACATATTCCCTTCTTACTTGCCTGATTGCTTTAGGGCTTAAAATTCCCATTAGAGAATTATTTCTTCAAATTACGACTTTTCTTTCCCTCTTTAAAATTCACGTGCAATTAAGAAAAAACATGCTAACTAAAAGTCAATTTATATTTCAATTATGAATAAGTAAGTAATCTTCAGCTCAGGCATGATAAACTTGACTGGTAAATTGATGGGGGCATGAAAGCATTCTGAACATGGGTTTCTGCCTAAAGATGGGTACTTCAGTGGGGTGCAACAGCAGCGAGACATCATAATGTGGAAATTCATAAAGCAAGGATAGGTTCCAAGAAATATGATCCCACACTTATCAATTCCATCATGTTCACTCCCTTATTCTTTTTTGGTTTCATGTTTTCTGCCCTCAAATATATTTCAAACAAGGGAAACTTTTTTTAAAGACGAGAAGAAGTAAATAGTTTCAATTGAAATATGTTTCTTTATCTACCACCTAAAATTTTTCCTTCCTTTCACTGGCAAACATTTACACTGAGTTGAGCAGTGTTCACTCTCTCCATTTTATTGATATCCATTAGCTATAACACTTTGGATATTGTTTCAGATCCCATCAAACTACTGAAAACTTCCATGTTGAATAATTTTTATCTCCAAAAATCTTTCCTCTGACTTTATTACATTTTTTTTTAGCTTAATTAATAGACATTTATTCCTCATACTTCTGGAGGCTGGAAGTCTGAGATCAGGGTGCCAGCACGGTTGGGTTCTGGTGAGATCTCTCTTTTGGGATGTAGGCTGCCAATTTCTAGCTGTATCCTCACACCACAGAAAGAGAGAGAGAGCTGAGTTTCTGTTCTCTTATTAGGGCCCTAATCCCATTTATGAGGGTTTTACCCTCATGACCTAATTACCTCCCAATTGGCCCCATCTCCTAATACCATCAAATTGGGGGTTGGCTTTCAACATATGAATCTTGGTGTAATCCTTAAGAACTACTGATCCTTCAGTGTCCCATGTTATTCCCAATACTTTGATGAAACATTTACTCACTCTTCTAGCTTTCAACCATGTCTGAAATTCTATGACACATGGATTCCAACCACACAATTTTGGACTTAACTATATTCCATCCTCAATTGTTAATTATTGTTTCATAACTTTGAATGTTCTCAGGACTTCATCTCAGCCTGAGCTTCAGCTCAAGCTTACATATATCGTAGTAGGACATCGGCACCACCTCCTGGGATCATTGTTATTTCTGGGGCCTCAAGGGGCATTGTAATGTGCTCTGGAATAAGACTGCCCACATTCTTCTGCACTAACCATTTGGAAGCAGTGCCTCTACATGGCCACCACTGCCATGAGAACGCCCCTCCGTGGGTGTTGTACTTGTTCCTGTTGTTCTGTCAGGCACAGGGATTTCTACCGATGGATTCTTTGACCTCTGAGTGAGTAAAAACTGCAGAGATATCTAGGAAATAATAGAGGTAAAAATGAGCTTTTTCTTCAACTTCATGCTGAATTTAATTACTTGCCCCCGTTTCCCCAACCAAGAAACCACATTACTTTGTGTTCTAAGTCTCATATGGTCTTGACTGGAAAATCATCTGAAGTTTTTTCTCTCTCTCCCATCACTTCCTACAAGAGCTCAAAAATAGTTCCTTTCAGGAATTGATGCTGTATTTTTCTCTTCTTTCCTTTCTGGTGTCTTCCCGGTAAGCTTTTGCACAAACCAACTTTCCTGTCTTATCAGCCCTGCTGTCTTGGACAAAACGACTGAAAGCCCTCATGAAATTAGTTGATAAAAATAAAGATGGGAGATAGGGAGGGAAGAAAGGAGTTGCAAACCATCCCACAAAATTTCCACTTGTGTTCATCTTAGAAACCTCACTACATATTTCTATCTTGCCTTCCAGTTTGGTTGACAAGCTACTTAGGGGTGGTATCTCTGTTTTCCCTATTCATCAAAGTGCCTAACACAATGCTCTGCAAATGGTAGATGTAAAATAAATACTGGATTAATTGATTAGAAATAAAACTCTGAGGACAGTTTCAAGTATCAAGTGGAAAATTTTACAGAATGAGGGAGAGTCATCCAAACTCAGAGATTTTTATTAATCTATGCAAGTTTTCTGTGTATAATTTTGCTGAGAACTATCCTATACTCACTATTGTCAGAGATTGCAATATGAAAATTTAGCAGATTTAGTGTTTGAGATTCCCCAAACTAAGTAGCCTAACGTTGGTCAATCAACCCTTAAAGTGACTGGTGTTTATTATATCTCTCTTATGGAGAAAAAATATGTATACATTTTACCACATTTTGGGTGTGCAAGGGAACATGAGATCATCACACAGTAAAGCAAAATCTGTCTGAATGCATGAAAAAACAAGGAACCATGTGGTTAAAGATTACAAAAATGGTGGATGGATTGCTATGACATTTGGGTGTTCCAAGAAGTGAGTGGGTCTGAGTCAGAGGCTGAGCAACCAGGAATGGAAACCAAGGATCTTCAATGGCATTGAGGATTTAGAAGGCTGAATTCTTGCCATGAATTAAGATTTATGAGGGTGATGTTCTATGTCATTTAAATAAACCCTATTACATGTATATGTGTGTGTAACATGTATATACTTCCCTCACTCACATTATGCAAAGTAATTTCATGTTTATTCTACAGTCTGATCTGTAGGTAGTATTGGGGGACTGAGGTTTTATGATATGGGTTTTAAGGTACAGTAGTATTCTTTAACTTCCATTTTTGCTTTGTTCTGAAATAAAAAATGTTATGACCAACTTTAAAAAATGATACTTTAGGGCTTCCCTGGTGGCGCAGTGGCTGAGAGTCCGCCTGCCAATGCAGGGGACGCAGGTTCGTGCCCCGGTCCCGGAGGATCCCGCATGCCGCGGAGCGGCTGTGCTTGTGAGCCGTGGCCGCTGGGCCTGCGCGTCCGGGGCCTGTGCTCTGCAACGGGAGAGGCCACAGCAGTGAGAGGCCCGCATACCACACACACACAAAAAAAGATACTTTATAAACTTCCTTATTTACATGATAAAGTAATCTGAATTCTTTTGGAGGGAGAACAACTATTCAAACAAAGAAAGTTTTAAGATGCCCACTTCATTTTTTTTTTTAAATAAATTTATTTATTTATTTTTGGCCACGTTGGGTCTTCGTTGCTGCGCACAGGCTTTCTCTAGTTGAGGTGAGCGGGGGCTACTCTTCACTGTGGTATGCAGGCTTCTCATTGTGGTGGCTTCTCTTGTTGCAGAGTAAGGGTTCTAGGCATGAAGGCTTCAGTAGTTGTGGCATGTGGGCTCAGTAGTTGTGGCTTGCGGGCTCTAGAGCACAGGCTCAGTAGTTGTGGTGCACAGGCTTAGTTGCTCCGCGGCATGTGGGATCTTCCCGGCCCAGGGCTCGAACCTGTGTCCCCTGCATCGGCAGGCGGATTCTTAACCACTGCTCCACCAGGGAAGTCCTACCATTCTTCTTAAATAAAGAACAATCACCACTTTCAGTGTGATATTTGACCTATTATTCGCTATCATTCCAGGCCATAAAAAAAACAGATTTGAAAGCTTTACTGCCCATCTGTTTTAGTCGGCATAATTAATAAATATCTGCCCAAGGCTGTACTAATTCTGTGTTTTTAGCTTTTATGACAGGTGAGTCTTTTTTAAAGCAAGTATACTGCACACTCTATTCAGTCATCACTCCAGGTGAGGGTTCAAGAGGGAAAGGATGATTATAGGAGAGGATGATTATAATCATTAATTCCAGCTATTACAAAAACTATTTCTTAATTAGATTTGTTAGCATATTCTATCTAGTATATATACATTTCCATTTGGGTCCTTGGTAGATCAGTTTTTGAAATTAGTACTTCTGTTATCTTCTTATGTATTTTATAGAAGAACAGGAATCTGAGAGTAAAAGGCAAGGGATTCCTCATTTGATGTAATTAACACAGACTGCTTCTTTCACTATTTCTTAGGCTGACCAGCCACACTGATAGAGTCCTTAAGTGTCAGGTCTCCTCTAAATGTGCTGTGTGAGGATGAAGGATAATGCAAGCAGAGAGTGTGGGAGGGTGTGCTTCATCAGCACACCAGAGAGGAGTATTCAGTGGATTGGTAAAGGAAATCTTCAATTACCTGGTCCAGAAACAGAGCCCAGCAAGATAAGCCAGGAAGATGGGAGCAGTAGCAGTAATCCAAGACAGGGAAGTTGGAAGAGTGATGCAGATAAAGTCTGGAGAGAGCACTTTCTGTGAATTGTTATTTACTTGTTATCAGAGGGAAGGACGTAGTTCTGTGTAGCTCACTTTTGCATTCTCCAAAGCATTTGACGTGGCATTCTTTTTTTTTTTTTTTTTTACATTGAGGCAATGAATAAATATATTTTGAATGAATGCTTACATCATAAAATGCCACATATTATTTTTCTACCAAAGAATAACTTTTAAAAATTTTCCAACTTACCACTGGCCATCATGGGTAATGAAGCAATATTTAACATACAACTATGTTTTTAAGGCAAAACTCCAACCATTGTATTTGTTTGTTTTGCTTTTTTTTTTTTTTTTTGCGGTACGCGGCCCTCTCACTGTCGCGGCCTCTCCCGCAGGCTCAGCGGCCATGGCTCACGGGCCCAGCCGCTCCGTGGCATGTGGGATCTTCCCGGACTGGGGCACAAACCCGTGTCCCCTGCATCGGCAGGCGGACTCTCAACCACTG
This sequence comes from Orcinus orca, assembly GCF_937001465.1. NCBI lineage: Eukaryota > Metazoa > Chordata > Mammalia > Artiodactyla > Delphinidae > Orcinus > Orcinus orca. The sequence goes on along the minus strand of NC_064560.1, from coordinate 132,785,640 downwards.
CGCCACCAGGGAAGCCCTGTATTTCTGTTTTACAGAGAAATTTTGAAATGCTGAGTAATGACATTTTGAGCCCAAGAGAGACCTGACCTTGTTGAATAGGTTTTTGAAAGGTCATTTTCATCTGCTTTATTTTTCAGAACGTCTTTAGTATCAGAAATTTAATTGTTTGCATCTTCTCACAAAGAAGGTAAATTCTCAGAAAAACATTTTCTTTTCAAACAGTTTCTGGTTGCTCATCTTTATCTTCCTCCTCAAGTTATTAGGTCACTTTAAGTGAATCATGATTTTGCTCTTCCTGACTATGTCTGTATTTTCCCTCTTCGTAATGAGGGTAGGAGCAAACTACCAGATGCTGGTAGACACGGTAGCTTCATTTTGCTGAGATCATGTTCCTGGAAGCTGGCAAGCTCCTACTCTTTTCCCATGACACTGAAAAGAATATCTTTTGCTCTCAAGTCTCTGTGTGTGCAAGTAACAGTCCTCAGTTTCCTTATATAATTTAGGTCATAATTATTTACATGCAAGATTCTCTGTTTGTCCTAGTTCAACAGACAATGTAATGGCAAAAATCATGGAACATTAGATATACATATATAACTTATTAAAAATTGTCTAAGCAACCTTGTCCTGTAGAAATATAGCACATGCCGCCTATGTCATTTTAATTGTTCTAGCATCTATTACATTTAAAAAATAAAAAGAAACAAGTAAAATTATTTTTCATAATGTTTAACCACATGTAACCATGTATATCCAAATTCACATTTCAACATGTAATCGATATTAAAATTACTAATGACCTAGTTTACATTCTTTTTCTCATACTAAGTTTTCAAAATTCAGTGTTTATTTTCTACTTATAGCATCTCTCAGTTAGGACAATACATTTTCATTGGATATACTTGATCTATATATTTCATAAAATGTACAGTTGAAAACAAAAGATTTATATATTCAAATTGTTCAAAATACTTAAAAGCTTTATAATGCTGAATCAAATATCAGATTTTAGATTTAAGTTTTTATAGGCTTTTTTAATATGACAAATTTTATTTTTTTCTGATTTAAAAAATTTTTATTTTATATTGGAGTATAGTTGATTAACAGTGTTGTATAGACGTATTTTTTAGAGCAGTTTTAGGTGCAGAGCAAAACTGAGAGGAAGGTACGGAGATTTCCCATATATCCCCTGCCCCCAGACATCCCCTATTATCAGTGTCCCCCACCAGAGTCATACATTTGCTACAGTTGATGAAACAACCTTGACACATCATTATCACCCAAAGATCATAGTTTCCATTAGGGTTCAATCTTGATATTGTATGGTCTGGGCAAACATATAATGACATGTATCCACCATTATAGTTTCATACAGAGTAGTTTCATTGACCTAAAAATCCCCTGTGCTCCACCTATTCATCTCTCCTTCCCTCTCCCAAATCCCTGACAACCACTGATCTTTTAACTGCCTCCATAGTATTGTCTTCCAGAATGTCAGATAGTTGGAATCATACAGCATGTAGCCTTTTCAGATGGGCTTAGTAATATGCATTTTAGTTTCCTCTATGTCTTTTCATGGCTTGATAGCTCATTTCTTTTTAGTGCTGAATAATATTCCATTGTTTGGATGTACCACTATGTTTATCCATTCACCTACTGATGCAAAACTTGGTTGCTTCCAAGTTTGAACAGTTACGAATAAATCTGCTAAAAGCATCCATGGGCAGGTTCTTCTGTGGAAATAAATGAGTTTTCAACTCCTTTGGGTAAATACCAAGGAGTGCGACTGCTGGTTTGTATGGTGAGTAAACTGTAAACTGTCTTCCAAAATATCTGTGTTATTTTGCATCCCCACTAGCAATGAGTGAGAGTTCCTGTTGCTCCACAACCTCATAAGCATTTGGTATTGTCAGTGTTCTAGATTTTGACTATTCTAGTAGGTATGTAGTGGTATCTCATTGTTTTAATCTGCATTTCTCTGATGGCATGATTTGAAGCATCTTTTCATATGTTTATTTGCCCTCTGTATATCTTCTTTGGTGAGGTATCCAAGTCTTTTGCTTATTTTTAATCAGACTTTTTGTTTTCTTATTGTTGAATTTCAAATGTTCTTTGTTTATTTTGGGTAACAGTCATTTATCAGATATAGCTTTTGCGAATATTTTCTCCCAGTCTGTGGTTTGTCTTGTCATTCTCTTGACTGTGTCTTTCACAGATCAGAAATTTTAAATTTTAATGAAGTCCAATTTATCAGTTCTTTCTTGTATGGATCATGACTCTGGTGTTATATCTAAAAAGTCATCTCCAAACCCAAGGTCATCTTGATTTTCTCATATGTTACCTTCTGGGAGTTGTTCAGTTTTGCATTTTACAGTTAGATCTGTGATCCATTTTAAGTTAATTTTTGTGAAGGGTGTAACGTCTGTATTAGATCCATTTTTCTTTTCTTGTATGCCGTTGTCTAGTTTTAGATTTAAGTTAAATTAATTAAAATTAAGTAAGATTAGAAATTTAGTATCTTAGTTGCATTAGCAGTATTTCAAGTGCAGTAGTCACATGTGTCTAGTGGCTATCCTATTGGTTAGTGTGGGTCTGGAGGGTTTGCAACTGAAGTCTCCCAAGCTTCTCACCTCTCAGCAATCAGACCACTCACAGTATCATTTATTCAGGTGTCCAGCTGTCCTGTTAGAGTTTGTAAATACCTTGGCATAAAGATCTGAGTGATTCAGCTTTTCCATGGACGACGATGATTTCAGTTTATCTGTGGGTGGATTTGGCTTCTTTGTTGTAGTCTTTCAACCACTTCTGGTGTCAGCCTTAGCAATCCAGGTAGATTTCTTTCTTATTATATCTTTCATAGTTTACTCACCAACATATGAGTGTTACAAAGCCTCCATCAAAGCCATTCTCAATCCACATTGCCACCTGCAGTGGTGCCACAAGAATCCAGTTTCTTCTGGTATTTTACAATTTTAGACACTAAACTATCCATTTAATGAGCAAAAACTACCTTTATATTTACCACAACATAGCATAAGGACAGACACTGTGTAATCAAAGATGGACCTTCATACATGCAAATTGGGGTTGGGATCTTTGTTTCCCAGATATTTATCTAATTCTACAACATATTAATATTACCAAGTTTTGACTGGACAACCAATGTACAGTATTACCAAGAATCCAAAATTTGATTGTATAACTTATTTTTTACTCCTTTTGCACTAAAGTCATCAGTCTGAAATATAGTTTGAAATTGAGGTAGCAATTTTTTTCAACATGTAGTCAAAAACATCTACTTCAAAACTAACTGGGAAGCTTTAAAAAATAGGTGAAAATTTATCTTTTCAATAAAATTCAATTCTGATATACACTGAAGTTTGAGAACTACTGGTGTCAAGGTTATTTTAATAACCTAAAAGAATTTAGAATTTTAACACAATCCAAAAAACACTTTGGTTTGAAGTGTTGTGTTTGATTTGCACTTCATGGTTTGTCCCCTTGTTTTATGGTTGGGTAGTCTTTTCTTTTGAGGTTCCAATCACTCAGGTGTGTAGAAATGGAGCAAAAGCAAAAATTAAGGAAATATAAAAACCTCATTAATTGGCATTTTAATTAGCTACATTATATGTTCTTTAGAAATAAAACATTTTAAAAAGAAAATACTGGACCCATTACAGGTTATATATAGAGAAATTTCAGCTAAAGCCTGGCACACTACTATATCTATATTTAGACAGCACAAAGACTTCTGCTTTGTATTTTAAATTTCCTACCTGCCCATATGTTTTAAAAAAACAAAAAAAATCTGAGACACTTTAAAAGGTAACATTTTTTAAAATGTTATTTTAGGAAGAGATTCATTTAGTTTATTTTATTTGGTAAATAATGTTAAAATGAGTCATATTTCATTTGCAACTTTAGTTATTTTAATAATTTGAATGTAATTCTATTTAGCACTATTTACATGGTTGCTCATAATGTATATGTCCTTGTTTAAATCTCGTTATGTTTTTAATTGTTTTGTATTTGTCACTTCCACAATTTTTTCCCCACGTGTTAAATCTGGAGGTTTTTGCTCAGTGGAAAGCCAAACAAAGAGAATGAAGTATATTAATTACAGTAAGAATAATTAATATGCATATCTGCACTGTATGCGATTACCTATGGACATTCAACACTGCCTTGAAAATTCTGCTGTATACATTTTTAGTAGTTTCTCTTTCCTACTTTCTGGGAAAATTATTTTATACCTTATCTTTTTTCTCACCTTCCACCTCACTCATACATTTACACCTCTCCATCCTCCACTCACATGTAATTCATGTAGAAAAAGAGAAAATTGTATATTAGAACTAATTTCCTCATCTTCTGACTAGCACATAGACATGTGCCTACTTCCATTGTCACTCAAACTATTTATTTTCTTATATTTGAATTTAGGCAGTTTCTCTTCTTTTAAAGGACCATCTCTCCACTTGTAAGCTGGATCCTGTACCCTCTCATCTCCTCAAGGATATGACCCTCTGGGTAGCCTCTCTCTCCTGTATCTCTCCCCTGGTTCTTATTCTTAATTTCTCCTGCATAGAGCACTATTTTTCTGCTTTTTTGGGGCAATGCCTGTCCTATTTACTCCTTAGATTTCACTTTATATATTACCTCAAAGGGAACTTCTATCACCCTATTTAATGAAAATGAATATGAAATATCTCCCTCACCTTTATTCTCCATCACAGCATCCTAGTTTCTTCTTTATCTACACGCATCTTTGTTTACTTGGTATCTACCGGTCTTGTTTTCCAGACTAGAAACCCCACAAAGGCAGAGACCATTTCAGTCTTTTTTACTTCTCTGTCCTTAGCTACTGACACAATGCTTGGCCCACAGTAACTTCTCACTAAGCATTTATTGAACACAGAAATAACTTCTCCCACGTTGGTGCATATTAATATAGCATAGTATAAGAATTCTCCTATATTTGACTATACATTTCCAATTTTTTTTCTATTGCAAACAATACTTCATAGGACAATTTATATATCCATCTTCATGTATTCATGCTATGATTGCCACAAGAAAGATTTGTTGAAGTGGAAATGCTGGGTCCTATCATCAGTATAGCCATTTAAGATTCTGATACTTGAGAATCAAAATCTTAACACTTATTAGGTTGACTCTAAATACCAGAAGAAAATCTCCATTTTGTTCAGGCCAAATCCTTTTCTCAGGGCTGCTCCTTCCTTAGCACAGGCAATGAAATGAGGTATTTATTTTTAGCACCAGGGGATGCACTTCAAACTGTGGACAGTGATTTGTCTTTGTTGCTCCCGGCACAGTCTTTTTGTACCAACTATTAATCAACTGACTTCTCCAGAAGATTTTGCCTCTTCCTACCTTCTCTCCAAATGCTGGCTTTATCTTTACCTCCTAGAATGGCAGTGGGCTGCTGCTGCTTTAGATGTCACTCTTTCTTCAACTGACTGCTCCCTGTCTGCATTTTCTATGCTGTGATCAATATCCTTTCTGCCTGTTTTGGCACTGGCAGTATTTGTTTAAACCTGTTCTGGTGGAAAATTTTACCTGCTGCTGGGAGCTTGGGCTGAATACAGTCTGCCTTATTTTTTCAACCCTTTGAGAAGGACCAGGACACCACCGATACTTTAAATAATTTGAAAATATTTAAATCCATGCCAGAACTAGCATTGTGATGCTCTTCCATTTCTCCTTTCTATTCAACATTGTTCCCTGTTTCCCCGGAATCCCTCTGGAATCTCCACAGAAATACCTAATCCTCCTTGAACTATAAGCCAAAGTACTCTCTGATTCCCCCAAGTAGCCTGAAGCAGTCTTTCTCATAGACACTCTGTAATTATTATCAAGAACAAATTATGTTTTATTACGTTTGTCTGTTCCCAGGTCTCTTTACCTGGCAGATTCTAAGCCCTTTGAGGACAGGGACCATGTGGTTAAAGGCATCTAGCTATGCAATCAGAGAGATCTGTATTTAAATCCATTCTCACTACTTTCTAGCTGTGTAAACTCGGGCAAGCCACTTAGCTTCAGCTGCTTCACTTATAAAAATAAAAACAGAATAACTAAAACACCAGTCTCACAATGTCGTGAAGAATCAATGAGGTAATGTTCACAGGCACTTAGAATGGAGACCGGTGTGTTTTACATCCGCGAGAAATGCTGGCTATTGTGGCAGCCATCAAAATGCACCTCTTAGATTGCAGGATATGGAGCATCACTGACCCATAGCCTCAGCTTCCGTCCTCTGAAACCCATCCCTGTGTTTGCCCAGGGGCTGAATTTCCCATAGGCGGCTCCCAGCTGATGATGAATGTGGCAGGGACGTCGCTAAGGCAGGTCCATTCTTGGGAGACATGGGAACTCTCTGACTTTGTCTCCAGGATTCCCATCACCTTGTTGACGTTCCTTCGAATTGTACTGCTGTCTAAAGCGTTCCCGCTCGCAACCCCTCCTTCCCATTCTCCTTAAGAAGGGTCAGATCTGTATCACATCCTGATGGCTTGCCTAGATTCCTCTGGCTCACTTCCCATGTTCCCTGGTACATGATATGGTACCAGTGATATGATATGGTACCAGTGATATGATAGGTACATGATACGCAGCAAGTGATTCTTTTCTATTCCAGTTAGAAAAACAGATCAGAAACCATTTGCATATCCAAGAAACACACAGGTGTGTTTCTTCTGTGTCTAATCCCCTCTTATCATTGGGTTTTTGGAGGACCTGAACTAGCACGATTTGTTCTGAGCGTGGTTTGAGGAAACCACTGCGGCTGTGGTAGGATGAAGATTTGACACTGGCTCACCTATGACCTGGTGGGTGAAGAGGATGCTATTCTGGTTGGCAGATGATGCGTGAATAGCCCCTGGCACAGGATGGTGGCTCAGCTGCTGAAGGTTTCACCTGTGGTGATCTGGGAAAATGTCCTTGGAGAGGAATGCTCTGGCAGGTGCAATAACGTAGACATTTGAAAGATTTGGTGGAAACAGTGCCAATAAGACAGAGTTGGATGGTTATTGCTAAATTGTGTGGATGCCCTGCAAAGAGATAATGACAGACTAAGGGCAATTAACAAGCAGTTAATGGCCAAGTGTGACAACCAGAGGGCCTCTGTGATACCTTACAAAGAAAGCCCCTATCTTCTGTAGTGGAAAAGCAGCTATATCTGAGCAGGAGCTTAAAGATATCATCATCGTTAGGGTTGCCGAGCTCCAGAGAAGTCTGAATGGTCAGCCAGGGCAGGTCTGTTATGCAAAGGCCAGAGCGCTGGGGGGGAAACCTAGCACCTTAAAACATGGGCTGGTGCATCTGGGTGATTACCCTTGATGATGTTGATTCTATAGATTCTCTGGGTTTGCAGAAAAGGTCTCCCTTCCCTAGTAACACCCAGCACTTTCCTATACTGAATGATGCTGGAGAAGCCTTTCCTCTACAAGTTAACAGGTTATCTCCCTTAGGAGCTGCCCTCACCTTCTGTCTTGGCTGCCAAGGTGCTAACTAGGGTTAAATCCCTTTATAACCCAGCTGGGGATGTGCTGGGCCTGAAGAAATGCAAGAATTCATTAGGATGTATCGGCAGGAGCCAGGATAATACCTCAGAGATCAAGAGGGCCAGAATATAAGACTGGATAAGAAAGAATTCATTGATTTGGGAACACTTTCTTGGGACATAGGATTAAAATCTTAAAAGGAAGCCCAGGGAAGTAAAGCAAAGTTGCTGCTAAATTGACCTTTAGAAGCCTGGAGAAAGTTATATCCAACATTCAGCAAAATGGAAATCCTGAGTTGCCTTGAAAGATGTTGAAAGAAGGAATAAAGAGTCTGAGGGAATCTGGCATTCATCTGTGATGAATCTTATGTAAGGATGGAGGACCCACCGGAGGATTATGTTCCACAAAAGGGCTCAGAGGACATATTATTCACCCAGGCCATCAGGCATACACCAGTGAGGGGTCACCAAGATCAGCAAGAAGTTCAGTCGTGGTTCTTTCTCCTCAGTCCAGCCCAATAGACCACAGAGGTGACAGTCACAGAGTTGGGCTTATTGACATCTTTGGGATGATGGGGACCTAAAGAAATAGTCAGGTGGTGGTGCTTAAATATTACAAGTATAATGACACCCTATTTAGAAAGTGGACCTTCAGGGAGTCCTGGATAAGATCCAGTTCACAATGTGGCCACTGGGTCCGTGGACCCAGTCAGTGGTCATTTCCCAGTTACCAAGTGTGTCTAACTGGAATTCATATATTTGGAAGTTGGAACAACACCCACACTAAAGATGCAGTTGAGGTAGTCCTAATCACATTTTTGTTTATTTTACCGTATTTTCTGTATCATATTTGTTTATTTTCTGTTTACTTTGAGATTGTAGAAACTTCATCCATCCTGGAGAGTAACGGTAGGCTACTGCAGACTCAATCAAATAGCAGTCTTGGTTATGGTTCCTCTGGCTGATGTGTTATCACTATTAGAGCAGATAATTAAGGTCTTAGGTCCATGATATGCAGCCAGTGATTCTGCTCTATTCCAGTTAGAAAAACAGATCAGGAACCATTTGCATATCCAAGTTGCCACTAGGATGTGTTAGCTCTCCTGCTTCTGTCACAGTGTAGTCCAAGGAGATATGAACTGCAAGAACATCACACAGAATGTCACAGAGGTCCATTACAACAGTGACATTATGCTGGTTGGACAGAATGAGCAAGAGGTGGCTAGAAGGCTGGAGAACTTGGTAAGACAGCTTATATTCTGAGGGTGGGAGATAAACTAGGAAGTTCAGGGATCTGCCACTTCTATGAGATTTGTGGGTACGGGGATCAGAAGTGTACCGAGGTATCTTCTCTAAACTAAAAGATAAATTGCTGCATCTTGCATCCCCTCCAACAAAAAAGGAAACATGGTACCTGGCAGATCTTTTTTGGCTTCTGGATGCAGCACATTCCATCCCTAGGAGTACTGCCTTAGTGCAACAGTGGGTGACAAAGAAGCCTGCCAGCTTTAAGCGGGGCTGGGATCAGAATAGAGCTCTGCAGAAGTTCCAGGCTGCAGTGCTTCAGCCTGACCACTTGGGCCATCAGATCCAGCAGACTCTCAGGTGTTGGAGGTGTCAGTAGTGAGAAGAGAAGCAGTGTAGAGATTATGGCAAGACTCAGTGGGAGATTTCAATGTGGGCTCCTGGAACCCGAAATGAGGCCCTGCCATCTATAGTAGAGATTACACACTGAAAAATAGCTCTTGACATGTTACTGGGCCCTGGTAGAAACAGAATACTTGACTTTGGAGTAAACGCCAGGGAACATGCACCTGGATATGCTCATTACAAGCTAGATTCCGTCAGGCCTGCCAAGTCCAGTCAGATGTACTCAGCAGCAGCCCATTCTAAGATGGAAATGGGACATTGGGATCGAGCCCAGGGAGTACCAGTTGTACAAGTGAGCTGCATGAGTAAGCTGCCAGACCCCATGACACCCACCATGATTATACCAGTCCTCCCTTCGAAGTTCACATCTGTGTGTGGTCTCATGGGAGCAGCTAAAGAAGTAGGAAAAAGTCTGAATTTGGCACATTGTAGCGGGTTAATAGACAGTAAACGAATGTAAGGATTTGTAAAAGCTTCTGCCTTTATGTAGGTGCATAATGATTTTTCCTTTTCTGTGGATGACGAAACTGAGGCCAAGTGAATTAAATAAAATTCATTACCTGTAGGTAATGAATAGGGCCCTGGAAAACAGATGTCCTGCCTCATATGCTATAATGAGCTTTCTGCCACACCCTCCACTTTTTCATGTTTACCACAGGATATTATCTTCATTTTGAAAGGGAAATCAGGTTCATTATTAGAAATTAAATTATAACACAGTTCATGTTCCTCATTTAAAACATTTAAAATGCCATGCCCCATTTGCTAACCTAAAAACTGGTGTCCGCATATGTTGAGTCACTTTTTTCAATTACTTGCAAAACTGGATGGAGATTGGGAGGGCCTGTGAATTTACGCATCCTAATGAAACCTCAAAATAAAAGGTTTCCATGTGCAACTTACACTCTTGTTGGATAACTTTACTTGATTGAAAATTGAGAAAGATGAAATCATAAATTACCTTAAATTTACTGAAAGCCTGGGAACCACCTGTATTAGGTGTGAAGCTGATGAAGTTTCATCTTGAGTGGAAGTAAGTTGAGAAAACAACGTGGCTAACATTTCAGATATATCTCCAGAAAGAAGGCTGACATTATTAGCTCCACTGGCTCCAATATTGGCAAACTGGCAACACTGCAAACAGTAGATAGAAATCTACTATCATTATGATTGCTAAAGTTCCATTTAGCACTCACAATTTCCACTGGTTCCACTCATATTTCCTGTTGTGCATATTCACTCTGGTTTTTCCTACTACTATTGACTCATTCATTCATTTATTCCTTCATTCCACAAACTTTTAGCTTGCTATAGGCACTGTGCTCTTATAGAAGAGTTCCTATGTGCATTAGTGATTGATAGAGAACATGTTGTTAAATTATGACATGGTAACATTTTGCAGATAAAGAAAATGAAACAGAGAGGTTTAGTAACTTCGTCAGTGTCACACAGCTAGTGGATGAAGGGTTTGAGATGCAGAACAGGAAGTATGGTTCTAGAGCCCATGTATTAAACTACTATATTGTTTCTCACAAAGTTCATAGTGTTGTAACACTCTCCACTTCACTGCTTTCAGGTATCACTGGTATATTTCTGAGGGAAACATACAGAATTCCACCAGGAAAGTAAAACATAAGGGCAAAAAAAGGAAGGTCTCTTGGGGCCTGTTACACATTTTTGTGGGCCCATGGCAACTTATCTTGGGCCTCAGAACGCTGTTTTTATTTTTTAAAAATTTCTTTTCTCATAAAGCATTTGGAAAGAATGTGATTCATGTGACTGAGTCAACTGCTATTGTCAATTCAGTCAACTGCTGGATTGGCTGTTCTAATGTGGTGAAAATTATTGGATACCTCTATATGTGACTCAGTAGTAATAATACAATTTTAATGAAAATATGAATGGACAAGGTTATTTTGTTATGCAGCAAGGTTATTCTGGGAAAAGGTGTAAATATAATGTAATTGGAGTTGTAAGACTTTCTTGTTACCCATAAAATTTGGGTAATGATAAGCTCATTCAGAATTCTTCAGGAACAGAGATGTAATATATCTAAGCTATATGCTCAGCAATAAAGCAGTCAAATTTCCTAATACTAAAAGGACATGATGACTGAAGTTGACTTTGGAGATCTACCTGATAATACTTTAATATGATTTTGGAAGGGCATACTCTGTCCCCTTAAGGTCACTGTAGTTTTTGTTTTTGTTTTTTTTTCCCATTTTTAATGGAAGAGCTTTAGTGAAATGTAATTCACATACCATGCAATTCACTCACTGAAGGTGTGTCATTTAACGGTATAGTCAGAGTTGAAAACCATCACCACAATCGATTTTAAAAGTTTAATCACCCCCAAAAAAAACCCTGTGCCTCTTAGTCATTACTGCCCCCAATCCTCCCATCTGCCTCAGCCCCTGGCAACCACTAATCTTTTGCCACTCTATGGATTTAACTATTCTGGACGTTTCATATAAATGGAATCATACAATATGTAGTCTCTGTGCCTGGCTTCTTTCACTCAGCATGTTTTCAAGGTTCATCCACGTTGTAGCATGTATCAGTTCTTCCTTGCTTTTTATGGCTGAACAATTACATTGTATGGATAGGTCACATCTTGTTTACTTATTCATTGATTGATGGACATTTGGGTTGCTTCCAAGGTCACTGTAGTTTTATCACAACAGTATTTCTTAGATATGTGCTTTGTTTTTTTGGATACAGGGTCTTATTACTAGAAATTAGAATCTTCAAACAATTGAGCTGAAAGGGACCCTAGAGTGCATGTGATGGAAGATAACCAGGAACTTTTCTTTCTTTTTTTTTTTGTCTTTTAAAGGCAGGAGTGATTTCATAGCCCAAGCCAGCAAGAAGCTTTTACTGTTTTCTAATCACTATATTGAGTGTGCTTGTAACCTATAACATCCTTTGAAATTAATTCAATAAACTGAGTTTACTAAAATAAAAAATAAAAAGTCTGTCACAATTTGGACATTCTGGACTGGGAATCCTATGATTATTTCCAACTGGTCCTGGGGTTTTGTTTCCCAGTTATGTGCATTCACGCCCATCTGCTACGTGGCACTGTGACAGCTCACTCTTGTTGGAGCCCTGACATGCTTTTTGCTGAACAGGGGTTTCAAGTCAATGTTCAAATAAAAAAGTTTTCCACTGAGCTCTGGTCTGTTAAATTACAACCTTCATTTATTTTGTACTCAATAACAACACAACACTTTTAAGCCCATTCATAATTCAGTTCATCTACAAGGCCATTTTTTCATTAAATAAACTTATATTTTAAAATTGATTTAGATTTACAAAAGCAGTACAGAGAGTTCCCACATAACTCACACCCAGTATACTCCATTATTAGCATCTTGTATTAGTATGGTATTTGACACAATTAATGAACCAATACTGATACATCAGTACTAACTAAAGTCCATACTTTATTCAGGTTTACTTACATTTTACCTAATAACTTTTTCTTTTCCAGGATCCTTACATTTAGTTGTCATGTCTTCTTGGATTCCGCATGACTGTGATGGTTTCTCAGAATTTCCTTGTTTTTGATGACCTTGACAGTTTTGAGGACTGTGTCACTTAGATAGAATTTGTCTGATGAAGTTATTGCAGTTAAACTGGGGTTATGAGATTTTAGGAGGAAGCCCACAGAAGTGCCATTTTCATCATATTGTATCAATGATATGTACTTTCAACGTGATTTAGTATTGTTGATGTTGTCCTTGATCACCTGGATGAGGTAGTGTTGGTTAGGTTTCTCTACTGAACACCTTTTTTTAAAACCTCCCCAGTATGTTCTGTATTCTTTGGAAAAGAGTCATAATGAGAAACTTAAGAAACGGAGCGTTATCCTCCACCTCTTCGACGATGAAGCATATACATATTTGGAAATCTTTTGCATGGGAGATTTGTCTATTTTCTCTCTTTTATTTATTCAATCATTTATACATTAGTATGGATTCATGAATATTCATTTTCTATTTTGGGCTGTAATCTAGTACTATTTTATTTATTTTGTTGCTCAAGTTGTGCCAGTTTTGGCCATTGGGAATTCTTTCAGTTGGCTACTATGTCCCCTTGACATACCCCCATCATTTTGTGTGTGTGTGTGTGTGTGTGTGTGTGTGTGTTTTAGCACTTTCTTATCTTTCAGTAGTACAATATACTCTAGCCTCACTTTGTATATTTCCTGCCCAGTTCTAGAATCAGCAGTTTTTCCAAGGAACTCTGGATTCTTTTATTGGAGAATTGTGTTAGACCAAGATCTGGGTACTAGTTATACTCATTGCTACTGCGATGTCATTGCTTTTAGGCCCTTTCAGCAGACAGAGCAACATATTCTCTCTCTCTTTCTCTCTCTTTAATATATATATAAAATTAGATAGATAGATGTTCAAATTGATGTCTCCAAATCTAATCCATTACCACATGAATCATTCTGGCCTTTTCTTGCTTATCTATAACTTCCCATTCCAACAGTGAGAAATCTGGCTCTCACCATACACCACCCATTCACTTAATTATCTAATTTTAGTATACATGTATAGTGGTTTCAGAATTGTTAACCCTAATCAACTTATGATCCAGGGTATCCTACTTATGCACAATTGCTTTTGCTTTTAGTCCTAAAGAGGCCACTCTTTTCTGGCTCCTTATTGCAGCATTTTCCCCTTACCTTCTTCAGTGAGATTATGTCTTACATTTGTAGTATAGTTAGATTTTTTTGGTCACATTCTGCATCCATCCTGTGATCCCTTGACTTCCTAATTAAAAAAAAAATTCGTACATTGTTTCACTCTGCACTGTAAAGTTCTATGGGTTTGATAAGCACACAGTATCATATATCCCCCATTACAGTATCATACAGAATATTTCCTTGTCCTAAAAATTCTCACCTATTCACCCGTCCTCCATCCCACAAGACTACTTTTCAAATTACACTTTTCTGTATCCAACTATCATTTTTCTCTTGAAATATTTTACATATAAAACTGATCTAGGTCTCAATCTCTCTTATTTTATAATTGATAGTATAAAAGGTTGTGTGTGTATAGATATACATGCATGTATGTGTTTGTGTAAATGTGTGTATGTATCACTATTCACTTCCTTGTTTGATTATGTAGATATATATACATTCATGTGAAAACCAGCTAACTTTGCGGTCCAGGGTTTCACTAATGAGAAACTAAAAGATGAAAGATGCTTAATGTGTAATATATAACCAGACTAACCTCTTATTTTATATTCTATGTTAATGCCATAGGGTATATTATGGGAATTAGGTACATTGTACAATGCCATTCAATTAACCTTTATTAAAGCATCGCAAATTGAGAGAAATCAATGACCCTATGTGACCAAATGGTTAGTGCTAGATGTTTGGTAGATGGCTGTTAGCAAAAATATACAGGAGCTGAAAGAACAAAACTTATTCATTTATACAGACATTTAGATCAAATTTTCTTTATATTCTAATTTGGCTTACAAATATAACTTTTGAAACTTGAATGTCATTCATTTTTTTGCACTGTTATTTTTTTTATTGACACCAGGAAAATGTTTGTTTACAGTAGAACGAATTCAGTTTCCTTAAAACATTTTAAAAACATGCAAAAGTTCATGTTTTATAATGATATTAGGGTTTCTTTAGGTAGGAGTTCTGCATTTCAGAAGATCCATATGTGACACAAACAGTGAACAATTGGGAACACTAGCTGATAATGATATGATCATTTTTGGCAGTCTCTTTATGTATTTCTGGCAGAAGTGTATGATACATTAGTCATTTTCACAGAGAAGATACTGGTCCGTGCCAGTCTCTTATTTGGGGTGCCATCTGCACCTTTTTTTGTCAGTAAATTCAAAAAGAAAATATATCCATTGATGGGTACTATTTCTATTTTTTAATCATTGTTTGACGCAAACTATACCGTTCTTACTGTATAACCCATACTATACGTAACTGAAATTGTGTCTGGGCATTCTTTATTAACTAGAATACTTATCTCAAAATTGCTCCCATAAGTTTTAACACTTCCATTTAATTTAAATTGTTCACAATTTACTATCTCTGGAGCTCTTGGTTAAACACAAGAGGAGACAGTGAGTTCTACTTTTTGCTTCATTAATCATGGAGCAACTCACTTGACTTTTATTGTTTCAGTTCCTTCATCTGTAAATATGATAATAAGAACAGAGTATTTGAAAAGATGGGCTATAATTCTGTTAAGGTTAACAATTAAAGTTAATCTAAACTTAGAGGTTAGTTATTATGGAGGCAGGCTCATTTTAACTATATGTCTAGGTCAATAATATAAATTATACACAGCTAATAAACTCTTTGAAAAGAGGGGTCATATTTTACTTATGTTTTGAACACAGTAAACACTCAATAGATATTTGTTGTGCTGAACTGAAGCACAGGTGGACTTGCTAGAATGACTTAAGAGAAGCTTCTGAAATGGTCAAGGAACGAGTTAATATGGTGTAAAATATGGTTCAGAAGAATGGCATCTCACCATTGCTATTTTGCAGAGGTAAGAAACTATTAGAGTCCCAGATTACTTTGAGAAATTTTGTGGTTTTGCTAAACTGGTTAGAGGTCATAACAAAAGGGGTTATTCAGAATAAAGAGGATCACTTAAGTGATTACTATATAAATACAGTTGAACATACTAGTAACTAAAAAGAAACTAATGATAACTAAAATCTGTTGAAAGCTTGCTTTGTACAAGGCATGTTAAACATTTTAACTCTATTATTTCATTTAATCCCCAGATAGCCAACTGAAATAAATACAGTCCTTATTTCCATTTTACCAATGGCTAAACCAAAACCTGATATGCTTTTGTACAGTCATCCATCTTGCAGTGAATAACTTTAAGAGATATATCTTATTTATTACAGGTACCTGAGTATAAATGCAGCTTGCTAATGTATATATATAGCCTTATTTTGTTATGCAAATCTACTTGTGAAAGGTCAGATGTTTTGCCAGTCATTAAGAATAGATGAAATATTAAGAAATGGTAATATCCTTTTAGCTAACTACAATTGACAAAATAGCTACTTTGATATTTTAGATCATAACAGTATGGCATTTTTAATCTTGCATTTAAAATCTAGCACCTCATTTAAAGCTAACCTCCTGAATACCTGTGATTTCTTTAGTATCTCAAGTGGCCAACTTCCATCTCCAGTGCCTACAATAAACTACTGAGGAAGAAATTTATTAGATCTGGTTGTCCAAATACTTGGAGAGTAGTTGTTTCTCTGGCCACCTGTATAAACAGCCACTCCTATAGGCTGTTCAAATAAGGGTCACAGAACATCCTGGGTTTGGAATGAAATCTCACAGTGGATTCATTCTAGTGCATACTGTGCATTCATTTTAGTGTGTTTTAGTACATTTGGATCTGTAGATGGCAAAATTATATTGCTGGGTAGGCCCTTGACCAATATGTTTTTCCATCTATTCAGTTGATACAAAGTTATTGGTTATCTATTGAAGGCAGATTATTTTTCAAAAAACAGAATAAAATAAGGTGAATAGAAGCAAAACAAATTGTATTTAACTCCTTTCCATAACTTTGTATTTTTGAATTTATGTTCCTAAATTGGATGTGAAAGTAATACTATAAAATACTAGAAAAGGTTTCCCCAACTCAGTTTTGTTTGGAGTGAAAAAGAGTCCAAGAATTTGAGCATCTTTTCATGTGTTTGTTGGCCATCTGTATGTCTTCTTTGGAGAAATGTCTGTTTAGGTATTCCACTCATTTTTTGATTGCATTGTTTGTTTTTTTGATATTGAGCTGCATGAGCTGTTTGTATATTTTGGAGATTAATCCTTTGTCAGTTGCTTTGTTTGCAAATATTTTCTCCCATTCTGAGGGTTGTCTTTTCGTCTTGTTTATGGTTTCCTTTGCTGTGTAAAAGCTTTTAAGTTTCATTAGGTCCCATCTGTTTATTTTTGTTTTTATTTCCATTTCTCTAGGAGGTGGGTCAAAAAAGATCTTGCTGTGATTTATGTCATAGAGTGTTCTGCCTATGTTTTCCTCTAAAAGTTTGATAGTGTCTGGCCTTACATTTAGGTCTTTAATCCATTTTGAGTTTATTTTTGTGTATGGTGTTAGGGAGTGTTGTAATTTCATTCTTTTACATGTAGCTGTCCAGTTTTCCCAGCACCACTTCTTGAAGAGGCTTTTTTCCATTGTATATCCTTGCCTCCTTTGTCATAGATTAGTTGACCATAGGTGCGTGGGTTTATCTCTGGGCTTTCTATCTTGTACCATTGATCTATATTTCTGTTTTTGTGCCAGTACCATACTGTCTTGATTACTGTAGCTTTGTAGTATAGTCTGAAGTCAGGGAACCTGATTCCTCCAGCTCCGTTTTTCTTTCTCAAGATTGCTTTGGCTATTTTGGGTCTTTTGTGTTTCCATACAAAACTGTAAAAATTTTTTGTTCGAGTTCTGTGAAAAATGCCATTGGTAATTTGATAGGAATTGCACTGAATCTGTAGATTGCTTTGGGTAGTAGAGTCATTTTCACTATGTTGATTCTTCCAATCCAAGAACATGGTATCTCTCTCCATCTGTTTGTGTTGTCTTATTTCTTTCATCAGTATCTTATAGTTTTCTGCAAATGCTCAACATCACTAATTATTAGAGAAATGTAAATCAAAACTCCAGTGAGGTATCACCTCACAGCAGTCAGAATGGACATCATCAAAATATCTACCAGCAACGAATGCTGGAGATGTGGAGAAAAGGGAACCCTTATGCACTGTTGGTGGGAATGTAAATTGATACAGCCACTATGGAGAACAGTATGGAGGTTTCTTAAAAAACTAAGAACTACCATACAACCCAGCAATCCCACTACTGTGCATATACCCTGAGAAAACCATAATTCAAAAAGAGTCATATACCACAATGTTCATTGCAGCTCTATTTACAATTGCCAGGACATGGAAGCAACTTAAATGTCCATCAACAGAGGAGTAGATAAAGAAGATGTAGTACACATATACAGTCGAATATTACTCAGCCATAAAAACGAAAAAAATTGGGTTATCTGTAGACATGGATGGACCTAGAGACTGTCACACAGAGTGAAGTAAGTCAGAAAGAGAAAAAGAAATATTGTATATTGTATACACCCATGGTATATTAACGCATATATGTGGAATCTAGAAAAATGGTATAGAAGATCTTATTTGCAAAGCAGAAATAGAGACACAGATGTAGAGAACAAACATGGATACCAAGGGGCAAAGGGGGTTGGGAGGAATTGGGAGATTGGGATTGACATATATACACTATTGATACTACAGATAAAATAGATAACAAATGAGAACATATTGTATAGCACAGGGAACTCAGTGTTTTGTGGTGACCTAAATGGGAAGGAAATCCAAAAAATAGGGGATACATTTATACGTTCAGCTGATTCACTTTGCTGTACAGTAGAAATTAACACAACATTGTAAAGCAACTATACTTCAATAAAAATTAAGAGTCCAAGAATTTGAGAAGAATTTGGAGACAGTCAGGATCAAAGGACAGATGGTAGTAACTACTCTTCCTAGTTCTGAAAATGAAGTTTATATGAGTGAAAAAGGCTCCATGCCTTCCAAATTAGACTGGATCCTGGGTAAATATTAGCATGAGTGATATCTCCTGTGTAATTATATTTCTAATATAGACAGATAACAGATAGATATGGATAGAGATATAGATATAGTAAATATCTATAGTTAAAACCTAGAAGGCTCTGCCTGATCCTAGAGATATGCATCCCTTAGGACTTACCCCTTGTTAAGTCAGAGGCAGGTATTAGCAATATCTCCTCCTCCAAAAATACCCTGGTACTGTCCTTACCAGGCCCAGTGACATGAGTAAATAGTTGCTATGGCACTATGCTATGGTTACTCCTTCATTCTGGCATGGCCTCTCTCCCAAGTAGATTTCCTGTTATTTAGAATCATGTGCAGAAGTACAACTAGGGGTGCTTTAAATGCACTTCATCTTCCAAAAACAAGGTTAAACCTGAGTGCAGTTACTCTCCCTTCTGAAATCCAAAGCCGTAACAATTAATGTAACTATTAGGTACAAGAGCACAGTAACATCATCCATACTCAACAAGAGCCATATTATAAGCCTAACAAATAATGTGTACTCCTAAATCTTTGTGGCATATTATTCTATAAGTTTACACACTGTGAAAACCACTCCAGTGTTTTTAAGTTATTTGTTTGAATTATAAAATCTTCCACTGATAATTTCTCAAAATTACCTTATAGTAAACACAAGTAATTGGGAATTTTTCTGCCTAACATTATAGATAAGCAAACATACATCTAAAAACGCACTACCTTGTAATCAAGGGTCATTCTGAATTCCCCTTGTTTGTTGGTAGGTAAATTCATCTCTTGTCTAATGTCCAAAATTGCACCAGCTCTGTGCCCCTTCCTCCATTAAGTAACCCTTGCAAAATTTCCCTGTAGCCCTGGAGAAAAGCAATACCTTTTCACTATGATTCTCAAGTTTAAAATGTGTTTTGAAGAAAAGTTCATAGGAGATAGCTGTTGTTTAATTGTCAAGTTGAAGAAATAAGGTGTCCTGTTGTGAAAAAGCCCATGTAATTTCCAGTGTTTACATGTCTTTTCAAGTACCTATTCTACCCAATTTATCTACCCATTATTTTGGCTCTTGTGCTAGGTTTCCTCCTTCACATATTCCTTCAGACCTGATGTGTCACTGACTTACACAAAAATGCAAGGGAGACAAAGGCAGAGTGGATAAGACCAAGCTTTCAGAAGTACAAGCATTCCTAGGAGACCTTACTTTGATGTTTCAACAGTCTTCCCAAGAGAGAAAAATTACATATAAGGAGGCTAGAAAGAACAAAAAAATTAATGAAGTTAAAAAAAAAGGGGAGAGGGCTTCATACTGATACTCTACAAGTAATGCTTCAGGTAACAATGAATATTTTCCAAATATATCTTATCATTACTTAAATCAAGAATAAAAATCTTACAAGATTCTATATCCAAGTTCAACTTAGACATAAATTACTATACTTTTTATTCAACTTAAAGTATGTAATGATTGACTGTTACATGAGAGTAATTTTAGAGTAGAATGACATTTTAAAAAAATTCAAAGGACAAATCTAAATCTTATTCTATACTTTTGAAGATCCCAAACCAAAGATGTTCAGTTAAGATAATTTACTTTTGGGGACAGAAACAAGATGGAGGAGTGGAAGGATATGAGCTCACCTCTTCTTACGAAAACAGCAAAATCACAACTAACTTCTGAACAACCATTGACAAAAAATGCTGGAACCTACCAGAAAAGATACCCTACATCCAAAGACAAAGAAGAAGCCACAATGAGACAGTAGGAGGGGTGCAATCGCGATAAAATCAAATCCCATACCCACTGGGTGGGCAACCCACAAACTGGAAAATAATTATACCACAAAAGTTTTCCCAAAGGAGTGAAGGTTCTGAGCTCTACTTCAGGCTCCCCAGCCTGGGGATCTGGAATTGGGAGGAAGAGCCCCCAGAGAATCCGGTTTTGAAGGCCAGTGGGGTTTGATCACAGGAATTCCACAGGACTGGGGGAAACAGAAACTTCACTCTTGGAGGGTGCACACAAGGTCTTGTGTGTACCAGGACTCAGGAAAACAGCAGTGGTTTTATGAGAGACTGGGCCAGACCTACCTGCTACTATTGGAGGGTGTCGTGCAGAGGCAGGGGGCAACTGTGGCTCACTGCAGGGACAAAGAAACTGGCAGCGGTAGCTCTGGAGAGTACTCATTGACATGAGCCCTCCTGGAGGCCACCCTTTTCTCCCCAAGACCTGGCCCCACCCAACAGCCTGTAGGCTCCAGTGCTGGGATGCCTCAGGTCAAACAACCAGCAGGGCAGGAACACAGCTCCACCCATCAGCAGACAGGCCATTTAAAGTCTTCCTGAGCACGGCCTTGCCCACCAGAGGGACAAGACCCAGCTCCACCCACCAGTGGGCAGGAACCAGTCCCTCCCACCAGGAAGCCTGCACAAGCCTCTTAGACAGCTTCATCCACCAGGGCGGCACACAGCAGAAGCCAGAAGCACCACAACCCTGCAGCCTGTGGAATAGAAACCACAATCACAGAAAGTTACACAAAATGGGATAGCAGAGGAATAGGTCCCTGATGAAGGAACAAGATAAAACCCCAGAAGAACAACTAAGTGAGGTGGAGATAGGCAATATACCCAATAAAGAATTCAGAGTAATGATAGTAAAGATGATCCAAGATCTTGGAAAAACAATGGAGGCACAGATAGTGAAGATACAAGAAGTGTTTAACAAAGACCTAGAAGAACTAAAGAACAAACAAACAGAGATGAACAATACAATAACTGAAATGAAAAATACACTAGAAGGAATCAACAGCAGAATAACTGAGGCAGAAGAACAGGTAAGTGAGCTGAAAGACAGAATGGTGAAATCACTGCCACAGAACAGAATAAAGACAAAAGAATGAAAAGAAATGAGGACAGTCTAAGAGACCTCTGGGATAACATTAAATGCACCAACATTTGCATTATAGGGGTCCCAGAAGGAGAAGAGAAAGAGAAAGGACCTGAGAAAATATTTGAAGAAATAATAGCTGAAAAGTTCCCTAACATGGGAAAGGAAATAGTCACCCCAGTCCAGAAGTGTAGAGAGTGCCAGGCAGGATAAACCCAAGGAGGAACAAGCTGAGACACATAGTAATCAAATTAACAAAAATTAAAGGCAAAGAAAAAATATTAAAAGCAACAAGGGAAAAGCAACAAATAACATACAAGGAAATTCCCAGACCAGAAACTCTGCAGACCAGAAGGGAGTGGCAGGCTATATTTAAAGTGACAAAAGGGAAGAACCTACAACCAAGAATACTCTACCCAGCAAGGCTCTCATTCAGAGTCAATGGAGAAATCAAAAGCTTTACAGACAAGCAAAAGCTAAGAGAATTCAGCACCACCAGACCAGCTTTGCAATGAATGGTAAAGGAACTTCTCTAGGTGGAAAAGAAAACACCACAACTAGAAACAAGAATATTACGAATGGAAAAGCTCACCCGTAAAGGCAAACATACAGTAAAAATAGGAAATCATCTGCACACAAATATGATGTCAAAACCAGCAATTGTAAGAAGAGGAGAGCACAGATGCAGGATATTGGAAATGCATTTGAAATTAAAAGACCAGCAACTTAAAAACAATCTTGTTTATATATAGACTGCTATATCAAAACCTCATGGTAACTGCAAACTGAAAATCTACATTAGATACACACACAAAAAAGAAAAAGGAATTCAAACACAACACTAAAATTAGTCATCAAATCACAAGAGAAGGGAACAAAAGAGGAAGGGAAGAAAAAATACAAAAGCAAATCCAAAACAATTAACAAGATGGCAATAAGAGTGTACCTAATGATAATTACCTTAAACATAAATGGATTAAATGCTCCAACCAAAAGACATAGACTGGCTGAATGAATACAAAAACAAAACCCGTATATATGCTGTCTACAAGAGACCCACTTCAGAGCTAGGGACACAAACAGACTGAAAGGGGTTGGAAAAAGGTATTCCATGCAAACGGAAATCAAAAGAAAGCTAGAGTAGCAATATTCATATCAGACAAAATAGATTTAAAATAAAGACTGTTACAAGAGACAAAGAAGGACACTACACAATGATCAAGGAATCAATTCAAGAAGAAGATATAACAAATGTAAATATATGTGCATCCAACACAGGAGCACCTCAATATATAAGGCAAATACTAACAGCCATAAATAGTGGGGGACTTTAACACCCCACTTTCATCAATGGACAGATCATCCAGACAGAAAATCAATAAGGAAACACAGGCCTTAAATGACATATTAGACCAGATAGACTTAATTGATATTTATAGAGCATTCCATCCAAAAGCAGAAGAATATACATTCTTCTCAAGGGCACATGGAACATTGTCCAGGATCAATCACATGCTGGGCGACAAAGCGAGCCTCAGTAAATTTAAGAAAGTTGAAATCATATCAAGCATCTTTTCTGACCACAATGCTATGAGATTAGAAATCAACTACAAGAAAAAAAACCTGTAAAAAACATAAACACATGGAGGCTAAACAATATGCTACTAAACAACCAACGGATCACTGAAGAAATCAAAGAGGAAATCAAAAAATACCTAGAGACAAATGAAAACGAAAGCACAATGATCCAAAACCTATGGGACGCAGCAAAAGCAGTTCTAAGAAGGAAGTTTATAGCGATACAGTCTTATCTCAAATAAACAACCTAACCTTACACCTAAAGCAAGTAGAGAAAGAAGAACAAAACCCAAAGTTAGCAGAAGGAGAGAAATCATGAATATCAGAGCAGAAATAAATGAAATAGAGATGAAGAAAGCAATAGATCATTGAAACTAAAAGCTGGTTCTGTGAACAGATAAACTAAATTGACAAACCTTTAGCCAGATTCGTCAAGAAAAAAAGGGAGAGAGCTCAAATCAATAAAATTAGAAATGATAAAGGAGAAGTTACAATGGACACTACAGAAATACAAAGGATCGTACAAGCACCTATACACCAATAACATGGAAAACCTAGAAGAAATGGACAAATTATTAGAGAGATACTGTCTCCCAAGACTGAACCAGGAAGAAATAGAAAATATGACCAGACCAATCACAAGTTCTGAAATTGAAACTGTGATTTAAAAACTCCCAACAAACACAAGTCCAGGACCAGTGGCTTCACAGTTGAATTCTATCAAACATTTAGAGAAGACCTATCCTGAAACTATTCCAAAATATTGCAGAGGAAGGAACACTCCCAAACTCATTCTATGAGGCAACCATCACCCTGATACCAAAACCAGACTCTACTCAATACTCTGTTTGGGGTTAACATATATACACTGCTATATTTAAAATAGATAACTGGGAATTCCCTGGCAGTCCAGTGGTTAGGACTCAGTTCTTCCACTGTAGTGGCCTGGGTTCAATCCCTGGTCAGGAAGATCCCATAAGCTATGTGGCACAGACAAAAAAAAAAAGATAACCAACCATAACCTACTGTGTAGCACAGGGAACTCTACTCAATATTCTGTAATAATCTAAATGGGAAAAGAATTTGAAAAAGAATAGATACTTGTATATGTATAATTAAATCACTTTGCTGTATACATGAAATTAAACAGCATTCTTAATCAATGATACTCCAATATAAAATAAAAGTTTTTTAAAAAGATAACTTTTGGAATAATAGAATATCAAACTTTTTATCAATAAAACTTTCTAAGTTACGTATCACTATTGATAAAATTGTAATCAAACCTGTCATTATTTAAAATATCTTCCTATGGTCTATGCATTTCATAAATTCTCTGTGATGTTTCAAGATGGAGACTAGTTGTTTTTAACTTATATAGCTCACATTTTTCAGTGATTATAGTTTTTTAGTGATTATATTTTTAACACTTGTATCGAAATACAGAGGGCTTTTTCAATTCATACATGCATGAGTCAAAATAAATGATATTGGGGGCTTCCCTGGTGGCACAGTGGTTGAGAGTCTGCCTGCCGATGCAGGGGACACGGGTTCGTGCCCCAGTCCAGGAAGATCCCACATGCCACGGAGTGGCTGGGCCTGTGAGCCATGGCCGCTGAGCCTGCGCGTCCGAAGCCTGTGCTCCACAACAGTGAGAGGCCCGTGTACCGCCAAAAAAAAAAAAAAAAAAAAAAAAAAAGATATTGGGAAGTATAAATCTTTGGTACATTAGGTGATGATGATGAATACCAGCTTATAAAAATTCACACTGCATTTTGTGTAACTATTTTATGGCTAGATGCTTGAGAATTTAAGTACCTACACAGTGGGAGAGAACAAATGAACACCTACGCAGATGTCTGCTCTAAGAACAGAGCACCAACACACTATATGATAGAGAGAAGCAAAGTGAAGTACCCATTATAAGTGGTGCTTAACTTTATTAAGCCAAGAGAACACTATTACTGAAAGCCTCTCTCTGACAAAAGCAAATTACTTTGTTGTAATCCTATTCATGAGCTGTCTTGTGGCTGCCAGTCACGGCCTGCCATTCATCTAAATGAAGTGGTAGCCTTCAAAATGTTAATTGGATGTTACAGCCTGATCAATATTGAAAAACCTTTAATTTATAAGTTTCCACCATTTTCTTTGAAATCTCACATTTTTAAAAAAGTGTATTTTATTGACATATAGTTGATTTACAATGTTGTGTTTATTTCTGCTGTACAGCAAAGTGATTGTTTTATATATATATATATATATATATACACACACACACATTCCTTTTCATATTCTTATCCATTATGATATTGAATATAGTTCCCTGTGCTATACAGTAGCACCTTGCTGTTTATCCATTCTATATGTAATAGTTTGCATCTGCTAACCCCAAATCCCAATCCCTCCCTCCTCCACACCCCCTCCCCTGGCAACACAAGTCTGTTCTCTTTATCTGTGAGTCTGTTTGTTTCATAGGTAAGTTCATCTGTGTCATATTTTAGATTCCGCATGTGTGATATCATATGATGTTTGTCTTTCTCTTTCTGACTTATTTCACTCAGTATGATAATCTCTCTAGGTCCATCCATGTCACTGCAAATGGCATTATTTCATTTTTTATGGCTGAGTAGTATTCCATTTTATATATATACCACATCTTCTTTATCCAGTTATCTGTCGATGTCTTTGCACATTTTTATAAACGATAGCTATAGAATTGTGACGATGTCAAAAGGTCAGCCTGCTCCACAAACTCCTTTGAAATCTGGAACTGTGTAGTCACATATGTGTAAATGAAAATCTGGTGATTACCTCATTGGGACATATTTCTAAAATATCATTGAAAAACAAATTTGTCCCTTACATCACAGAAATCTATTTTCTGAGAGTATCTGCTCTTTTAACTGAAAACATTATGTAATATTGGCCATATATTTAGGTAGAATAAGTCCTATTTGTGATATTCTGATAGGACCATGCCTAGCTCTAATGCTTCATCCTCCTACACAACTAAAATTCTTCAATTTGAAATTCATTCCTGGACTTAGGTCTCAGATATACAGCCATCTTGGGAGAGGTGACAGGTTAGGCTGCTTTGTCATCATTTGTTAGTGTGAATGAGTTTATCAGATCTTTCTTTGCCAGCACTTTAGACAGGACCCCAGAGAAGGTGGGTTGAGAGAAAGTATT
The DNA here is from genome assembly GCF_937001465.1 of Orcinus orca. Taxonomy (NCBI): domain Eukaryota; kingdom Metazoa; phylum Chordata; class Mammalia; order Artiodactyla; family Delphinidae; genus Orcinus; species Orcinus orca. The sequence goes on along the minus strand of NC_064560.1, from coordinate 132,759,150 downwards.
ACTACTTCGGAGAAGTATAAAACAGACTAGGAGGGGAAGGCTAAAGGTTCCAAAACAAAGAGAATAATGTAAACTTCTGCTTAAATTTTCTGTCATTTTGGTACTATACAACAACATCTTTAGTGAGAAAGTAGGACAGAACCTGTTATTGACAGATTATTTTACTATAATCCACATTACCTAAACACAAACTACTGATATTTTATGTCTTCTACTCTCAGTATATAAGATATGCGGGAGTTTTTTAAAAATCTCAGTAAATGACTTATGGAAAAGGGGAAAAATTCATATATGATATCTCTTTTCTTCTCTTTGTTGGATTGACCTTCAGGTAGGTGCTTTGGAAATGATTAAGAATTAAGTAGTGTTGTTCCCAAAAGAAAAACTGAGGAGTAGCAATTGCCTTTTTGAGTTCCCAGGAACTATCGTATGAAGTCTTAATCAGGTCATTGGTGACTTTTTCTATCAAATTATTCTTAAGCATAGAGAATTTTAAGTGCACATTAAAATATGCATTACTGTTTATACTTAGCTTGACCACAGCCAAGCTTTTTAAAAGGGTAGCTGATTCTCATTTTCTAAACTTTTCTGCTTCCTATCTCTTTAACTTATTGTGTTCTGATTTCTTTCCCCACCACTATTCCCAACCACTGAAACTGCTCTCTGCAATGTCACTGTTGACTTCTAACATGACTAATTCACTAGATGATTTCCAGGATCCTCTTTGTACCATTTGATGCTACTGGTCCATCCCTCTTTGATATTCCCTTTTTCTGTCAGTTCTGTGACTCTCTCATCCCATTTTTCTCTTAGTATTTTGCCACTTAAATGCTAAACCTCAGTCTCCTTTATGGGCTCCTCTTCCTCAGTATACACAGGTATACCTCAGGATCCCATCTTCCATTCTTCTCAGTCTGTATACATCTCTGGAAGATCACACTCACTCCTAAGATTCACGTACCATTGCTGCTGGTCATTCCTAACAGTCAGGGAAATGGAGTCTGCAGGGTCAGCCCTTCTAAGTCCAGAGGTGAAGACTGTCTAGTGAATGGAATTGGAGGCAATGGAAAATAACACCACATCATCTCTATATCCTATGCAAAGCCATACTTCAGCCCATGTCTCCTCTCACTGACTACCTGCCAGGCATTGTAAGAAAAAGTGTGCATGGAAGGTTATATAAAATAAATCAAAAGGCCATGATATTCTACTTGTCTAGCATAAGTCTACTCTTGGGAGTGATTGAATAACCGTTTGCTAATTGTTTGGGTCCAGGAAGTTCATCTGGTCTAGCAACTTCCTAGTATTACTCAAGAATTAAAAAACAACAACAACAACAACAAAAAGACAAGAACAGATGCTGTTGTAGAGGTCATGCCAAGAATATGTGAAGCTTTGAAGCTTTTCATTTCCTTGTAACTACCACCATTACCTCTTCAAATTTCAAATTGAATGTTTGTCAGTATTAAGTCAAAGAGACAAGCTGTTCATGCTACAAATTCATCATATTCTCTAAGTGTACATGACAAATGCATCTTAGACTGTTCTTTTTAGGGTAAAACCTTTAGGCAATTAGCTGAAAAGAAATTGCTACTTTATTGGTAAGTGTAGGGAACCCCTGCTTATGGAATTTATAGAATGTGGCCACTCAGACTGTATTCTGTAGTGATCTAGGGATCATTGTAGTACTGTGGATCAATATGACTGTTACATGTTTTTCCTGAGAGTGGGCATCCCAAGGGTACAGTTAATTTAGGAAAGGAAATGATAGGAGATGAAAATATGTACTTTCCCGAGGGGCCTAGAAATAAAGAAAACAAGTAGTAACACTTTTTATCTTAAAATATCAGAATGTAATAGATAGCCTATCTCAGAAGATTGTACTCTACTCCTTAAACTTTCTCAAATGTCCCCTGATTCCTAGCCAGGCTGTCTATGAGGTGTGCCTCCAGCATGCATCTGTGACTACTTGGACCAGACATGCCCAGACAGTCTGCAGAGATTAAACAATTAAAATAGAAAAAAATAAAAGAGAGACAAACAGGAGGTAGAGAGAGTGTGTCCTAATGGCCTTCCTGTTGATTGTCCAGGTCTTCTATAATGCCTAGATGTCCTCCCTCCCATGTGTTCTTTAAAGATAACATTGCATCCTTTCAATAAAAGCCCCATTTCGTACGAACCAATTTGACTTGGAATGTGTATTTGTTGCCTACTATCTGCCTGCCAAAAACCCCATTATATTTGGGAGCAGCATGCTCATTCTTTTAGAAATCATTCCTTTTCTCTGCTTCTTAGTCTTACTCTACTCATCTAGTTTCTGTGAAAGGTGCTATATTTTTATATTCAATGACCTATGCAGTGATCATAGTTGACTACGCCAGAGGTTAGCCACCTGCCCAGGTCTAGACCCATCACAGCTTTTCCCTAGTATTTCTGAATCTGGAAGCAGGAAGAACAGTAAACCACTCTCTCCCCATCGGCAAATTTTCCAAACACAAAACTCATTAAATGTAAGCATTTTTTTCCCCACTAATGCAAGTCTGCAGTGACTCTGCAGCCACCATATGACGCACAATAAGGAGTAAATACTGAAGATATTCATGTTGTCACTTCTAGCTGATCCTTAGACTAGCTGCATCTTTGCCCTTTTCGCCCTTTTTATGTTTAAACCTTTCTTAGATTTTCTGAGTCAATAATTCTCATATATACCTCAGCTTGTTTAAACTGAGTTTTGATTAGGGTTGCCAGAGTTAGCAAATAAAAATACACGATGCCCAGTTACATTTGGCTGTCACATAGATAAAGATATTGCAATATCTGGGATATGCTTACACTAAAAATGTATTCGTTGTTTATCTTATATTCAAGTGTAACTGGATATCCTGTATTTTATCTGGAACCATAGCTTTGATCACTTGCAACCACACTAATTCAGTTGCTTTTGGGGACTTGTAACCAAAGAGTCCCATTTAATAGAACACTTCAGCTATCCATTCCTATTTCAAGCAAACAAAGAACACAGGACACATATTTTGGACTTTCTAGGAAAATCTGTGTAACCTAAATATCATCCCACAGCTCTGATTTGCCCTATACAACTTTTGGAAGTATCTCTCTACAGAGTATAAGTGTTAACTTTGAAGCAGAGCATTTAAGTGACCCAGGAGCCTTAATGTGTATTTGAAGTCAAGGCTCTGAGAAATGGATTTAATGTCCTCTCCAAGCTGGGATCCAGGAACCCTTGAGTGTCACAGCCAGATGAGTGATCCTGAACAAATCACTTCATCTCCCTTCTGTCTCCTTATCTTTAAACTGTAGGCACTATTTCTTTCCAGCCTTCCAGAAGTGTCACAGTGATTAACATTTATGGACTGCTTTGAAGATGAAAATTCCCTGTCTTGTTAAGCATTAGCAAGATGGCAAATAATACATAATTATGGTGTGTACCTGCAATAATGTAAGAGCACTTATGTTTTCACAGTTTTAATAATAATTTTCATAAAAGAAAAGCATGGGGCTTAGTTCTCACTTTAATTTGATAAAATTCTTTGCTGTGGTATCATAGCCATAGGAAAGGTTATTTGAAAAAAAGAAGTGAAAAACTAAATGTAAATATTTTCCAATATTTAGGCTGCCAGCAATTTTTCTTCATAAAAATCTCATTGTTCTTAATCACAAATGGCCAAAT